>NW_027150653.1:1086661-1686661 GCF_020800215.1 Phytophthora ramorum
TTTTGAAATAATCACGCTGTGGGTAGCAGACTAGAGCCATGTATATCTGCATGTGTTACACTTTTGTATCGAACGTACACAATTCAACGTATAATACCTTCTCGGCCTTTTGGCTAAGATCAAGTGTAGTATCTGTTCTAATCAGTGTGAAAACTGGTTTCCGACGTTTTTCGTTGGTCTTTTTCTCATTGAGTTTTGGGCATCCCGTTGTCGCGCAGCTTGCACGTGTCCTCCGAGACGGTTTCCGGGGGCTCTTTTCTATCAACCTGCCTCCTCGGCTGTCCACCGGCCACGGTGGACAGTCCACCTCGGTCTGCGTTGCGTCCTCATTGTCCATCTCCCTTTCTGGCTAATCAGATTGAAGCGATGCGACTCTTTTGTCCAATCAGGGAGAGCTCGCTGTCCACTGATAGCGAGTGCTCCACAGCTGGCCAATCCAGGCTCGAGTGGACACCGTAATGGGTCCCAGGGCGGTTCCCTACATGGGTGTGTAGCGGTAGCTCTCCATGATCCCGAGGGTGGCGATGACCTCACCATGTATGCGCGGGTCGATGTCGTCGCCGCGCGTCGGGTTGCTGTGTCGGTCGCGCGTCACGGGCATGAATGCACACTTGGCGGAGTTGGCACGCAGCCCGGCCCAGTCGAGGAAGCGCTCGACGGCGGCGTGGCAGCGCTTGATGCCGGCCGCGCTGTCCACGAACACCTTGATATCGTCGGCGTACGCAGTGACACGAGGCCGTACTCCGTCTGCGAGCGGCACCCCAACGCCATCCAGCTTCTCGAGCGCAAGGAGTAGCGGGACCAGAGCGGCGATGGACAGGAGGGAGCTCAGCGGGCAGCCTTGGTACACACCCAACTCCTGCCGCACAGGGTCCATCCCTCCATCGCCCGCGTTGCCGACGACGAAGAAAGACTCGTCGTAGATGCCGCTGCAGTGGGCGACAAAGTCTGCGTTCACCCGAGCCGTCGCAGCACCTCCCACATGAGCTGTTGTACCAGCGACCCGAACGCGTTCCGCAGGTCGTACCACACCGCATACAACCTGCGGTGGGTCTGGTCCAGCAGCGTGGTGGCGACGAAATTGTGCTCGTGGCAACTGTTGAAAGCCCGGAAGCCCTTCTGCGATATCGGGAGGCGCTTGTTCGTCTCCAGGAACCTCGACAACTGCCGAGCCAACAGACCGCTATACAGCTTGTAGATGGCGGTCTGGAGGCAGATCGGGCGCCAGTTCGCCGGGTCCTCGCGCGCGCCGTTCTTGTGGAGCAGCCGCACCACCCCGAGCTTCCAGCTCTGGGGCACTCTCTTCGCCGTCCAGCATGCCTTGAACGCCACGGTCAGTGCCGGAAGGAGCTGCGCCGCGAAGTGCTGGTACACATCGTACCCGACGTCATTGAGTCCACGGCTAGAGGCGTCGCGGACGTGCTGTAGCTGGTCTTCCACTTCGCCGGCCGATGGCGCCGCCGGTAGACGGGCCAACGCCGAGCGGAAGGCGGCGCCCACCGGGGCGTCCGGGGCGAATTCTTGGCGCAGCGTGTTGACGCTGTCGAAGAACCGCCAGAGTTCCTCTCCCAAGATGGGGCAGGTACTGTCGTCTGCGCTGCCTGCCACTGGCGTCGCTGGTCCTGCAGGTCACCGCCGGAGGCCGTGGTCCTCACTGTCTCTCGCGTTGCGCACACCTTCGCCGGGATGTCGGCGACACACGCCTTCTCGTCCGTGTCGAAGCGGTGGCGGAGGCGCTGCTGCTCGATGGCCGAGTTGACGCGTCCAACGAGGCGTCGTGCCCGGCGGACGGCGGTGCGGTCGCCGGGGGCGGAGCGCTCCACTACATGGAGGTCATCGAGTGCCTCGTCGAGGCGGTGTTCGCGGTGGTGTCGGGTCACCTGGGGTGGGCGCTGGCGGCGGTGCTTCTTCGCGGTGCCTCTTCGCGGTGCCTGAGCGTCGCCGTCGTGTCTGTGCGCCTGCATGTTCGTCCGGCCGCTGTTCCTGCCGCTTCTCCGGCGACCGGCTCTGATGGCGGCTCTGCTGTTGACGGTCTCGCTGCTGACGTGGGTCTTGCTGCTGCTGGCACTGGGCACGGGGCTCGGGGCGCCGCTGGGTCTGGGTGTACGGCTGCAGTTTGTCGTACAGCAGGTGCGGGAGGGCTGTGATGTAGCTCTCCGCCGACTCCCAGTCGCTTGCGTCTGCAATCTTGGCCGCCAGCGTCGCTCCAAGCCGTTCCGCCATCGCGCCTGCCTCTTCTTGCTCTTCGTCATTGATTTTCCGCAAGCGGAGGCGTGGTCGACGCGCAGGAACAGCGTCAGGTCCCGTACGCATGGCCGCGTAGACCTCACCACCATCGATATCTCCACAAACTCCACAAGCATCAACAAATTCATGTTCATCATGGTCGTCAACAACCGGCCGGGTCGGCATCTCGGGTGCTGATGATGGCTGTACCTCTGTCGTGGTAGCGGTACAGCCAACATCATCACAGTGGACGCACTCCATCACGGTCCGACGCAGGTCCAGCGCGCGATTGGCAAGGCGGTCCGCGTGTGCGTTGTCTTGCCTGTCGATGTGGTGGAGCGAGAAGCTGCCCACCCGCGCGAGTGCGTTGTCTTGCCTGTCGATGTGGTGGAGCGAGAAGCTGCCCACCCGCGCGAGCTCGGACTTCACCTGGTTGCGCAGCGCCCTCATTCGGGTGCTGCGCGCTGCGAAGATGCCACGCACCTGCTGGATCACAAGCGTACTGTCGCCTTCCATTCGCAGGTGCGTGGCTCCATGGTCGGCAGCGGCCCTAGCGTCGATCAGCAGTACCATGTACTCGGCCATCTTATTGGCCGCACTGCTGCTTGGCATGTAGCGCGAGCAAGCCCACACTACGGGGCCGCTGGGCTTGAACAGAGCGGCTCCGACGCCGCCTGGGCCAGGGTTGGCACGACAGGCGCCGTCGAAGCGCGGCAGCCATTCGCCGTCGTGGTCGGCCATGGCCACGTCGTCGGCCTTAGACTCCTCATCTGGTCGTGTTGTCCATGTGGACGTCGTCGTCCTTGGTCTCCTCGTCGGTCGTCAACTCTGGTGGGAGCAGTCGGTCGGCGATGCGGGACGCGATCACGGTCCGCAGCAGCGGCGGGCCCCAGCGGGGTGCTGGCACGGCGGCGGGTCTCGACGCAATCCGGGACGCCACCATCGCCGAGGGCAGGGCGGTCCCCATCGTAGCGCCTGCGTGTCCAGGCGTGCTGCAATATCAACGTCCTTGGCAGCGGCGGCCCACATCGCGGCGCGGGAACCACGGCGAGGCGGGAGGCGACACGGGCTTCCACCGCAGCGCGGGCGAGCGGAGGCCCCCAGCGCGTCCTCGCTGTCTGCTCTGCAGTGTCTGCCTGTATGGCAACGTCGAGGGAGACCGTCTGCGCGGGAGGGGGGATGCAGCGAGCTCCGGGGAAGCTGGGCGGGGCAAGTTGGGCGAAGTTGCGGCCGCCGAGGCGGTGGCGTTGGCTCCCGTGGCAGTGGGGCTCAAATCTCCTGCTGCCGCCGGAGCTGTTGCAGTGCGTGGGATCGAGAGGCTGGCGCACGCTTGCGCATGTCTCGCTGCTGCCAGCCTCGAGCCGAAGGGCGTGCCGCACGCGCAGCCCGACGAAAACTTGTCCAGGAAGGCTGTGCGCCGGTGTCGAGAGTCCCGGTGTCGCTTGAACGATGCGAAGCTGGCGGCCGTGTACGCGCACAGCGTGCACACGAAGCGCTGCGCATTGTGCGCATACAGAGGCCGGGCGAGCGCTGGCCGCGGATAGCCTGGGCGCTGGTGCTTGGGCCCCAGCCTCGTCCTCCTCCTCGGTGAGGAGCTCTGCCAGCTCGCGGGTGTCTTCCTCGCCGCCGGCGTTGAGCCGCCAACGCTTGCCGCCGACGCGCTTCCATGGCGACTGCTGTCGGCGGGCACCTTGGTCAACGTCCATGGCGACGACGCCGACATCGCCTGCTGCATCACTGCTGCCTGCGCCGTCGTCGGCGTCGCTCGCGTCTTTCGTCCTGCTGCCGTCGCTGGTGACCACGTCGCCCGACATGGGCTTCACGCGCGCGCTAGCTGGGGGTGCTTGTTCTTGGGGCGGCTCGGCGCGCGCGCAGGGCTCCACGGCGGCGCGGACAACAGGAGGGGTAGCAGGGGTAGCTGCGACTGCCGTCACCAGCGGGGCGACAGCAGCCGCAGCTGGGCTCGGTGGCGGAGCGCATGGGGGCGGCGGGGGTGTTGCCTGGTCGGCGAGCATGCCGCGAGCCCTGCCGGGCCTAGGCAGCGCACTCACCGGGCCTTGCGGGGGCTAGGAAGCGGCGGCGCGGTCGTTCAGCACGTCCTCGTCGTCGCTGGCGTCGTCCTCCAGCTCGCTGGGGCCGTACGCGGCCGCGAGAGCGCGAGCCGTGGCGGCTGCTAGCGCTTCCCCTGGCACAACCGGCTCGGGTAGCATGCCGCTCGCCCTGCCGGGTCGTGCCACTTCGCAGGGGGGGAGCTGGGCGCGGGCGACGGGCGGAGAGGCGGGCGAGGGACCTTGGCCAGCCAACGGGCGCGCGTGGGGGGCCGGCGGACAGCTGGGGCCGTACGGGCTGAGAACGCTTCGTTTGTGGAAGCGTCGCCCGTACTGTAATGGGTCTGCTTAGACCCACTACTTAAGCTTACACGTGTGCGCACGTGTAGGAGGAAGCGTAGGAGTAATTTACTTAAGTTCAGTATACTTGTATCCACAAGTATACTTAAACCTAGATAAATGAACCAAACGAAAGCTTTGGTGGTAAATGAGAACTGTATTGATTGTAAATGGGGTTTCCTCCTAAAACTGATATTTCTAATGAGAGGTTCTGCCATTGGATGGCTGGCAGAACCCCTATCTATTGAATGACTCTCATTGGTAGAAAGGTATTACTTTCTACCAGTCATATGCCTTTTTGCTATGAATGTGGACCACCCTGTGGTGGTCACCTGAATGTATGCCTTAGTGCATGTTGCACTAAGGTGGGAGGTGAACCGAATGTGTAGCCCCGCTACACCATCCCCCCGTTAGGATTTGACGTGCCGGTCTCGACACGTCAATCCGTATTTTCTTCGGGAGAACACGTGCTCATTCCCAATGAGCACGCCAACGACGTCTTCGTCCAAGACGCCGGCCGCTTCGGCAACAGCAAATGCTGTCGTCGCCTCCAAGGCGACGACGGCCGCTGCCTCAGCCACGACCGCTACTGGCATCGCCTCGACGGCGATGCCGACAAGCGCGGCAACAGAGAGTCGCCTCTCTGTTGCTGGATACCACTCGAGATGGTATGAGAAACATGCCATCCGAAACAAGACAGGCAAGATCATTGCTGTCGAAACCGGAGTGGGTATCTACTCTCCGGGTGGAGAGGGAGTTCCCCTCGACTACGGAAGCGAAGTCGAGGAGGGGGAACTCGAAGGAGACAAGGACACCTTGTCTCCGGGCCACACTGACCCCAATGTGGGTCTGCGTCGTCCACGCGAGGACGACCCGAACGCTTCGAGCTCGAAGCGTTCGCGCAGCGGCAGTGGAACACCGCTCGCTGCCGCTGGAGCCTTGACGACTCCGCGGGATGGAGACGACTCCGCTCCATCCGCTGTTGTTGCGGCCTCGCACACTGAGCCAGTGTGCGAGCCGTGGATGCCGTCTCAATCTGAGATCGGCAGCCGATTCGGTGCGACCGCGCCACCGAATCTGTACGCGCTGTATTCGTGCAACGCCATCGTTGACGATGACGTTGCGAAGCGAGTACACTTTGATCCGTTAACGAATCAAAGGCGCGACTACTACATCGGGCTCTTCCATGAGCTCCGATGGTTTGCGAGCAAGAAGACTTCTCGCAGAAGCAAAGTGCCCGAGTGGCAGGCACTTTGTCAAAGTTGGAGTGCCTTTGTTGAAAACTTCAACAAGAACCCCGCTGGCTATCGCGACCGGATTAGCCAGGCGCGGGAGCGCTACGAGAAATTCTCGAAGCGTGGTAAACTTGAACGACTGCACCATGGTGCAGTCGGTATTGGACTTCCTTGCGCAGTGCCTTATGGCACTGCTTGTGAGTACTGCTACCCCGGAGCAGTACGCATCACTGAGCGGGACGTCAACGGGTACACGACCATGTGTGTACCTGACGACCTCAAGACTCTGCGCGCCAGTTTTCAGGCGCAGACGTCTTCTAGTGCTGCGGATATTCGCAGCACTTATTCGAGTGCTGTAGGCGACTACAGCGCTCGCCCAAGTTTTACGCCCTTCGGCGGAGGTGGCGGTGGCGGCCTTCGTACGCCGTCACCATTTCCGGAATGTCCTCTATCAGGGCATTCCGTGATTCCCACGTATCGTGTTGGGGAGGAAATCCTCTCCAACGAATTCGAAAATGAACCGGACCTCGGGTCTGGTTCCGATGACCAACAATTCACTGGACGATCCAGCGAGTTGCCCCGCGTGCGTCTCGCAACGGGGGTGAGGGGCGGCGGGAAGACGCCCCGGGTTTGGTCAGCCAAACCTTGAGTCTCGCTTGGAGGCTGTTGAGCGTCTCCAAGCGTCGCAGTTCGCTGCTCTGCGTCAGGAGCTGAGCTTGTTAAAGGCTCAGCTCGCGGAGGTTGCGCAGACGACCTCGAACGTAAAGGTCGAGGTCGGGACGAGGCTCTCTGCCGTCTCGAAGCGCGTCGCCGCGCTCGAGAGCGCTTTGGCGAGTCACCAGACGTAGGTGACTCGTGCTGCACGTACGGCTTCAGTCGCCCAACGTAAAACGTTGGGTGCAAGCGCATGCTGGACGGTATGTCCAGTGTGTACGCGTTGCCATGCTTCGCCAACACGGTGAATGGCCCAATGAAGCGCGGAGCAAGCTTGCTTGCTCCGAAATCGGAAACTGCATGTTTAGCTAGGTTCTGCGTAGCTAACAGAACTAATGAACCAACTTCGAATTCATTTGTGTCCTCTGCCGGTGTTATCGGCATTCAGCTTCTGTCGATCGACAGAAGCTGCTATTGCATCTTGGACAAACCGAATTACGGCTTGTCGACGCTGGACAAAGTCCATTGCATCCGAGCTGAACCCCTGGTTCAGTTCGTGCTCCTTGTTCGCAGCAGGCCCGGCCTGCGCGTGATGTTCGTTGTCGTTTAAAGTGTCTACGCCCGTCGTAGACACTGTCTTGTCGTCGCTATGACTGCGCGCAGTACGTGCGCGAGTCGTTACAGCTGATACATTGCTTGTATCAGCGTGCTTATCCGGTTGTTTCGATTTAACCGGATACCCTCCCCCACTTAAGGAAGAAGCTACCGCACCGAGTACGCTCGGTACGCGTGGGTGCCTCATGGCATTCACGTAGAACGGTGTGTGTCCTGTCGAGACATGCACCGAGTTGTTGATGGCGAACTCCGCCATCGGCAAGCAGTCGCTCCATTGATGGAACGAGTGCGCGTAGCTCTTCATGGTGTCAACCAGCACGCGGTTGACACGCTCTGTTTGTCCGTCGGTCTGCGGATGATCCGCAGTCGACATGGACAGCTGTGTCCCAAGAAGTGTAAACACTTCTTGCCAGAATCGCGCTGTAAAGCGCGGATCCCGATCCGACACGATGTCGAGTGGCATACCATGGTGTCTAAACACCATGTCGACAAACAAACATGCCGTCTGTTTGGCTGTCACCTCGGCTGGTACTGCAGCAAGATGGTACATCTTGCTGAAGCGGTCAACAAAGACCACTATACCAGTCCTCCGCTTGTTGTCTTGCGGAAGACCAAAAACAAAGTCCATTGAAATGGACTGCCAGCACTCCGACGGAGTCGGTAGTGATTGAAGCGGAGCCTGCGAGTTGGGCGCAGGCTTCACGCGCTGGCATACCTCGCAAGCACGAACGTACTTGCGTACCCACTTGTACTGGTGACTCCAGTAGAAGTCACGCGTGAGAAGTAGATATGTCTTCTCACGGCCAGGATATCCCGATGTCGGGGCATCGTGGTACTCGTATGTGATCTTGAGCTTCAGCTCATGATCATCCGGCACGACAATGCGATCTGCGTTGTCGTCGACTGCGCTGTAAAGCAGCAGACCATTGTGTACACGATAACGGTGTACACGGGCACGAAGGTGTTTAGCCAGCTTCTGACGAGACTTGTCAGAAGGTGTGGAGAAGTACTCCAACAATTGCTTCGCATCTGCATCATGTGCGTATGCGCCTTTCACGTCATCCAACAAGGACGACGAGGGTGTAGTCGTCCTGACGACGCCAACTGCGTTGGCGTCGGCCTCTTGCACCGCATAATCTGGTCGACGCGAAAGCGCGTCGGCCACGACATTCAACCTTCCAGGTTTGTACTCAACCTGGAAGTTGTATTCCGCAAAGAATGACAGCCACCGTGCCATTCTTTGGGATATGTGCGGCGACTTGATCGCCGTACGCAACGATGCGTGGTCGGTGTAGACCACGAATGGTCTACTCCCAAGTAGATACACTCGAAACTTTGCGAGTGCATACTTCATGGCAAGGAGTTCCTTGTCATGTACCGGGTAATTGCGCTCAGCTGGCTTCAGCTGACGCGATTGGTAGTAAACCACGCGATCACGACCTTCGTGATCGAGTTGCATCAGTGCGCATCCGATCGCGAAATCGGATGCATCGCACACCACGTGGAATGGGCGATCTTGGTCGGCCACCGCCAAGATCGGCGCCTCAGTCAAGCCCTGCTTGACTGCTTCAAAGGCCTGCTGACAATCAGCAGTCCATTCCCATGCAGCCTCTTTCTTTAAGAGCTGCGACAGCGGGCGAATCTTGCCCGCGTAGTTGCTCACGTACTTGCACAAGTACGTGGCGAGTCCAAGGAACTGCCGCAGTTCCTTTACATTTGAAGGCGTAGGCCATTCATTGATCACTCTGACCTTTCCTGGGTCAGGGCGTACGCCGTTCTTCCCCACGAGACACCCAAGTACGGGTATCTCGGTCGCCCCGAAGATACACTTCTTCAGGTTCGCGTAGAGCTTGTGCTTTCGCATGAGCTCAAGCAACTTGCGGAGATGCTCTGTATGCATCTCCACATCCGATTTCCCATTCACAGCCCGGCTGTGAATGAACACGTCGTCGAAATAGCTCGGTGCGAAGTCGCGCACCGAGCGCAACAAGTGCGTGACGCACCTGTTGAACGTCGCTGGGGCGTTCTTCAGCCCCTGCGGCATCACGAGCCACTCCCAGAGCATGCCGCTCGGAGTGCTTACCGCCGTGAGAGGGATATCACTCTCACGCATGAGGATCTGATAGAACCCGTCTCTCAGATCCAGAGTACTGAAGATAGTACTCGAGGTCATCGAATCGATGATCACATCTTTTCGTGGTATCGGCGTCTGGGCCGGTACCGTCGCATCGTTCAGCTTGTTGTAAGCATGAACGATGCGCCACCCGCCCTGTGGTTTCTTCACACAGAACGTAGGCGCGCTGTGCGGGGACTTCGATTCCCGCACTTGTCCTGCTTTGCGACAACTTTCAAAGAAGTCGTCGATTGCCTTGACTTGCTCACGCGGCAGTGGCCACTGTCGCGTGACGCAGTACTTCGTTCCCGGCACGAGATCAATCTCGTGCTGAACACCCTTATCCTGCGGTAATTCCGCAGGAATGTCGTCCGGGAGTACATCCTTGTACTCACGCAAGACCTTGTAAAAGGGGCTCGCCTTGAGCGAGTCCCAGCCTTGCTCGTCGAAGCGTTCCTTCTTCGACTTCGCGCTGAGGGCGTCCGCGCCCTCAGAGATGAGCTGATTCAGCTCTTCTGCTTCACACGTCATCCTCTCGACGTCCGAGAGGATGCAGATCTGCTCGATGCGTCCATCGTGCAGTTCGCGAGCGAAACGCTTCCAGCTTGTGACTGGGAGCGACATCAACTCCGACGCTAACGTCGGAGGATTATCCAGCCTCATCTTCTTGTATTGGAGACCAATACTTGTACGCGTCAAGACACTCAATGTCTCGACGGTCGTCTCCAGCTCCTGTGTCTGCCCGGCAGACACTGCTTGTAGCGTCTCGGTCCCTGACCGAGACTTGCGCAGCTTTTCTCGCTTGCGCCGTTCACTTCTCGTGCGGAGCCCGGCTCCGCGAGTTTCTTCTTGTCCAGGCCCGGCCGTGGACAGTTGTTCCTTGTATTCGCCGGCGGGTTTTACCCTCGGGCGCACGCGTTCAAGCCCGGCTTGATCGCGCACCGCTTCGTCGTGCAGCCCGGCTGCACGCGAGCTCGCAAGCATTTCCGGTGCGGGACGTTTGCAACCGTCCGCACTGCTTGCAGCGTCGGCTCCCAGAGCCGACGCGTCTTCTTTACCTCTACGCCTAACGGCGGAGTGTCTTTCGACCAATTGTGTGTCGACACTACCTGTCGACACTACCGCGTCGCTCCGGACGCTTCGAGACCCTCTCGAATCGGATTGAACCAGGCCCTGCTGATTCGGTTCACATCTTCTCCCAACGACTCTCGCAGTCGTTGGCGTTCGCTTGGGGTGACCGGAGACAGCCGCGTTCCGCGCTGTCTCTAGTGGAGGGCCGCATGCACCACGCGGTGCATGTGCTGCGCCGACAGGGCCATCGCTCTCTGTCGCGCTGCTGCTGCTGCTCCCGAAGCGCACGATCGTGCGCTTCATCCAGTCGATCACCGGATCATGCCGTGCAAGCCACGGCATGCCCAACACCATATCGAACTTATCGTCCAGTTCGAGGACGATAAGCTCGTCGACGAACTCCTTCTCTTGGTAAGAGAAGCGTACGCGTACGATACGCTTCTCGGTTCTAACAACGACACCCGTTGCTAGCCTCACTTCCAATAGACTTCGAGGTGTTTCCACCTCCTCGAAGTCAAGCCTTGGAAGGCTCTGCAGTCGAACAAAGTTGTTCGACGCTCCACAGTCCACTAGAGCACGAAGAGACTTCTCTCTCTTCGAGCTTACCTTCAGGATGACAAGGTTCGGCTTGTCATCTTGCTTCTTGCAGTGAGATTGACTCTCACTGGGGGCAGCGATCTTCATTGCAGCGTGTCCGATGTCGACACGCTCGATCGCATCACCAGCAGGGCGCCCCGCGCCTGCTGGTCCTTCTAGTTTTTTGATTGCCCGTGACGATACCCAGTATCGCCACGACGGCTCCTCGCCGCGTGCACAGGTGCTGTGCACTCGCGGGCATAGTGACCGATGTTTCCGCAGCGGAAACAACGCACATTCGTTGACCCACGACGCTGCTGGGAACCAGCAGCGGTCGCACTCGAGAGGTCCATTGGTTCGGGACCTCCCGTCGGCCTTGCCACCGGTCGTGGCATCAGCCGTGGGGCGTTCACATGCAGTTTAGCCTGCCGCAGGCTAAACTCTTCTTGCATTGCAAGCGCAATGGCAGCCTCGAGAGTATTTGGATACTCTCGGAAGAGATAGGTCTTCACAGGCCCATCTCTAAGGCCCTTCATGAACGTGACGACCTTTGTCGCCTCGTCAATCGGGTTGGTCACGATGTTCGAGACCAAGTACCGTGCTCTTTGGGCGTAAGCATGCACGTCATGCTTGCCCTGTTGCAGATCGAGGAACTCCGCCCTCGATCGGAATTCGTTTTGCGGGAGCTCAAACGCTAGTTTGAGCTCCTCCTTGAACTCTTCGTACGTGCTAAAGCACGTAGGATCTGTGAGTCGGCGTCCGTACGCCCAACTCCTCGCTCGTCCGCCAAGACATGACATGGCGAACGCAACCTTCGACAACGGGTCGACGATACGTCGAGCCGTAATGGCAGTGTCGACCTCGACAAGCCAACGGAGGAGAGGCTCGCCCTCTCTTCCAACGTAGCTGCTTACGTGGAGTTTCAATGACTCCACGCGCGGTGTGGCCGATGGCGACACCGAAGCTCGAGCAGTGGTTTCACGCTGTTCCTTCACGATGAAACCCAGAGAAACACCGTGTTGCTCCGTCGGCGATAGCGTTCGCAACATCGTTGCTACCGCCGCTTCCCCAATGACTGTTGACAGCCGTTGGAGGGCCTCCCACTCTGGTTCCGACAGGTGGGGGCAGTCTGCACGCGCAACATGCGTTGCAGACGTGTTTGGGCTACCCACGGACATGTTACTGTCCGAGGGCAGGTTCTCAGCCCCGCGTTCGTATTCCGTACGAACGTGTTAGTCGGTCGTTGGACGGACTACAAAGTGCTACCAGATGTAATGGGTCTGCTTAGACCCACTACTTAAGCTTACACGTGTGCGCACGTGTAGGAGGAAGCGTAGGAGTAATTTACTTAAGTTCGGTATACTTGTATCCACAAGTATACTTAAACCTAGATAAAAGAACCAAACGGAAGCTTTGGTGGTAAATGAGAACTGTATTGATTGTAAATGGGGTTTCCTCCTAAAACTGATATTTCTAATGAGAGGTTCTGCCATTGGATGGCTGGCAGAACCCCTATCTATTGAATGACTCTCATTGGTAGAAAGGTATTACTTTCTACCAGTCATATGCCTTTTTGCTATGAATGTGGACCACCCTGTGGTGGTCACCTGAATGTATGCCTTAGTGCATGTTGCACTAAGGTGGGAGGTGAACCGAACGTGTAGCCCCGCTACACGTACGGCCTGAGAGGCCAGCATTCGGCCGATAGTGGGGCCGAGTGGGGAGGGGTGCGCCGACCTCCCGCCCGCACCAGCGGACCGTCCACTGTCGCCAGCGGACGGTGGATCCGCCGGTGGATCCCCGAAACGACGCGAGGTCGTGGAGGCGGGGCGGGGCGTCTCTTGGCCGGCAGCGGCCTCGAGGCGCGTGAGGGGTCGCGGTGCAATGGGCGCTGCGGGTCCCGGACCCGTGCCCGAAGTTGCAGCCGCTGAAGCGTCGCCGGTGCCGAGCAGCGGCACCGCACGTGGAGGCTCTTCGGGCCCCATTTCCGGTCCGGAAAGGGCCAAAACGGGGGCGAGCGGATCCACAGTGTGTAACCGCACCCCTAGTGGATCCGCCCACCCGTCCACTGCGCCACCGACCAGCCCACTCTCGTCACCGACCGCGCTGTAGAAAGACGCGTCGCTGGCGAGACTGGATTGGCTGGCTGTGGAGCACTCGCTGTCGGTGGACGTAGTTGCGACGATGCCGACAAATAGAGCCTCGCCGCTCTTCCGCATTCGCTCACTGAGAGACATATATCCGACACACCACGCGCAGGTTATGACTTTCTTGTTGAGACTTAGAGATAGACTAGAGCATGCCCCTTAATTCAGCTACCTGCTACACTAGCAGCTTCAACTTCACGCGCTAGTTCACCCGCTTCAGTATCACTCGCAGGCGTCCAGTGTAAGTTTGAACGGTCTTCACCTCCACTCCTGAAATGTCCGCGATGATTTCGATCAGTAGATTAGTGCTGAATACCAGTGACACCATGCGCATGAAGACGTCCTTCGTAACGTTGACGAACTTGCCCTTCTTTCTGTTCGTGACGGCCTCCGCCTTGAACGTCTGCAGCTCCTCCTCCGATGGTGCACGCTGTCCATTAACCAGCAGATTCTGAAAATTCACCAACTCCTCCGCAGTCATCTTAACGTACTGGGGGAATTCTTTTTTGATCTTCGCCAGTGCATCGGCCACGGAAAGTGGAACTGTAGGCTTTCGACCGTCGCGGGAGGTGTCATCGCGGGAGGTGTCGTCGCGGGAGGTGTCGTCGTTGCGGAAGGCGTTGTCGTTGCGGGAGGTGTCGTCGCGGGAGGTGTGTCGTTGCGGGAGGTGTTGTCGTCGCGGGAGCCTTCGTGCGCTTTGAACGATGTGCTGGGGGATAGACACCGAAGGTGTCGGGTAGCTCTGCTACCTTATGTGCTTGTTTGCGCTTCCGCGATGTTGAACTGACGCAGTCAGTCGTCCCCACCGAAGGTGTTGCCTCAGTGCTAGCAATATCTTCGTCTTCAGCAGTCGTTTCAAGTCCATGGTCTTCCAAAGCATCCTTCTCCTCTTCGTCAGCGAAGGTCACGGAGCTGCGTGTTGAGCTGTCGCTCAGACGAGCGGCACGGGTCTTGAAATCCCGTACGAACGTGTCAATTTCGGGTTGCATCGGACGCAGCTTCTCGACCGCTTCCTCGATTTGCCTCTTGAGCAGCCCCTTATGCCTTTGCGCTGCGATTTCACATAGCGGAACGCATGAGTCGACACGTCTGGGTACGATAGGTCTGGCTGCATCGACCACGAGTGCTTGCTCCAGGAGATGCCGAGATTGACACCGTGCTCGACTGCTATTTCATCCAACTTCGATGCCAGCGCTTCAAACAGCACGATCCGTCCTTCCAGTTCCTTCCCTATCTTGGTTCGCTTGAACTCCTTCACGGCGCGCTCGTACGCATGCATGGCAGGAAAATCGCGATCGCATACCAGTTCACCAGTAGCATCGCTCTCACCTTCCGGAGCATCCCACACCCGCTGATCATCGGAGCAGAGAGATCCAGGTCGTTCAGAGTCATTGATGAGAGCCGAGTCGTACTTGTACGTGCTCGCAGCGTCGTTTGCCAACAGCTTTAGCTCTTCCGGGTCTTGCTTTTTGAGCCACGTCTTGTACCACGACGGAGAAGATTATTTCGAAAATACATGTTTAACGTAACATTCTATTGTGACTATTCATCATTTGACCGCAATTCTTATTATTGGCAAACGCAATCTAAAATATGACATTTGATCGATCGAATTTCACAAAACTAAGCAAAATGCTTGGTTTACAAGAGCCTTGTATATACCTAATAAAGTGGAGGCACCAAGTGGCGAAGTATAATTTGAAATATATGAACAAAGAAAAAGAAGTGTGGTGGTTGGCCTCGCGGGGGAGATAGTGAAAGCCCCCGGAGACCGTTCCAAGAAAACCTAGCAAGCTAGCATTCTCGGAAGTTCCAAAAATGAATGTGAAAAAGACCAACGAAAAACGTCGGAAACCAGTTTTCACACTGATTAGAACAGAAAAGTTATGCGTATTACCGACCGGTTAATCCTTGGCTTCCAGGTGGTAATTACCGGTAGTCGCTATGTGGTGTGTAACTTGTGTGCAGGTTGCACCTCATAGGTGTCGGACCATAGTGTACCGGCGGGGTTTGAGGGCGGTTCCCTACCTGGGTGTGGCCCTGTCGGCCGCTACGGGCCCGGTGTCCGCTTAGCGGCGGCCGCTCTGTGGCGGAGTCCCCCCGGTCTCCGTCACCCGACTGGCCCTTGACGCTTGGCCCTGGTGCTGCCGTGCTCGATGCTGCGCGCAGTGCAGGTTCCAGATGTGGCGGATGGACTGGATGCACGCCACCGAGAACTGCCGGTCCAGCCGCTTCGCATCACGCTTGAGCAACCCAAGGTGCTCAGTAAGCACCTTGTAGTTGGCGGGCATCACCGCGCCCAGCGAGCCGTACACGAGCGCCGAGAGGTGCACCTTCCACCCTTGGCGCTCGAGGTGCCGCTTGATGCCGGCGTACTTCGCGCGCTTGTGCGCGGCGATGCGTGCCAGCGCAGAGCTCTCGGTGTCGTCGCTCGCCTGCTCCTCGAACGCCACGGCCAGGTCGACCACCGCCACCGTCTTCTTGGTGTGGTTGTACAGCTGGAGGTCGGGCCGCAGCGCGGGGCCGGCGAGCGACGGCACCGTCTGGTTCACTTGGAGCTCGACGCGGTCCTGACGGTCGCCCGACGACGCGATGAGCGCGCACTCGATGGTCTTGAGCACATCGTCGTGGCGGCCGCGGACCGCGTCCATGGTGCCGGCGCAGTGGTTGAGCACGAGAAAATACCAAAAATACCGACAATCTTAGCTGTCTGCACCGCATTTGTGCACCCAGCACCAGCGCAAAACCGGGGATTCACCCAATAACAGAACTTAAAACGCACGATGATTGGACTAATTTTAACCAATAACAACAGCACATACTAACCGTCTCTTTCCAGCCCTCCATTCTCATTTAAGCAGCTCCACCAAGACCTATGACTGCGACATTCATAGAGTCCCTGGCACGTCTCATCGATGCGGGTGACTACGGCGGCAAGCACTACGATCTGGAGAAGATCAAGACGCGCTTAAGCTGCAGCAAAGACCGCTACATCTCATCCCCTTTCTCCTGGCAGCGCGTCGTTGAGTCGAACGCACCTGCACTTCTCTTTCGTGGAGCCTGCGACATCATCGCCGGTGTCCACGGCTACAAGCGAATACCGACCGACCCACAGCACTTGCGTGACGCGCCGAAGACTACCAGCGTTATTCGATTTGTGGAGGAAGGTGCTTGAGAAGCTGGAAAGCGTGGGTTCTGTCCGCCTGATCAGCTTGCTGTTCACTTGCCAGCTTACTACTCCAAGCTGAAGTTCTCTAGGGACGAAGCCTACGTCTACAAATCCGAGTACTGGATGCAAGTGAGGAACAGAGAGTCGCCTATCCACGTCGATCACGGCCGCGTGGTATCGTACATACCTCCCTGCGCCAAGGATTGTTTCAAGGTATGGGTTTTCTTCCCCCCGGAATCTGAGAAGCGAACCGTGTTCAACTACGGTTACAAGGACGACTCAATCAACCGCATGCTGCAGGCCACAGGCAGCGGCGTTTTGGTGCAGCGTCCTGGCGACGTCGTAGTCCTAAACAATCTCGTTTTCCACTCGGTCCTTTTGGTCTACAAGCCGGGCACACCGGAAACCAACAAGTGGGGTGGGGTCTTCGGAGATATCGTGGTGCGCGAGAAGGACCGATGCGCGTCGTTTAGGTACGCTACCAAGGTGGCATCCGGTGCTAAGAAGGGATCAAGAGAAGCCTGGGAATCCCTGCTTTCGGCCTATAGCATGATGGAGGAAGGCGACTACGCCCCGGAATATTTCGAAGAGGAGAAGAAGAAGTTCATGGCAAAGCTGGAATAGTTTGAGAAGTCTGAGAAAGCGCGGGTGGGGACAAGCGCGAAAAGGGACAAGAAACGCAAGATGAAGGAGAGGATGGAGAGGGTGCGAGCCGCTAAGAGAGGAAACCTAGGAGACTCGGAGGATTAATACATTTGTTGCGTTCGGCTTAATTTGTGTTCGCAGCATTTTTAAATAACTAGTAATGTAGTAACTACGTTGGTGCTTCTGATTTGTCTCTTAGCACTGGTGATTTTGCTCAACTCCGATTTTGGATGAAAGCAGTACTTGGGTTAACTCTCGGTACCGTAAAATTATGTTCGGCTATTTTCTTTTCGCAGTCTATTTTAATCTAGTGGTGACTGCGGCACAAACAGCTAATCATGACAATCGTTAGACTCTACCACGTCATTTGTACAAACCATATCAGACTAAACGGTAAAATTGACTGCTCCGTGTAGTACAGTTGAAGTTATTTTCAACTTCAACTTTGAAGATACTTTTCAAGCGCAGCCCTGATCCTGAATAAGACTGACGAGGGTATTTGAAGCTAGTGGTTTTCTTTTCTATCCGCATAGATTATTTTCTACAGACGGAAATGCAGTAGGCGTCACAGGTAGGGGATATTGTCTGACAAATAAATATTTTCAAATCGCAGCCTATTTGGAAGGGTCGAACGATTGAAGTTCTTGTGCGTCATTTACACTAGTACATACACTAGCGAACAAATTGTATAGAATAAATAACCACTAACATGTCGCTCTCTATCACCAACAACGAACAAGTTAGATAACCAAGTGAGGACACATTACTTCTTATGTTTAATCTACGCACACATAGTCATCCCAACTCTCTCTCTAGCGCCTGACCAATGTTGCGCGGTCGGCCAGCACTCCCAACTGCATCTTTGCGCGTTTTTGCGCCGCGGTTTACAAGCGTCTCTCTTCCTAGAATGTCCGTTGCGCCGTGACGCTCCAATGCATACAGCGTGTGGATGCAAGATCCGTACTTGTTCCAGAAATTGCAAGGACACGACCTGGATTGCATATCTACAGGCCAGCCCGACGCAGGCATTCCCCGTGTCTCCATGTTAGCTGTGAGCTTATTCAACTGCGAGGAGATGGGTAGATCTTCTACCGTCTTGCGCCTTGTCTCGTCATAAACACGAGGAGAGGGACGACTCAAAACACGAACAACGTCACACGACGGGTCCTCAGAATCGTCTGACAGTATGAATTGGATGTTTGTTCTTGAGGTAGAATGCACCGACAGTAAATCTGCCCGAGCCATCGCTCTGACGCACAAGTCTGGCTTCAGGCTCACAGGTGGCTGTAAACGTCTTGGCCGCCACACTTTCCCTCTCACATAGGGTTCGAATCAGTGGGATGAGAGCACCTATCTTCATCTTGCGGCGCAACGTGATGTCTCTTTTAATTGCAGCGTTGTATGTCTCACAAGGATTGTTGGTGGTTGCGTAACCGCTGGGTACTGCCATCGCCAAAAGCGTTGGTTCAGCCATACCTTGGAAAAATACTTTGAGAAAGCTGCGAGGTCCTTGTTTTTGGCCCATCTTTCTTGCACCAGAGCAAGCTTATCGTGGAAGGCTGCGTCACTTGTCGTGAAATGCAGGTCATGGATGTCTGCCATTACAGATTCTGCAAGGTTGCACGCCATGGACCGCGTTTTCTCAAAAATCTTCTTGGCCACATGAAAGTAGCACATAAGGTAAATGTACGCACAGTCCCCTCCGAACACTTCTTCGACAGCGTTCCATTGGGCTGCGTCTGCATCACCCATCACGTAACGAACCTTGAGAGGCTTGCCCACCACATCACTGAACACTTGGCGAAGTAACTGGAGGACTTCAGTGTGCTGGTCTTGCTGCTGCTGTGAAACAATGAACACCGCTAAGAGATGGAAGCGCCTTGCGCGATCCGAAATTCCTACGACGATGACGGGGTAGCCTACTTGGGTGAGCTTGTAGGTGGCGTCGACGTGAAGAACAAACGACGTAGGATCCCGATCCGCGCGACGCAGAAGTTTTTTAGCGCTGACTCCGACGACAAAGGGATCAGCGTCACTACCGTTGCCAATTACAGGATTTCCGTTCACATCTGTATGCTTTGTGAACGTGAACGCTGCAGACTCTTCCTCCTGACCAGTGAAAAGGTTTCTTGAACCTTGTTGCGTACGGTTTCGCGGAGGTCGCTACCGCCAAGCCTCCCCGCAACGTGGTGATGCGCAAAGCGCTGGACTATGGCGAGAGTTGGTGCCGAAGTCTCGTTCAGGTTGAAGCGCTGAACAAGTGCGTTCCAAATGCGTTTGGGCTTGAGGCCTTGAGCAGACCAATCCATAACTACTGTCTTCATCGCTTGAGTCAACACAGGTTTGCGAGGGGTGCGAGCTGGGGTAGCATGGGCGTATGCCTCCTCAATCGTTACCAAAAGTTTCTTCTGACACGTCATTGACACGTCATGACTCGAGCTCTCCATGGGCATGCTGAAGTGGTCGTCACGTTCGTGCACGCCTTGCACGCGCAGGTTACACGTTGCACTCGCATCGGATGCGGATCGGGGTGTATGCATATGTAGCACTGGTAACATCGCTCTTCTTCACTCGGAACTTCTTGAAGCCACCCAACAGGCCGTCGGCCTCAATTTGCGGCATTGCAGACGCGAGTAGCTGCCAAGGGTGACGGAAAACCATGGAGGACTTGGGGGGGGGGGGGTTGCTAAATGATCGTGGAGAAGGGAGGCGACCCACCTCCAGTAAATTACTGGTTGTAATTCAGGTGGAGGGGGCACCCATGGATTGGTCAAAATTATATTGTCTGGTGAGCCCGAGTGCTGGTCTCAGGGCTATAGTGCAGGTCGCCATATTGCGGTGTTATCACCCCAATATCGGGTGGCTATTAGGTATCGGTCGATGCCAGCTGATTTTCAAGGGTGCGGGTGGTACACTTTTGGTGTTTTGTGGACAAATTTTGGTGTAAACAGTACTCCCTCGTTGAGCACGTGTGCCAGTGTCTCCGCCCTGGAGCAGCCCGTCTGTCGACACTGGTCGTGCGCGCGGAGGCGCCGGCACTTCAGCACGCTGTGCGTGTCCAGCTGGTTGAGCCGACCCGCCACTGCAAAGCGGTAGTCAGTCTCCCATAGGCCGCGAGGCCGCGTGAGGAAGCCGCTCCCTGCACCTCCATGGGTGCGGGCGGTCTTACCTTGGTCCTTCATCGCGGCCCACCGCTGCCAATGCTTGTTCTTCATGTGCAGCTTCACCTGCCGCAGGACCGTACGGTGGTCCAGCCACTTCTCATGGTGCGGCACGCGAAGCTGCAGCGTCGCCTCCGCGGTGCCGGTCTCCACGCACGCCGGCGCGGTCTCTAGCTTGAGGCCGAGTCCTCGGAGGTGGCGCTGGACGTCGACCCACAACGAGCCGATGTCGCCGTTGCGGCGCTTGGGTGGGGCGTGGGCCGACGTCCCGAGCTGCGAGTTGATCCGCAGCTCGCATATTTTCTCCTCCCGCTCCTTCCAGTGGTCGGGGTCTAGGCGGTGGCGCCGGTCGGCGATCAGCCGGAGCTGCGTGCAGCTCCGTCAGTGGCAACAGGCCTAGCCCGCCGCGCGACACCGGCACGAAGAAGAAGCTGGTCGTGGCGCTGACCGGAAGTCGGAGCAGGTGGCGAAGGCCGCAAACGAGGTGGCGATTAAAGCCTTCCAGTTGCTGCTGAAAGGGGCGGAGGTGGCGGAGTGCGTACTCCACCCGCGGGAAGAGGTAAGTCTTCACCGCCTTCACCACCTGACACGGCGCCAGCCCCGACTGGAGCAGTGCCGTCGCATCGTCCTTGAGCTGCATGAGCGCCGGGACGAGCTCGATGCGGCGGCGCACGTGGTCAAAGCCGTCGCCTGTCCCCAGGTACGCGTACGACGCGTTCATGATCAGCGAGGGGATCCGGGCTCCGTCCAGCTGCAGCTCCAGGTCGCAGGCCTTCAGCACGCCGCGTCCGTCGCGCTGGACCGACATGGTGCAGCACTTGTTGGGGTTCGCCACCATGCCGGTCCAGCGCAGGAAGTCGGCCACGAGCGCGTGCTGTCGCTTAACGCCGTCCGCGGTGCCACTGAAGATCTTGAGGTCGTCGGCGTAGGCCGAGGCACCGGGACGGTCGTCCGCTGACAGCCGCACGCCCGTGTCCTTGAGTCGGTCCAGCGCGTGGAGGAGCGGGCTGATCGCCGCAGTGAACAGGTGGGGGCTCAGCGGGCATCCTTGAAACACGCCCACGAGCTGCCGCACGAGATCGGTCGGGCCGTCAGCAGCGTTGCCGACGGTGAAGGCAGCATCCTGGTACAGCCCCTGGCAGACCTCCACAAAGGCTGGCGGGACACCCATGCGCTGCAGCACCTCCCACAGCAACTCCTGGGGCACGCTGCCGAAGGCGTTCTTCAGGTCGTACCAGACCATGTGGAGCTCTCTGCGGCTGCGGCGCGCATGATCGATCAGCGTCGACGCGAGAAAATTGTGCTCGCCGCAGCCATTTACCGCGCGGAACCCCTTCTGGGCGTCGGCATGGCGGCCGTTTGCAGCCAACCAGCGCGTAAACCTCCGCGCGAGGACCCCGGCGTAGGTCTTGTAGATCACTTGCTGGAGGCAGATAGGTCTCCAGTTCGCGGGGTCTTCGCGCGGGCCCTTTTTGTACAGGAGCCTCACGATGCCTTGCTTCCAGCTCTGCGGCACACGGTGGTGCTGCCAGCAGCACTGGAATGTCGCGTGCAGCACCGGCAGTAACTGGGTGGAGAAGGTCTTGTAGACGTCGTAGCCCACTCCGTCCAGGCCAGGGCTGGTCGTTCCCTTGGCTCGCTGCAGCTGGTCCTCGATCTCATCGGGCGTCGGCGCCTCTGTCAGCAGCTCCGAGGCCTCTGTGGCCGCGGGGAGGTGCGCAAGTGCCGCACGGAACGGTGCACCCACGGGGGCCATCGCATCAAAGCTGGACCCGGGCGTGTTCACCTCGGTGAAATGGCGGTGAAGGCGCTCGCTCGGGATGGGGCACGTGCCGTCGTCCTCGGCCGCACCGCTGTTCGGCTCTCCAACTGCCGTCCGGCCCACCGTCGTCGACCTCTGTGCACGCGCCTTGGCCAGTAGGATCTCCACGCAGCCCTTCTCGTTCGTATCGAAGTGGTGCCGGAGCCGTTGTTGTTCGACGGCCGAATTAACGCGGCCGACCCGGCGGCGGGCTCGGCGAATGGAGCGGCGGTCGCTGGGCGTAGCTCTCTCCACCGCGTGGAGGTCGTCAAGCGCTTCGTCTAGTCGGTGTTCACGGTGGTGACGAGTCACGCGTGGCGGTCGGCGACGTGCCCGGTGGCGCTGGCGTCGCTGTCGACGAGCCGCAGATCGGGACTGGGTGGGTCGCTGGAATTGTCCGTCCGGCTGCTGCTGCTGCCGTTGGTGCTGGCGGACCGGCAAGGAGCGAGCTGGGCCCTGGGAGTACGGCAACAATTTGTCGTAGAGTAGATAAGGGAGGGCTGTGATGTATCCCTCCGCCGACTCCCAGTCGCGTGCGTCTGCAATCTTGGCCGCCAGCGTCGCTCCAAGCCGTTCCGCCAGCGTGCCTGCCTCTTCTTGCTCTTCGTCAGTGAGTTTCCGCAAGCGGAGGCGTGGTCGGCGCGCAGGAACAGCGTCAGGTCCCGTACGCATGGCTGCGTAGACCTCGCCATCATCGATATCTCCACTAACGTCACAGGCTCCACAAGTTCCACGGTCGCCACAAACTCCACAAACTCCACAAACATCAACAACATCAACAACTTCATGTTCATCATGGTCGTCAGCAACCGGCCGGGTCGGTATCTCGGGCGCTGATGATGACTGTACCTCCGTCGTGGTGGCGGTGCAGCCAACACCATCACAGTGGATGCCGCACTCTATCACGGTCCGGCGCAGGTCCAGCGCGCGATTGGCAAGGCGGTCCGCGTGTGCGTTGTCTTGCCTGTCGATGTGGTGGAGCGAGAAGCTGCCCACCCGCGCGAGCTCGGACTGCACCTGGTTGCGCAGCGCCCTCATCCGGGTGCTGCGCGCTGCGAAGATGCCACGCACCTGCTGGATCACAAGCGTACTGTCGCCTTCCACTCGCAGGTGCGTGGCTCCATGGTCGGCAGCGGCCCTAGCGCCGAGCAGCAGCGCCGTGTACTCGGCCGTGTTGTTGGTCGCGCTGCTGCTCGGCATGTAGCGCGAGCATGCCCACACTACGGGGCCGCTGGGCTTGAACAGAGCGGCTCCGGCGCCGCCTGGGCCAGGGTTGGCACGACAGGCGCCGTCGAAGCGCAACAGCCATTCGCCGTCGTGGTCGGTCATGACCACGTCGGCGACCTCGGACTCCTCGTCGACGTCCACGCTGGCCGCGTTGTCCATGTGGACGTCGTCATCCTTGGTCTCCTCGTCGGCCGCCAACTCCGGTGGGAGCAGTCGGTCGGCGATGCGGGATGCGATCACGGTCCGCAGCAGCGGCGGGCCCCAGCGGGGTGCCGGCATGGCGGCGAGTCTCGACGCAATCCGGGACGCCACCATCGCCGGTGGCAGGGGCGGTCCCCATCGTGACGTCTGCGCGTCCAGGCGTGCTGCAATCCTGGAGGCCACCAGCGTCCTTGGCAGCGGCGGCCCCCATCGCGGTGCGGGAACCACGGCGAGGCGGGAGGCGACACGGGCTGCCACCGCAGCGCGGGTGAGCGGAGGGTCCCAGCGCGTACACGCTGTCTGCTCTGCAGCGTCTGTCTGTATGGTAGCGTCAAAGGGGCTCGTCTGCGGGGGGGACGCAGCGAGCTCCGGGGAAGCTGGGTGGGGCAAATCGGGCGAAGTTGCGGCCGCCGAGGCGGTGGCGTTGGCTCCCGTGGCAGTGGGGCTCAAATCTCCTGCTGCCGCCGGAGCTGTTACCGTGCGTGGGATCGAGAGGCTGGCGCACGCTTGCGCATGTCTCGCCGCTGCCAGCCTCGAGCCGAAGGGCGTGCCGCATGCGCAGCCCGCCGAGAACTTGTCCACGAAGGACACGCGCCGGTGTCGTGAGTCCCGGTGTCGCTTGAGCGACGCGAAGCTGGCGGCCGTGTACGCGCACAGCGTGCACACGAAGCGCTGCGCATTGTGTGCGTACACGGAGAGGACGGAGGCCGGGTGAGCGCTGGCCGCGAATAGCCTAGGCGCTGGAGCGTGGTCCCCAGCCTCGTCCTCCTCCTCGAGCAGGAGCTCGGCCAGCTCGCGGGTGTCTTCGTCGTCGACGTCGTTGAGACGTCGACGCTTGCCGCCGACGCGCTGCCATGGCGGCCGCTGTCGGCGGGCACCTTGGTCAACATCCATGGCGACGACGCCGACATCGCCTGCTGCATCGCTGCTGCCTGCGCCGTCGGCGCCGTCGTCGCCGTCGCCGCTCACGTCCGTCGTCCTGCTGCTGCCGTCGCTGCTGACCACGTCGCCCGACATGGGCTCCGCGCGCGCGCTAGCTGGGGGTGCTTGTTCTTGGGGCGGCTCGGCGCGCGCGCGGGGCTCCACGGCGGCGCGGCCAACAGGAGAGGTGGCAGGGGCAGCTGCGACTGCCGTCACCAGTGGGGCGGCAGCAGCCGCAGCTGCGCTCGGCGGCGGAGCGCTTGGGGGCGGCGGGGGTGATGCCTGGTCGGCGAGCATGCTGCCCGCCCTTTCGGGTGAGGGCAGCACATTCGCGGGGGATTCGAGGGCCGGCGGCCCGTGCGCACAAGCGGCGGAGTTGCGGGGGGCCGGCGCCGCGGCAGCTGCGGCTGCGGCGGGCGTCCAGGGTGACCCACCGGCGGGCAGCATGCATGCCGCCCTGCCGGGTGGGCCATCATCGCGTGGGGGGTCGTGGCGGCGGCTGGCGGCGGCGGCGCGGTCGTCCGGCGCGTCCTCGTCGTCGCTGTCGTCGTCCTCCAGCTCGCTGGGGCCGTACGCGGCCGCGAGAGCGCGAGCCGTGGCGGCTGCTAGCGCTTCCCCAGGCACGACCGGCTCGGGCAGCATGCCGCTTGCCCTGCCGGGTCGTGCCACATCACAGGGGGGGAGCTGGGCGCGGGCGACGGGCGGAGAGGCGGGCGAGGGACCTTGGCCAGCCAACGGGCGCGCGTGGGGGGGCGGCGGACGTCTGGGGCCGTCGTGGCGGCCGGCGCTCGGCGGCGCTTCTTCGGCGGCCGGCCGTACGGGCTGAGAAGGCTCCGTTTGTGGAAGCGTCGCCCGTACGGCCTGAGAGAGCAGCATTCGGCCGATAGTGGGGCCGAGTGGGGAGGGGTGCGCCGACCTCCCGCCCGCACCAGCGGACCGTCCACTGTCGCCAGCGGACGGTGGATCCGCCCGTGGATCCCCGAAACGACGCGAGGTCGTGGAGGCGGGGCGGGGCGTCTCTTGGCCGGCAGCGGCCTCGAGGCGCGTGAGGGGTCGCGGTGCAATGGGCGCTGCGGGTCCCGGACCCGTGCCCGAAGTTGCAGCCGCTGAAGCGTCGCCGGTGCCGAGCAGCGGCACCGCGCGTGGAGGCTCTTCGGGCCCCATTTCGGGCCCGGAAAGGGCCAAAACGGGGGCGAGCGGATCCACAGTGTGTAACCGCACCCCTAGTGGATCCGCCCACCCGTCCACTGCGCCACCGACCAGCCCACTCTCGTCACCGACCGCGCTGTAAAAAGACGCGTCGCTGGCGAGACTGGATTGGCTGGCTGTGGAGCACTCGCTGTCGGTGGACGTAGCGCGCTCTCTGATTGGCCAAAAGAACCGCATCGCTGCGATCCTATTGGTCAAAAAGGGTAAAGGGACAACAGAGGACGCAACGCGGACCGAGGAGGACAGCCGAGGAGGAAAGGTAGGTAGAAAAGATGCAAATGTAGTTGGCCTCGCGGGGGAAAGGTGAAAGCCCCCGGAAACCGTCTCGGAGGACACTTGCAAGCAAGCGCCCACCAAGAGTCCCAAAAATGAATGTGAAAAAGACCAACGAAAAACGTCGGAAACCAGTTTTCACACTGATTAGAACAGATACTACACTTGATCTTAGCCAAAAGGCCGAGAAGGTATTATACGTTGAATTGTGTACGTTCGATACAAAAGTGTAACACATGCAGATATACATGGCTCTAGTCTGCTACCCACAGCGTGATTATTTCAAAAATACATGTTTAACGTAACATTCTATTGTGACTATTCATCATTTGACCGCAATTCTTATTATTGGCAAACGCAATCTAAAATATGACATTTGCGATCGAATTTCACAAAACTAAGCAAAATGCTTGGTTTACAAGAGCCTTGTATATACCTAATAAAGTGGAGGCACCAAGTGGCGAAGTATAATTTGAAATATATGAACAAAGAAAAAGAAGTGTGGTGGTTGGCCTCGCGGGGGAGATAGTGAAAGCCCCCGGAGACCGTTCCAAGAAAACCTAGCAAGCTAGCATTCTCGGAAGTTCCAAAAATGAATGTGAAAAAGACCAACGAAAAACGTCGGAAACCAGTTTTCACACTGATTAGAACAGAAAAGTTATGTGTATTACCTACCGGTTAATCCTTGGCTTCCAGGTAGTAAATACCTGGTAGTCGCTATGTGGTGTGTAACTTGTGTACAGGTTGCACCTCATAGGTGTCGGACCATAATGTACCGGCGGGGTTTGAGGGCGGTTCCCTACCTGGGTGTGGCCCTGTCGGCCGCTGTGGGCCTGTGTGCCGTCTAGCGGCGGCCGGTGCGCGGCGGAGTCCCCCCGGTCTCCGCCGCCCGACTTCCCCCTGGTGCTTGGTGCTGGCGCGCGCGGTGCTGGCTGCAGTGCAGGTTCCAGATGCGGCGGCTGGACTGGATGCACGCCACCGACAGCTGCCGGTCCAGCCGCTTCGCATCACGCTTGAGCAGCCCAAGGTGCTCAGTAAGCACCTTGTGGTTGCCGGCCGGCACCGCGCCGAGCGAGCCGTACACGAGCGCCGAGAGGTGGACCTTCCACCCTTGGCGCTCGAGGTGTCGCTTGACGCCGGCATACTTCGCGCGCTTGTGTGCGGCGATGCGTGCCAGCGCCGAGCTCTCCGGGTCGTCGCTCGCCTGCTCCTCGAACGCCACGGCCAGGTCGACCACCGCCACCGTCTTCTTGGTGTGGTTGTACAGCTGGAGGTCGGGCCGTAGCGCGGGGCCGGCGAGCGACGGCACGGTCTGGTTGACCCGGAGCTCGACGCGGTCCTGGCCGCCCGGCGACGACGCGTGCAGCGCGCGCTCGATGTGCTTGAGGGCGTCGTCGTGGCGGCCGCGGACCGCGTCCATGGTGCCGGCGCAGTGGTTGAGCACGTGCGCCAGCGTCTCCCCCCGGGTGCAGCCTGGCTGTCGGCAGTGGTCGTGCTGCCGGAGGCGCCGGCGCTTCAGGACACTGTGCGTGTCGAGCTGGTTCAGGCGGGCGGCCACCGCGAAGCGGTAGTCGGCTTCCCACAGGCCTTGCGGTCGTGTTAGGAAGCCGCTCCCCGCGCCGCCATGGGCGCGGGCCGTCTTGCCTTGGTCCTTCATGGCCGCCCACCTGGCCCAGTGCTTGTTCTTGTAGTGCAGCTTCACGTGCCGCAGCACAGTCTTGTGGTCTAGCCACTTGTCGTGGTGCGGCACGCGAAGCTGCAGCATGGCCGCGGCGGTGCCGGTCTCCGCACACGCCGGCGCGGTCTCCAGCTTGAGGCTGAGATGGCGGAGGTGGCGCTGGACGTCCACCCAGAGCGAGCCGATGTCGCCGTTGCGGCGCTTCGGGGGTGCGCCGGTGGACGCCCCGAGCTGCGAGTTCAGGAGGAGCTGCGCCAGCTCTTCCTCCCTGTCTTGCCACGCTTGAGCGTCGATCCGGTGGCGCGCGTCGGCGATTTGCCGGAGCTGCACGCGCGCGATGCGTCGGATGGCAGGGTCCTTCGAGTTCAGCATCTGCCATCCGTGCGCGACTTGTAGCGCCGCGTGCAGCTCCGTCAGGGGCAGTAGGCCCAGCCCGCCGCGCGACACCGGCGCGTAGAAGAATGCCGTCGTGGCGTTGGCGGGCAGGCGGAGGAGGTGGCGGAGGCCGCGCACGAGGTGTCTGTCGAAGCCCTCCAGCTGCTGGTGGAAGGGGCGAAGGTGGCGAAGGGCGTACTCCACCCGAGGGTAGAGGTACACCTTCACCGCCTTCACTACCTGCCATGGGGCCAGTCCGGACTGCAGCAGCGCCGTCGCATCGTGCTTGAGCTCCTGGAGTTTGGGCGCGAGCTCGATGCGGCGGCGCACATGGTCGAAGCCATCCCCGATCCCCAGGTAGGCGTACGAGGCGCTCATGGTCAGCGCGGGGATCGGGGCGCCATCCAGCTGCAGTCCGAGGTTGCAGGCCTTGAGCACTCCACGTGTGTCGCGCTGGACCGACATGGTGCAGCACTTCGCCGGATTCGCGCGCATGCCGGTCCAGCGCAGGAAGTCCGCCACGAGCGCGTGCTGTCTCTTGGTCCCGCCCTCGGTGCCGCTGAATATCTTGAGGTCGTCCGCGTACGCGGAGGCACCGGGGCAGTCGACACGAGACAGCTGTACGCCCGTGTCTGGTAAGCGCTTGAGCGCGTGGAGCAGCGGGGCGATCGCGGCCGTGAAGAGGTGGGGGCTCAGCGGACATCCCTGGAAGACCCCCACCCGTAGCGCGATCGGTGCCGTGGTGCCGTCCGCTGCGTTGCCGACTGTGAAGGCGGCATCCGCGTAGAGGCCCCGGCAGCAAGCAATGAAGGGGCTGGGGACGCCCTGCCGCTCGAGCGCCTCCCACAGCAGGTCATGTGGCACGCTGCCGAAGGCGTTGGCGAAGTCGTACCACACGACGTGGAGCTCTCGTCGCTTGCGGCGGGCCTGGTCGACCAGCGTGGCTGCGAGGAAATTGTGTTCCCCGCAGCCGTTCATCGCCCGGAATCCCTTCTGCGTGTCTGCGTGGCGGCCGTTGGCGTCCAGCCAGCGGGTGAGTCGGCGAGCTAGCACCCCGGCGTACAGCTTGTAGATTGCCTGCTGCAGGCAGATCGGGCGCCAGTTCGCCGGCTCGGTTCGCTCCCCCTTCTTGAACAGGAGGCGCACCACCCCCACCTTCCAGCTCTGCGGGACTTGCTTGTGGCGCCAGCAGCACGCGAATGCTGCGTGCAGGGCCGGCAGGAGCTGGGCCGCGAACGCCTTGTAAATGTCGTACCCCACGCCGTCCAGGCCAGGGCTGGAGCTGCCACGGGCACGCTGCAGTTGGTCCTCGATGTCGTCCGTGGTCGGCGCGTCCGAGAGCAACTCAGGCTGCGATGTCGCGGCGGGGAGGTGGGCGACGGCGGAGCGGAACGGGGCACCCACCGGTGCCATGGGCTCGAAGGTGCCCGCCGGCGTGTTCACGGCCGTGAAGAAGGCGTGGAGCTCATCACTGGGGATGGGGCAGGAGCCGTCATCAGCAGCGGTGGAGGGTACCGGCGGTGGCTGCCTCGAGGCTGAGGTCGATGGGGTTGCTGACCCGCGAGAAGCTCGGGCCGCGGCCAAGATTCCATCCACGCACGCCTTCTCGTCCTTGTCAAACTTGTGTCGCAGCTGTTGCTGGGCAATAGCGGAGTTGACGCGGCCAACGCGCCGCCGGGCCCGAGCGACGGCCGGCCGGTCGTGGGGACTGGCGTGCTCCACCTCCCGCAGGTCGTCCAGAGCCTCGTCGAGGCGGTGCTCACGGTGGTGGCGGGTAATACGCGGTGGGCGTCGGCGTAAGCGATTCTTGGCGCGGCGGCGACGGCTGCGGCTGGTGCTCGGCTGGCCGTGGTCCCCGTCGTGGGTGCCGAGGGGTGGGTCGCGCTGGGGTTGCTGCCGGTGCTGTGGGCGAGGCTGGTGGCGGTGCTGGGCGAACGGCTGCAGTTTGTCGTATAGAGTGTAGGGGAGGGCAGTGATGTAGCCCTCCGCCGTCGCCCAGTCACTCGCGTCCGTGATCTTGCCCGCCAACGTTGCCGCCAGCCTCTCCACAATGACACCCGCCTCCTCCTCCTCGGTCTCGGACAGCTGCCGTAGGCGGAGGCGTGGTCGGCGCTCCGGTACGGAGTCCGGGCCAATGCACATGGCGGCGTAGACCTCGCCGTCGTCGATGTCGCCCTGCTCGGTCTCGTCGGGTTCGGCGCTTGGCGTTGGCGCGGCCGCGGCTGGCGAGGGAGGCCGGTCCGGCACCACGGAGGGTACCACCGTTGTCGCGGCGGTGCTGGAGCACCCTTGGCCGTCAGGGTGGAGTCCGCACTCCAGCTTGGTCTTGCGGCGGTCGAGGGCGGCGTTGGCGAGGCGGTCGGCATGGCCGTTGGCTTGGCGGTCGATGTGGTGGAGCGTGACATGCTCCATCCGCGCCATCTCCGCCTTCACGCTCTTGCGCAGTCCACGGAGCCGGGTGCTGCGGGTAGCGAAGATGCCCCGCACTTGCTGGATCACCAGGGTGCTGTCACCTTCGACGTGCACGCGCGTAGCGCCATGGTCCGCCGCAGCCCGCATGCCGAGCAGCAGAGCCGTGTACTCGGCCGTGTTGTTGGTTTCGCTGCTGCTCGGCATATAGTGGGAGCAGGTCCACACCACTGGGCCGCTGGGCTTGAACAGCGCTGCGCCCGCACCGCCGGGGCCTGGGTTGGCTCGGCAGGCGCCGTCGAAGCGAAGCAGCCACTCGCCGTTCGCGTCCTCGCCGTCCTCGGACCGGGCGGCAGCCACAGGTTCCGTAAAGCTCTGGTCTTCCTCGCCGTCCTTGGTCTCGTCGTCAGCTGCCAGCTCGGGCGGAGCTAAGCGTTCGGCGATCCTGGACGCAACCACGACGCGTGGAAGTGGAGGCCCCCAACGGGGCGTTGGTGCGGTCTCGAGTCTCGCCGCGATGCGAGACACCACCGTGACTCGAGGCAGCGGCGGCCCCCACCGCGGCGGTGTCAGGTCGGTGAGACGGGAGGCGACCCGTATCGCCACCAGCGTGCGGGGGAGGGGCGGGTCCCAACGAGTCGGGGCCTGCATGTCGGCGGCCTGCATGGCAACGTCAGGGGAGCTCGCTAGCGGGGGGGACGCTGCGAGCTCCGGGGGGTCTTGGCGGGGGTAGTCGGGCGTGACGGTGGCCGCCTTGACGGTGGCGTTGGCTGCACCAGCAGTGGGGCTCAGTTCCCCTGCTGCCGGCGTAGCCGCTGCCGATGATGTGCTGTTGAGGCTGGCGCACGCGTGTGCGTGGTTCGCAGCAGCCAGCCTCGACGCGAAGGGCACGCCGCACGCACATCCCGCCGAGAACCGGTCGAGGAAGGCGGTGCGGCGGTGCCGGGAGTCCCGGTGTCGCTTGAGCGACGCGAAGCTGGCGGCCGTGTACGTGCACAGCGTGCACTGGAAGCGCTGCGCATTGTGCACGTACACGGAGAGGACGGAGGCCGGGCGAGCGCTGGCCGCGGATAGCCTAGGCGCTGGAGCGTGGTCCCCAGCCTCGTCCTCCTCCTCGAGCAGGAGCTCGGCCAGCTCGCGGGTGTCTTCGTCGTCGACGTCGTTGAGACGTCGACGCTTGCCGCCGACGCGCTGCCATGGCGGCCGCTGTCGGCGGGCACCTTGGTCAACATCCATGGCGACGACGCCGACATCGCCTGCTGCATCGCTGCTGCCTGCGCCGTCGTCGCCGTCGTCGCCGTCGCTGCTCACGTCCGTCGTCCTGCTGCTGCCGTCGCTGCTGACCACGTCGCCCGACATGGGCTCCACGCGCGCGCTAGCTGGGGGTGCTTGTTCTTGGGGCGGCTCGGCGCGCGCGCGGGGCTCCACGGCGGCGCGGCCAACAGGAGAGGTGGCAGGGGCAGCTGCGACTGCCGTCACCAGTGGGGCGGCAGCAGCCGCAGCTGCGCTCGGCGGCGGAGCGCTTGGGGGCGGCGGGGGTGATGCCTGGTCGGCGAGCATGCTGCCCGCCCTTTCGGGTGAGGGCAGCACATTCGCGGGGGATTCGAGGGCCGGCGGCCCGTGCGCACAAGCGGCGGAGTTGCGGGGGGCCGGCGCCGCGGCAGCTGCGGCTGCTGCGGGCGTCCAGGGTGACCCACCGGCGGGCAGCATGCATGCCGCCCTGCCGGGTGGGCCATCATCGCGTGGGGGGTCGTGGCGGCGGCTGGCGGCGGCGGCGCGGTCGTCCGGCGCGTCCTCATCGTCGCTTGAGCCGTCGTCCGGGTCGCTGGGGCCGTACGCGGCCGCGAGAGCGCGAGCCGTGGCGGCTGCAAGCGCTTCCCCAGGCACGACCGGCTCGGGCAGCATGCCGCTTGCCCTGCCGGGTCGTGCCACATCACAGGGGGGGAGCTGGGCGCGGGCGACGGGCGGAGAGGCGGGCGAGGGACCTTGGCCAGCCAACGGGCGCGCGTGGGGGGGCGGCGGACGTCTGGGGCCGTCGTGGCGGCCGGCGCTCGGCGGCGCTTCTTCGGCGGCCGGCCGTACGGGCTGAGAAGGCTCCGTTTGTGGAAGCGTCGCCCGTACGGCCTGAGAGAGCAGCATTCGGCCGATAGTGGGGCCGAGTGGGGAGGGGTGCGCCGACCTCCCGCCCGCACCAGCGGACCGTCCACTGTCGCCAGCGGACGGTGGATCCGCCCGTGGATCCCCGAAACGACGCGAGGTCGTGGAGGCGGGGCGGGGCGTCTCTTGGCCGGCAGCGGCCTCGAGGCGCGTGAGGGGTCGCGGTGCAATGGGCGCTGCGGGTCCCGGACCCGTGCCCGAAGTTGCAGCCGCTGAAGCGTCGCCGGTGCCGAGCAGCGGCACCGCGCGTGGAGGCTCTTCGGGCCCCATTTCGGGCCCGGAAAGGGCCAAAACGGGGGCGAGCGGATCCACAGTGTGTAACCGCACCCCTAGTGGATCCGCCCACCCGTCCACTGCGCCACCGACCAGCCCACTCTCGTCACCGACCGCGCTGTAAAAAGACGCGTCGCTGGCGAGACTGGATTGGCTGGCTGTGGAGCACTCGCTGTCGGTGGACGTAGCGCGCTCTCTGATTGGCCAAAAGAACCGCATCGCTGCGATCCTATTGGTCAAAAGGGTAAAGGGACAACAGAGGACGCAACGCGGACCGAGGAGGACAGCCGAGGAGGAAAGGTAGGTAGAAAAGATGCAAATGTAGTTGGCCTCGCGGGGGAAAGGTGAAAGCCCCCGGAGACCGTCTCGGAGGACACTTGCAAGCAAGCGCCCACCAAGAGTCCCAAAAATGAATGTGAAAAAGACCAACGAAAAACGTCGGAAACCAGTTTTCACACTGATTAGAACAGATACTACACTTGATCTTAGCCAAAAGGCCGAGAAGGTATTATACGTTGAATTGTGTACATTCGATACAAAAGTGTAACACATGCAGATATACATGGCTCTAGTCTGCTACCCACAGCGTGATTATTTCGAAAATACATGTTTAACGTAACATTCTATTGTGACTATTCATCATTTGACCGCAATTCTTATTATTGGCAAACGCAATCTAAAATATGACATTTGATCGATCGAATTTCACAAAACTAAGCAAAATGCTTGGTTTACAAGAGCCTTGTATATACCTAATAAAGTGGAGGCACCAAGTGGCGAAGTATAATTTGAAATATATGAACAAAGAAAAAGAAGTGTGGTGGTTGGCCTCGCGGGGGAGATAGTGAAAGCCCCCGGAGACCGTTCCAAGAAAACCTAGCAAGCTAGCATTCTCGGAAGTTCCAAAAATGAATGTGAAAAAGACCAACGAAAAACGTCGGAAACCAGTTTTCACACTGATTAGAACAGAGAAGTTTTTATTTTATTTACCATCCGGTATACCCGTTAATTTTCTAAGAAGTTCCTATCCGATGTCTAACTAGAGCTGTAACTATATCCGATATGTGGCGGGTTGAAGTTCGACTGTCGAAATGCACCTCCGCCGTGGTGGTGGTGCATTTCTTGGCCGAACACCAGACTGGGTTTCCCGAGGGCGGTTCCCTACGTGGGTGGGGCCCTTTCGGCCGACGCGGGCCAGAGTGTTGCCGTCTAGCGGCGATCGGTGCGCGACGGAGTCCCCCCGGTCTCCGTCACCCGCCTGCCCCTTGGGGCTGGTTGGTCTTGGTGCTGCCTGGCGCGGTGCTGGGCGCAGTGCAGGTTCCAGATGCGGCGGCTGGACTGGATGCACGCCACCGACAGCTGCCGGTCCAGCCGCTTGGCGTCCCGCTTGAGCAGCCCCAGGTGCTCGGTGTACACCTTGTAGTTGCTGGGTGCCACCGAGCCCAGCGAGCCGTACACGAGCGCCGAGAGGTGGACCTTCCACCCTTGGCGCTCGAGGTGTCGCTTGATGCCCGCATACTTGGCCTTCTTCTCGGCCGCCGCCTTGGCCAGCCCGGAGCTCTCTGGGTCGTCGCGCGGCTGCTCGTCGAACGCGATGGCCAGGTCCACCACCGCGACCGTGCGTTGGTCGTGGTTGTAGACCTGGAGGTCGGGGCGCAGAGCTGGCCCGGCCAGGCCCGGCACGGTCTGGTTCGTGCGGAGCTCGGTGCGGCCCTGGCGGTCGCCCGACGACGCGTGGAGCGTGCGCTCGATTTCCTTGAGCGCGTCGTCGTGGCGGCCGCGGATGCTGTCCATCGTACCCGGGCAGTGGTTGAGGACGTGTGCCAACGTCTCCTTCCACCGACAGCCCGGGTGACGGCAACGGTCGTGGGCGCGGAGGCGTCTGCGAGCGAGCACGTTCACCGTGTCAAGCATGTTGAGGCGAGCGGCCACCGCGAAGCGGTAGTCGCTCTCCCACATGCCCCGCGGTCTCGTCAGGAAACCGCTGCCGACGCCTCCGTGCGCGCGCGCCGTCCGCCCCTGGTCCACGTGGCTGCACCAGGCCCGCCAGCGCTTGTTCTTCATGTGCTGCTTCACGTGCCGCAGCACGTTGCGGTGGTCCAGCCACTCAGCGTGGTGCGGCACGCGAAGCTGCAGCGGCTTGGCAGGTGCGCCGGACTCCGGGTCGGCGGGCGCGGTTGCGAGCTTCAGCCCGAAGGCCTTGAGATTCTTGCGGACGTCGACCCACAGCGAGCCAATGTCGCCGTTGCGCCGTTTGGGTGGCGCGTGGGCCGACGTCCCGAGCTCCCCGTTGAGGAGGAGCTCGCACAGCTCGTCACCGCGCTGCTTCCAGTGGTCCTTCTCGAGCCGGTGCCGCGCGTCGGCAACCTGGTGAAGCTGCTCGCGCGCGATGCGCCGGATGGCTGGGTCGGGCGAGTTGATCATCTGCCACCCGTGCGCGATCTGCAGCGCCGCGTGCAGCTCCACCAGCGGCAGGAAGCCCAGGCCCCCGCGCGACACCGGCGCGTACACGAAGTCGTTGTTGGCGCTCTTGGGGAGGCGGAGCAGGTGGCGGAGGCCGCGGCGGAGGTGGAGGTCGAAGCTCTCCAGGAGCTGGTCGTCGGGTCGCAGGTGCCGGAGGGCGTACTCCACCCGAGGGTAGAGGTACCCCTTCACGGCCTTCACCACCTGCCACGGCGCGAGGCCGGACTCCATCAGCGCCGTCGCGTCCTGCTTGAGCAACTTGAGCTTGGGCGCGAGCGCGACGCGGCGGCGCACGTGGTCGAAGCCGTCGCCGATCCCCAGGTACGTGTACGACTGCAGGTGCGTCAACGTAGGGATCGGCGTGTCGTCCAGCGCCAGCTCCAGGTGGTCCGCCTCGATGGCGCCGTTGCCGTTGCGGCGCACGCCCATCGACCTGCACTTGGCCGGGTTCGCCGCCATGCCGGTCCATCGCAGGAACATGGCCACCAGCTCGTGCTGCTCGGTGACGCCCGCCTTGGTGCCGCTGAAGGTCTTGAGGTCGTCGGCGTACGCGGAGACACCCGGGCGGTCGTCACCCGAGAGCTGTACTCCTGAGCTGGGCAGTAGCTGCAACGCGTGGAGGAGGGGGCTGATCGCCGCCGAGAACAGCGGAGGGCTCAGCGGGCACCCCTGGAACACTCCGACACGCTGCAGGATCGGCGCCGTGCTGCCGTCCACCGCGTTGCCCACCATGAACGCTGCGTGGTCGTACAAGCCCTGGACGGCAGCGATGTACTCGGCGGGAACGCCCGTTCGCTCCAGGGCGTCCCACAGCAGCCCGAGGGGTACGCTTCCGAAAGCGTTCCGGAAGTCGTACCACACCTCGTACAGTGGCCGGTGCTTGCGGCGCGCGTGGTCGATGAGCATGGCCGCGAGGAAGTTGTGCTCCCCGCAGCCATTCACCGGCCGGAAGCCCTTCTGGCCCGGAGCGTGGCGATCGTTGGCGTCCTGCCAGCGGGTGAGGCGCCGCGCGAGCACCCCCGTGTAGATCTTGTAGATGGCTTGCTGGAGGCAGATGGGCCTCCAGTTCGCCGGGTCTTCACGGTCGCCCTTCTTGTACAGGAGGCGCACCACGCCGAGCTTCCAGCTCTGGGGCACCTGCTTGTGTGTCCAGCAGCACTTGAAAGCCGCCTTCAGCACCGGCAGCAGCTGCGTCGCGAAGCGCTTGTACACGTCGTAGCCGACGCCGTCGAGGCCCGGGCTGGAGGTGCTGCTCGCGTGCTGCAGCTGGACCTCGATGTCGTCCGTGGACGGCGCTTCCTTCAGCAGCTCCATGAATCGCGTGGCTGCTGGCAGCCGGGCCATCGCAGAACGGAACGCAGCACCCTCGGGAGCCTCCGGGTCGAAGTCCCTCTGGGGCGTATTGACGCTGTCGAAGTGTCTCCACAGCACCTCGCTCGGGATGGGGCAGGTGCCGTTGTCGTCCTGCTGCTCCGTACCGCTCGTCACTGCAGTCTCTGGAGTCGCTGTCGTCCCTGTTGCCGCGGCCGCCCTCACTGTTGTCCGTGCGTCGCGTGCCGTGCGAGCTGCTGCCAAGATGCCATCCACGCACTCCTTCTCGGCGGTGTCGAAGCGGTGGCGCAGAAGCTGCTGATCGATCGCCGATCGGATCCTGCCAACTCGGCGGCGAGCTTTGGCAATGGCTGGGCGAGCTTGGGGACGGGCACGCTCCAGCGCGTGCAGTTCGTCGATGGCTTCGTCGATGCGGTGCTCCCTGTGGTGGCGTGTCCCGCGCGGTGGGCGTGGATGCCGTTGCTTCCGCTGCTGACGGCCACCACCACCACAATTGGTCCGTCGGGGATGACGTCGCTGGCGGCGGCCTTTACGCTTTCCTCGGCGGCGGCGGCGCGTCGGTGACGGCTCACCTGGCTGGTCTGGCTGACCAATGGTCTCGTGCTGCGGCTCCCGGTGGGTTTCCACCTGGCCTTGGACGCCTCGGCGCTGTGGGTGGGGCGCAGGTGAACGAGCAGTGCCATGCCGCACCTGAGTGTACTGCTGCAGCTTGTCGTAGAGCATGTACGGGAGGGCTGTGATGTAGCCCTCCGCCGTCTCCCAGTCGTCGGCGTCCGCGATCTTGGCCGACAGGCCCGCACTCAAGCGCTCGACCACCTCACCAGCTGCCTCCATCTCATCGTCGGTCAGCTGGCGAAGGCGGAGGCGCGAGCGGCGGGTCGGGATCACGCCGGGCTCTAAGCGCATCGGAGCATACACTTCACCGTCGTCGATGTCTGCTCGGAGCTCGTCGTCGCTCCCCGCGTCCGCCATCTCGATGTCGGCAGTGGTAGGGGGCGGTGTCGCTGGCGGGCCCGCCGAGGGCGAACCCATGCATGTCGTGCACGCGCCGGCCACGGGGTGTTCCTTGCACTCGACCTTGTCGCTCTTCAGGTCGAGCGCCCGGTTGGCGAGGCGGTCCGCGAACGCGTTGCCTTGCCGGTCGATGTGGTGGAGCGAGTGCTGCCCCACCCGAGCCAGCTCGTGGCGAACGGCGTTCCGGAGCTGTCGCAGCCGAGTGCTCTTGGTGGCGTACAATCCCTTGACTTGACGAATGACCAGCAGGCTGTCGCCCTCGATGCGCAGCCGTCGTGCACCGTGGTCTGCTGCGGCGCGGGCGCCGATCAGGAGGGCCGTGTACTCGGCCGTGTTGTTCGTCTCCTTGGCGCCCGGCATGTAGTGCGAACCCGTCCACACGACAGCACCCTCGGGATTGTAGAGCAGTGCGCCAGCACCACCGGGGTTGGGCCCGCCACGGCAAGCTCCATCGAATTGGAGGCGCCACTCCCGGGGTGTCGCCGTGGGCGGGTCGCTGACGAACGCGGGCTCCATCACTGCGTCCGCCACCTCTGCGTCCGTGGAATCCTCGTCCGCTGAGTGGTGCGTCGGGTCCGGCGGCTCGCTCTCCTTCATCTCCTCGTCCAGCAGCGACAGGTCCGGGGAGGGGGGAGCGAGGCGGTCTGCGATCCTGGTCGCGACGAAGCTGCGTGGGAGCGGGGGTCCCCAGCGTGGGACTGGGACGGCTTCCAGCCGGGCCGCAATGCGGGACACCACCACCCCTCGCGGAAGTGGTGGGCCCCATCGCGGCGGCGGTACCTCGCCGAGTCGGGCTGCGACCCGGGAGGCCACCAGCGGTCGAGGGAGCGGTGGGCCCCAGCGATTTCGCGCCTGCTGCTCTGAGTCGACCTGGTCCTGCATTGCAACGTTGGTGGAGCTCGGCTGCGGGGGGGGACGCAACGAGCTCCGAGGGATACTGGCGGGGCAGGTCGGGCGCGGCGGTGACCACTGCACGGACGGTGGGTCTGACTCCGGCAGCAGTGGGGCTTGATGCCTTTGCTGCCGTCGAAGTCGTCGCCGAGGTGGTGCAGAGGTTGGCGCACGCTTGCGCGTGTCTGGCTGCGGCCAACCTCGATGCGAAGGGCGTGCCGCACGCGCAGCCCGCCAAGAACTTGTCGAGGAAGGCCGTGCGTCGGTGCCGAGACGAGCGGTGGCGCTTGAGCGAAGCGAGGCTGGCAGCCGTGTACGTGCACAGCGTGCAGTCGAAGCGAGTTGCAGCGTGCGCGTACACGGAGAGGACGGAGGCCGGATGAGCGCTGGCCGTGGGCAGCCTGAGCGCGGGGTGTTCGGCGCCAGCCTTGTCCTCGTCCACGAGCAGGAGCTCGGCCAGCTCTCGCTGGTCTTCATCGTCACCAGCGTTCAGGCGGCGGCGCTTGCCACCCGAACGCTGCACGGTCTGTTGTTGGCTGCGCGGCTTGGTCTGCCGCGCACCCTCGGTGCCGTCCGTGGGCACAGCAACCGGCGTGCTGCTGGTCGCCGAGCTGCTGCTGCCGCTATGCAGCGAGGCAGCGGGTGCTGCCTCCTCGCCGAGCATGCCGCCCGCCCTTGCGGGTGGGGGCAACAAACGCGCGGTGTTGGTCGGGGTCCTGACGGCGGCTGCGCGGCCGTTCAGCGCTTCCTCGCCGTCGCCGGCGACGTCGTCCGGCATGCGGCCGCTTCCGGGCACGGCAGGAGCCGCCCTTGGGGCTCCACTGCCGGCGAGCATGCCGCCCGCCCTTGCGGGTGGGGCGGCATCATACGCGGGAGGTTCGAGGGCCGGCGGCCCGTGCGCGCGCGCGGCGGAGTTGCGGGGGGCCGGCGCCGCGGCAGCTGCGGCTGCGGCGGGCGTCCAGGGTGACCCACCGGCGGGCAGCATGCATGCCGCCCTGCCGGGTGGGCCATCATCGCGTGGGGGGTCGTGGCGGCGGCTGGCGGCGGCGGCGCGGTCGTCCGGCGCGTCCTCGTCGTCGCTGTCGTCGTCCTCCAGCTCGCTGGGGCCGTACGCGGCCGCGAGAGCGCGAGCCGTGGCGGCTGCTAGCGCTTCCCCCGGCACGACCGGCTCGGGCAGCATGCCGCTTGCCCTGCCGGGTCGTGCCACATCACAGGGGGGGAGCTGGGGCGCGGCGACGGGCGGAGAGGCGGGCGAGGGACCTTGGCCAGCCAACGGGCGCGCGTGGGGGGCCGGCGGACGTCTGGGGGCGTCGTGGCGGCCGGCGCTCGGCGGCGCTTCTTCGGCGGCCGGCCGTACGGGCTGAGAAGGCTCCGTTTGTGGAAGCGTCGCCCGTACGGCCTGAGAGGCCAGCATTCGGCCGATAGTGGGGCCGAGTGGGGAGGGGTGCGCCGACCTCCCGCCCGCACCAGCGGACCGTCCACTGTCGCCAGCGGACGGTGGATCCACCCGTGGATCCCCGAAACGACGCGAGGTCGTGGAGGCGGGGCGGGGCGTCTCTTGGCCGGCAGCGGCCTCGAGGCGCGTGAGGGGTCGCGGTGCAATGGGCGCTGCGGGTCCCGGACCCGTGCCCGAAGTTGCAGCCGCTGAAGCGTCGCCGGTGCCGAGCAGCGGCACCGCGCGTGGAGGCTCTTCGGGCCCCATTTCGGGCCCGGAAAGGGCCAAAACGGGGGCGAGCGGATCCACAGTGTGTAACCGCACCCCTAGTGGATCCGCCCACCCGTCCACTGCGCCACCGACCAGCCCACTCTCGTCACCGACCGCGCTGTAAAAAGACGCGTCGCTGGCGAGACTGGATTGGCTGGCTGTGGAGCACTCGCTGTCGGTGGACGTAGCGCGCTCTCTGATTGGCCAAAAGAACCGCATCGCTGCGATCCTATTGGTCAAAAAGGGTAAAGGGACAATGGAGGACGCAACGCGGACCGAGGAGGACAGCCGAGGAGGAAAGGTAGGTAGAAAAGATGCAAATGTAGTTGGCCTCGCGGGGGAAAGGTGAAAGCCCCCGGAAACCGTCTCGGAGGACACTTGCAAGCAAGCGCCCACCAAGAGTCCCAAAAATGAATGTGAAAAAGACCAACGAAAAACGTCGGAAACCAGTTTTCACACTGATTAGAACAGATACTACACTTGATCTTAGCCAAAAGGCCGAGAAGGTATTATACGTTGAATTGTGTACGTTCGATACAAAAGTGTAACACATGCAGATATACATGGCTCTAGTCTGCTACCCACAGCGTGATTATTTCAAAAATACATGTTTAACGTAACATTCTATTGTGACTATTCATCATTTGACCGCAATTCTTATTATTGGCAAACGCAATCTAAAATATGACATTTGCGATCGAATTTCACAAAACTAAGCAAAATGCTTGGTTTACAAGAGCCTTGTATATACCTAATAAAGTGGAGGCACCAAGTGGCGAAGTATAATTTGAAATATATGAACAAAGAAAAAGAAGTGTGGTGGTTGGCCTCGCGGGGGAGATAGTGAAAGCCCCCGGAGACCGTTCCAAGAAAACCTAGCAAGCTAGCATTCTCGGAAGTTCCAAAAATGAATGTGAAAAAGACCAACGAAAAACGTCGGAAACCAGTTTTCACACTGATTAGAACAGAATGTGTTTTCGTGTTACCAGTTAGTAACCTCTCCGTAACTGAAATCTAGGCTAAAATATGCATGTCACTAAAGGGAGGGTGTTTGTGTCTGCCTGGGTTTTTGAAGGGCGGTTCCCTACCTGGGTGGTGCCCTGTTGGTCATAATGACCCGCTTACCGCCGTGCCGGTGCCTGCGATGTGCGCCGCGGGGACCCCCCAGACCCACGCGGCGCTCGCGAAGCAGTGCCGCTCCGCTGCCGCTCGCGGTGCTGCCGGCAGTGCCATCCCCAGATGCGGTGGCTGGCACGAATGCAATGGCTCGACAGCTGAATGTCCAGCTGCCGAGCCTCGCGCTTGAGCAGGTGCAGCTGCTCCGTGTACGTCTTGAAGTTGCTGGGCTGCACCGAGCCCAGCGACCCGTACACGATGGCGCCGATCTGCACGCGCCATCCTTTGTGCCGCAGCTCCGCCACGACCGGCTGGTACTTGAGCGTCTTGTGGTCGTGGCTGAGCTGCAGCGAGGAGTGGCGCGCGCCCGCCGCTTGGTCTTCGAACGTGACCGCCAGGTCGGCGATCGCCATCGTCTTGGCGGCCACGTTCCGCAGCACGATGTCGGGCCGCAGAGCTGCGCCCGTGTACTCGGGCACCGTCTGGTTGAGGCGCAGCTCCGTGGGCGACTTGGCGCGGTCGAGCGCGCCGCGGATCTTGGACCCGATCTGCTCCAAGGCGTCGTCATGACGCTGCCTGATGGCGTCCATGTTGGACGCGCAGTGGTTGAGGACGTGGGGCAGCGTCTCGGCCGAGGAGCAGGTCGGGTCCCTGCAGGTCTTGTTGGCCCGCAGCCGCTTGCGCTTGAGCACGGCGTTCGTGTCAACCTGGTTGAGGCGGGCCTGGATGCCGAACCGGTGCTCCGCGTCCGACAGGCCCGCCCCCGTCGTCACAAACTTGGCGCCGAGGCCGCCGTGCACTCGCACCGTCTTGCCCTGGTCCACCAGGCCCTTCCATCGGGTCTGGTGGCGGATCTTCATGTGTAGTTTGACGTGCCGCAACACGCTCTTGTGGTCTAGCCACTTGGCGTGGTGCGGCACGCGAAGTCCGAGTGGGTCTTGGCCGTCGCGGTCGTCGCGGGCCGCGAGACTGAGGTGGAGCGTGAGCAGCGTGCGCTGCACGTCCACCCACAGCGACCCGATGTCGCCGTTGCGGCGAAGCACCTCGGCGAAGGGCGAGGCAGCGAGCTCGGAGTTGAGGAACAGCCTCACGAGCTCCTCGTCGCGCCCGCGCCAGTGCTCCTCGGTGAGGCGGTAGCGCTTGCGCACCACCTGCCCCACTTGTGCCTTGGCCACCGCCGCGACCGCGGGGTCCTTGGAGTGCAGCATCTGCCAGGCGTGCGCCACCTGCAGCGCCTGGTGCATCTCCACCAGTGACTGCAGGCCCAGCCCACCACTGGACGTTGGCGTGAAGAAGAACTCGGTGGTGGTGGACTGGGGGAGGCGCAGCAGGTGGCGGAGTCCCCGGGCCACGGCGCGGTCGAAGCCTTGTAGCTGGGACCGGAGCGGGCGGAGGTGGCGGAGCGCGTACTCTACCTTGGGGTAGACGTACGTCTTGAGCGCCTTGACCACTTGCCAGGTCGCCAGTCCCGACTGCATCAGCGCCACCGCCTCCCGCTTGATCTGTTGGAGCTTGGGTTCAAGCTGGAGGCGGTGGCGCACGTGGTCGAAGCCATCGCCCACCCCCAGATATCGGTAGCTTTCTTGGAGGCTGAGGGTGGCGATGGCGTCGCCGTCGATTGCCAGACGCACGCTGTCGTCGCGAGTCGGGTTGCCGCGCGCGTTCGTGGTCACCGCGAGGCTGGCGCACTTGGCGGGGTTGGCCCGTAGCCCTGTCCACTCCAGGAACTTTGTTACGGTCGCGTGGCAGCGCGTGATGCCGGCCGCGGTGTCGGCAAAGACCTTCAGGTCGTCGGCATACGCCGTGCTGCAGGGCCGGATGCCGTCAGCAAGCGGTACGCCCACGCCGTCGAGTTGCTCCAGGGCGCGGAGCAGCGGGACCAAGGCAGCGATGAACAGGAGGGGGCTGAGCGGGCAGCCTTGATACACGCCCACCTTCTGCCACACCGGTTCCGTAGCTCCGTCGCTGGCGTTGCCCACCACGAAGCAGGACTCGTCGTAGATGTCGTCGCAGCGGGCGATGAAGTCTGGCTCGACGCCGAGCAGGCGGAGCACATACCACAGCATGTCCTGGTTGACCGACCCGAACGCGTTCCTCAGGTCATACCAGACTTCGTACAGTCGGCGGTGGAGGCGCCGGGTCTGGTCGAGCAGCGTCGTCGCCACGAAGTTGTGCTCGTGGCAGCCATTGAAGGCGCGGAACCCTTTCTGCGCCATGGGCAGCAGGTTGTTGTTCTCCAGGAACCTTGACAGCCTGGTCGCCAGCAGACCGCTGTACAGCTTGTAGATGGCGGTCTGCAAGCAGATTGGCCGCCAGTTCTCCGGGTCTCCTGGGTCGCCCTTCTTGTGAATCAGGCGGACGAATCCCACCTTCCACAGCGCTGGAACACGGCGGTGGCGCCAGCAGAGCTGGAACGCGGCGTGGAGGAGCGGCACCAGCTGCGCCGCGAACTTCTTGTACACATCGTACCCCACGCCGTCATGTCCGGGGCTGGATTTTGCGGCCGCCTGGGCGAGCTGAGTCTCCACCTCGTCCACCGCCAGGTCGTCGGTGAGTGCGTCGCGTGCTGCCGTCGCTGGCCCAATGCTCGCCATCGCTGCGCGGAACTGCTCGCCGCACGCCTCGGTGGGCATGAAGTTGATTCGTGGCGTGTTCGTCTGCGTGAAGTGTGCGTGTAGCGTGGCCGCGTCGATTGGGCACGTTTCCGGGTGCTCCTCCACCGCTGTCTTGGCCGACGCTGCACGCAAAACCTCCTGCACGCACTTGGTCTCGTCCCGCGCGAAGGCCTGGCGCATCTCCTGCATCTTCATCGACGACCGGATGCGTCCCACACGACGCCGGGCCCGGCGGGTGGCAGTCCTGTTGCTGGGGGTCGCGCGCTGCGTGGTCTCCATCTCATCAAGCGCTTCGTCAAGGCGATGTTCGCGCTGGTTGCGGGTCACGCGGGGCGGGCGTTGCTGCTGCTGCGTCGACTGGCGACGCCCAGGCGGGAGCGGTTTCGTCACGTACGGCTGCAGCAGTTCTCGGAGGCGATCAGGGATGGCACTGACGTACCCCTCGCCTGACGCCCAGCTATCTGCGTCGTCAATCTTACACGCCATCTCCTCGGCGAACGTCTGCAGGCTGGCGGAGGCAGCATCGAACTCGTTCTCGGTGAGCTGGCGAAGTCGGAGTCGGGGTTGCCGCGCTGGCGCCGAGCCGGGTCCAATGGGCAGGGAGGGAAATACTTCGCCGCCGTCGCGGGCTGCAACTTCCGCTGCGTCCTCGTCGCTCTCGCTGGTCGGGTCTCGCTGCACTCTGGTCGGCGCACGTCTCCCCCTCACTGGCTGCTCGGGATCAGCACCGGGTGCGCAGTGGCATCGGTTCATGTCTTCATGGTGCTCACCGCACTCCATGAGCGTCTTCTTCAAGTCCAGTGCACGGTTGGCCAGGCGGTCGGCGTGCGAGTTCGCCTTCCGGTCGATGTGCTTGAGCGTGTATCGCTGCAGCGGCCGCAGCGCGTGGCGCACTCTGTTGCGGAGTTGGCGGAGTCTGTCGTTCCTGCATGCAAAAGCTCCACGAACTTGGGCCACCACCAGGTGGCTGTCGCCCTCTATCGTCAGGAGCGAGACGCCGTGGTGGACAGCGCTCTGGACGCCAAGCAGCAGTGCTGTGTATTCAGCGGTGTTGTTCGTTTCGTTGCTGCTTGGCATGTAGTGGGAGCACGTCCACACCACGGCGCCGCTCGGATTGAAGAGTGCGGCGCCGGTCCCGCCTGGGCCGGGGTTGCGTCTGCAGGCGCCGTCGAAGCGCAGCACCCACGGTTCGAGTCCGGCCGACCCGCCGTCGACAGCCATTGTCGCTGCAGTCGTGGCAGCAGGAACGTGGTCGCTGACCCCCGAAGCGCCAGCAGGAAGTTGGCCCGTGGCCCCTGCGGCGCGGTCGGGAAGTTGGTCAGCGGCCCTCAAAGGGCCCCCACATGCGCGAGGCCGTCGTCCAGGAGGTGGCGGGGTCACTGTCACTCGCGGCCCCCAGCGGGTGCTCGTCCGGCCAGGCGGCAGCATCGATGAAGGCTCTGCGGCGCTGGCGCTCTCCGCGCTGCGTGCTGCAAGTCGTGGTCCCCACCGCGTGGCGCGACGGCCCAGCGCAGTGGGCGGCAGGGTTCGTCGCCGTGGCGGAGCCGGCACGGTTTTCTCGCCGGTCACCAGCCTGGCGATGGCCGCCGCGCCCACGGCTTGGTGGCGCGGTCCCCATCGAGTCGTCCTTGGTGTCGTCGGCGCGGGCGGGGTCGGGCAGGCGTTTGTTGCCAGCGTCTCCATGGCATCTGTGAGCTCGTCCAGCAGCTCGTCCTCGGCCTCCTGCATCAGCTCGTCCAGGTCGACAGCCAGCTCCACATCGTCATGGTTGTTGAGGCGGCGGCGCTTGCTGCCAATGCGGAGTTCCGGTGGTGGCTGGAGTGGGCACCCCGCGGGGGGGACGTCAGGGTGCCCGGAAGCGGTTGGCACGGCGCTCTGTGTGTGGGCGGCACCTGCAGCAGCAGTGCCGCTTGATGTGGCTGCTACAGCTGCAGGCACCGTCGCGCGGAGGGGCCCGGTAGGTGCTGGGGCCACCTCGGTGCGCTGGGCGGAAAGCGCTGGGGTCGCCGGTTCCTGCATCGCTCTGGCTCGCGCAGCCGCTTCGTTGACGTGGGCGCTTTGGCCACACGTGAGAGCATGTTTCGTCGCCGCTGCGCGGGACTGGTAGCCGATGCCGCACGTGCACCCGCTGTGGAAGTGGTCCACGAAGCAGGTGCCACGGTGCGCTGTGCGGCGGTGGGCAGCGAGAGCTGTGAGGTCGCGGGCGGCGTACGGGCACAACGCGCACTCGAAAGCAGCAGCGTTGTGCGCGTACACCGCCTGCACCGAGTCCCTGAGGCCGTGATCTGGCCGAAGTTCGGTGGGGTGGGGGCTCGGTGTTGGCGCCTCGATGCAGCGAAGCTTGGCCGCCTCGGCGTCGCTCTCTTCCGTCTTGGTCTCGTCTGGGGCGGCGGTGTCGTTCCTTGGGGCCGTCGTCGTCCTGCCACAGCTCCTGCTGCTGACCGCTTCGCCCGATGTGGGCTCCGCGCGCGCGCGAACTTGGAGATCTTGCTCTTGGTTCAGGTCGGCGCGCGCGCGATGCTCCGCGGCGGCGCGATCAGCAGGAGGGGCTGTAGGTTCAGCTGCGACTGCTGCTGCTGGAGGGGCGGCAACAGCCGCAGCTGGGCTTGGCGGCGGGGTTTGATCGGCGAGCATGCCGCCCGCCCTTGCGGGTGGGGCGGCAGCATACGCGGGAGGTTTGGGGGCCGGCGGCCCGTGCGCGCGCGCGGCGGAGTTGCGGGGGGCCGGCGCCGCGGCAGCAGCGGCTGCTGCGGGCGTCCAGGGTGACCCACCGGCGGGCAGCATGCATGCCGCCCTGCCGGGTGGGCCATCATCGCGTGGGGGGTCGTGGCGGCGGCTGGCGGCGGCGGCGCGGTCGTCCGGCGCGTCCTCGTCGTCGCTTGAGCCGTCATCCGGGTCGCTGGGGCCGTACGCGGCCGCGAGAGCGCGGGCCGTGGCGGCTGCTAGCGCTTCCCCAGGCACGACCGGCTCGGGCAGCATGCCGCTTGCCCTGCCGGGTCGTGCCACATCACAGGGGGGGAGCTGGGCGCGGGCGACGGGCGGAGAGGCGGGCGAGGGACCTTGGCCAGCCAACGGGCGCGCGTGGGGGGCCGGCGGACGTCTGGGGGCGTCGTGGCGGCCGGCGCTCGGCGGCGCTTCTTCGGCGGCCGGCCGTACGGGCTGAGAAGGCTCCGTTTGTGGAAGCGTCGCCCGTACGGCCTGAGAGGCCAGCATTCGGCCGATAGTGGGGCCGAGTGGGGAGGGGTGCGCCGACCTCCCGCCCGCACCAGCGGACCGTCCACTGTCGCCAGCGGACGGTGGATCCGCCCGTGGATCCCCGAAACGACGCGAGGTCGTGGAGGCGGGGCGGGGCGTCTCTTGGCCGGCAGCGGCCTCGAGGCGCGTGAGGGGTCGCGGTGCAATGGGCGCTGCGGGTCCCGGACCCGTGCCCGAAGTTGCAGCCGCTGAAGCGTCGCCGGTGCCGAGCAGCGGCACCGCGCGTGGAGGCTCTTCGGGCCCCATTTCGGGCCCGGAAAGGGCCAAAACGGGGGCGAGCGGATCCACAGTGTGTAACCGCACCCCTAGTGGATCCGCCCACCCGTCCACTGCGCCACCGACCAGCCCACTCTCGTCACCGACCGCGCTGTAGAAAGACGCGTCGCTGGCGAGACTGGATTGGCTGGCTGTGGAGCACTCGCTGTCGGTGGACGTAGCGCGCTCTCTGATTGGCCAAAAGAACCGCATCGCTGCGATCCTATTGGTCAAAAAGGGTAAAGGGACAATGGAGGACGCAACGCGGACCGAGGAGGACAGCCGAGGAGGAAAGGTAGGTAGAAAAGATGCAAATGTAGTTGGCCTCGCGGGGGAAAGGTGAAAGCCCCCGGAAACCGTCTCGGAGGACACTTGCAAGCAAGCGCCCACCAAGAGTCCCAAAAATGAATGTGAAAAAGACCAACGAAAAACGTCGGAAACCAGTTTTCACACTGATTAGAACAGATACTACACTTGATCTTAGCCAAAAGGCCGAGAAGGTATTATACGTTGAATTGTGTACGTTCGATACAAAAGTGTAACACATGCAGATATACATGGCTCTAGTCTGCTACCCACAGCGTGATTATTTCAAAAATACATGTTTAACGTAACATTCTATTGTGACTATTCATCATTTGACCGCAATTCTTATTATTGGCAAACGCAATCTAAAATATGACATTTGCGATCGAATTTCACAAAACTAAGCAAAATGCTTGGTTTACAAGAGCCTTGTATATACCTAATAAAGTGGAGGCACCAAGTGGCGAAGTATAATTTGAAATATATGAACAAAGAAAAAGAAGTGTGGTGGTTGGCCTCGCGGGGGAGATAGTGAAAGCCCCCGGAGACCGTTCCAAGAAAACCTAGCAAGCTAGCATTCTCGGAAGTTCCAAAAATGAATGTGAAAAAGACCAACGAAAAACGTCGGAAACCAGTTTTCACACTGATTAGAACAGAAAAGTTATGTGTATTACCGACCGGTTAATCCTTGGCTTCCAGGTAGTAAATACCTGGTAGTCGCTATGTGGTGTGTAACTTGTGTGCAGGTTGCACCTCATAGGTGTCGGACCATAATGTACCGGGCGGGTTTAGAGGGCGGTTCCCTACTTGGGTGTGGCCCTGTCGGCCGCTACGGGCCCGGTGACCGCTTAGCGGCGGCCGCTCTGTGGCGGAGTCCCCCCGGTCTCCGCCGCCCGACTGCCCCTTGGCGCTTGGCCCTGGTGCTGCCGTGCTCGATGCTGCGCGCAGTGCAGGTTCCAGATGCGGCGGCTGGACTGGATGCACGCCACCGACAGCTGCCGGTCCAGCCGCTTCGCATCACGCTTGAGCAGCCCAAGGTGCTCAGTAAGCACCTTGTAGTTGGCGGGCATCACCGCGCCCAACGAGCCGTACACGAGCGCCGAGAGGTGGACCTTCCACCCTTGGCGCTCGAGGTGCCGCTTGATGCCGGCGTACTTGGCTCGCTTGTGCGCGGCGATGCGCGCCAGCGCAGAGCTCTCGGTGTCGTCGCTCGCCTGCTCCTCGAACGCCACGGCCAGGTCGACCACCGCCACCGTCTTCTTGGTGTGGTTGAAGAGCTGGAGGTCGGGCCGCAGCGCGGGGCCGGCGAGCGAGGGCACGGTCTGGTTGACCCGGAGCTCGGCGCGGTCCTGGCCGCCCGGCGACGACGCGATGAGCGCGCGCTCGATGGTCTTGAGCGCATCGTCGTGGCGGCCGCGGACCGCGTCCATGGTGCCGGCGCAGTGATTCAGCACGTGTGCCAGTGTCTCGGCACGGGAGCAGCCCGGCTGTCGACACTGGTCGTGCGCGCGGAGGCGCCGGCGCTTCAGCACGCTGTGCGTGTCCAGCTGGTTGAGCCGACCCGCCACTGCAAAGCGGTAGTCGGTCTCCCATAGGCCGCGAGGCCGCGTGAGGAAGCCGCTCCCTGCACCACCATGGGTGCGGGCGGTCTTGCCTTGGTCCTTCATCCCGGCCCACCGCTGCCAATGCTTGTTCTTCATGTGCAGCTTCACCTGCCGCAGGACCGTGCGGTGGTCCAGCCACTTCTCGTGGTGCGGCACGCGAAGCTGCAGCGTCGCCTCCGCGGTGCCGGTCTCCGCGCACGCCGGCGCGGTCTCTAGCTTGAGGCCGAGTCCTCGGAGGTGGCGCTGGACGTCGACCCACAACGAGCCGATGTCGCCGTTGCGGCGCTTGGGCGGGGCGTGGGCCGACGTCCCGAGCTGCGAGTTGAGCAGCAGCTCGCACAGCTCCTCCTCCCGCTCCTTCCAGTGGTCAGGGTCCAGGCGGTGGCGCCGGTCGGCGATCAGTCGGAGCTGCGTGCGCGCGATCCTTTGGACGGCCGGGTCTGTCGAGTGGAGCATCTGCCACCCGTGTGTGACCTGGAGCGCGGCGTGCAGCTCCGTCAGTGGCAACAGGCCTAGGCCGCCGCGCGACGTCGGCGCGAAGAAGAAGCTGGTCGTGGCGTTGGCCGGAAGTCGGAGCAGGTGGCGAAGGCCGCGAACGAGGTGGCGATCAAAGCCTTCCAGTTGCTGCTGAAAGGGGCGGAGGTGGCGGAGTGCGTACTCCACCCGCGGGAAGAGGTAAGTCTTCACCGCCTTCACCACCTGCCATGGCGCCAGCCCCGACTGGAGCAGTGCCGTCGCATCGTCCTTGAGCTGCGTGAGCGCCGGGCCGAGCTCGATGCGGCGGCGCACGTGGTCAAAGCCGTCGCCGATCCCCAGGTACGCGTACGACGCGTTCATGGTCAGCGAGGGGATCCGGGCTCCGTCCAGCTGCAGCTCCAGGTCGCAGGTCTTCAGCACGCCGCGTCCGTCGCGCTGGACCGACATGGTGCAGCACTTGTTGGGGTTCGCCACCATGCCGGTCCAGCGCAGGAAGTCGGCCACGAGCGCGTGCTGTCGCTTAACGCCGTCCGCGGTGCCACTGAAGATCTTGAGGTCGTCGGCGTAGGCCGAGGCACCGGGACGGTCGTCCGCTGACAGCCGCACGCCCGTGTCCTTGAGTCGGTCCAGCGCGTGGAGGAGCGGGCTGATCGCCGCAGTGAACAGGTGGGGGCTCAGCGGGCATCCTTGAAACACGCCCACGAGCTGCCGCACGAGATCGGTCGGGCCGTCAGCAGCGTTGCCGACGGTGAAGGCAGCATCCTGGTACAGCCCCTGGCAGACCTCCACAAAGGCTGGCGGGACACCCATGCGCTGCAGCACCTCCCACAGCAACTCCTGGGGCACGCTGCCGAAGGCGTTCTTCAGGTCGTACCAGACCATGTGGAGCTCTCTGCGGCTGCGGCGCGCATGATCGATCAGCGTCGACGCGAGAAAATTGTGCTCGCCGCAGCCATTTACCGCGCGGAACCCCTTCTGGGCGTCGGCATGACGGCCGTTTGCAGCCAACCAGCGCGTAAACCTCCGCGCGAGGACCCCGGCGTAGGTCTTGTAGATCACTTGCTGGAGGCAGATAGGTCTCCAGTTCGCGGGGTCTTCGCGCGGGCCCTTTTTGTACAGGAGCCTCACGATGCCTTGCTTCCAGCTCTGCGGCACACGGTGGTGCTGCCAGCAGCACTGGAATGCCGCGTGCAGCACCGGCAGTAACTGGGTGGAGAAGGCCTTGTAGACGTCGTAGCCCACTCCGTCCAGGCCAGGGCTGGTCGTTCCCTTGGCTCGCTGCAGCTGGTCCTCGATCTCATCGGGCGTCGGCGCCTCTGTCAGCAGCTCCGAGGCCTCTGTGGCCGCGGGGAGGTGCGCAAGTGCCGCACGGAACGGTGCACCCACGGGGGCCATCGCATCAAAGCTGGACCCGGGCGTGTTCACCTCGGTGAAATGGCGGTGAAGGCGCTCGCTCGGGATGGGGCACGTGCCGTCGTCCTCGGCCGCACCGCTGTTCGGCTCTCCAACTGCCGTCCGGCCCACCGTCGTCGACCTCTGTGCACGCGCCTTGGCCAGTAGGATCTCCACGCAGCCCTTCTCGTTCGTATCGAAGTGGTGCCGGAGCCGTTGTTGTTCGACGGCCGAATTAACGCGGCCGACCCGGCGGCGGGCTCGGCGAATGGAGCGGCGGTCGCTGGGCGTAGCTCTCTCCACCGCGTGGAGGTCGTCAAGCGCTTCGTCTAGTCGGTGTTCACGGTGGTGACGAGTCACGCGTGGCGGTCGGCGACGTGCCCGGTGGCGCTGGCGTCGCTGTCGACGAGCCGCAGATCGGGACTGGGTGGGTCGCTGGAATTGTCCGTCCGGCTGCTGCTGCTGCCGTTGGTGCTGGCGGACCGGCAAGGAGCGAGCTGGGCCCTGGGAGTACGGCAACAATTTGTCGTAGAGTAGATAAGGGAGGGCTGTGATGTATCCCTCCGCCGACTCCCAGTCGCGTGCGTCTGCAATCTTGGCCGCCAGCGTCGCTCCAAGCCGTTCCGCCAGCGTGCCTGCCTCTTCTTGCTCTTCGTCAGTGAGTTTCCGCAAGCGGAGGCGTGGTCGGCGCGCAGGAACAGCGTCAGGTCCCGTACGCATGGCTGCGTAGACCTCGCCATCATCGATATCTCCACTAACGTCACAGACTCCACAAGTTCCACGGTCGCCACAAACTCCACAAACTCCACAAACATCAACAACATCAACAACTTCATGTTCATCATGGTCGTCAGCAACCGGCCGGGTCGGTATCTCGGGCGCTGATGATGACTGTACCTCCGTCGTGGTGGCGGTGCAGCCAACACCATCACAGTGGATGCCGCACTCTATCACGGTCCGGCGCAGGTCCAGCGCGCGATTGGCAAGGCGGTCCGCGTGTGCGTTGTCTTGCCTGTCGATGTGGTGGAGCGAGAAGCTGCCCACCCGCGCGAGCTCGGACTGCACCTGGTTGCGCAGCGCCCTCATCCGGGTGCTGCGCGCTGCGAAGATGCCACGCACCTGCTGGATCACAAGCGTACTGTCGCCTTCCACTCGCAGGTGCGTGGCTCCATGGTCGGCAGCGGCCCTAGCGCCGAGCAGCAGCGCCGTGTACTCGGCCGTGTTGTTGGTCGCGCTGCTGCTCGGCATGTAGCGCGAGCATGCCCACACTACGGGGCCGCTGGGCTTGAACAGAGCGGCTCCGGCGCCGCCTGGGCCAGGGTTGGCACGACAGGCGCCGTCGAAGCGCAACAGCCATTCGTCGTCGTGGTCGGTCATGACCACGTCGGCGACCTCGGACTCCTCGTCGACGTCCACGCTGGCCGCGTTGTCCATGTGGACGTCGTCATCCTTGGTCTCCTCGTCGGCCGCCAACTCCGGTGGGAGCAGTCGGTCGGCGATGCGGGATGCGATCACGGTCCGCAGCAGCGGCGGGCCCCAGCGGGGTGCCGGCATGGCGGCGAGTCTCGACGCAATCCGGGACGCCACCATCGCCGGTGGCAGGGGCGGTCCCCATCGTGACGTCTGCGCGTCCAGGCGTGCTGCAATCCTGGAGGCCACCAGCGTCCTTGGCAGCGGCGGCCCCCATCGCGGTGCGGGAACCACGGCGAGGCGGGAGGCGACACGGGCTGCCACCGCAGCGCGGGTGAGCGGAGGGTCCCAGCGCGTACACGCTGTCTGCTCTGCAGCGTCTGTCTGTATGGCAGCGTCAAAGGGGCTCGTCTGCGGGGGGGACGCAGCGAGCTCCGGGGAAGCTGGGCGGGGCAAATCGGGCGAAGTTGCGGCCGCCGAGGCGGTGGCGTTGGCTCCCGTGGCAGTGGGGCTCAAATCTCCTGCTGCCGCCGGAGCTGTTACCGTGCGTGGGATCGAGAGGCTGGCGCACGCTTGCGCATGTCTCGCCGCTGCCAGCCTCGAGCCGAAGGGCGTGCCGCATGCGCAGCCCGCCGAGAACTTGTCCACGAAGGACACGCGCCGGTGTCGTGAGTCCCGGTGTCGCTTGAGCGACGCGAAGCTGGCGGCCGTGTACGCGCACAGCGTGCACACGAAGCGCTGCGCATTGTGTGCGTACACGGAGAGGACGGAGGCCGGGTGAGCGCTGGCCGCGAATAGCCTGAGCGCTGGTGCTTGGGCCCCAACCTCGTCCTCCTCCTCGAGCAGGAGCTCTGCCAGCTCGCGGGGGTCTTCCTCGCCGCCGGCGTTGAGCCGACGACGCTTGCCGCCGACGCGCTGCCATGGTGGCTGCTGTCGGCGGGCACCTTGGTCAACCTCCATGGCGACGACGCCGACATCGCCTGCTGCATCGCTGCTGCCTGCGCCGTCGTCGCCGTCGCCGCTCACGTCCGTCGTCCTGCTGCTGCCGTCGCTGCTGACCACGTCGCCCGACATGGGCTCCACGCGCGCGCTAGCTGGGGGTGCTTGTTCTTGGGGCGGCTCGGCGCGCGCGCGGGGCTCCACGGCGGCGCGGCCAACAGGAGAGGTGGCAGGGGCAGCTGCGACTGCCGTCACCAGTGTGGCGGCAGCAGCCGCAGCTGGGCTCGGCGGCGGAGCGCTTGGGGGCGGCGGGGGTGATGCCTGGTCGGCGAGCATGCTGCCCGCCCTTGCGGGTGAGGGCAGCACATTCGCGGGGGATTCGAGGGCCGGCGGCCCGTGCGCACAAGCGGCGGAGTTGCGGGGGGCCGGCGCCGCGGCAGCCGCGGCTGCTGCGGGCGTCCAGGGTGACCCACCGGCGGGCAGCATGCATGCCGCCCTGCCGGGTGGGCCATCATCGCGTGGGGGGTCGTGGCGGCGGCTGGCGGCGGCGGCGCGGTCGTCCGGCGCGTCCTCGTCGTCGCTTGAGCCGTCATCCGGGTCGCTGGGGCCGTACGCGGCCGCGAGAGCGCGAGCCGTGGCGGCTGCTAGCGCTTCCCCTGGCACGACCGGCACGGGCAGCATGCCGCTCGCCCTGCCGGGTCGTGCCACATCACAGGGGGGGAGCTGGGCGCGAGCGACGGGCGGAGAGGCGGGCGAGGGACCTTGGCCAGCCAACGGGCGCGCGTGGGGGGGCGGCGGACGTCTGGGGGCGTCGTGGCGGCCGGCGCTCGGCGGCGCTTCTTCGGCGGCCGGCCGTACGGGCTGAGAAGGCTCCGTTTGTTGAAGCGTCGCCCGTACGGCCTGAGAGGCCAGCATTCGGCCGATAGTGGGGCCGAGTGGGGAGGGGTGCGCCGACCTCCCGCCCGCACCAGCGGACCGTCCACTGTCGCCAGCGGACGGTGGATCCGCCCGTGGATCCCCGAAACGACGCGAGGTCGTGGAGGCGGGGCGGGGCGTCTCTTGGCCGGCAGCGGCCTCGAGGCGCGTGAGGGGTCGCGGTGCAATGGGCGCTGCGGGTCCCGGACCCGTGCCCGAAGTTGCAGCCGCTGAAGCGTCGCCGGTGCCGAGCAGCGGCACCGCGCGTGGAGGCTCTTCGGGCCCCATTTCGGGCCCGGAAAGGGCCAAAACGGGGGCGAGCGGATCCACAGTGTGTAACCGCACCCCTAGTGGATCCGCCCACCCGTCCACTGCGCCACCGACCAGCCCACTCTCGTCACCGACCGCGCTGTAGAAAGACGCGTCGCTGGCGAGACTGGATTGGCTGGCTGTGGAGCACTCGCTGTCGGTGGACGTAGCGCGCTCCCTGATTGGCCAAAAGAACCGCATCGCTGCGATCCTATTGGTCAAAAAGGGTAAAGGGACAACAGAGGACGCAACGCGGACCGAGGAGGACAGCCGAGGAGGAAAGGTAGGTAGAAAAGATGCAAATGTAGTTGGCCTCGCGGGGGAAAGGTGAAAGCCCCCGGAAACCGTCTCGGAGGACACTTGCAAGCAAGCGCCCACCAAGAGTCCCAAAAATGAATGTGAAAAAGACCAACGAAAAACGTCGGAAACCAGTTTTCACACTGATTAGAACAGATACTACACTTGATCTTAGCCAAAAGGCCGAGAAGGTATTATACGTTGAATTGTGTACGTTCGATACAAAAGTGTAACACATGCAGATATACATGGCTCTAGTCTGCTACCCACAGCGTGATTATTTCAAAAATACATGTTTAACGTAACATTCTATTGTGACTATTCATCATTTGACCGCAATTCTTATTATTGGCAAACGCAATCTAAAATATGACATTTGCGATCGAATTTCACAAAACTAAGCAAAATGCTTGGTTTACAAGAGCCTTGTATATACCTAATAAAGTGGAGGCACCAAGTGGCGAAGTATAATTTGAAATATATGAACAAAGAAAAAGAAGTGTGGTGGTTGGCCTCGCGGGGGAGATAGTGAAAGCCCCCGGAGACCGTTCCAAGAAAACCTAGCAAGCTAGCATTCTCGGAAGTTCCAAAAATGAATGTGAAAAAGACCAACGAAAAACGTCGGAAACCAGTTTTCACACTGATTAGAACAGAATGTGTTTTCGTGTTACCAGTTAGTAACCTCTCCGTAACTGAAATCTAGGCTAAAATATGCATGTCACTAAAGGGAGGGTGTTTGTGTCTGCCTGGGTTTTTGAAGGGCGGTTCCCTACCTGGGTGGTGCCCTGTTGGTCATAATGACCCGCTTACCGCCGTGCCGGTGCCTGCGATGTGCGCCGCGGGGACCCCCCAGACCCACGCGGCGCTCGCGAAGCAGTGCCGCTCCGCTGCCGCTCGCGGTGCTGCCGGCAGTGCCATCCCCAGATGCGGTGGCTGGCACGAATGCAATGGCTCGACAGCTGAATGTCCAGCTGCCGAGCCTCGCGCTTGAGCAGGTGCAGCTGCTCCGTGTACGTCTTGAAGTTGCTGGGCTGCACCGAGCCCAGCGACCCGTACACGATGGCGCCGATCTGCACGCGCCATCCTTTGTGCCGCAGCTCCGCCACGACCGGCTGGTACTTGAGCGTCTTGTGGTCGTGGCTGAGCTGCAGCGAGGAGTGGCGCGCGCCCGCCGCTTGGTCTTCGAACGTGACCGCCAGGTCGGCGATCGCCATCGTCTTGGCGGCCACGTTCCGCAGCACGATGTCGGGCCGCAGAGCTGCGCCCGTGTACTCGGGCACCGTCTGGTTGAGGCGCAGCTCCGTGGGCGACTTGGCGCGGTCGAGCGCGCCGCGGATCTTGGACCCGATCTGCTCCAAGGCGTCGTCATGACGCTGCCTGATGGCGTCCATGTTGGACGCGCAGTGGTTGAGGACGTGGGGCAGCGTCTCGGCCGAGGAGCAGGTCGGGTCCCTGCAGGTCTTGTTGGCCCGCAGCCGCTTGCGCTTGAGCACGGCGTTCGTGTCGACCTGGTTGAGGCGGGCCTGGATGCCGAACCGGTGCTCCGCGTCCGACAGGCCCGCCCCCGTCGTCACAAACTTGGCGCCGAGGCCGCCGTGCACTCGCACCGTCTTGCCCTGGTCCACCAGGCCCTTCCATCGGGTCTGGTGGCGGATCTTCATGTGTAGTTTGACGTGCCGCAACACGCTCTTGTGGTCTAGCCACTTGGCGTGGTGCGGCACGCGAAGTCCGAGTGGGTCTTGGCCGTCGCGGTCGTCGCGGGCCGCGAGACTGAGGTGGAGCGTGAGCAGCGTGCGCTGCACGTCCACCCACAGCGACCCGATGTCGCCGTTGCGGCGAAGCACCTCGGCGAAGGGCGAGGCAGCGAGCTCGGAGTTGAGGAACAGCCTCACGAGCTCCTCGTCGCGCCCGCGCCAGTGCTCCTCGGTGAGGCGGTAGCGCTTGCGCACCACCTGCCCCACTTGTGCCTTGGCCACCGCCGCGACCGCGGGGTCCTTGGAGTGCAGCATCTGCCAGGCGTGCGCCACCTGCAGCGCCTGGTGCATCTCCACCAGTGACTGCAGGCCCAGCCCACCACTGGACGTTGGCGTGAAGAAGAACTCGGTGGTGGTGGACTGGGGGAGGCGCAGCAGGTGGCGGAGTCCCCGGGCCACGGCGCGGTCGAAGCCTTGTAGCTGGGACCGGAGCGGGCGGAGGTGGCGGAGCGCGTACTCTACCTTGGGGTAGACGTACGTCTTGAGCGCCTTGACCACTTGCCAGGTCGCCAGTCCCGACTGCATCAGCGCCACCGCCTCCCGCTTGATCTGTTGGAGCTTGGGTTCAAGCTGGAGGCGGTGGCGCACGTGGTCGAAGCCATCGCCCACCCCCAGATATCGGTAGCTTTCTTGGAGGCTGAGGGTGGCGATGGCGTCGCCGTCGATTGCCAGACGCACGCTGTCGTCGCGAGTCGGGTTGCCGCGCGCGTTCGTGGTCACCGCGAGGCTGGCGCACTTGGCGGGGTTGGCCCGTAGCCCTGTCCACTCCAGGAACTTTGTTACGGTCGCGTGGCAGCGCGTGATGCCGGCCGCGGTGTCGGCAAAGACCTTCAGGTCGTCGGCATACGCCGTGCTGCAGGGCCGGATGCCGTCAGCAAGCGGTACGCCCACGCCGTCGAGTTGCTCCAGGGCGCGGAGCAGCGGGACCAAGGCAGCGATGAACAGGAGGGGGCTGAGCGGGCAGCCTTGATACACGCCCACCTTCTGCCACACCGGTTCCGTAGCTCCGTCGCTGGCGTTGCCCACCACGAAGCAGGACTCGTCGTAGATGTCGTCGCAGCGGGCGATGAAGTCTGGCTCGACGCCGAGCAGGCGGAGCACATACCACAGCATGTCCTGGTTGACCGACCCGAACGCGTTCCTCAGGTCATACCAGACTTCGTACAGTCGGCGGTGGAGGCGCCGGGTCTGGTCGAGCAGCGTCGTCGCCACGAAGTTGTGCTCGTGGCAGCCATTGAAGGCGCGGAACCCTTTCTGCGCCATGGGCAGCAGGTTGTTGTTCTCCAGGAACCTTGACAGCCTGGTCGCCAGCAGACCGCTGTACAGCTTGTAGATGGCGGTCTGCAAGCAGATTGGCCGCCAGTTCTCCGGGTCTCCTGGGTCGCCCTTCTTGTGAATCAGGCGGACGAATCCCACCTTCCACAGCGCTGGAACACGGCGGTGGCGCCAGCAGAGCTGGAACGCGGCGTGGAGGAGCGGCACCAGCTGCGCCGCGAACTTCTTGTACACATCGTACCCCACGCCGTCATGTCCGGGGCTGGATTTTGCGGCCGCCTGGGCGAGCTGAGTCTCCACCTCGTCCACCGCCAGGTCGTCGGTGAGTGCGTCGCGTGCTGCCGTCACTGGCCCAATGCTCGCCATCGCTGCGCGGAACTGCTCGCCGCACGCCTCGGTGGGCATGAAGTTGATTCGTGGCGTGTTCGTCTGCGTGAAGTGTGCGTGTAGCGTGGCCGCGTCGATTGGGCACGTTTCCGGGTGCTCCTCCACCGCTGTCTTGGCCGACGCTGCACGCAAAACCTCCTGCACGCACTTGGTCTCGTCCCGCGCGAAGGCCTGGCGCATCTCCTGCATCTTCATCGACGACCGGATGCGTCCCACACGACGCCGGGCCCGGCGGGTGGCAGTCCTGTTGCTGGGGGTCGCGCGCTGCGTGGTCTCCATCTCATCAAGCGCTTCGTCAAGGCGATGTTCGCGCTGGTTGCGGGTCACGCGGGGCGGGCGTTGCTGCTGCTGCGTCGACTGGCGACGCCCAGGCGGGAGCGGTTTCGTCACGTACGGCTGCAGCAGTTCTCGGAGGCGATCAGGGATGGCACTGACGTACCCCTCGCCTGACGCCCAGCTATCTGCGTCGTCAATCTTACACGCCATCTCCTCGGCGAACGTCTGCAGGCTGGCGGAGGCAGCATCGAACTCGTTCTCGGTGAGCTGGCGAAGTCGGAGTCGGGGTTGCCGCGCTGGCGCCGAGCCGGGTCCAATGGGCAGGGAGGGAAATACTTCGCCGCCGTCGCGGGCTGCAACTTCCGCTGCGTCCTCGTCGCTCTCGCTGGTCGGGTCTCGCTGCACTCTGGTCGGCGCACGTCTCCCCCTCACTGGCTGCTCGGGATCAGCACCGGGTGCGCAGTGGCATCGGTTCATGTCTTCATGGTGCTCACCGCACTCCATGAGCGTCTTCTTCAAGTCCAGTGCACGGTTGGCCAGGCGGTCGGCGTGCGAGTTCGCCTTCCGGTCGATGTGCTTGAGCGTGTATCGCTGCAGCGGCCGCAGCGCGTGGCGCACTCTGTTGCGGAGTTGGCGGAGTCTGTCGTTCCTGCATGCAAAAGCTCCACGAACTTGGGCCACCACCAGGTGGCTGTCGCCCTCTATCGTCAGGAGCGAGACGCCGTGGTGGACAGCGCTCTGGACGCCAAGCAGCAGTGCTGTGTATTCAGCGGTGTTGTTCGTTTCGTTGCTGCTTGGCATGTAGTGGGAGCACGTCCACACCACGGCGCCGCTCGGATTGAAGAGTGCGGCGCCGGTCCCGCCTGGGCCGGGGTTGCGTCTGCAGGCGCCGTCGAAGCGCAGCACCCACGGTTCGAGTCCGGCCGACCCGCCGTCGACAGCCATTGTCGCTGCAGTCGTGGCAGCAGGAACGTGGTCGCTGACCCCCGAAGCGCCAGCAGGAAGTTGGCCCGTGGCCCCTGCGGCGCGGTCGGGAAGTTGGTCAGCGGCCCTCAAAGGGCCCCCACATGCGCGAGGCCGTCGTCCAGGAGGTGGCGGGGTCACTGTCACTCGCGGCCCCCAGCGGGTGCTCGTCCGGCCAGGCGGCAGCATCGATGAAGGCTCTGCGGCGCTGGCGCTCTCCGCGCTGCGTGCTGCAAGTCGTGGTCCCCACCGCGTGGCGCGACGGCCCAGCGCAGTGGGCGGCAGGGTTCGTCGCCGTGGCGGAGCCGGCACGGTTTTCTCGCCGGTCACCAGCCTGGCGATGGCCGCCGCGCCCACGGCTTGGTGGCGCGGTCCCCATCGAGTCGTCCTTGGTGTCGTCGGCGCGGGCGGGGTCGGGCAGGCGTTTGTTGCCAGCGTCTCCATGGCATCTGTGAGCTCGTCCAGCAGCTCGTCCTCGGCCTCCTGCATCAGCTCGTCCAGGTCGACAGCCAGCTCCACATCGTCATGGTTGTTGAGGCGGCGGCGCTTGCTGCCAATGCGGAGTTCCGGTGGTGGCTGGAGTGGGCACCCCGCGGGGGGACGTCAGGGTGCCCGGAAGCGGTTGGCACGGCGCTCTGTGTGTGGGCGGCACCTGCAGCAGCAGTGCCGCTTGATGTGGCTGCTACAGCTGCAGGCACCGTCGCGCGGAGGGGCCCGGTAGGTGCTGGGGCCACCTCGGTGCGCTGGGCGGAAAGCGCTGGGGTCGCCGGTTCCTGCATCGCTCTGGCTCGCGCAGCCGCTTCGTTGACGTGGGCGCTTTGGCCACACGTGAGAGCATGTTTCGTCGCCGCTGCGCGGGACTGGTAGCCGATGCCGCACGTGCACCCGCTGTGGAAGTGGTCCACGAAGCAGGTGCCACGGTGCGCTGTGCGGCGGTGGGCAGCGAGAGCTGTGAGGTCGCGGGCGGCGTACGGGCACAACGCGCACTCGAAAGCAGCAGCGTTGTGCGCGTACACCGCCTGCACCGAGTCCCTGAGGCCGTGATCTGGCCGAAGTTCGGTGGGGTGGGGGCTCGGTGTTGGCGCCTCGATGCAGCGAAGCTTGGCCGCCTCGGCGTCGCTCTCTTCCGTCTTGGTCTCGTCTGGGGCGGCGGTGTCGTTCCTTGGGGCCGTCGTCGTCCTGCCACAGCTCCTGATGCTGACCGCTTCGCCCGATGTGGGCTCCGCGCGCGCGCGAACTTGGAGATCTTGCTCTTGGTTCAGGTCGGCGCGCGCGCGATGCTCCGCGGCGGCGCGATCAGCAGGAGGGGCTGTAGGTTCAGCTGCGACTGCTGCTGCTGGAGGGGCGGCAACAGCCGCAGCTGGGCTTGGCGGCGGGGTTTGATCGGCGAGCATGCCGCCCGCCCTTGCGGGTGGGGCGGCAGCATACGCGGGAGGTTTGGGGGCCGGCGGCCCGTGCGCGCGCGCGGCGGAGTTGCGGGGGGCCGGCGCCGCGGCAGCAGCGGCTGCTGCGGGCGTCCAGGGTGACCCACCGGCGGGCAGCATGCATGCCGCCCTGCCGGGTGGGCCATCATCGCGTGGGGGGTCGTGGCGGCGGCTGGCGGCGGCGGCGCGGTCGTCCGGCGCGTCCTCGTCGTCGCTTGAGCCGTCATCCGGGTCGCTGGGGCCGTACGCGGCCGCGAGAGCGCGGGCCGTGGCGGCTGCTAGCGCTTCCCCAGGCACGACCGGCTCGGGCAGCATGCCGCTTGCCCTGCCGGGTCGTGCCACATCACAGGGGGGGAGCTGGGCGCGGGCGACGGGCGGAGAGGCGGGCGAGGGACCTTGGCCAGCCAACGGGCGCGCGTGGGGGGCCGGCGGACGTCTGGGGGCGTCGTGGCGGCCGGCGCTCGGCGGCGCTTCTTCGGCGGCCGGCCGTACGGGCTGAGAAGGCTCCGTTTGTGGAAGCGTCGCCCGTACGGCCTGAGAGGCCAGCATTCGGCCGATAGTGGGGCCGAGTGGGGAGGGGTGCGCCGACCTCCCGCCCGCACCAGCGGACCGTCCACTGTCGCCAGCGGACGGTGGATCCGCCCGTGGATCCCCGAAACGACGCGAGGTCGTGGAGGCGGGGCGGGGCGTCTCTTGGCCGGCAGCGGCCTCGAGGCGCGTGAGGGGTCGCGGTGCAATGGGCGCTGCGGGTCCCGGACCCGTGCCCGAAGTTGCAGCCGCTGAAGCGTCGCCGGTGCCGAGCAGCGGCACCGCGCGTGGAGGCTCTTCGGGCCCCATTTCGGGCCCGGAAAGGGCCAAAACGGGGGCGAGCGGATCCACAGTGTGTAACCGCACCCCTAGTGGATCCGCCCACCCGTCCACTGCGCCACCGACCAGCCCACTCTCGTCACCGACCGCGCTGTAGAAAGACGCGTCGCTGGCGAGACTGGATTGGCTGGCTGTGGAGCACTCGCTGTCGGTGGACGTAGCGCGCTCTCTGATTGGCCAAAAGAACCGCATCGCTGCGATCCTATTGGTCAAAAAGGGTAAAGGGACAACAGAGGACGCAACGCGGACCGAGGTGGACAGCCGAGGAGGAAAGGTAGATAGAAAAGATGCAAATGTAGTTGGCCTCGCGGGGGAAAGGTGAAAGCCCCCGGAAACCGTCTCGGAGGACACTTGCAAGCAAGCGCCCACCAAGAGTCCCAAAAATGAATGTGAAAAAGACCAACGAAAAACGTCGGAAACCAGTTTTCACACTGATTAGAACAGATACTACACTTGATCTTAGCCAAAAGGCCGAGAAGGTATTATACGTTGAATTGTGTACGTTCGATACAAAAGTGTAACACATGCAGATATACATGGCTCTAGTCTGCTACCCACAGCGTGATTATTTCAAAAATACATGTTTAACGTAACATTCTATTGTGACTATTCATCATTTGACCGCAATTCTTATTATTGGCAAACGCAATCTAAAATATGACATTTGCGATCGAATTTCACAAAACTAAGCAAAATGCTTGGTTTACAAGAGCCTTGTATATACCTAATAAAGTGGAGGCACCAAGTGGCGAAGTATAATTTGAAATATATGAACAAAGAAAAAGAAGTGTGGTGGTTGGCCTCGCGGGGGAGATAGTGAAAGCCCCCGGAGACCGTTCCAAGAAAACCTAGCAAGCTAGCATTCTCGGAAGTTCCAAAAATGAATGTGAAAAAGACCAACGAAAAACGTCGGAAACCAGTTTTCACACTGATTAGAACAGAAAAGTTATGTGTATTACCGACCGGTTAATCCTTGGCTTCCAGGTAGTAAATACCTGGTAGTCGCTATGTGGTGTGTAACTTGTGTACCGGTTGCACCTCATAGGTGTCGGACCATAATGTACCGGCGGGGTTTGAGGGCGGTTCCCTACCTGGGTGTGGCCCTGTCGGCCGCTGTGGGCCTGTGTGCCGTCTAGCGGCGGCCGGTGCGCGGCGGAGTCCCCCCGGTCTCCGCCGCCCGACTTCCCCCTGGTGCTTGGTGCTGGCGCGCGCGGTGCTGGCTGCAGTGCAGGTTCCAGATGCGGCGGCTGGACTGGATGCACGCCACCGACAGCTGCCGGTCCAGCCGCTTCGCATCACGCTTGAGCAGCCCAAGGTGCTCAGTAAGCACCTTGTGGTTGCCGGCCGGCACCGCGCCGAGCGAGCCGTACACGAGCGCCGAGAGGTGGACCTTCCACCCTTGGCGCTCGAGGTGTCGCTTGACGCCGGCATACTTCGCGCGCTTGTGTGCGGCGATGCGTGCCAGCGCCGAGCTCTCCGGGTCGTCGCTCGCCTGCTCCTCGAACGCCACGGCCAGGTCGACCACCGCCACCGTCTTCTTGGTGTGGTTGAAGAGCTGGAGGTCGGGCCGTAGCGCGGGGCCGGCGAGCGAGGGCACGGTCTGGTTGACCCGGAGCTCGACGCGGTCCTGGCCGCCCGGCGACGACGCGTGCAGCGCGCGCTCGATGTGCTTGAGGGCGTCGTCGTGGCGGCCGCGGACCGCGTCCATGGTGCCGGCGCAGTGGTTGAGCACGTGCGCCAGCGTCTCCCCCCGGGTGCAGCCTGGCTGTCGGCAGTGGTCGTGCTGCCGGAGGCGCCGGCGCTTCAGGACACTGTGCGTGTCGAGCTGGTTCAGGCGGGCGGCCACCGCGAAGCGGTAGTCGGCTTCCCACATGCCTTGCGGTCGTGTTAGGAAGCCGCTCCCCGCGCCGCCATGGGCGCGGGCCGTCTTGCCTTGGTCCTTCATGGCCGCCCACCTGGCCCAGTGCTTGTTCTTGTAGTGCAGCTTCACGTGCCGCAGCACAGTCTTGTGGTCTAGCCACTTGTCGTGGTGCGGCACGCGAAGCTGCAGCATGGCCGCGGCGGTGCCGGTCTCCGCACACGCCGGCGCGGTCTCCAGCTTGAGGCTGAGATGGCGGAGGTGGCGCTGGACGTCCACCCAGAGCGAGCCGATGTCGCCGTTGCGGCGCTTCGGGGGTGCGCCGGTGGACGCCCCGAGCTGCGAGTTCAGGAGGAGCTGCGCCAGCTCTTCCTCCCTGTCTTGCCACGCTTGAGCGTCGATCCGGTGGCGCGCGTCGGCGATTTGCCGGAGCTGCACGCGCGCGATGCGTCGGATGGCAGGGTCCTTCGAGTTCAGCATCTGCCATCCGTGCGCGACTTGTAGCGCCGCGTGCAGCTCCGTCAGGGGCAGTAGGCCCAGCCCGCCGCGCGACACCGGCGCGTAGAAGAATGCCGTCGTGGCGTTGGCGGGCAGGCGGAGGAGGTGGCGGAGGCCGCGCACGAGGTGTCTGTCGAAGCCCTCCAGCTGCTGGTGGAAGGGGCGAAGGTGGCGAAGGGCGTACTCCACCCGAGGGTAGAGGTACACCTTCACCGCCTTCACTACCTGCCATGGGGCCAGTCCGGACTGCAGCAGCGCCGTCGCATCGTGCTTGAGCTCCTGGAGTTTGGGCGCGAGCTCGATGCGGCGGCGCACATGGTCGAAGCCATCCCCGATCCCCAGGTAGGCGTACGAGGCGCTCATGGTCAACGCGGGGATCGGGGCGCCATCCAGCTGCAGTCCGAGGTTGCAGGCCTTGAGCACTCCACGTGTGTCGCGCTGGACCGACATGGTGCAGCACTTCGCCGGATTCGCGCGCATGCCGGTCCAGCGCAGGAAGTCCGCCACGAGCGCGTGCTGTCTCTTGGTCCCGCCCTCGGTGCCGCTGAATATCTTGAGGTCGTCCGCGTACGCGGAGGCACCGGGGCAGTCGACACGAGACAGCTGTACGCCCGTGTCTGGTAAGCGCTTGAGCGCGTGGAGCAGCGGGGCGATCGCGGCCGTGAAGAGGTGGGGGCTCAGCGGACATCCCTGGAAGACCCCCACCCGTAGCGCGATCGGTGCCGTGGTGCCGTCCGCTGCGTTGCCGACTGTGAAGGCGGCATCCGCGTAGAGGCCCCGGCAGCAAGCAATGAAGGGGCTGGGGACGCCCTGCCGCTCGAGCGCCTCCCACAGCAGGTCATGTGGCACGCTGCCGAAGGCGTTGGCGAAGTCGTACCACACGACGTGGAGCTCTCGTCGCTTGCGGCGGGCCTGGTCGACCAGCGTGGCTGCGAGGAAATTGTGTTCCCCGCAGCCGTTCATCGCCCGGAATCCCTTCTGCGTGTCTGCGTGGCGGCCGTTGGCGTCCAGCCAGCGGGTGAGTCGGCGAGCTAGCACCCCGGCGTACAGCTTGTAGATTGCCTGCTGCAGGCAGATCGGGCGCCAGTTCGCCGGCTCGGTTCGCTCCCCCTTCTTGAACAGGAGGCGCACCACCCCCACCTTCCAGCTCTGCGGGACTTGCTTGTGGCGCCAGCAGCACGCGAATGCTGCGTGCAGGGCCGGCAGGAGCTGGGCCGCGAACGCCTTGTAAATGTCGTACCCCACGCCGTCCAGGCCAGGGCTGGAGCTGCCACGGGCACGCTGCAGTTGGTCCTCGATGTCGTCCGTGGTCGGCGCGTCCGAGAGCAACTCAGGCTGCGATGTCGCGGCGGGGAGGTGGGCGACGGCGGAGCGGAACGGGGCACCCACCGGTGCCATGGGCTCGAAGGTGCCCGCCGGCGTGTTCACGGCCGTGAAGAAGGCGTGGAGCTCATCACTGGGGATGGGGCAGGAGCCGTCATCAGCAGCGGTGGAGGGTACCGGCGGTGGCTGCCTCGAGGCTGAGGTCGATGGGGTTGCTGACCCGCGAGAAGCTCGGGCCGCGGCCAAGATTCCATCCACGCACGCCTTCTCGTCCTTGTCAAACTTGTGTCGCAGCTGTTGCTGGGCAATAGCGGAGTTGACGCGGCCAACGCGCCGCCGGGCCCGAGCGACGGCCGGCCGGTCGTGGGGACTGGCGTGCTCCACCTCCCGCAGGTCGTCCAGAGCCTCGTCGAGGCGGTGCTCACGGTGGTGGCGGGTAATACGCGGTGGGCGTCGGCGTAAGCGATTCTTGGCGCGGCGGCGGCGGCTGCGGCTGGTGCTCGGCTGGCCGTGGTCCCCGTCGTGGGTGCCGAGGGGTGGGTCGCGCTGGGGTTGCTGCCGGTGCTGTGGGCGAGGCTGGTGGCGGTGCTGGGCGAACGGCTGCAGTTTGTCGTATAGAGTGTAGGGGAGGGCAGTGATGTAGCCCTCCGCCGTCGCCCAGTCACTCGCGTCCGTGATCTTGCCCGCCAACGTTGCCGCCAGCCTCTCCACAATGACACCCGCCTCCTCCTCCTCGGTCTCGGACAGCTGCCGTAGGCGGAGGCGTGGTCGGCGCTCCGGTACGGAGTCCGGGCCAATGCACATGGCGGCGTAGACCTCGCCGTCGTCGATGTCGCCCTGCTCGGTCTCGTCGGGTTCGGCGCTTGGCGTTGGCGCGGCCGCGGCTGGCGAGGGAGGCCGGTCCGGCGCCACAGAGGGGACCACCGTTGTCGCGGCGGTGCTGGAGCACCCTTGGCCGTCAGGGTGGAGTCCGCACTCCAGCTTGGTCTTGCGGCGGTCGAGGGCGGCGTTGGCGAGGCGGTCGGCATGGCCGTTGGCTTGGCGGTCGATGTGGTGGAGCGTGACATGCTCCATCCGCGCCATCTCCGCCTTCACGCTCTTGCGCAGTCCACGGAGCCGGGTGCTGCGGGTAGCGAAGATGCCCCGCACTTGCTGGATCACCAGGGTGCTGTCACCTTCGACGTGCACGCGCGTAGCGCCATGGTCCGCCGCAGCCCGCATGCCGAGCAGCAGAGCCGTGTACTCGGCCGTGTTGTTGGTCTCGCTGCTGCTCGGCATATAGTGGGAGCAGGTCCACACCACTGGGCCGCTGGGCTTGAACAGCGCTGCGCCCGCACCGCCGGGGCCTGGGTTGGCTCGGCAGGCGCCGTCGAAGCGAAGCAGCCACTCGCCGTTCGCGTCCTCGCCGTCCTCGGACCGGGCGGCAGCCACAGGTTCCGTAAAGCTCTGGTCTTCCTCGCCGTCCTTGGTCTCGTCGTCAGCTGCCAGCTCGGGCGGAGCTAAGCGTTCGGCGATCCTGGACGCAACCACGACGCGTGGAAGTGGAGGCCCCCAACGGGGCGTTGGTGCGGCCTCGAGTCTCGCCGCGATGCGAGACACCACCGTGACTCGAGGCAGCGGCGGCCCCCACCGCGGCGGTGTCAGGTCGGTGAGACGGGAGGCGACCCGTATCGCCACCAGCGTGCGGGGGAGGGGCGGGTCCCAACGAGTCGGGGCCTGCATGTCGGCGGCCTGCATGGCAACGTCAGGGGAGCTCGCTAGCGGGGGGGACGCTGCGAGCTCCGGGGGGTCTTGGCGGGGGTAGTCGGGCGTGACGGTGGCCGCCTTGACGGTGGCGTTGGCTGCACCAGCAGTGGGGCTCAGTTCCCCTGCTGCCGGCGTAGCCGCTGCCGATGATGTGCTGTTGAGGCTGGCGCACGCGTGTGCGTGGTTCGCAGCAGCCAGCCTCGACGCGAAGGGCACGCCGCACGCACATCCCGCCGAGAACCGGTCGAGGAAGGCGGTGCGGCGGTGCCGGGAGTCCCGGTGTCGCTTGAGCGACGCGAAGCTGGCGGCCGTGTACGTGCACAGCGTGCACTGGAAGCGCTGCGCATTGTGCACGTACACGGAGAGGACGGAGGCCGGGCGAGCGCTGGCCGCGGATAGCCTAGGCGCTGGAGCGTGGTCCCCAGCCTCGTCCTCCTCCTCGAGCAGGAGCTCGGCCAGCTCGCGGGTGTCTTCGTCGTCGACGTCGTTGAGACGTCGACGCTTGCCGCCGACGCGCTGCCATGGCGGCCGCTGTCGGCGGGCACCTTGGTCAACATCCATGGCGACGACGCCGACATCGCCTGCTGCATCGCTGCTGCCTGCGCCGTCGTCGCCGTCGTCGCCGTCGCCGCTCACGTCCGTCGTCCTGCTGCTGCCGTCGCTGCTGACCACGTCGCCCGACATGGGCTCCACGCGCGCGCTAGCTGGGGGTGCTTGTTCTTGGGGCGGCTCGGCGCGCGCGCGGGGCTCCACGGCGGCGCGATCAGCAGGAGGGGCTGTAGGTTCAGCTGCGACTGCTGCTGCTGGAGGGGCGGCAACAGCCGCAGCTGGGCTTGGCGGCGGGGCTTGATCGGCGAGCATGCCGCCCGCCCTTGCGGGTGGGGCGGCAGCATACGCGGGAGGTTTGGGGGCCGGCGGCCCGTGCGCGCGCGCGGCGGAGTTGCGGGGGGCCGGCGCCGCGGCAGCTGCGGCTGCTGCGGGCGTCCAGGGTGACCCACCGGCGGGCAGCATGCATGCCGCCCTGCCGGGTGGGCCATCATCGCGTGGGGGGTCGTGGCGGCGGCTGGCGGCGGCGGCGCGGTCGTCCGGCGCGTCCTCGTCGTCGCTGTCGTCGTTCTCCAGCTCGCTGGGGCCGTACGCGGCCGCAAGGGCGCGAGCCGTGGCGGCTGCAAGCGCTTCCCCTGGCACGACCGGCTCGGGCAGCATGCCGCTTGCCCTGCCGGGTCGTGCCACATCACAGGGGGGGAGCTGGGCGCGGGCGACGGGCGGAGAGGCGGGCGAGGGACCTTGGCCAGCCAACGGGCGCGCGTGGGGGGGCGGCGGACGTCTGGGGCCGTCGTGGCGACCGGCGCTCGGCGGCGCTTCTTCGGCGGCCGGCCGTACGGGCTGAGAAGGCTCCGTTTGTTGAAGCGTCGCCCGTACGGCCTGAGAGGCCAGCATTCGGCCGATAGTGGGGCCGAGTGGGGAGGGGTGCGCCGACCTCCCGCCCGCACCAGCGGACCGTCCACTGTCGCCAGCGGACGGTGGATCCACCCGTGGATCCCCGAAACGACGCGAGGTCGTGGAGGCGGGGCGGGGCGTCTCTTGGCCGGCAGCGGCCTCGAGGCGCGTGAGGGGTCGCGGTGCAATGGGCGCTGCGGGTCCCGGACCCGTGCCCGAAGTTGCAGCCGCTGAAGCGTCGCCGGTGCCGAGCAGCGGCACCGCGCGTGGAGGCTCTTCGGGCCCCATTTCGGGCCCGGAAAGGGCCAAAACGGGGGCGAGCGGATCCACAGTGTGTAACCGCACCCCTAGTGGATCCGCCCACCCGTCCACTGCGCCACCGACCAGCCCACTCTCGTCACCGACCGCGCTGTAAAAAGACGCGTCGCTGGCGAGACTGGATTGGCTGGCTGTGGAGCACTCGCTGTCGGTGGACGTAGCGCGCTCCCTGATTGGCCAAAAGAACCGCATCGCTGCGATCCTATTGGTCAAAAAGGGTAAAGGGACAACAGAGGACGCAACGCGGACCGAGGTGGACAGCCGAGGAGGAAAGGTAGATAGAAAAGATGCAAATGTAGTTGGCCTCGCGGGGGAAAGGTGAAAGCCCCCGGAAACCGTCTCGGAGGACACTTGCAAGCAAGCGCCCACCAAGAGTCCCAAAAATGAATGTGAAAAAGACCAACGAAAAACGTCGGAAACCAGTTTTCACACTGATTAGAACAGATACTACACTTGATCTTAGCCAAAAGGCCGAGAAGGTATTATACGTTGAATTGTGTACGTTCGATACAAAAGTGTAACACATGCAGATATACATGGCTCTAGTCTGCTACCCACAGCGTGATTATTTCAAAAATACATGTTTAACGTAACATTCTATTGTGACTATTCATCATTTGACCGCAATTCTTATTATTGGCAAACGCAATCTAAAATATGACATTTGCGATCGAATTTCACAAAACTAAGCAAAATGCTTGGTTTACAAGAGCCTTGTATATACCTAATAAAGTGGAGGCACCAAGTGGCGAAGTATAATTTGAAATATATGAACAAAGAAAAAGAAGTGTGGTGGTTGGCCTCGCGGGGGAGATAGTGAAAGCCCCCGGAGACCGTTCCAAGAAAACCTAGCAAGCTAGCATTCTCGGAAGTTCCAAAAATGAATGTGAAAAAGACCAACGAAAAACGTCGGAAACCAGTTTTCACACTGATTAGAACAGAAAAGTTATGTGTATTACCTACCGGTTAATCCTTGGCTTCCAGGTAGTAAATACCTGGTAGTCGCTATGTGGTGTGTAACTTGTGTACCGGTTGCACCTCATAGGTGTCGGACCATAATGTACCGGCGGGGTTTGAGGGCGGTTCCCTACCTGGGTGTGGCCCTGTCGGCCGCTGTGGGCCTGTGTGCCGTCTAGCGGCGGCCGGTGCGCGGCGGAGTCCCCCCGGTCTCCGCCGCCCGACTTCCCCCTGGTGCTTGGTGCTGGCGCGCGCGGTGCTGGCTGCAGTGCAGGTTCCAGATGCGGCGGCTGGACTGGATGCACGCCACCGACAGCTGCCGGTCCAGCCGCTTCGCATCACGCTTGAGCAGCCCAAGGTGCTCAGTAAGCACCTTGTGGTTGCCGGCCGGCACCGCGCCGAGCGAGCCGTACACGAGCGCCGAGAGGTGGACCTTCCACCCTTGGCGCTCGAGGTGTCGCTTGACGCCGGCATACTTCGCGCGCTTGTGTGCGGCGATGCGTGCCAGCGCCGAGCTCTCCGGGTCGTCGCTCGCCTGCTCCTCGAACGCCACGGCCAGGTCGACCACCGCCACCGTCTTCTTGGTGTGGTTGAAGAGCTGGAGGTCGGGCCGTAGCGCGGGGCCGGCGAGCGACGGCACCGTCTGGTTCACCCGGAGCTCGACGCGGTCCTGGCCGCCCGGCGACGACGCGTGCAGCGCGCGCTCGATGTGCTTGAGGGCGTCGTCGTGGCGGCCGCGGACCGCGTCCATGGTGCCGGCGCAGTGGTTGAGCACGTGCGCCAGCGTCTCCGCCCTGGAGCAGCCCGGCTGCCTGCAGTGGTCGTGGGCTCGGAGACGCCGGCGCTTCAGCACGCTGTGCGTGTCGAGCTGGTTCAGGCGGGCGGCCACCGCGAAGCGGTAGTCGGCTTCCCACATGCCTCGTGGCCGGGTGAGGAAGCCGCTCCCCGCGCCGCCATGGGCGCGGGCCGTCTTGCCTTGGTCGCGCATGGCCGCCCACTTGGACCAGTGCCGGTGCTTCACGTGCAGTTTCACGTGCCGCAGGACCGTGCGATGGTCCAACCACTTATCGTGGTGCGGCACGCGGAGCTGCAACGTGGTCGCCGCAGAGCCGGCGTCCGCGCAGGCCGGCGCGGTCGCGAACTTGAGGCCGAGCGTGCGGAGGTGGCGCTGGACGTCGACCCAAAGAGAACCGATGTCGCCGTTCCGACGCTTCGGTGGCGCGTCGGGCGACGTCCCGAGCTGCGAGTTGAGCAGCAGCTCACACAGCTCCTCGTCGCGCCCCTCCCATGCGCGGCTGTCGATACGGTGGCGCGCGTCGGCGATCTGCCGGAGCTGCACGCGCGCGATGCGCCGGATGGCAGGGTCCTTCGAATTCAGCAGCTGCCATCCGTGCGCGACTTGGAGCGCCGCGTGCATCTCCGTCAGTGGCAGCAGGCCCAGCCCGCCGCGCGACACCGGAGCGTAGAAGCACTCCGCCGTGGCGTTGCCCGGCAGTCGCAGGAGGTGGCGGAGGCCGCGCGCGAGGTGCCGGTCGAAGCCCTCAAGCTGCTGTTGGAAGGGGCGAAGGTGGCGGAGAGCGTACTCCACCCGGGGGTAGAGGTACGTCTTCACCGCCTTCACCACCTGCCACGGGGCGAGGCCCGACTGCAGCAGCGTCGTCGCGTCGTCCTTAAGCTGCTTGAGTGCTGGAGCGAGCTCGACGCGGCGGCGCACGTGATCGAATCCATCGCCGATCCCCAGGTAGGTGTACGAAGCGCTCATGGACAGCGCGGGGATCGGCGTGCCAGCCAGGTCTAGCTGGAGGTCGTTAGTCTTGAGCACGCCGCGTCCGTCGCGTTGGACCGACATGGTGCAGCACTTGTTGGGGTTCGCCGCCATGCCGGTCCAGCGCAAGAAGTCGGCCACGAGCGCGTGCTGTCGCTTGATGCCGTCCTCGGTGCCACTGAAAATCTTGAGGTCGTCGGCATAAGCCGAGGCACCGGGGCAGTCATCGCCCGACAGCTGCACGCCCGTGGCCGGCAGCCGCTGCAACGCGAAGAGCAGCGGGCTAATGGCAGCGTTGAAGAGTTGGGGGCTCAGTGGGCACCCTTGGAAGACGCCCACCCGCAGCGCAATTGGGTCCGTCGTGCCGTCGATAGCGTTCCCGACGACAAACGCCGCGCTCTCGTAGAGCCCCTTGCACATGGTAACGTAGTCGTCGGGCACGCCGAGCCGCGCCAGCGCGTCCCACAGCAGCGCGAATGGCACGCTGCCGAACGCGTTGCGAAAATCGTACCAGACTTCGAAGAGGGTGCGGCGCTTGCGGCGGGCTTGGTCGACGAGCGTGGCTGCGAGGAAGTTGTGCTCCCCGCAGCCGTTCACCGCTCGGAAGCCCTTCTGGCCTGGAGCGTGGCGGTCGTTGGCGTCTAGCCAACGCACCAGCCGCCGCGCGAGGAGTCCCGTGTAGAGCTTGTAAATGGCTTGCTGGAGGCAGATCGGCCTCCAGTTTGCCGGGTCCTCGCGCGCGCCCTTCTTGTGGAGCAGCCGCACCACCCCGAGCTTCCAGCTCTGAGGCACTCTCTTCGCCGTCCAGCATGCCTTGAATGCCGCGGTCAGTGCCGGCAGGAGCTGCGCCGCGAAGTGCTGGTACACGTCGTACCCGACGCCGTCGAGTCCAGGGCTGGAGGCGCCACGGACATGCTGTAGCTGGTCTTCCACTTCGCCGGCCGACGGCGCCGCATTCAGCAGCTCCTTGCAACTGGTCGCGGCCGGTAGGCGTGCCAACGCCGAGCGGAAGGCGGCACCCACCGGGGCGTCCGGGGCGAATTCTTGGCGCGGCGTGTTGACGCTGTCGAAAAACCGCCAGAGTTCTTCTCCCAAGATGGGGCAGGTGCCGTCGTCTGCGCTGCCTGCCGCTGGCGTCGCCGTGCCTGCAGGTGGATCACCGCCGGAGGCCGTGGTCCTCGCTGCCTCTCGCGTCGCGCACGCCTTCGCCAGGATGTCGGTGACACATGCCTTCTCGTCCGTGTCGAAGCGGTGGCGGAGGCGCTGCTGTTCGATGGCCGAATTGACGCGTCCAACGCGGCGTCGTGCCCGGCGGACGGCGGTGCGGTCGCTGGGGGCGGAGCGCTCCACTGCATGGAGGTCATCGAGTGCCTCGTCGAGGCGGTGTTCGCGGTGGTGTCGGGTCACCCGGGGTGGGCGCTGGCGGCGGTGCTTCTTCGCGGTGCCTGAGCGTCCACGGCGTCGTCGCCGCCGTCGCCGTGTCTGGGCGCCTGCATGTTCGTCCGGCCGCTGTGCCTGCCGCTGCTCCGGCGACCGGTCCTGGTGGCGGCCCTGCTGTTGACGGTTGCGCTGCTGACGTGGTTGCTGTTGCTGCTGCTGCTGGCCACAGGGCTCGGGGCGGCGCGGGGCCTGGGTGTACAGCTGCAGTTTGTCGTACAGCAAGTGCGGGAGGGCCGTGATGTAGCCCTCCGCCGTCTCCCAGTCACTGGCGTCGGTGATCTTGCCCGCCAGCGACGCTCCGAGCCGCTCAACCATCGCGCGTGCGGTGTCCTCGTCGTCATCGGAGAGCTTGCGGAGGCGGAGGCGGGGTCGTCGCTGCGGAGTGGCATTCGGGCCAACGCGCATGGCCGCGTAGACCTCGCCGTCGTCGATGTCGGCGAGGTCCTCGTCGTCCGGGTCCTCCATCTCAATGTCGGCGGCGGGCGGCGGTGGCGGGGCGTCAGGTGGCTGCTGAGTCGGCGCTAGGGGTCGGTCGGCGCTGGTCGTGGGCGTGCAGCCGTTCCCGTCGGGGTGGACACCGCACTCCGACACTGTCCGCCGGAGGTCGAGGGCTCGGTTGGCGAGGCGGTCGGCGTGGGCATTGGCTTGGCGATCAATGTGGTGGAGCGAAAATCTCCCCACCCGGGCGAGTTCCAGCTTGACTTGGTCGCGGAGGTGGCGGAGAGTGACGCTCCGCGTGGCGAAGATGCCACGCACCTGCTGGATCACCAAGGTGCTGTCGCCCTCCACTCGCAGGGTCGTGGCTCCGTGGTCGGCGGCGGCTCGCGTACCGAGCAGCAGCGCCGTGTATTCGGCGGTGTTGTTGGTTTCGCTGCTGCTCGGCATGTAGTGGGAGCAAGTCCATACAACGGAGCCGTCGGGCTGGGACAGCGCTGCGCCGGCGCCGCCTGGGCCAGGGTTGGCGCGGCAGGCGCCGTCGAAGCGCAGCAGCCACTCGCCGCTCATGCCGCTGTCCACGTCCATCGCGGCCGCCGGGTAGTCCTGGCGGTCGCCGTTCTGGTCTTCCTCGCCGTCCTTGGTCTCGTCGTCAGCTGCCAGTTCGGGCGGAGCTAAGCGTTCGGCGATCCTGGACGCAACCACGACGCGTGGCAGTGGGGGTCCCCAGCGGGGAGCTGGAACCTCGCTGAGGCGGGCTGCAACACGGCCTGCCACCAGCGTCCTGGGTAGGGGCGGGCCCCAGCGCTCGCGGGCTTGTTGCTCGGCGTGGTCCGGGTCGACGACAAGAGCGGAGCTCGCTAGCGGGGGGGTCGCTGCGAGCTTCGGGGGGTCTTGGCGGGGGGAGTCGGGCGTGACAGTGGCCGCCTTGACAGTGGCGTTGGCTGCACCAGCAGTGGGGCTCAATTCCCCTGCTGCCGGCGTAGCCGCTGCCGATGATGTGCTGTTGAGGCTGGCGCACGCGTGTGCGTGGTTCGCAGCAGCCAGCCTCGACGCGAAGGGCACGCCGCACGCACATCCCGCCGAGAACCGGTCGAGGAAGGCGGTGCGGCGGTGCCGGGAGTCCCGGTGTCGCTTGAGCGACGCGAAGCTGGCGGCCGTGTACGTGCACAGCGTGCACTGGAAGCGCTGCGCATTGTGCACGTACACGGAGAGGACGGAGGCCGGGCGAGCGCTGGCCGCGGATAGCCTAGGCGCTGGAGCGTGGTCCCCAGCCTCGTCCTCCTCCTCGAGCAGGAGCTCGGCCAGCTCGCGGGTGTCTTCGTCGTCGACGTCGTTGAGACGTCGACGCTTGCCGCCGACGCGCTGCCATGGCGGCTGCTGTCGGCGGGCACCTTGGTCAACATCCATGGCGACGACGCCGACATCGCCTGCTGCATCGCTGCTGCCTGCGCCGTCGTCGCCGTCGTCGCCGTCGCCGCTCACGTCCGTCGTCCTGCTGCTGCCGTCGCTGCTGACCACGTCGCCCGACATGGGCTCCACGCGCGCGCTAGCTGGGGGTGCTTGTTCTTGGGGCGGCTCGGCGCGCGCGCGGGGCTCCACGGCGGCGCGATCAGCAGGAGGGGCTGTAGGTTCAGCTGCGACTGCTGCTGCTGGAGGGGCGGCAACAGCCGCAGCTGGGCTTGGCGGCGGGGCTTGATCGGCGAGCATGCCGCCCGCCCTTGCGGGTGGGGCGGCAGCATACGCGGGAGGTTTGGGGGCCGGCGGCCCGTGCGCGCGCGCGGCGGAGTTGCGGGGGGCCGGCGCCGCGGCAGCAGCGGCTGCTGCGGGCGTCCAGGGTGACCCACCGGCGGGCAGCATGCATGCCGCCCTGCCGGGTGGGCCATCATCGCGTGGGGGGTCGTGGCGGCGGCTGGCGGCGGCGGCGCGGTCGTCCGGCGCGTCCTCGTCGTCGCTGTCGTCGTCCTCCAGCTCGCTGGGGCCGTACGCGGCCGCAAGGGCGCGAGCCGTGGCGGCTGCAAGCGCTTCCCCTGGCACGACCGGCTCGGGCAGCATGCCGCTCGCCCTGCCGGGTCGTGCCACATCACAGGGGGGGAGCTGGGCGCGGGCGACGGGCGGAGAGGCGGGCGAGGGACCTTGGCCAGCCAACGGGCGCGCGTGGGGGGGCGGCGGACGTCTGGGGGCGTCGTGGCGGCCGGCGCTCGGCGGCGCTTCTTCGGCGGCCGGCCGTACGGGCTGAGAAGGCTCCGTTTGTTGAAGCGTCGCCCGTACGGCCTGAGAGGCCAGCATTCGGCCGATAGTGGGGCCGAGTGGGGAGGGGTGCGCCGACCTCCCGCCCGCACCAGCGGACCGTCCACTGTCGCCAGCGGACGGTGGATCCACCCGTGGATCCCCGAAACGACGCGAGGTCGTGGAGGCGGGGCGGGGCGTCTCTTGGCCGGCAGCGGCCTCGAGGCGCGTGAGGGGTCGCGGTGCAATGGGCGCTGCGGGTCCCGGACCCGTGCCCGAAGTTGCAGCCGCTGAAGCGTCGCCGGTGCCGAGCAGCGGCACCGCGCGTGGAGGCTCTTCGGGCCCCATTTCGGGCCCGGAAAGGGCCAAAACGGGGGCGAGCGGATCCACAGTGTGTAACCGCACCCCTAGTGGATCCGCCCACCCGTCCACTGCGCCACCGACCAGCCCACTCTCGTCACCGACCGCGCTGTAGAAAGACGCGTCGCTGGCGAGACTGGATTGGCTGGCTGTGGAGCACTCGCTGTCGGTGGACGTAGCGCGCTCCCTGATTGGCCAAAAGAACCGCATCGCTGCGATCCTATTGGTCAAAAAGGGTAAAGGAACAATGGAGGACGCAACGCGGACCGAGGTGGACAGCCGAGGAGGAAAGGTAGGTAGAAAAGATGCAAATGTAGTTGGCCTCGCGGGGGAGAGGTGAAAGCCCCCGGAAACCGTCTCGGAGGACACTTGCAAGCAAGCGCCCACCAAGAGTCCCAAAAATGAATGTGAAAAAGACCAACGAAAAACGTCGGAAACCAGTTTTCACACTGATTAGAACAGATACTACACTTGATCTTAGCCAAAAGGCCGAGAAGGTATGATTATCGTTCTAGATAGAGCTTTCTCCTTATAGTAGTTTAATACCCTCACGAGCATGTGTTTGTTTAAGTATATTATTATTCTCTAATATATGGTAAAATAGCATACCTATCCTCCTACCGGTTTTTTTAAGAGTGATTCTAGCCTTCTAAGAAATTAAAATTGCGATTATAGTCTACATTTTCGGTAGCTGGGCTAAAGTGCTGCCAAACGATGCACCGCAGCTCCTTCCTCGTTGCAGCTCGAAAGTGCTGTTCCAAAACCCCGTACGCTATCAAACTACACATTCCTATGCAGTCAGCCCGAATGTAAGAAAGTCAACCCCTGCATCGCTCGCTAGTCGCCCGCACGGGTACCTTCCTTAATAATCACAAACCAATCAGACGCCTCGTTCCTGCCAAACAGTTTCAAGCAGATGTCGGAGAGAGCGGAGCGACTCTCGGGCCTGCAGAATGGCGTCGTGGGCTCCATCGCCGGCATGATCGAAGTGATTCTGCAGCAGCCTACTGTGGCCATCAAGAACGCGGTACAGCAGGGCCGCCCCATCGCGTGGTCCGCGCCGGCGCTCTACCGCGGCGTGGGCGTCTCGCTGGCATCCATTGCGCCCGTGAGCGCCATCCAGTTCGCAGTCAACGGCCGGTTGCTGCGCGGCCTCACAGCCCCGGGCGCGGCGCCATCAGACCAGACGAAGGTCCTGTGTGGCACGCTGTCGGGTGTCGCGTCGGCGGTGCTGAGCGCCTCCGCGGAGCTCGTCATGACGCTGCAGCAGAACAACGGCAAGAGTTTCGGCGCCACCGTCAAGGAGGTGGCCGGGCAGCACGGCGTGACGCGGCTATTGCGCGGCTTCACGGTCACGGCTGTGCGAGACGCCGTGTGGTGCGCCGGGTACTTGGCTCTGGGTCCCGTGTTCACGCGCGAGATGCACACGCTGAGCCCCGCCACCTTCGGACACGTGGACACCGCCACCAAGTCGCAGAAGGCCTCGGCCTCGATCGCCGGCTGCGTCACCGCCGGACTGATCACCGTGGTGGCCACGCAGCCCGTGGACACGGTCAAGACGGTCATGCAGGGCGAGGCCATGGCACTACCTGCGGGTCGCGCACCCAGCTCTCTCGCCACCGCCGCTCGCATCTACCGCGAAGGAGGCTTGGCGCGGTTCTACAGCGGCATCGTGCCGAGAGGATGTCGCTTGGTCGGTGCCGTGTTTATCCTGGGCCAGGCGCGCATCCGGCTCGAAGAGGTCTTCGAGGAGCACGAGCTGCTCAAGTTCTAAAAGCACGTAGGCGCACCATAAAGCGCTCGGGTAGATGATAATCCAACGAGCACAACACGATTCCAACCAGCGGCGCCAGTTCTCCATTGATGTGGTGTCAGTAGTCGAACAGCAAGTGACGTGGTTATCTTGATGCAGCGATTGGACAAGTGCACAAACAGCTGCAGGAACTTCACTTTGAGGTCACTTGCAGATTCGCGGCCAAGATGACGGAGCGGGCGCAGAGACTCACGGCACTGCAGAACGGGGCCGTGGGGTCCCTCGCCGGGATGATCGAGATGACGATCCAGCAGCCGTGGGTGGGCGTCAAGAACGCTGTGCAGCAAGGTCGCGCCGTGCCCCGATCGGTTCCGGCGCTCTACCGGGGCCTGGGGGTGTCCCTGTCGTCCATTGCGCCCGTGAGCGCCATCCGCTTCGCCATCAACGGGCGACTGCTGCGCGTCCTGAGCGGGACCGACTCGGCACCGACGGACCAGGTCAAGGTACTGTGTAGCACAGTCTCCGGCGCAACGGCCGCGGTGATCACGGGCCCGGCGGAGCTCGTCATGACACTGCAGCAGAACAACGGGAGGAGCTTCGGCGCGACCGTGAAAGCGGTGGTGGAGACCCACGGAGCCTCGAGACTCGTGCGGGGCTACCCGGCCACAGCTCTACGCGACGCCGTCTGGTGCGCCGGCTACTTGGCTCTGGGGCCGCTGTTCACGCGCGAGGTGCACGGCCTGAGACCTCAGACGTTCGGCCACTATGACACAGCTACGACGTCGCAGAAAGCTTCGGCCTCCATCGCAGGATGTTTGGCTGCTGGACTCGTGGTGGTGCCTCTCACGCAGCCAGTGGATACGATTAAGACAGTGATGCAGGGAGAGGCCATGAAACTGCCATCGGGTCGAGGACCTGGTGTGCTCGCCACGGCCAAGCGCATTTACAGGGAAGGAGGAGCTCGGCGATTCTACCGCGGCATTGTGGCGCGTGGAAGTCGCCTCGTTGGGGCCGTGTTCATTCTCGGACAAGCTCGCATGCGGCTCGAGGAGCTCTTCGAAGACCACGATCTGCTGAGGTTCGACGTTGGCGCCAACTATGAGCCGTGAGTGACGGAATGAAAGAGAACACGCACCAAGGAGTCAGTCGTATCCTATGGCAACTCGCTTCTTGCTGCGTGCCAGAAAGCATTTCGCAACAACAGTGGTTTGCTATTGAGTGTCATGTGCCTAGTCTGTTTTCGTGTTTCTTGCGGCTTACGAGAGCGTGCAATGGCATCCTGCCACGCGAATCATTTGTTGCCCTGATTCCTCTGCTGGCGGTGTGGCCTGGTGCGGAAGTGTGACACGAATTTTGCCGGTGATCGTGCCTGCAGCTTTTCCGTGCAGTACGACTGGCACCTCGAATGGCATGAAGCGCGGTCGACCTTGACAGAACTTGTCCAAAGACAGCGATGCCACACCTGAAAGAAACGTAGAGATGCAAGCACACCTCGTTAGTCGCCGCAACGTAAACGTTATGACTACTCAAGTTGCAAGCTTACCCATCAGGTCGTCTTTCGAGGTGGCGTCATAGTCCATGACAACCAGAGTCAAGTGGACACGCTTCACGTCACGCTCCTGGTCACACAATACATGCAGCTTTGGTACTTGATCATCCCTCCACCTTTATCAGCAGTCAACGGCAGGTTAGTCTCATGGATTTGAGCTTTCTGATCGAAGTGCGAATACTTACTTGGGGGAGCACGTGTTCGAGATTGTAGTCGTGCTGGGGTGGCTTCCATTGGCATCAACCTGCACTGCATTACTCGGAGCCGAGTAAAATTTGACGTACGGGTCACTGAGCCCCGCCAAGTCAAGACCTAGGAGGTCTTTACCTGCGAGATCTACCATTTCGACGAGTGTAGGCTTCTCCGCTGTGCCAGAACTAATGGACGGCGCTCGAGCCACATGAAATGCAGCCGCGACAGGCTTGTGGTCGCTGGTAGCAATTGCTTCGAAGCATGAGAATCGCTGCAGCTTGATATTCGTACGCAGTCCCGGCAGCGACTTGTACAGCACACGATCGCAGTAGGATGGCACACGTTCCAGCTACAAGCAGAACAAAGGTACAGGTGAGACCAATGAATAGCCATGCAGTCCTAGCAATTCCCTTGTGTACCAAGTATTCGTCAAGACTATGTCGCACTCGCTTAAACGTTGGTGGGAAAAGCGCCGGAGGTAATTCCCACCCCGTAAGCGTCTTTTTGCCTTCGACCTGGTGCTTGAGTTGGTCATTCTGGTTCAACGTCACCCATTTCTTGGCTCGCACAAGTGCCATAACCTCAGCACAGTGTTTTTCGTGATTGCGTTGGTGTGGAGCCGTGTAGTTTAGGTCTAAGCGGTAGTTTAGATCGCCGAACCAGAAGCAGTGGTCAAACTGATGATCGATCGACACGTTCTTCTGGCCAAACTGCGTGCCAAGGATGGTGGCGCACTAAAACATAGGTGGAAAACTGTCAGACCCAGGTATTTGCAATAGATGAAAAGAACATACATCACTGTTGCGCTTGTCGAGGAACTTTTGATCTTGATGCGCGGCCAGGTGACAACTAGCAAAGCACAGCGAAGTGTTTTCAACGACACACTTGAAGAGCAGACCACCCTAATTCATAAGACAAGTGGTACAGTAACAATAAGTGAGTCACCGTAAAACCCTTCTAGCTCGGCTTAAGTGGTAGAGTACCTTGTTACCGAGCACACTACCCAAGCCTGTTGGGACTGCGAGCTTATCCACTTCACAGACGTTGTTTCGTTCGTGGACGTACACATACAACCGCATTTCCATCAGCTCGACCTTCCCCGCCAGCACATAACTCTCACCGAGGTGCAAGTAAATCTGCTTGCTGAATGGGTAGTCAAGTGCATCTCCCATCAGATTGCTGCTGAGTTGGCGCACCATTCTGGTCATTTTACGCATGGACTTCTTGGTGCGCGATCGCTTTACAATCACATCGGAGGACTTGTTCGTGCCAATCGCAGAGCTACTCGGTTCCGATGTAGAGCTGCCAGCACGACCAGCTCGGATCGCCTCACTACTGGGGCTGTTGTTCTCTTCAGTGTTCGATACACTTCCAGGTCTCTTGATCGATGTTTTATCCCCAGAATCATAATCTTTTGACTCGTTTTCATCTTCTTCGTATTCCTCTTCTTCGTCGACGTCGTCAAACTCATTCCCATCAATGACACTTTCCAGCGTAGGAGCATCTGTGGCGTCGTGTTCGTCGTCCTGGTCATCGGCTTTAGAACTCGACGTGTGCCAGCTATCTGTTCTCACCAAATTCTCCGAAACTTTTTCGCTCTTGTAGGTGCTTTCTTGCAGCCCAACAGCAATCACATCAAAGTCGCCGCCACCTTCAGGGATCCAATCGTCCAGCAATTTGGAGTCTTTAGGAGGCATTGTGTTCCCAACGTTCCAGGACGCAACGAGGATTTTCAGTGGAGTGCCCATACTCGTGATATTGACGGAGGCCTTCCGACCTCCTATCGGACTTGAAAATGGAGCGGTGCGAACCGTTTGCCTCCGCGTCGGAGGGTCATGATCAACCTGAACGGAGACACTCAAGACACTCAGAGACCGAGAAGTCACCAATTCGAAACATAAATCCGGTCTCTACCTCGAGTTGAATATCTTCGACCTGGACTAGAGGCATTGATTTCGACCGCGAGGCAGCACCGAGTCCAGGGTCCGGAACACTGTCAACCTCTTGTTTTCCCTCCATGGCGACTCGACTCGCTGCTTTTTGCTGTGATCAAACGTCGGCGCAAAACAGTCGTCGAGCAAATTTCGCCTATAAATATGAATAGCACGCAGCACGACCTGACTGAACAATGGCTGACAGCTAAATCGAATGTACTCAAAGCAGGTGCAACTTGATTACCCCGACAAGATTCTGTGGCGGGTCCCTACTCCGTTGCTGTGGGGGGTTGTGTTGCCGAGCCACTCGCCTCCTTCGTCGGGCTGTTCAGACGGCTATCGTTCGCTTTCGCAGACGCGATCCTCTTTCTTGGAGTACACGGGGCTGAATGAGATGGGCTTTCGGCACCGTCTTCAAACCCCGCAAGACTTGGTAGAGAACGCGTGGGTGGGTCACTACACAACAACAGGAATTTGAGATAATGTTCAAGGTGATCAGAAGAGGAAATGGCGACCTTACCTCCCGACTGCGATCCGGTACTGCTCTCGTAAGAAATTCAGATCTTCTGTCACGTTTGACAAGTTCTTTTCTAGGTCTGCACATTTTGCTTGCAAATCATCGTAAGTAGGTTTGGCTGTGGATATCAAAGTACACAATGTCATCGGGTAAGGAGGCGGATAGTTTCGTGAAAATCACGCAAGTTGATGTACAAACCTGCATGCCCCTCTCCAAGTTGTGCAGCGATGGCGGGGTTCTTGGTTGATATCTTGTCCTTCGGCGGGTCAAGAATGTACGGGTTCACGAACACCTGGAACTCAAGGCGAGCGCTTTGGAGATACTCGATGAATTGGTCTGTGACACAGTCGACGTGATGAATGAACTCGTAGTTGAACACGGGGCTCCGCGTGTTCTGCTCCACACTCTCAGTCGTAAAGAGTTCACCGAGGAACTCGTATTGGCAGTATGCCAGGTCTGTGATGATCGGAAGACCGGTTGCCCCAACAATACGAATCTTGAACGTCCACGGCTTACCGAGGAGATCACTTGGGCTCTCAACGTCCATTAGATCGTCCTCATTGTGCTTCTCGGGATCTGGAGACGACAACGGAATCCAAATTACCTGTAGTTTTCCGATGGTGTTGAAAGGCGGGACAGCCAGCTTAATGCTGAGCTGAGACTCGTCTGGCTCCGTCTCCAAATTGTACAACAAGTACTCGAGGAACGTGGTGGCACTGCCAATGTGGAATGAGTTGTCGAAGAGTAACGTAATGGGGTCATGACCTGAAGGTGACTCATACTCGCGGTCGTTCATGAGTGCGTTTCGAAGGAAGGCAACTTCATCTTTCAGTAATGCGTGCGCTTTCACAAACTCGAATACATCGAGGAAAATAGTTTCGTCCGTGGCCTTGTTGTATACTTTGACTTTGACCTTCGGGATTCCGCTGGTACCATTGCCATCTTTGTCTTCCATCGATGAGCTCTGAAGTGCGGTTTCAAAGCTTAGAACATCGCGGTTCAGGAACTTGACAATCTGCGTGAGCTCAGCAATCTTTGGGAGGACTTCGCGAAGTTCTTGGTCGTTAACCTGACGCGCGAGGAGTTCACGCTGCTTCTCCGCAGCCAAACGAGCTTCTTCCTCAGCTTTTGCTGCAGCTGCCGCGGCTTCTGCTGCAGCAGCTTCAGCGGCCGCCGAGTGCGCAACATTATTCACGCTAGCAGCAGCAGCGGCAGCCGCTGCCGCTTCAGCCGCAGCAGCTTCACGTTCCAGTCGCTCCTTTTCCCACCTCGCTTTCTCTTCCTCAAACTTTTTCATCTGCTCTTGTAATTCGTTCATCGCAGAGTTGTCCACGGTCTGCAAGGCTTCCTTGTACTCGGCTGCAGCAGTATCAGCTGAAGGAGGTTCTCCATCGGGCTCACGGCCGGGGTATACGAAGAGCATGAGCTCGTTTCCAATCACGACGCGGTCATAAGGCGCAAGCTGCAGACGCGCACCCTTCTCGATCTTTGTCCCGTTCCGCATGACTTCTCCAGCGCCGGCACACAGAAAGATGTCCGAGCCATTGTTTTCAAACGAGCAGTGGTCATTGATGATGCTGAGCGACATGGGCTGGATGTCACCTTGTGGACCAACCGTTAGGTGAGGCTTGTCCAGTAGAAACATGAATCGCTTCGAGCGATATGCATCGACATCCAGGTTAATGAGGTAGGGCGACGTAGTATCAGCCTCGAAGTGATACAAGTGGATACCGCGCTTGCCGTACTCCTCGCGCTGTCGCTGCATCATTTCATCTTGCACACTCATGCCACCACTGGCACCTCCACTTCCTCCATTCAACACATTTTCGAGCTCCTTCTGCTTCTGGTTGAGCAGCTCAGCCAATTGTGCGACCTGTGCACTTGCTGCATCATCACCACTACCGGTAGTAGGTTCGCCACCGTCAGGAGCATCATCTTCTGCAGCACCGGAAGGAGCCCCGGAGGCGCTGCGCATCTTGGCAATACGTTCGTTCTCTTCCTTCAACTGGTTCACGAGGCTTTTCATCTGCTCCAGCTCAGCCATGAGCTTTCTCTCGGCTGGACTTGCAGCGGTTGACGCCTTCTTGGGCTGAAGCTTGATGACCGATGCGTTCTTGGCGAAACCAAGTGTCGAGAACGTGTAGCCGTGGAACTTGACCTCCGGCCGAATAGCGCAAAAGAGGTATGTTCGTGCTTGGAGCATCGTGTCCTTGAGATACTTGCACAGGAAATACGAGTTGCAACCCGGAATGGACATGCCTGGCTTCAGCTTGTTGGCCTTGACAGCTTCGGCCATTTTCATGAAGAATTGAGCCATCTCCGTGAGCGACAGATTGATTTTCTTACCTTGGTCCTGCAACTCCTTAGACTTGGACGCATCTGGGTGGGGTCCCAGGAACTTGTGTTCAATTTCACCGTCCTCGTAGACAACTTTCTTGTACTCAGCGTACACGATATCACCCGCAGGTTCCGTACCAGCCAGATCACACACATATACTCGACCTCTCTGTTTCATTCCCTCGCGATCGGGATCAGGCTTTTCCACTTCAAGTGTCATGATGCAGTGGCCACGCGTGGACTGGTGATTGAACTGTGTCGGTGCGATAGCTTTCTTGGCATTAGCAGCCATGAAGGTTCTGCGCAAGTCATTCCAGTCCTTGAGCACAACTGACTGGCACCACTCGATATCTGTGAATCCGTCCGGGTCCTTGCGCATACCTGACTTATATTGCTGCTCCTGCGCTACGGGAGACATGAGATCGCGCACCGTGTCCACGACATTCTGGAAGTACTTCATGGAAATCTTCCAGCCATCCTGTTTCTCCTTGAACAACTCGTACGCTAGACGCGGAAAAATCCCCCACTACATGTAGCATGAATGAAAAATGAAAGCATCAAAGTGGGCAACACACACGAGACCATACTAGCATTATACTCTTGTCTTCATACCAGTGGATGGGGCTCTTCATACTTGAACCACGCCTCAGGAATATCCACAGCATCCGGCTATCACGAAAAATGTTAGCAGAGCAGAACTCTCAAAAACAAAATGATGGGGGCTGGCAGACTCACCCCAAACACGGTGAAGGTCTTGCCTGACCCCGAAAGACCGTAGGCGAAGAGCACGACGGCGTTGCCTCCCATCAGGTCCGCCTTGATCTTCTTTCCGACACTGGCGTAGGCCATTTGCTGGTCCACGAGTGTCATATTGTCGGCTTGGAGCGGGTCGCCCTGAATGTGTCGCTTGTAGCCGTAGGCACTCCACCATGCATAGCTGAACGGAAATCGTGTGGTGGAGTACGTGGAATTAATGAGCTCCACGTCGCCCTCCTCCTCGCCATTCTGCGTCATCACGACACCCAACTTGTCATCGCACGTGAACGGTCTGCATCGGATCGACACCTTGATGCTCACGCTCATGGCGACTCCGATAGAATGGCTCGGGGTCTAATAATCGCGTCTTCCGAGGTTTGTGTCCCTTGCCTGAAAAGTCGGTGGTGTTCATGGCAACGGCAGCGTTTCAAGATACCCACAGCATCGCCTCTTGACAGTTTGGCACACGATATTCGAGTTGAGAATTGTCAGCTGTCTGCACCGCACACTTAGTGTCGAGTAATTCATTCCTTCGGCGAATTGTATCTAAGCTCGACCTACGAGATCGTGTGAACTGCCTATCTCTATGCCTCACTGAGAGTCTTGCAGGCTCCGTGCATCTTGTCCAAGTATTCAGCCGCGTGCTTCGGCTGAAAGACAAGTGCCGGTCGGAAGCGCACAGAGTTGACTCCACAGCCTCCAGAGGCGACGCCCTGCGACTTCATCAGACCCACGAATTCGTTGCGCACACCTTCCGTGGGGAAGTCCATGGCCAAGTACGTGCCCTGACCACGCACATTCGACACGAGCGCCGGGAATTCAGCCGCGATGTCATTCAGTCCGGCCTTCAGGTAGTCGCCCGTGACATTGACGTTCTCCAGCAAGCTATCGCTCTCGACCACATCGAGCACCGCCTTGAGCGTGATCATCTTCGTGGGGTCTCCCATCCACGTGTTGAAGATGCGGTAGCCCTCCTTGAGACGGAACTGCTCCTTCGCAAAGTACCCTCCCGTCTGCATCTTCTTGCTGAACGTGACAATGTCGGGCGGGTTTTCCAGCTGCCAGTGCTCGTGCGCCCAGAACTTGCCAGTGCTGCCGCCTCCCGTTTGCACCTCGTCCACGATGAATGCCACACCAAACTTTGCAGACAGCGCTCGCAGTTTACGGAAGAACGCGGGACTCGCGTGGTTGTCTCCTCCCTCCGCTTGGATGGGCTCGATAATCATACCTGCAATGCGCGAGTCCTCGGGTTTCGTGCCCTCCGCACTGTGCTTCAGCAGTCTCTCGACTTCGTCCAAGCATCGCGCTTCTTCCGCTGCGTTAGCAGCTTGGTGGGTCTCCAGCGGGTACCTCAGCTTGGGGAAGGGCGCAACAGGCCAGTCGAACGCCGGCACGTCCACCTTGTGGATCGCCTTGGAGTGCGTTGTGGACAAACAGCCAAAGAGCCGACCGTGGAAGCCTCCCTGGAAGGACAAGATACTCAGGTTGGGCGTGCCCGGCAATTGGTGCGTCATGCTCGTCTCAAGATCGTGCTCGGACGGCGGTCGGCCACCTCTTAACTTGGTCTGGAACCACATGAACACGGCTTTGTAGGCGTTCTCATTGGAGCATGAGCCGCACATGAGCGTGTTGACGTCCTCCAGCCCATTCGGTGCCACCTTCAGCAGTGTGTCATCGACACGGTCGACCCAATCAGCGGGCGGGAACACGCCCAGACACGGACGTTGGGCCAGCATGGCCAGGTTGTCCTTGTTGCCCATGGCCTCGAGGATCTTGGGGTGGTTGTAGCCAATCGGCAGCGACGCGATCTGACCGTAGACGTCCAGGAAGCGGTTGCCGTCCACATCCACCAGGTAGTTGCCGCGACTGGCCGTGTAGTCCGCGAAGAAGTTGATTGCGCCCGTGTTCTGCAGTGCCGCAAGGCGCTTGAGCTGCTGCTGCGACTTAGGGCCGGGCACGTCCGTCACGACCTCTGCGTGTGGATACTCGTCCGGGAAGGCGGGCGACGGACTGGGAGGGAAGCGGCGGCTGCTGATGCTCAGTGAGCGGAGCCACGGGGAGCGGCGCGGCGTGAAGGCGCGCACACACAGCGACATGGAGGACTGGACACTTGCTTCCGATGGTGCAGATTGCGGAATGACGCGGATCCGGTGAAGCTACGTGAGACTTCAAGTTGGGATTTGACTTGATGTTTGTAAAGAAGCAGGAGTGATGGTAGATTTGCTGCGCGGGACCTGATGACCAGCTGGAGTCCACGTCCAAGCGCGTCACCTTGATGCAGGAGATTGTCGCTTATGCGGAGAGGAAGTTGTGCGGCGTAACATATTCAGGTCGACTGCTGATTGCACTTGCGATTTGAGCTTTCTGCTGGCATGGGCAGAGTTTTCTGGTGGTGCGGGCAGGTGAGTGAGTTGAGCGACCATGTCAACCCCAACGTGATGCTCGACAACATGTTGAACGGGGCGTGTGCATCGGCCGGCCTGCATGTTCATCGGGACCCACGGCGACCACGAGCGCGTTTGATAATTCCGAGGAGCACGACGTCGCTGGGTTATCCGCCGCAGACGCTGGACAACGCGCTGATGAGGCCGTCACCTGCTCATGTTGGAGCTACACCACCTTTTTCTCGTCCATCGCAGCAGGCTAAGAGCAAAACCACACACCGAAACTGAACCTGTTTTCCTTTACCGTGCGGAGCTCGAAGCGGTCGTCACACCGCGGAGCTGGCGGTTGCTCAAGTTTGTCAGGCGAGAAAAATATTGCTGTAAGTAAGCCCAGTCGACAAATTAACGAAATCACAACGAATTGGTCGCGATGTCGACGAATGACCTCGACAGGAACAACGGTGATGCCATTCTCGTGCATTGAACATGGCCGTGAAATCTGCTACGTCTGCAGCTGTCGACTGTCATGCACTATCGACTTGCCATCGTCCGCGTGCGCAACGCGTTTTTCACGACTAGCGGAGTGAGTCAACACCACAAGCAGCAGATGCAACGTGTGCAGGACTCGCGAATGCATCAGTGAATAACTATACAGCTATATCGATGATGCATTCGCAGCACTGCACAGCACGTGTTGCATCTATCCTTCAATATTGGGAGTTATCCTTGATATGCTCTAGACTTGTCAACCCAGTTCATTATCACGGAACTTACAACATGGGCGTGGCACGTATGTGGCATCGTGTCAAAAGCGTGATCAATGGGCCTTTTGACTGCAGCAGAGCCTGCTGAAAAAGAGGAGAGTTTCTCGCACCACCGGTATGCTCCTTCTCGATTCCTGTAGTCGAGTTGGGCAGAATGGCTGCGATGGTATCAACTCTGCACAACGGCCAAATGCCAGAACTGCTCCACCCGCAGCCCGAGCTGATGAACAGTAGGGAACCGCGGAGCCGCCGAGGCGCTTCAACTTGCTTGTCAGCACCAAAAAGATGAATTCCGAACGAAAATCTGTAGCAATGCAACGACAGTTGGTCCCACAATCGAACGCTTCAGTTATACTCACAAATTATACCATAGAAGCCGATACACTCGAATTGATTATGGTAGCGCGAAGTTAGTGAGCGGCCTCTAAGTTTTCTTTTGTGTCGTCTGTCGTAGCGTAGCGCACGCAAGTGACCAGCACGTTTAGCATTTGTCCGCCCTCGCCATCTTGCAAGCGAGCGGCGACGTCTCGTTGCGTCGGAGCGCAGCAACCAGCAGCTATAATAGTAGCACCCCGAAATCGGTCGGTCAGCTTGTCAATTTTGGCGTTATTGCGCCAGCTGGACGCCGCATTCCCACTTGGCAGGTATAGCACACCGAACTGTGCGATGATCTTTTCTTTCAGAGGCTCGCGTTCGTCCGTCACCTGCGCGGCTGTTTCTTGCCCCACAGCCAGAGATACGGATGCGGCGGTCACCTCGCCTGGCTTCTTCCAATCGAGCGCATATCTTCCTCCTCAAAAGGAGTACAGCCCTCCACAATACGTGTAGCGGCAAGCACCAAGTCGGTCGGTCAGCACAGCACTGACGCCGCATTGAAAAGCAACCGCCGTGACTCGCGCCTCGCTATTGGCGAAAAGGCGTCTGTCCCCTCTCTGATTGGTTAAAATCGTCTCTCGCCAAAGCCACATTTTCCCCATTCGCGTGCCTCTTGGCGCGATGCATAGCCGCGGAGGGGGGAAGGTCGCAAAAAGCGACTGAAGACTGCGGGACTCGCAAACTGGCGCCACTCTCTCAAAACCCACAGAAATGAGCGTCGACGTTCCTCTTGGGCCCGGGTCTCCCGAGTACCCGCGCGCCCCCACGCAGGCCTCGCAGTGGCCCGCTGACGTGGACCTGGACGCGCTGTACCTGTCGGAGCGTGCCGAGGTGGATGAGCTTGTGCGCAGCGCCGCCGACATGAGCGTGTGGGCCGTCGAGGCGCGCAAGGACAACGCGCTCGTGTACCTGCACACCAAGAACAGCGAGCGCCTGTCGTACTCGGTGCGTGCCGTGACCAAAGTCGCGGGCTCCGTGCCGGACGTGCTCGAGTGTCTGCGCGCCGCGGACAACGCGAGTGTGCGCAACTTCCAGAAGCTCCTGCACCCGCGCAACTTCCTCGACGGGCAGGTGCTGCACGCGCACGTCGCGGACGCCGAGTCCATGACGCTCAAGTGGGTCGTCTACTCGTCGCCCAAGACGCTCGGCCGCTCCAAGGAGTTTTGCATCCGCGAGTACTGCGCGCTGCTGCCCAACCACCCGGTGCACGGCAACGTGGGCGTGCTCAAGTTCGAGTCATACGACGGCGCGGCGGCGCGCTACGGCATCCGTGGCAAGCCCGACGCTTACAGCTTGACAGTCTTCGAGCCGAGCTCGTACGTGGTGCAGCAGACGCCCGAGGACCCTAACATGGTCACCGTCACGCTCACATTTGCCATGCGCAAAGCGAGAGGCGGCGAGAGCATTTCCGCCGGCGTGCGGCTTACGTCGCTGCGTCTCGCTGGAGACCTGTCGGGTATGCAAAAGGCCGTGCAACAAGCGCTTTTCGCACCGGCGGCGCTTGCGCAGCGACAGGAATGGGTCAACGACGCGCAGCGCACCAACTGCTCGCTTTGCGTGCAGTCATTCGGTATGTTGAAGAGGCGCCACCACTGCCGCGTGTGCGGCGAAGTCGTGTGCTCGGCGTGCACGGTGTTTAAACTGGTCAAGGGCGACCAAGACGTGGCCGCAAAGGTGCGCGTCTGCAAAGCGTGTCTAGCGAAGAACGGCAGCGCGAACGCGAATGCAGGCAACGCGAATTTCGGAAGCACCATGATCGGCGGATTCTCCAACCCGACAGCAGGCGCGCGGATCGTCAGTAGCAATGGCACGGAGCTAGAGATGAACGGAGGCTCCGTCCCGAATGGGTTGGGAGTGGGCACCAGTATTGGCAGCACAAGTTCGCTCACGTCGGATGAATCACACAGCCCGCCCAATGAAAATCCGGCTTCCGCGACTCCCCCGTCGGGGACGCCCTACAACAAGGGATCAGCTTTATCGCTAAACGACTTTGATCAAATGAGCGACGACGGAGGTAGCAGTCCGCCGCCCTTGCATAAGCAAACGTCAACAACTTCAAGTCAAGGTAGAGGAACGGGTTACGAGGGTAGGCCGATCGGTTCCATGGGTAGAACCGCGTCCAATGCGAGTATTGCCACTAGCAGGAAGAAGAGCTCGGAGCGCCGTATCCATTACTTCAACGAGGATCTAGAGGAGATCTGCATGCTGGCCATGGAGACGCTCACGTGCCCCATGGCAGGCATTCGCACCGAAGATTTCGAGCTCGTGAGGTACTATGACGGTAAGCCGGCGCCGGGCCTACCGCGAAGTCTGCCGACCTTCCGACGACTGGCAACTCGCGGTAAACCCTGCATCGTGCTGGACGTGAGCTCGGACAAACGTATTTCAGGCGACAAGCGCTTCACAGCCAAGCTACAGTTTTTCGTGGGTATTCCGCTGCTGGTTAACGGTGAAGTGGTAGGCGACTTATGCGTGGCGGATCGCTACGCCCGTGACAATATTGACCACAAGCAGGTTGAGGTGCTCAACGTGCTAGGTGAGACAGCGACGCAGTATATGCAATCGGACGAGTACCAGGAGGACCTAATGGAGTTCAAGGCTGCACACTTGGCTCGCAGACCCCCTACAAGTGGCTCTGCGCCCACATCTCAGGCAGACGAAGATGTTGGCGCTCCGGCACCAAGCGCCAAGGAAGTTGCGTTTTAAGGTATAGCGGCGGGGTGAAACTGGGAAACGTGGACACTCTGTGTCGGTGGTTGGCAGGCGCTACCACTTGCAGTGTATATGTGAGCCTGCCGGGCAGGAGGATACGGTTGTATGCGTACCAACCTCCTGCCACCTTGTCTGCCGCTTGAGCGGGGTACGTGAAAATTGTCAAGATGAGCTTTAGATTCGTTGGTAGCTGTCCGATTGGATGGTCTTGCGGATTCAGAGTTGCCCCCAAGTGATTAAATATTTTCCAGTTTTGCCTAGTTTTGCTGGTTTCCTTCCTACCTGTGGCGCGTCAGGCGTGTTCTCCTTGCTCGTGTCTGTGTGGTCTTGTGTAGCTAAGTTAAGTTCGGGCTGACAAGCTGCCGCCTCCATGTCGTTCAGGTTGAAGCCTTCTACTCTCAGGTGACTTGGGAGGTGATCGCGACTGGGAATGTAAACGCGTGGAGGCCCCCCTCGCTGAATCCTGTTGTGAGTAATCTTCATTCCAACAGTACGGCCAAGTATCGCGAATATGTTGGATCTCTTCCTGAATGCTTCGAGTTTTGGTGTTGCTGTCTTTGCTCGACTGCTGTCGGTGTTGCTGCTGCTCCTCCTCTTGCCGACGTGATATATGGGACGAACGCGTGATGGAAGTCGCTGCTGACAACAGCGGCACTGGCCGCTTTCCTGATGGAGTCGTCTGCAAGACAACAAACAGAACCAGTCAGTTCATCGGACAAGCAATTGACTTACTGGATGCCTACAAATGCTTACCATGGGTCGCTGCGGGAGCCTAGCAGCTCGATTTTTCTCGGCTTCCTGCCACTGGCGAGTCACGAGCTGTTTACCAAGACGTCTAGGGCTCTGGCCGTCGTGATCATGCTCACGCAGCGACGGGAGGTCCGTTTTGCTAGGACTCGAAGTCTTTTGGGCGGCGCTGTCTGGACTTCCTGAAGGCTGAATGACACTGATTCGATGTTTACTTGCGGTGCGGCCTCGTTCCTTCTGCTCGCGCTTCTTCTGTTTCTCGTCAAGCATGTAGTACGATGGAAGTTCCATGCAAAGCTGGTCGCCCGCAACATGTGTGCGTCTGCCACATATCAAGCAGCAGTTCCCACTCAGTCGCATGAGTTTGCGTGTAATGGGGACACGCAAATTCGGGTATTGTAAAGCTTGCAAGATGCGAGTCTCGCGCCAAGCCTCACGAGCTTCAGCGATGGTTCGGAGCCGTCTTCGAGTCGAAACAATGTGAGATTTTAACTCCTTCCCACCAAAATGCAGCAGGAACAGTTTTCTCTGTCGAGTCCAAGTGAGTGACAAAAAGAGTGAGCCAAAGCGTAACGAGTACATAACCATCAAGCTGAAATGGCATGGTACCGTGAGAACAAGACAATCTACATCTGTAGTGGCGCGGATATCCACGGGACACAATGATATTTTCTTCTCAGCAGCGAGATATTCGCCAGCCACGTCGAACTTGCCCAAAAATGTCAGCTCGGCCGTGATGCTACGCTGCACGCCTCGCACCTCACCCATGCTACAAGAAGTACTTACGTGAGCCTTTGCAAGATCAAGCAGTAGAAGCGATTTGGGTATACCTCATCTCCGAGCTCTCATTTACGGTGAGATTCACGCTTTCCACCGCCTCGCCTCGCAAAAAGACAAAGAAGGAGTCTGCATCGGCACCTTTGCGCGTCAAATATTGCTGTATGCATCGACGGTCATAAATGAGTTGAGAAGGTAGGCTACAATATTCTGATGTTTGCTCAACGAACCCCGGCGGACACGTTGACAAGTTTCATGGAATTCACGATGTGCATGAGTTCTGCACATCATGAAAAAGCTAAGGTAAAAACTTAGGCATCCAACGCTACATGACAACGTACGCATCTTGGTCCAATTTTTGAAAATGAGCAAATGCTGAAAGAATGCGATGTTGTCGGTGATGGTACCCTGTCATAATACGGAAACGTCAAATAGTTAGGACAAGTTGTATATGAGCAGTGGAATTTCCGCGTTATACCTCGATGGTTTGGCTACGCGTCATGCGCATGTACGATGCAGCCGTGAGCACTATAAAATTTGCCATTTGTGCCTGCTGATCGACGATGACTGTTGCGCTACGCTTGGAGTCAGGCTCGATCAGGCAGAGCTCTCCGAAAGTTGCCCCAGGCGTTAGTGTTACTACTCTGTTGCCGTAGTTGATCGGCGCGTTTGCTGACTACGACAAGTAAATGATCCGTGAGCTACCAGGGGTAATTCGCTGAAGAGCGAATACAAGCCACTGTGAAACTCAACGCTTACGAGACGACGCATGCTGGAGGAAATAGAGCTTGAACGCATGAGCCGCTGGTGTTTAACTTGCTCGTCTGGACCGCGCACATATACTGACACTAGGCCACTCATGAGAATCTGCACACGATACTTGTAAGAAGAGACCGGATGCATAGGCCTTTGTGTGTGAGTACGACGGAACGTACGAAGCATGTGCTGCCCTTCTCGCCCTGGTTAACGACGACCTGGCCACTGTTGAGATGCAAAAACTCCATTTCCTTGCACAGCTTTTTCGCCGACACTTCGGACATTGTTGTGAAGAGTGAGCTGAGTTTTTCCTGGCTCATGAGCCACTGATATAGCATTTTCACGTGTACACAAGGCGCGGTCAAGGAATCTCTAGCAGTATAATGTGGAAAACAAGCAATTGATGGAGTATGAGGAAAGGATATCATTTTCGGAGCGGTCTTCAGGCGGCTTCTTCAGCATGCTGTAAACGAAGAAATGAGCGGCCAACACTCACAACGGCACCTATTACAACTTACTCAATGATGTGCTGGACCTTGGCCGTAATAGTCATAAGCGCCGGGCTTGGGATGATCTCGCGACGCAACGCACTCCATTTGCCTGCTTTCGCGAGTGAAACCTGCGGCACCGTCTGCCCTCCTTCTTTCTCCGGCGACGACGGCGCCTTCTCATTGTTTCCAGTCCATGCCGTCGATGTTCCAGGCGCGAGGCTGGCTACTCCTCCACCTCGGCGAGCTATCCGAGACAACCTCGACCCTCGCCCGGATGCACTTGCGAGAGTTGCATTGGAGTTAGAGTCTAAGGCCGGATTCGACGAGACTGGCGCTCCGGATGGCAACGCAGCCATTGCAAATGCGAAGTCAACAGCTCAACAGGGACGTGCAAACGCATGCACAATGCAACGAAGTACTATTCTCGGAAGCGTACGTTGATTTTTTTTGATAAACCTGTAGATGAAAAAGGTGCTACAAAAGCCAAGAAGCACGACAAGAGATAAGCCTATTGCACGGAGTACATCAAGTGATTATGAAGCTCCATCGTTTCTCTACTTTTTGCTAGCCTTGACCAACTTGTACGACTCGAGTCGAGAGGTCGGCAGGCCAGTGGCTGCGTATGAATTCTTCTCAGCACCACTCTTCTTCTTACTGCGACGTTTCTTCTTCTTCTCGGACTCGGGAGAGATCTTCTCCTCGGCAGATTCGGCATTTTCCTTCTTGACCTTCTTGCTATTAGGCTTGGATTCCGCCTCGTCCTCTTCTGGCTTCGCTTCCTCCCCCTCGACGGCCTTCTTCTTTTTGTTGCGTTTTCGTTTCTTCTTCGATTGCTCAGCTTCGCCATTCTGTGCTTCACTAGTTTCTGCAGCTTCCGTCGTGTGCTTGCGCCTACGGTTCTCCTCCCGGGCTTCGCGCACACTCTTCTTGAAGTTCTTAAGTCGCTGGCGGTCCACATTGTACTCCATGTCCGTGTACGGCGCCATGCGCTTGAGAGACACAAGCTGTTTGAGATCCTTGTCGTCGGCCGCCATAATCTCGTCTACAGTGAGACCGAAATCGTTGTTGAGGACCTGACGGTACTTGAAGCGACACTTAATATCGCCAATGAGGTCCTCGTAGTCGAGACCGTATAGCTCATCCAGGTATTTCTGCTTCTCGCGCTGCATCTCCTCCTTCGTCATCTTCTTAGACGGAGCTTCTTCCCCTTCCTCTCCATCCTGCTCCTCCTCGTCGTCCTCCTGTTCCTCAGCTTCCTCGATCATCTTAGATGTATTCTCTGGCGACTTCTCCTCCTCCTCTTCTGGGTCGACAGGCAGTCCAGCAAACAGCTCCTTGTCTTCTTCTTCATCCCACGTGGGCTTCTCCATATCGTCATCGTCCTCATCGTAATACTGCTCGTCGAAGACGGCCTGCATACGCTTGTCGTACTCCTCAGGGTCGAAATCGCCCTCTAAATCCTCCGGCTTCAGACCAACCGTGTTTTCATCCTCACCCATGAGGCGAGCCACCTTCTTCAGCTTGTGCTGAATCTCCGCCTGCTTGAGGTTCTTCAGACGACGGAGTTCTTCTTCCTTCTTCTGACGCTCCAAGGCCTTGCGCTCCTTACGCTCGGCACGTTTGCGCTTACGGGAGTCGTCCTCGCGACGTACCGTGTCTTCAATACGACGCGCATGCGTCTGGATAACACTACCACCCTGCTCCTCGAAGCGGAAGTTGTACGTGTGCTCAAAGTCCTCGGCCTTCTCCAGCTCTTCGGCATCCTCCTCGTCCTCCTTCACAATCTCATCATAATGAGGGACGACGTCCGTCTTGTCCTTCCAGCCTTCACTGCTCAAATAATGCTCCAAAAACTTCTCCGGGTTCACCTCGCCCTTCTTGAGCTTGGTTCCGTACTTATTCGTAAACGCCGCATAATCCTCCTCCTCCTCTTTCTGCTCTCCTTCCGTCTTCTTCCTCACGGAGAACAGTCCTCCATCCAAGTCCTCTCCCTGCTCACCCTCTTGCTCGTCACTGGCTCCGTCCTTCTCCTTCAGCGACGCCAAAAAGTCCTTCTTAATCTGCTCCTGCTCCTGGGCATAAGTCTGCACAGGTTCGCTGTCCTCTTCGTCCTCGCTGCCACTAACGTCGCCCGCGATCACCTGCTGCCGCACCAGGTCCTTGTAGTACAGCGGTGTTGAGCCCTTCTTCTTGCCCTTCTTGCTGCCTTCATCCTCACTCTCCACCTCCTTGAAGAAGGCAATGGACGAGTCATAGATGGCCGGGTCCTTCTTGCGGATGAGCTTGAGCGTCTTGGTAATATCCGAGTCCAGCTCTCGCGTGAGTTCCTCGCCGTCCTCGTCCTCCGTCTCCGAGTCCGACTCTTCGTCATCGTCGTCGTCCCAATTGGCGCCGCGCCGTTCGAGCGCCGTGAGCTCCTCCTTGCGCTTGCGCTCCTCGAAGGCCTGAGCGAACTTGTGGTTCACCTTCAGCTGCACCTCGGGACTGCTGGGAGACGCAGAGCGCTCAGATTTCGAGGATCCTTTGGTCACGAGCAACTCTTCATCGTGGTGGTGGTTGGATGCAGATGCAGGCACTGACTTGGACGCCTTGGAGCCCTTGCGAGAGCCCATGGTGCCGCGGCGATTGACACAGTAAGTGATGACGGATGGATGGACGTCCGATGAGGAGGTACTGTGGATAGCGACGTAAGTACGATTGATTGGGCGACCTTTCGTTTGGAGTACAGTACCCATTAAGTACGATTGTGGAGTTTGGCCAGGATTTCGGTGAAGATGGACGCTGTTGGACGCTTTTAGGGGTGGAAGCAAAAGAGCGTTGGATGATGCTAAGACATACACGTTTGCAGTCTTCGGTTGCAGAAGAGGGATGGGCGTGTGGAGTGTGGATCCCGAGTCTGCTCAATGGATCGTTCAGCAAGCAAGCTGCGATCGAATCGTCTCCGAGGCGATTGGTGCATGATCTCTGCAGGTTGGCTGCAGCTTGTATCTGCAATGCGCCACCGTATTAATACATGTAGCTGGATACGGTAGTCTCGGAGCGGCGGCAATTGCAGGTGCGCACTGCAGATTGCCAGCGGCAGCAGAAGCCACTTCAACATGAAGCGCGGCTAAGTGAGGGTCTTGAAACACGGCCCTGCGAAAATAGTCTAAATTTTTTGGGCAAGCCAATCCGCTTTGTTACACGCTTTGTTACTTTTCGGCGCGACGCAAACTGGTGGTGGAGGACGCTTGCAGAGGCTAACGCCGAGTTTTGCCTTCGCAGATAGCCCGAGAAACCAGGAAGGTGAGGACTCATCTAGCAAAGTCTCCGATGCTGATGCCAAGCCACAGTATCCTGATAGCAACAGTCTGCCGAGCGAGTCCGTTCACATGGATCCTAAAGGGACACACCTGGCCGCTTGGACATGTTCACTGCCAGCTTTTGCCAGCCCAGCCGCGGCGGTGTCCCATGCGACTGGATTTGACGCAAAAAAAAAACGCGTAGGGCAAATGCACGCCCTTATTCAAATACCCCGTCATATCCGCTCAGAGATACTCAAAGGGGAGATCATAATATATTGATATCTCCTTGTGCAATTCTTAATCCCTTTGAAATCGCTTCGTGTAATGTCGTACACATAACAAGAGATAGCACTGTACGCTTTTTCGGCCAAGTGCGCCAACACCAACCAACGCGGCCTTCTCTCTTGTGTTCGTAGCCCCTTTATGTCAAGGCCAAAAAGGGCCAAGGAGAAGGCCTGCAAAGTCCGACTTGCTCTGTTCTTTTCTCAGACGACACCAGGGAGAAGCGGAACCGCCCGGCCAGTCACTTTTTGCGAGGGACCAGCCGCAGATACCCCTCCAGCCATCATCACAGCACCACCAAGAAAGCAGCAGGACAGCAGCAGCAGCAACGACCGTGATCCCCCGGTCCGCCTAGGTAGATAGATGCCCATGATGCTGGACGACACGGCCGAGTCGAACGACGAGCGCGGGCGCGCCATCGTGCAGACGCTGGCGGTCGTCGTCGAGTCCATGGTGCACGCGAGCGACCGCATGCCGCTGGGCTACTACCACAAGACCAAGTTCGAGGCCTTCCGCGCGCCGGGCATATCAGTGCGCGACTACCTCACGCGCATCCACAAGTACGCGAGCTGCAGCCCGGAGTGCTTCGTGCTCGCGCTCGTGTACATGGACCGGCTGCATCAGATGCAAGGCTTCGTGCTCACGGAGCTCAACGTGCACCGCGTTGTCATCACAAGCGTCGTGCTGGCCGCCAAGTTTTTCGACGACCACTATTTCAACAACGCCTACTACGCCAAAGTGGGCGGTGTGCCCTGCCCCGAGATGAACGAGCTCGAGGTCGAGTACCTCCTGCTCATCAACTTCAGCCTCCACGTGAGCAGCGACACGTACGCGCGCTACTACAACGAGCTGGCCAACCATTACATGTACACGCGCGTGCGCAGCTCCTCGCTGCCCCACTCGCCGTACTACCAGCTACGCCACTTCGTGGCCGCCGACCCGCAACACGAAGGACAGCTCGTGTACGTGACCGAGAGTTACCCCAAGGCTCCCGCGCCGCAGGAGAATCGAAGCAGCCACCCGCTGCCGCTGCACCATACCCACCAGCCTCAGCAAATTGCGCCCATGCACCATCACCGCCGAACAGTAGAAGACGGCGAGAACGGTGTCATGGCCACGGCTGCAGGCGCCGCAACGGTGCCCAGCAACGGCACCGGCATCGCCTGCACAAAATCGAGTCGGGCGTCTGGGCAGAAGAGGAGGAGCGCCGTCGCGCTCGGGGTGAACGCGTAACATACCAGTCCAAGCCGCAGCGCCGAGATCCTGGCTGCTGCTTGGTTGTAAGAGAGGCGGAGACACCCCAGGAGCGACACCACCAACACACAAAAACACCATAATTTTGACGCGATGCGAGCGGGCTGAGAGCTGGACAGTCGGCAAGGCCTGGAGAAGGAACACCACAATCTCGGAGCATCAAGTGGACGGCCGATCGTTGCAGCAATCCGTTAGGCGCGCTGAGAGGCGGTACCCCTAGTCCAAAGGTAGCAGGTGGGCCGCGCGCGCCTCTGCGCGGATTGGTCGTTCGTCAGCTCCCCGTACGCTTTAGCTTGCACTTCCTGCTCGCCTCCGTCCCCATTCGCCCCTCGTTTAATATAGTCCTGGCTGTAGGTCAGTCAATAGTCTCCCGATAGTATTAGCTGCTAGTCAAAGTCACCCAGGTTGCTTTCGCTTGCGCGTTTTTCGTCACCCTCTCTGGGTGCGGTGCGAGCATCTTTGTAATCTAGACTCGGGTTCTTTGAAAAACATTGTTCACAATGGCAATAACGTTAGCACACTCTACTCTGCATGCTCGTAGCAGGATGAAAAGCGAAGGAACTGCCTACCATTTATACTGATGTACGATGCTGCAATGCTGCAATGTGATGAAGATCTATTGAGTTCCGGAGCAGCTCCACCACATCCCGCTCGCAGCTATTTTACTTGCGCTTCCAGTACGTGCCGTCAGACACCCCCCACTGGAACTTGCGTTCGTGCTCGCGAATCATGAACGGGTAATCCTGGCGCTCGAGCAGCTCGAAGTCCTGCGACAGAAGCTTCTCGATCACGCTGAAGCTGTCCACGGGCTTGCCATTAGCGTCACGCACGCCGCCAATCCACTTGTCCTTGGTGGTGTACTCCTCCAGCCACGAGTACGGGCTCACGAGCGCGAGGATGCCACCCGAGTTAATGAACCCGCCAATCTCAGTCAAAAACTTCTTAGGCTCCGGCAGGCGGCACAACAGGTTGGTGGCGAACACCGCATCGAACTTTCCTGCAGCGATCAAAGGCTTTCAGCATCTCAATGCTGCCCATTCTCAGCGAGTACATACCTAGTGAGGGGGAGAGGTTGCAGGCATCTCCCTGCTGGAACACGACGTTGGCCGGCTTGGCACCTTCAGGCAGCTTGGCACGACGCACCTCATGGACGTCCCCCTGGATGTGCGCCTCGTACTGCATCTCGCCACGCTCCTTCATTTGCTTGGCCGCATTCACAAAGTGCTGCGAGAAATCGATGCCCACCGCCTGCAAAGAAACCAATTGCATCCGTCAGCGTCACCTACAGTCCAGCACTAACGTTAGACCTGCCGTACTTCGTCGTAGTACTTGCTCAGCTCGAAGGTAGCGCGGCCAACCGCGCAGCCAATGTCCATTGCGCGTCCGTGCTGACTGACGGGCGTCAATTTGGCACAGCGCTCCACGGTGCGCGGCAGGAACTCGAGTGCGTCCATGGGCGCGAAGCTGTAGGGCAGAACGGCGGACGGCTCGCCTGGTGGAAGGACACACTTTCAGCAGACCCTAAAAGGATATAAGGATACAGAGGCAGTGCGCACCGTAGTGGAACTGTAGATATTCCTGCACGGCGCGCTCAGACTCGTAGATGGCCGAGCCGCTGGCGGTGGTGCTGCGGACAACGGGGGCCATGGCTGTCAGATCGGGTTGTGGCAAGCGGATACCGACAGGTCAATGCCGCGATTTGGTTTATCGATCCCGTATTTAGAGTTGAAGCCACGTAATCGGAATTAACCGGCGTTCTGCGGTGAGACCCCGCTTAAGTGCGAGTGGCGCATGGATTTCTCGAGTTGAACCTTGGTGGCAATCCGTCGGCGTATCGCCTGCCGAAAATGCCAGGCGGAACATTGGCGACGGGGGGGGGGGGGGGGGGGGGGCGACACCACGATGCCAAAGACCCGCGGCGCCCCAAGCAGGCGGAATACGCACGGGCGACGAAGACCGTGACGGTATCGGCTGTCGCAAGGAATTGCCCAGCGTTCGATTGTGGACTTGACTTGGATTCAGTATACCTTCTCCCGTTTATTTTTACGCACGTAATTACAAGTCCACACCCCTGTCATTATTGATTCCCAGAAACTGAAACCCTGTCTATCTGCTTTTATGTACGTTTTACCCTTAACTTGCGCACATATATATCATCTGCTATCGATCTCTCTATAGCGATGAGAAAATATTCCCTTCCAAACAAGAAATATCGATAATGAGAGATTTGTCCAGCCGAAAATTACCTATTTCGGCTCTAAATCGCGCTGTCTCTCCTTGGCCTGCGAGCCGTCGCCCCCCTGTTTCTTTCTTCCCAGCCAGCATAAGTTAGTGCGCGCCTCTCCTCCGAGCTCGTAAGTACCGCGCGGATTCCTCTCTCGGTGCGGCTACAGGGCGCCCCACGCACCGCGCTACAGCTCTGCGTCTGCGTCTGCATCTGCGTCTGTGCCTGCCCTCCACGCTGGCCGCCCTGCCGCACCCAACGCGCCCCTCTCGGAGCTTCACTAACTTTTCCCCGTCCTATTACCGCGTGCAGCCTCTTTTTCCCCAGTTTTCGCCTTCCCACCCCGACTGAAGGATGTCCCACCCCCGTGAGAGCGCGCTGGAGCTGCGAGTCGGCAAGAAGTTCCGCCTGGGCCGCAAGATCGGCAGTGGCTCTTTCGGTGACATCTACCTGGGCACCAACATGACGTCGGGCGAGGAGGTCGGCATCAAACTCGAGTCTGTCAAGAGCAAGCACCCACAGCTGCTCTACGAGTCCAAGATCTACAAGATCCTCAACGGCGGACGTACGTGCATGTAGCCTCCTTCCTCCCTCGTTTTATACCTGGGTTGACTATGAAACGGGAGTGATGGTCACTGACATTTTTTCTGTTATGTTGCTTCTTTTTTCTGTTGTGTTGCTGCAGTGGGCGTCCCGAGCCTGCGGTGGTTCGGCGTCGAAGGCGAGTACAATGTCATGGTGATCGATCTGTTGGGTCCGTCGCTCGAGGACCTGTTCAACTACTGCGGCCGCCGCTTCCAGCTCAAAACGGTGCTCATGATCGCTGACCAGCTGCTGTGCCGTCTAGAGTACTGCCACTCAAAGAACTTCATCCACCGTGATGTCAAGCCCGACAACTTCCTCATTGGCCTGGGCAAGCGCGCCCAGATCGTGCACGTCATCGACTTTGGGCTGGCCAAGAAGTACCGCGATCCCAAGACGCACCAGCACATTCCCTACCGTGAGAACAAGAACCTCACGGGCACGGCTCGGTACGCCTCCATCAACACCCACGTGGGCATTGAGCAGAGTCGCCGTGATGACCTTGAGTCTCTGGGCTACGTCTACATGTACTTCATCCGCGGCAGCCTGCCGTGGCAGGGCCTCAAGGCCAACACGAAGAAGCAGAAGTACGAGAAGATTATGGAGAAGAAGATGAACACCCCCATCGAGGTGCTTTGCAAGGGCTACCCGGCTGAGTTCCGTGCCTACTTCGAGTACTGCCGTGCGCTGCGCTTCGATGACAAGCCCGACTACGCCTACCTCAAGCGCCTGTTCAAGGAACTCTTTTTCCGCAAGGGTTTCCAGTTCGACGCCATGTTCGACTGGACGGTGCTCAACTTGCGCAGCGGCCGCCGGGAGCGTGGCACCAGCGGCGAGGGCGAGCGCAGCGCTCGTGCCGACCCGCGCCAGGAGGCTGCCCGCGATGGCCGCCAGATCGCGTCGCAGGGTCGCGTGTACGTTCGTGACGAGGCGAAGGAGGGCGATGCTCAACTGCAGGCGCAGCAGTCGTACCGCTCGGCGGGCTACCGTGACGACCGGCAAGTGGCCATGGACGCGGGCTACCCCGCCCCTCGCGTGGCAACCGGCGCCAGCCGTGACGCCATTGGCGAGGCCAAGCCGATGAGCCGACAGCGCTACTGAATGTAGCGATCTGTCGAGGAGCATGTTGTGTTGTCGCCGCTGAGTTCTTGGCGGTGACTGCCACAACGCCGCTCCACGTCTGATGTGTCTTCCGTGAATTGTCTTTTGGTTGCAAGACTGTTGACTTTTACCATAGAAGACCGCGAACTGAACGATAATGCGAACAAAAACGAACTGGAAACTGCTGAAGAACACGACGAGGAGTGATGACGATGATGAGCGAGCGACCCGAGGAAGCACGAACATACCCCAAGAAAAAAATGACGAAGGAGAGGAGGACAAACGAAGAGACCTGACGGCCGCTCACGGGAATGGAAGATGAAGGATCAGACGGCAACGTCGGACGACCTGAGGACTTTGTAGTTGTAGTGAGGAGGAAGAAGAAGAGAGAAGAGAAAGCAAGAGGATGAAATGGCTGCGGCCACGAAGCGCCCATTTAGTCCGCTTGAGGTGGAAGCAGGATGATGCCAGGCCCTCCACGATCGCGGCGAAGATAGCTGCGGTTGGTCTTTGACGGTTGCGGTCGGGTGACACGCAATGACGCGAGGCTTGGCCTAACGTGTGCGCTCAACGTAGCCCTTGGCAACTTTGGACTTGATTTTTCATTTCATTTGTGTCTGATAAGAATAAATTTACCACCAGTAACGCCTGCTAGTGTTCGTGTTCGTGGTCACTAGTGAAGCTCGGATTGAGGACAACGGAACTGCGTCTCCGTTCTGGGCGAGGAATCAGGTCGGTGTCGATGAAATGGGCGGCACTGCGACGACGCACGCGGCGATATAACGTGTTCTTCGTACGAGCGGTGATGATGCGGTCAGTTTCTTCGAACAGGTAGTCGCCGAGACTGTAGATCGGGATGCCCATGTCCTGGATAGTTCTCATGCGATTGAAGTGGCGGTAAACGCTCGAATTGACCTGCCGCTCGCGCTCAGAGCGGATATCGAAGATGAACGGAACCAAATGCTGCTGGAAGATGTCCACCTCGTTCTTGAAGGTGTGGAAGCGAATGAGGTCCTTCTGCTTGCGGACCATTTCATCGGAGATGTTTGCTAGCCCCATCCGATAGGCAGCGTCATCCAATTGCCGCTTTTCAGCGTTTTCAGTCGACTCGAGATTCTGCACAGCACAAGGAAAGCTGAGCAACTGAATCCTGCTGATCATCATTTCTCGGACAACGTACCATCGCTGCAGTTTGTTCCAATAAGTCTTGATAGGCTCGGACGACGGGCTTAGCATTGAGTCTGTCCGCACGACTCCAACCTCCTTTGGCTATCTGCTCCAGAACGAGTTACTGGTTTAGCAACAATCGCAGTTTGCTACGTATGGTGCTGTGAATTTTACCTTCAGTGCATGCTTCGGAGCAGCAATCTGTTGGGGCCTTGGCGGGGACTTTGGAAGGATCGGAATGCTAGGCTTGAACGAGTCACGGTCACGCACAAGCCACGGCACTTTCACAGGACGAATAGGACCGATGGAGATCTTCGGCGGTGCCATCGGAGGAGCTGGGCGATGGGGTTGTTGGTTCTTCTGATCACGTTGTTGTCTGGGGCGGTGAATCTCCATAGGCGTCGTCACCGGCGTTGTCGCGTTCCATGGACTGACTGCAGTCGATCGAAAATACTGGTGAAGCACAACATGAGCAACAGTATGCGCTTAGCAAGCTCATCAGTAGACGCATCAGCATGGCCTCAGAACCCACGTCAAGTTGCGCATCGTCAACACCTTCGCTTTCTCGACTCGACGAATGCCGGCGCGAACTTGGCCGACCTGTCATTTCCGACGCCACGTGATCTACGAAAGCTAATAGCTCCAGCTTCCACCCACAGACCCAGACAAGCTCTTCCATCGGTAAATATATATCCGAGATATCTAAGCAAGCACCTATTTTTACAAGGAGATCCACGCCAAGGTGGAGATCCTTCAAGACAAAATTTGAGGCAAGACGAAAGCATCTTCAACTCACAAAGTCGGCAAACCCAGCAAACCACCAAACTGTTACGCCTTGCTCCTCACGCTGTGTTCAAAGCAATGTAGATTTAAAGTATACAACAAAGCTACCCGATGTGCATCACGCTGCAGCTCTAACGTCGATTCCACATCTGTGCGTCGACAGTCTACAGGTCGTCCATGTTGACGCTGGGCTTCGGGTGTGCCGGCGTGTACGCCTCAACGGCCTTGCCAGCGCCCTGCATGGCTTCATTTTGTGTGTACTGCTTCTGCGCCACGTCTTTCAGTCTCCGCTTGTGCACCTTGGTCTTGAGATGCACGTCCCGCGTCTTAGCGTCGATAAAGTGGCGACCGCACGGCGTGCAATAGAACTGACCCAGACTACATAATAGAAATTGCAACTGTTAGTAATTGACAAATAACACAATTGCAGCAATTGTCACGTACCCAGGTAGGTCCTCGTCCTCCTCGAACGCCATGTTCTTGCCCGTCATTTTCTCCACAGACAGGTCATCCTGGATCTGGTCGATGTCGCGCGAGCGGTTCTTGGTGGCGTGACCGCGCTTGTACTGCTTCTTCTTGGCGTGCGCGCGCGCTCTGCCTGCTCCCGATCGTCCGGTGCCCATGTTTGTCCTTGGTCGCGAGTGGTGCAGTGGTTTGTATGGGGATTTAGAGACGAGCGATTGGATGGGAGCAACAAGGTTACTAACTGATGCATAGCGTGTTAACAGTTAGGGTCTGCACACGTCGCAGATTTTGGCTCAGTAGAGGAACGACTTGTGCGTCAATTCGAGGCGGACGTCGTCCTTGAGCGATTGGAAGATGGACGGGAATGCCATCACGTCGCGAGGGTTCGTGTCCACCCACAACTTGTTGAAGCGAGTGAAGATCGTAGCTGGAGATATAGGAGATCAAAGGTTAGTGGCTCAACATAAAGAACAGTAGGTCTTGTAAACGCACCATAGACGTCGTGGAGCTGCTTCAGGCCAGAGTTCACATCATCATCCTCACCACTTCCAGCAAGACGGTAAAGCTTGATGTCCAACAGACGCTCGTCAATCAACTCAACCATGAACGCCGTGACGTTGATGCCCGTCACAGCGAACGGGTACCAGCGCGTCGGATGGTTCGACTCCTCCAAGGCCCTGGAAACAATAAACTCAGCACGACTATGGATATGGTAACAAGGAAGCTTGTCTCACCGTTGAGCCTCGACTTCATAGTCTTTCGTGAAGTGGTTGAGCTGGACCAGCGAGAAGAGGCCCATACCTCTGAAGTCCGACATGGGGTCGGTTCCTATTGACAAGCAAGGGAAACAACCACTGCTTAAGCAAAGCGACACCTTAAACCCTGCAGCCGGCAATTATTACCTTGGAAGCCGATCTCGCCCCATTCCTTCGTGATACGTCCACCTTCACGGCGTACATTGGGCTTCAAGTTCATCCACAGTTGCTCCAGCATCTCCTACAACGCACACAAGACTGTTAAACACACCAACAACTTTATGCACTAATACAAAACCGACCTCATGCTTCTGGTTCGACGAGCTGTACCCTACGTTCTTGAGTGCATGCACACGCGCATACACTTTGTTCACAAAATCGCAGCGCTGTAGACATGAGCGCACGTTGGTCATCAACCTAACAACACGACAAACCTTATCAATGACCCCACTCCCAACCCAACCCAATATCAAACCCACGTTGCATCCTTCTCGTCCAGCTTCGCTCTCGTCGCCACGTCATGCAGTGTTGCGTCCACCTAATAAACTAACCGTCAGCACAGACCTTGGAATCCCTCGCAACACGCCCCCACGCACCGGAAACGGCTCGTTATCAAACACCACGTTGCAGGTTTGCACCATCTGCGCAGAAAGCGCCAGCTCCGTCCGGAAGCGCACGATGCGCTTCTCCTCGTCCACGCCCGCGCCCGTGGGGCAGCACAGACGCTGCCACTCGTTCTGGCCGTAGAAAACGTGCCCTGCAGTTGCCACTTAACCGTTAGGGCGCGAAATTTTAGCCAGAGAGAGAGAAAATCACCACACACAGATGGTGATCTTGACCCAGCGCCAAATGCGCACCACGACCGTCTCGTTGGCCACCGCGGCGCGACGCACACGAGGACCCGCCGACATGATCAGATGAAGAATGATACGAATGTTCCAGTTATGCATTGAGAAGGTTAATAACCGTTTTAGAAATGTCCCTGGTTTTGTCCAATCACGAGCCGCTAGAATTTCAAAACGAAATTCCTAGAAAATATTCTGAAAAGGCGCGAAGCTCGGCTCATGGACGACACCGCGGCGCTTCTAGGCTCTTCAGGTAATCGCACAGACGTACATTAACTTATCCATTCCTTTGCGCATCTAACGCACTAACGTTTGTGCTGTAACTCTCCCTACCGGCGTCAAAATCACGGTTCCAAGCCATCAAGCAGCGCTTGGCAGGCGTCAACGGGCTCTTGCAGCAGCTGCGGCGGGAGGACGCGGCACCCGAAGTCTCGGCCACGCTCATCCCGAGCGTGCTGCCCTGTCTCCGCGACCATAACTCCAAGATCGCGTTGGGGGCGCTGGAGATTTTGGAGCTGTTGGTCTCGCGCGTGGCGGAGGAGACATTGCGCTCGTACTTCAAGCTGCTTTGGCTGAGCTTGGTGGAGAGACTGGGGGACAGCAAGCTGCAGGTGCGGGAGAAGGCCGTGGACGTTGTGGTGCAGATCTCCGTGGTGCTGGACGTGTCTATAGTGTTGGAGAGGCTTAAAGGATGCATGAAACACAAGAACTGGCGCACAAGAGAGCAGGTAGAGCAGCTTGAGATGACTGAGGAGGAGAAGGAGACTCATGGTGCTGTAATGGATTACGTTGTAGAGTCTCCACGCTGTTTGGCGGGTGCTGGAGCGGCACGAGCTGTTCAGTGAGAAGCAGGAGGAACTGCTGAATGAGGTGCGTTGGGGTGGAGGCTGAGCGAGACGAGTGGAGGCTGATTTTGGGTGTGCAGGTGCTGAAACTGCTCGAGGACTCGTCCAAGGATGTGCGCGATGCAGCGATTACTGCGTTGGAAAAGTTTTACACGTATATTGGTCCTTCGCTGCTGGTACGGTGGTTTTTGGAGTTGGGTGGTGGTGAGGATGTTGTGATGAATTGATTTGTGAGTGCTGCTGTAGACTGATTTGGAGTGCAAGAACATTCGGACTGCACACATGAAGACTTTGACAGACAGATTCGAGCGGATACCTGCACACACTCAGTCAGCTTCTGTGGGTGCTGGAGCGGCACCATCGCATGATGCTAGATCGGTGCGTTGGACCCAGACAAAAATGATGAGGGGACACGAAAGCTAACGCTCACTATGTTTTAATGTTGTGTTGCAGACTCAGGCTCACAGCGACGTGCCTACGTCTAATATCGCTCTTCCAGATGAGCTGTCGTCGATCATGTCGTCGTACGACCTGCAAATTTCATCATCTTCATCTTCGATGGCACGGTATTTGGCTTCTGTTCGAAGCCGAACACTAAATGAAGCGAAAGCAGCGGCTGCTGCCTCAGGAGATGGTGATCAGTCTCCGTCGCAAGCATCCTCTGCAAGCAGTAAAGCTGTACAAGACATCAGCTCCACAGCTTCGCTTGGATCGGGCGGCAGTAATATTTCAGAGAGGGAGATTCAAAAGCAGCTAGGCGCGATCTTTGACAAGCTTCAGCTCGTCAATAATTGGGACAAGCGTGTCGATGCATTGAAGATGCTTCAGAAGCTGGCCGACCGGTGCAGAAAGGCGTCAAACAGCGAGACCGTGCTCCCGTTCTTATCGCAGGCCCTACGTTCGATTCGCGATCGCCTATGTCAGCAAGTGAGTGACTTGCGATCCTCCGTGTCTCGAGAAGCATGCGAAACAATCCAGATGCTCGCCAATGCTCTCCGTGACGAATTCAACGCGCATGCAGAAATTTGTCTTGGTAATTTGTTGAAGGCAACTTACGTGACTATCCAAGTAATTTCGACCGCAGCGGACTCGACAATTCGAAGCATGATTGAGAGCACCAGTAATGGTTATTCGCGCGTGATTCCCAAGTATGTTGCTGCAATTTCATTTCTACTAAACCTGCAAATTGCTAACAGCTCTCTCGTTTTTATGTTTAGGCTGATCGAGTGTGCCAAATCACGCAACCAGGTGCTACGGTGCAATGCAGTATGCTACTTGACGCTGACACTGCAGCGTTGGAGCTCCAGCTTCCTAAGCAAGTGCGTGACTTAAATTTTCTGCGCCTTTTTGTAACTTCGCCGAGTGCAATTAGTTGATTTTTACTGATGTTTGTTGTTGTAGGCATTCAGATCTGTTTGTGCCTATTTTACCAGCACTGCTGCAAGACGCGCTGGGTGATGTGCGCGCTCAATCAAGAAAATGCTATTGGTCTTATCAGCAGCTCTTCCCGGTAAGTGCTTGTGGCATGTTCACAAATCTTTACCAGCTCTTAACTAACATACGAAATGATGCTGTATTGCCTTGATCAATACAGGATGAGGCTAAGGGCATCTTCGCTCGTTTGGATGGATCAACGCAAAAGAACTTGAAAGATGATCCCTCAAAGTTCACTGCAGGAAATGCACGCCAAACAGATTACAGCTCGATGGGTGCTCCATTGTCCCAGGGTGCGGAGGTTGTGCGGTCAGCGCTTCAAATGGCAAGTGAAGCTCAGCCTCCTATCAGCGCTCCTGCTGCATTAAACTCGGTGACATTCAGTGACGAGCAGCCCACTGTTTACAGTTCAGGAGAGCCGACTGTTGGTAAATTGCCGAGGCGGGTACTTGAGGGAAGTTCAAGCTCAACTGGAGTCGATGCAACCGAAGACAACATGCCATCTTCTCGAATGCTATCGCAAGGTCCTTTGCGTGTCGGGGTAGCGAAACCTTCGGCGTCAAAGGATGGTTCCTCCTTGGTGAACGAGTGGAAAAAGAAAGCTGTTGCAGGCCCTCTCCGAGTATTGAATACTCCGAAATCATCGCAGACATCATCAAATACAACAGCGGAAAGCCTCTACACTTCACGACAGGAACCATCAATAGCTAGCTTTCACACAAGTTCTCAGCACCCATCCTCCAAAGCGCGACGAGTTCAACTAGTTGCAGAAGAACCAATTCCGATAGAGATCGAAGAGAGTGAACCAACTGGACCGAAAAGACTACCACTGGTATCAATGCCGTCGCCGACTGAGTCGAACGCCTCGAGTTCCCGGACAAATAACTCGTCGTTGGGCGACATAAAGTCAAAGGCCACGCGGAGTGTGCCAGCGAAGGAGGATGCGCACTTGCCGATGGTAAATCAATTGGAGGAAGCTCTTCGGAATATGGAAAGCAGGTCCTGGTCTACCAGGTTGGAGGCTGCAGAGTATATCGGGAACGTCCTTCAGAAGCGCGTGGACCAGATTGCTAATGGCGCAAGTGGAGACCACAAGGTGGATGGTCGTATTTTGATCACGTTCATTAAGCACCTAAGCGATGCGCACTATCGCGTCTCCCAGGGAGTGCTGAAAAACTTTCTGCCGCTACTGAAGCTTTCGAATGACAGCCAACGCTTTCTTCCTCACTTGAAGACAGTTTTGCCGAAGCTATTCCAAAAGTTTATCGACACAAAGGAATCCATTCGGGTGGTTGCCAAAGAGAACCTGGAGTATGTCGCATCGACAGTCGATAGCTCGACCGTGGCTGCTTTAGTGATATCGATGCTGGGGGATGGAAGCAACATGAAAGTAAAAGCCGCCATGTGTCACTACCTGCGCGAGTTGTTACCGGGTGCTGACGGATACATGAAGAACGGTACCAATAACAGCCACATGAGGTCCTTTTTGCTCAAGATCGCGCTCCTCATGGATGCAGACGTTCCGGTGTCTGTTTCCGCAGCGTGTGGCGAGCTAGTCTCGGTCGCTGCGCAACTTTATGGTCCTGAAATGGAGGTTGCGCTGGGATTGCTTCCTCCATCCAAGCGTTTGGTCGTGTCCAAGGTGCTCAAGTCCAAGAAAATTGTCCTCAACTTCAGCAACCCGCCGAGACCACCGTTTTCTTTGTCATCGACAGCACCGCACTCGGCACGATCGCGCGACGGAGACGATGAAAACCAGGCTATGCCTGAGCGAAGCCGCAAACGACCCGAGTCGCCAAGCGATACTTCCTCCAGTCCTGTTCGACAGAGCAGTCAGAAGAGGATAAACACGGTGGCCCAGAGTGTTGTTGTCAAGGATCAGAGAGCTGATGATCGGACAAGAAACGTTGCAGGCGTCAAACGAGCTCAAGAAGTGGTAAGCAAGGCCACACCTTCCGGGAATGCAGCGTTCTCCACCACTCTGTTCTCGTCCGCTGGGTCAAGTGTGGACAAACCTGGCGTCCAACTTGACGATATTCTTCTCCTCCTGGAACAGAACAATTTACCGATGGCGGAGATGAAGGGCGCGCTTGTCAAGGTACGCTGCTTACTTTTGAAAGATCCCTGTTACGAGGGGTAGAGACTAACGTGACATTTGGGGAACAGACTATGAAATGTATCGAGACCGGATCTCCCGATACGTGGGATCGTTGCTTTGGTCGATTGCTTCTGTTACTGCTAGATCATGCCACTGAGAAGAATGTGTACGCGTTGAAGGTGCTCCAGACACTGGTGGAAGCGCAGCTCTCCCGAGCACAACTGTTTTTCGAGTTGCTTTTGCAGCGTCTGACTGATGCAATCGGCGATCAAGTCGAAGTGGTACGTTTTATCTCGTTTACGACGTCACCGCCACTGGTAGTAGTCTAACAAACTGTATGTGCCGAACAGGCTCAGCATTTGATGGAGCGCATCCTGCACGACTTGGTGCGCTCCACGAGTGACCACCAACAGATGCTCTTGACGCTAACGCAGCAGATTTCAAGAACAGAACCTCCGGCGCTACTAGTGGTACTGCATCTCGTCATGGTCTGCTTGGTTTCGTGCGAGCAGAGTGCGTTCCTGCGCAAGCCCGACGTGGCAGGCGACCTTATGCGTGTGCTGAAGCGGCGTCTTGACCACGCGAGCTCGAACGTCCGCAAGAACACGGTGCAGTGCTTTGTGACCTTCTACTTCGCCACGAAGGAAGAGACTTCGATCGTGCCCAAGTTCCTCGCCTCCGAGCTCGACGGCATCCAGCGACGACTCGTGGAGATCTTCATCGACCGCGCCAAGATGGAGCGATGAGAGTTTCAGTGTTTTCCTTTTCACCGCTTTTTTGACGGGAAGTAGCCTCTCGAATTTATCAGATCTTTTGACTAAAACAAGAAAACCACCACCTTCCTCTTAACCTGATCGTCAAGAAATCCAATGCAGCGCTTGCCCTTTAACGTGAGAAATGCCGCGTCCCAGCAGGCTGTGTGCAGTTATTGCGGGCCGCAGCGGACTGTCACTTACATGACCTCGGACCATAATAGATGAGACACATGTGTGACACACCATAATGGTACCGTGTACCTCAGTTCCAAACCACCGGTAGTCGGTGTTTTACCCACCAAGTGTGCGGCAGTCTCCAAAAGTCTCCAGCAGAAGCTCAAGTACGAGGAGCTATCCTATTCTCATCTCATCTTGCCATGGTGCTGACCAACGAGACTCGCCACGTGTACCCTTTCCATTGGGACGTCGTCACGCGCGCCTTCTGGAACAAATACCCGAACGAGCGTCTGGCGCATGTGGAGCGTGTGGACGTTCTGGACCGGCGTCTGGACGCGCAGGGCCGCCTCGTGACCTCGCGCCTGGCCAAAGTGACGCAGAGGAACGTGCCTGGCTGGGTGCGCTCGACCCTGGGGGACTCCACGTACGTCTTTGAGGAAACGACGTGCGACCCCAAGCACAAGACGCTCGTGCTCAAGAGCACCAACCTGTCGCTGCGCTCCGTGGCCACAGTCGAAGAGACGTGCGTGTACTCGGTGCACCCGGACGACGCCCACAAGACGCTGTATGAGGCCCAGGCCAAGGTCACGGCCTTCGTGCCACTGCTGTCACAGAAGCTCGAGAAGTTCTCGGTCAGCCGGGGGGCCGACACGGCGGCCAAGGGCATTCGCGCAGTGGAGGAGATCTGTAACGACATGTTCCAAGGCACGTTCCAGCCAGCTTTCTGCGAGCCAGCTGAGGACTCGCTTGCGATGCAGGTGACCAGGGATTTAACGGCGGCCAAATGTCCAGAGAAGCAGTGAGGTGGATTCATATACCGTGTTTTTTATTCTGTTCAAAGCCATCGCAGGGGAACGAGAAGACGTCAAGTTCCTGCCTCATAATGTCGAAAACGCGTCACTTTTTATTAACACAAGTAGGTTTTGCTGGTTGAGTCCCCGCTCGTTGTAGGGGTGTTGTCAATGCTGGAGGGAGAAGTTGCCACTGACGATATTTCCTCGTTGCTTGAAGATGTGCTGCTTCGCGTTGTCGCCGCCTGGCTTGACATTACGGTGGGCATCGTCATGCAGCGTCTTGTTTGTCGAGTTACCCGCTGCTTCTAACTGTTTAGATTCATCTATCCATTCGTCAATCCTGCTACGCCTCGACGCAGTTACGCAGCGGGGTCCTCAGACGCTTTCGCTACTTCATCTGCTGCGTCTGCATTTGCAGAACTGGACCCATTTGCTTCAGGAGATCGAGCCTCTTCGGACGACGCTGCAGAGGACGCGCTCGATGACTCGTCGGTCGGCAATACTTGGTCAAGAGCAGTCTCCGCACTCTCGCCTGAAGGTGCGGTCTCCGACCCCCCTGCTTGTAATAATGGTGCAGGCTCCGTAGTGTTTCCTGCTTCTACTGGTGCCGGGGGTGGAGCTGCCTCGGCTGTTGTTCCTTCATCGGATACTGGCGCTTCAGATGTCGCTTCCACATCAACAGATACAGCCTGGGAAGTCTCCGATGCCGTATCTTGATACTCGGATTTTGCGTCGGAGCTGCTTTCGCTTTCCTTCTCAGCATCTACGCTGGTAGTAGGAGACTTCTCTGCCTCTTTGCTCTTGGCTTCCGCGTCTAACGTTGCCTGCGTTTCAAAGCGCTCTTTTACACGCTCAGACAAAACAGAAGCAAGTTCATCAGCGGTGGAGGACTCTGTAGTCATAAGCTCTCGCAAAACGTCCGGGCATTCAGGGTGTTCTCGGCACAATTCCTGGTGCTTGATCGCTGTCTCAGCGAATACTACTCGGACGTTCGAGACAGGATCCAGCGCCAACGTGAAAAATACGGCCGCAAGTTTGGACGAAAAAAAGTCACGAGCGGCGTCGGCCAGTTTTGTGTCCTCCTGGACTTCATCATCCTCCGACTGTTCGTTTCGTGGCGTACTTGACAGGAAGGATGCACAAATCTTTAAGAAGCATTGCCTGTCCTGATAATGTGAGGACTTTGCTAGGGTCACAAATTTGTCGACCACGGCAATCAACCACTCTGGATTTGGGCTAAGCCGCGCCACTAACAGTGGACATGCCTGTAGATGACGCACGTAACAACATTGACAAAACGTCAGCAGCGGATTCGGATAATAACGCATCACAGAACAGGTGCGGCACGTACATGATAGCTCTGTTCTCGCACAACAGCAACAGGGTCAGTAACAAGCTTGAACACTAACGGATTAATCACCGAGAAAGTCGCTTCCGGCGTAAAAGTTCGGCAAAGTTGGGCCAGTTGGCCACTCAGGACTTCGCGGAAACGCCATTTAGTAGTGTTATCGAACGAGTCGAACTCTGCAAGCACCGGAAGATAGCTCTCTCGAAACGAGGGCGATACGTTCTCCAAGAAGTCAGCAAAATGCAGCATCACGCCTAGCCGTACATCCTGCACGTCATGAAGATAGCTATCGAACGCTGTGGCTAGCTGCGTTTCTGTGATACCCTGGCCGAGAATTCGTGCCAGCTCGTGCAATGAGTACGCAAATGACCGCCGGATCTTCCAAAAAGTATCACTGTGAAGCAGCTCAAAAGTCGGCGAGAGTTTTAGCCAGTCTGCGGCACCCAGGATACTCACCACCGCCGGAAAATTGAACGCGCAGTGAAACTTAATGTCCACTTCACCGCTGCCACCCAGCTGTGATGCTGCTGTCGTAGCCATGCTCGTGAAATGCGCCACAAGCTCATCCGTAACCTGATCTTTTTCCAACGCCGCCAGGAACGGCCCCAAACTCTGGTACGCTGCCATGCGTACCCACCTCGACGAGTCACCGATAAAGCTTTCAAACAACGGTATCAACCTCGGTCCACGATCAGCTGGCGCCAGCGCCAGCGCAACATTAACCAAGCACTCTGCGCACGCTTTACGCACGCCCCAAATATCATCCTTCGCAAGCCGCTGGAACGCAGGAATCAGTCTTTCCCGACTGAGCTCCACCCCTGCAGTTTTGCAAACATTAGGGAAGCTGAGCGCCGTGGACTTGCGCACTCGAAACACCGGGTCTTCGGACAGCGAAATGAGTTCCGGCACGCAGAATTGCTGACATAATTCCGGTCCAAAGTGCTCTGCCAGTCCGTTGTAGAGCGTGACGGCCGAGATCCGGAACTGCTCGTTGTCATCGTCGTGAGCCAACGGCAGCACAATCGTCAGCACGTGCTGGCCCTGGTCTTCAGGCTTCACAAGTGCCGCCATCTCCACGAGGCTCTCACTGGCAGCAGAACGCACTTCGTGCTGGTCGTCCGACACGAGCTTGGTCACGAGCGGGATGAGTTTGTCCAACAGCACGCGATATCCCGTCTCGGGCTTCGTTTCTACCAAAAATTGGCACAGTAGCGGGAACTGCAGCGCCACGTGCTGGCGCACGACGTACTCGACGTCGCACACCAGCGGCTCTAGCAGCGGCAGCAGCTGGTCGCACGTGGCTTGGTAGCCCACGGAGCGCGCCGTGTCGTGCAGCATCTTGACGTGGATCACGCGCTGCAGCGCGATGTTGCTGCACACGTACTTGGTGACGCGCTGCAGGTCGCTCAGGCTGTCGTCGATGGCCAGGTCCTCGAAGGTTGGGCCGTTCGCCAGCTCGGACTCGTTGCCCATGAGCTCGCCGTCGCCCTACGTTGAAGTGACCAAAATGGAGATCAAATAAGAGCAAATTAGAACAATGAATTGGTGGACTAAAAATCGCAATCCATTCCGCACGCAGAATGCGATTCGAAATTGACTTGCGGCGTACCAATTCATAGTCCATCAGCACGCGGTGACAAGGGCGAGCAAGCAGGGATGCGGTGGAGGATGCGGCGGAGGATGGAGGATGGAGGCTCTGGCGACACAGGCGCGGGTGGCGGCCTTAGAAGGGGAAGCGACCGAGTCGCAACGCTACCGCGCGATCGTTCGCTTGTTGTTGTTCCCCCCTGGCCAGGATTCGGTGTGCTGTACACATTATAGTGTACCACACACCATGCATACCACCGACATCACAATTTCTGATCTGGCGGACCAAAAAAAGGTGATACTCTTTTTTTAGTAGTGCTAATAATACGCTGCTACTTCATGGACCAGTATCTGTTGCTCTGTGTATTTGACGACCTGGACGTGAAAGGATGGAGGTGGTGCAGCCGCATATGGCCATCGCAGGTGCGCTTCAAACTGAGTTGAGGAAGGTTCATTGTAGTGTATCAACCAATTGTCCATGTAGACAGTCGCTACCTGTGGACCGAAGTGGAGCGGCTCAAGTCACAGGTGCAGGAACTACGAGCTTCTAGTCGAATCGCCCAAGAAGAGAGAGCGCGCACAGCGGAGCTTCTGGCGGCGTTCGTGACGAGAGCTCAGTTGGACGCTGCTCTGTCCACGAAGGTCTCGCTTGCTCATGTGGACGCTCAAATGGACACTATGCGATCCGAGGTGGCCCGCAATCTCGAACAGAAAGCCGATCTGTCGCTGGTCGCCCTTCTGCAGAGCACCAAGTTGGACGTGTCCGTGTTCGATGCCAATGCCTGGGATCTGCACAAGCTGCGCGTTGCCATGGAGCAGCACGTGCGCGACCTGTTCGCGACATTTGCAGGACTCGTGGAGCAGCAGGTAAGCTCCAAGTTGGCTATCGAGGACTTCAACAGAGTCTTCAACCCCGAAGCCACAGGGCAAAAGGCGTCCCTGGAGGCTGCAGCGCTGCGCGTCGCGAAAATGACGGACCAACTAGAGTCGGTGAGCAGCTACATGAATGGAGACCGACAGCGTCAGCGACAAGTGGCCGAGCTGAACGTCAGCATGCTGGATCTTACGCGCAAGCAGGCAGCGACTCGGAACTCGATTGTGCAGCTTGAGAGCGCCGAACAGATTGCGACGGCACAGCTTCGTGGCTTGGACGAGCAAACGACTCAGGCCATGGCCAACCTCCAATCTCTGACAGAGACGCTGAGTGGACTGCAAGCGCAGACACAGACAGATAAGAGTGCTCAAGATGCGAGACAAGCTCGACTTGCTCATAATGTTAAACAGTTGGAGGAACACCACCAGCATCTCTCCCAAACACTGAACGAGCTCGAACAGTTTGCCCACGCAGGACTTGTTGACTCCATCGATACGAAGCTGAAGATCAACAATGATAAACTGCGCAGCCAGCTGAATGAGGCCACTACAATGCATCGCCAGCATGCTCAACAAGTCAGTCAGCGCGTGACGAAGACTAATGATCTTCTGCTGCATCACAAAGACCACCTCGCACAACTTGATGCGTGTATGCGCAAGATGGCAGGGCTTCTGAAGGACACGCAAGGGGAGCTCAACAACGTTAAAGGGCCGCTAGCAACACTTGCTACAAACTTGCACGAGGAGAATGTTGCTATACTACAGGAAATCGAGCGCAGTCAGGTACGAGCAATACGAAAGACCCCCTTACGCAGTGGAGCTACAGAGCAACTAACCGATGTTGTCTATCGTGGTAACTCTTGTGGTTAATGTCTTGCAGAACGGCACGCGAAATATCATTCTGGACTACCAGGGCCTGCTCCAGAGAGAAAAGAGCTCGCAGGTGTTTGTACCGTTGCCATCTCGACCGTCATCGTCTTCTTCCACCGATTCGAGTGGCTCAACAAGTCGCAAACAAAAGCAGCAAATGCTGCTTGGTACAAAATCGGCTCGCCCGCATACTTCAAGTGCGCGAGTTCGGGCGTGTAGTACTCCTAATGGTGTCTCTCCTCTGGGCGTTCGTCGGTCTGCTGGGGCTGTTCGCACAAATAGATCTCCGTCAATCCCGTGGAGAGCCCAAACAGCGGGGGTGGCTCCACAAGTTCTCGCGAACTTAACTATGTTGTCCAATAGCGACAATAACGCTAGTTTCCATGAAGAGAACCCGTGCGAGGGTGAACAAGAAGTACGGATGGCAACACCAGTATCGGTACGGCAGGATGAACCGAAAGCCAGGCATAAAAGTGTACCTCCGAGCCTTTTCCGACGCGTAGCCGACACTGGTGATGGAGATCTATTCCATTTCCCTCAAGCAAACAACTGCAGTTAACTTTTGATTCTGCCCCAAGCGAGGTTGCTCTTGTGGTTCTTCATTTTGTCGTGCAAGTGTACGAATAGAAAGGGTGCTGTGATCGATTCCATTCCTTCAATTGCTGCCTCCTTCCAGCGGAAGATGCCAGTCGCTGCACTTCCTCTCCGTTTGGGACCCATTGAGTATCAATGATATTTTCATGCTGACAGCATTTTTCAGCCATAGTTGGAACTTGCGGGGAGGAGAGACAAATAGCACACCCAGTTCTCTCACGACCTCTCCGGTCACCTTTCCATGCTGTAGCACACGCTTCTTCGTGCGGCAATATCACCAAGGCAATACCACGTGCTGACTCAGTATTGCCATACAGGACCTTGGCCTGCAAGGTGTCGTCTGCTTGCTCTTGATGCTGAGCCTCTACCATCACTTTGGTCGCAGGTATGTGAATATTTTCCCTGCAGAGGCTGGGTATCAACATCAACGAAAACAGTTGACAGGGAGTTGACGGAGAGTTGACTACAGCTGGGTGAGCTCTCCGTCTGGAGCTCGCGTACGCCGGATCTCTACGATGCCAATGTCTGGCGAGGGTAGACATGACACCACCAACCGCCTGGCATTTGAATGTGCATGCTTGTTGGCTATACTCCCAGTAGTAAAGGTTTCTTATCCAGCCTCGTCAGCCGATAGATACGGCGTCGAGCGCGCAGACTTTCGGAGGGAGACTTCTACCGTGCAAAGCTCTGCAGTAAGATACTACAGCGGCGTTTTGAGATGCTCCATCTCGACGCTCTCTCACTTTGCATTTGACCTCGACAAGCGCAATTCACAAGAACTGATCAAGGGCCATGAACGTCACTCTCTTCATCGCAACATTCCTGGCCATCGCCAGTGCCGCCAACGCTGATGGCTCACAGAACCCAGCACAAGTTGCTACATCGCAGGATGACCAACTGGATGTCGTCCTTGCTACACCTGCACCAACGACGCTCAATGACCTCCCAACACTCGCGCCGACGGCTGCCCCGACTGAAAGTGCGGACTTGGTCGTCACGCCTGCACCCACGACCCCTTCAAACAGCGCGAATGTATCTCAGACGACCAATTCCAGTGCTGGTGCTGTCGGCGTCGCGTACACGAGCACGGGCGCCGTCGGCAAGGCGTACACCACCACCCGCGCAGAGTTTGAAGCTCAGAACGAAAGCAGTGACTCTGAAAGTAACGACTACACGGTGCCCATTGTCGTGGTTGGCTGCTTGGTCGGAGTGCTCGGTGCAGTGGCTGCCGTTGTTGTCATGAAGAAGCGCAAGGTCACCGAGCCAGAAGTTGAAACGACGGACTACTCGAACGCCATTTACTCGCCTGCCGTGTAAGCCGTTTTTCGCGAGATATGGACGATGGAGGATCGAACTTCATGCCGTAGCTACTGTCGGCCTTCGTTATCTGTTTCGACGTATCTAGCTGTTTAGTGTAATTGCGTGAATGAGTTCGAGGGAAGAACTCCAAGTGGTTTAGCGTAGTTAACGTCCTAACAAAGAGTTTTGCTTGCCGTACACCAACGCTTTGAATTCGCTGTGAACTGTCCTCAAAACACAATGGCTCTGCTTTCGTTTCGCTGAGCCAAAACTCTTCGCCTCAAGAGCTTTCTAGTGGTTCCTAACCAACTGCTCTCGGTATCACCTGTTTACGGGACGTCTCAGTCTCTGTGTGTCAAATCTCACATCGCAAATCACTGGCATGGCGTCGTTCCTCAAGGACGAGGACGACATTCGTGTGTTCGAGGCAGCTTTGAGTTTCGTGGACGAATACTCAGCGAGTACTTCACTCCCCAGCGAAACTGCGACGACGTTCGCAGCGTTGGCGGCGGATTCCGCCGACGAGTCACACAGAACGCCATGTCCGTCCGTTCCGAGACCGGCCCCAAGCTTTACCATCGCCTGCAGAGCCACTTCGGGGATGGTTCCACTTATCATGACATGCCAACACGCTGCGGGGCTTTCGCTGAGTTTGTCACCAAATTGTGAACCTTTGGCTCGGCAAAAGTCGACAAAGCCCAAGAAAGCTCAATCCAATCCGAACCGGGTTCGCGACGAGGCTCAATACGAGCTAGCATTCCTTCGTGAGAAGGTAGCGGAGCTGGGACAACAATTGCAATCGCTGCAGTTGAATGGACCGATTGGGGATGGTACTTTCGTGCCGACTGTGCCGAGCTCGTTGGGTCAGGTGCCGCGCGTTTGGAAAGACATGGCGATTCGGCAAAGACGGAGGCGAGACGAAGCACAGCGGGAGAATGTTCGATTGAGGCTGATCGTGGAACGCAAGCGCAAAATGGCCACAGGGTTGAGTGCGCTACTTCGTAAACGACTTACTCAGCAGGTTAGTGTGTCCGCACGAAGGAGTTTATTGTGTTTGATTCTCACTATTTGTTACTGCAGGGAGCCGAGTGCGCACGCGACAACAATTTATACATCCCAGACCGTGATACATGCGTGCTGGACTTTCAAGGCGATATCGGAGACTTCCAAGATTTGTTTCAGCACCTTCAAGCGGCTCACCTTGAAGTGGACGCTATCTTCGCTGCTAGCGGATTGGCAGCGATGGATATCCCGACCAGTGATGTTCACGTGCGCGAAGGTGTCGATGGCAAATACATCGAGGTTTTCACGAACAAGTTGCTTCCTTTCAGCCTTCGAGACACTGGTGAAGCTGCATGGGACCATTTCAAGGGAGTTGAAAAGCACTTTGGCAACGGCGGCCTGTATGAGAAGACAGCTAAGGTAAGCAAACGATGGACAAGTCTCGATGACTACAGGAACGTTGGCCTGACCATATTGTACTGCTGCACAACAGAATCTCGATCAGCCCTACACAATCATTGAGGACTTCACAAAAGAGATGTTTTCCAACAATTCACGCGCGGATGTGAAGGCGAAGCAGATTGTACAGCGTTGTGTGGGACCCGATCGAGATATGATACTCTTCGTTTCGAGCGTGATCCCCGTCGAGATCAAACACAAGGCCATCGATGGTCTGGTATACCATGCGCGAGAGTATGCTCTAACCAAGCACTTTTCCGATTCCACTCCCGAGCACGAAATCTCGCTCCTGCAGCTATACGTGCGCGTGTCTTTCGATTATGATCCCGGCGTTGTCTACGACTCTCGTCACGTTCGTTCGGTCGCCCAGTTTGTCATTGGCAACGTTGCGGGCAGTCTTCGCTGTTACCAAGAACGTATTGAAAATACTCTGATTGACCAAGCACTAAGCCAGCAATAAGCTCACATACTAAAACTAAAACCATTATTAATAAAATGCAAACTATCTCCACTTCTTCTTGAAATTCCGGCTGACACCTGACAAAATACACGAGCAACAGATAACTGATCGATTACAGCTAATTGGATTCGTTGTAGTCCTAGCTTTTGATCAGTGAGTGTGTCGCCCCAGCACTCGGTCCACTAACGCATTTTCTATACGTTCTTGGTAGCACCGCACGTTGCCTACGATGTTGCCGATCCAAAATTGAGCGACCGAGCGAATGTACTGGTTATCAAATGTGACGCCAGGCTCACACTCGAATGAAATGCAGGTGCAAAGCTGCAGCAGCGACAATTCGTCTCCGGCTGTAGAGCCTGGCATGCGCTTGGTTAGAGCGTATTCTCGAGCACTATAAACTAGTCCGTCGATTGCCTTGTGCTTGATCTCGACGGGGGTCAAGGTAGACACGAAAAGTATCAAGTCGCGGTCCGGTTCCACGCAGCGCCGTACAATCTGCTTCGCCTGCACATCCGCGCGTGAATTGTTAGAAAACACTTCTTTCGTGAAGTCTTCAAAGATCGTGAAGGGCTGTTCGAGGTTCTGTTGAATAGCAGCAGCGATAGGAGTTAGCACGAGAAAGGTGAGAGCCCGTAGACAATCAAGCCCACCTTCACCGACTTTCCATAAAGCCCGCCATTGCCGAGATGTTTCTCGATACCCTTGAAATGGTCCCACGCAGCTTCTCCCGTGTCCTGCAGGCTAAACGGCAGCAGTTTACTCGAGAAAATCTCGACGTGCTTGTCATCGTCACCTTTGCGCACGTGAATATTTGTCGTGGGAATCTGAACATTCGACAGCCCATTAGCTGCAAACACAGAATCCAGATCTTCGTAAGCAGCCTCAAGGCGCTGGAACAGGTCTTGAAAGTCTCCGATATCTCCATGGAAATCCTGTACTTGAATGGATTGGCACCCTGCTGTGGTGTGTTTGGAAATACGCAAGCATTCGGTGTTCTGCATGTCAAAAGTCAAGGTTACCACCGTTCAAGTCTGCGGAACGGATATGCATTTTGGTACCTGTTGATTTAGTCGCTTCCGCAGCGCTTCCCGCAAAGTGAGCGTCATCTTTTGCTGGCGTTCAAATAGAACTTTGAAGTGAGCATTCTTGTATTCTGCTTGGTCGCGACGGCGCTTCTGGCGCTTCGCCATCTCCTCCCAAACTCGTGGCATCCGACTTAAAGTATCTTGTGAAGCAGGCGGCACTGTAGTGTGCCTCATCGTCCATCCGTTCAATTGGAGCGAACGCAGCTTCTTCTCCAGTTCGCTGACTTTCTCACGCATATACACCAACTCGAACTGGGCTTCGTCACGTGCTCGATTCGGGTTCGCCTTCTTCGTTTTTTGCGTGATTGCACTGGGCGAGCGCAGCTGAAAACCTGCCGACTCAGCGTTGATGTGTAGAGTCTTAGTCATTTTGACCGGCACCATCATGGACATCTCTTGACAGTCGACCATAAACGATGGTGCCTCGCTTGAGGTCGAAGCCCCTGATACATTGCTGCGTGGCAGCAGCTCCGATCCTGACAAAGCTACAGGAAAACTTTGGGTGGCGCTGGGTAGTGCGATCTCAGCCGAACACTCATCGACGAAGCCCAACGCTGCCTCCAACACACGAAGGTCGTCTTCGTCCTCCAGGAACGCCATGTCGATGATTTGAGCTTTGGGATTGTGTTGGGAGACTGGGGATGGCCGTAAACGTGAGACCGCATGGTGGTAATATGTACGGGGATTTACCAGGACCACGAGAATAGTCGACGTTAGATTTATTATATCTGCCAACGCAGCTTATTCTCGTGGCCGTCACTGTATCGTAGCCTAACATGTTTGCTCGTCTTGAAGCAAATACTAAACAACGAACAACTTTACAACAATGCAGGTGCCTTAACAACACTATTCTATGGTTGGCACCATCTTCTACGCTGCGGCTCCCGTGCATTGTCGCCTCAATGCTTGATCAACTAGGGCATTCTCGATTCTCTCCTGGTAGCATCTAATGTTCCCCGCAGTGTTGCCGATCAAAAACCTCGTGAGTGCACGGACATGGCCGGGATCGTAAGCCACTCCAGGCTCCTTGTCGATGGAGATGCGCGAGCAAAACTGCAGCAGCGATAGCTCGTGCTCTGGAGTGGACGCTGGAGCTCGCTTGGTGACCACGTAGCCCCGAAGATGGTACGTGAGGCCGGCGATGGCCTTGTGCTTGATCTCAATGGGATTCACTCGACACACGAAGATCACGACGTCCCGGTCCGGTTCTACAAAGCGCCGCACGATCTGCTTCATTTGCATATCTGCGCGAGAGCTGTTCGAGTACACTTCCTTTGTGAAGTCCTCGATGATTGTGTAAGGCTGGTCAAGGTTCTGTTGCACGGAGCAGCGAGGCGCAAGGTTACGAGCAGGAAACATTGAGTTTCAGGAGGCTGTAACGCTGCGAAACACGTACCATTGCTGCCTTCTCGTACAGCTCGCCATTGCCACAGTGCTTCTCCACGCCCTTGAAGTGATCCCACGCAGCCTCAGTCGTGTCATCTAAACTGAAGGGCAGCACCTTGTTCGCAAAGAACTCGAGGTATTTGCCTCCAACTCCTTCGCGGATGTGGACGTCCTCGGTCGGAATGTCCATGGTTGCGAGGCCATTATCCTGAAACACCGAGTCCAAGTCGTGGTACGCGTCTTCCAGGTGCTGGAAGAGCTCTTGAAAGTCTCCCATGTCGCCGTGGAAGTCCAACACGCGCGTAAATCGATGCTCTTTGGCACTCGGATCCTGTGCATCAGCACATTCCGCCATCTACAACAAAACACAAAACTATAAACAAACAAACTGTGCAACCGGGACAAGCAGAGCCGACACTTACTCGCTTTCGCAGCAAATTACTCAAATCGACCGCCACCTTCCGTTGGCGTTCCACATTGAGCCTCAGCCGCGCATTTTCTCGCTCAGCGTCCTCTCTGCGTCGTCTTTGCCGGTCAGCGACTCCTTTCCAAGCGCAAAGCACTTGTGACGACGGCCGAGCTCTAGTCACGGTCGCAATCGCCGTCTCCTCCACAGACCCGTCCTGACACAGCATTTTCGGCTGCGAATCTGGCTGCAGCGTTTGCAATTCTTGTTGCAGCTGCGTCACCTTCTCACGAAGGAATGCCAGCTCGAAGCGCAGCTCGTTGCGCGCTCGGTTCGGGTTGGCTTGAGGTTTTCTTTTCCTAGTTGCTGACTTTCTCGGTTTCGTGGAGGCCGACAAAGTGTCGAGATGTCTTGGCGAGCTTGGCGTTGATGACGCACAAATTGTGTCGATTGTCGGAGGTTCGTTGGCAGCAACGGATGCAACGGGGGCGTCGTGCGAGGGCGAAGGCGACGCCACGACACCAATTGGGAGCAGCTCGTCCGCCAGCCGAAACGAAAACGAATTCGACATGTCCGAGCTCACGGTGAGCGAAGGAAGCTCCGACGAACCGACTGAGTCGCTGGCATATTCCTCCACGAAGCTCAGCGTCGCCGCAAAGGCGCGCATGTCGTCGTCATTCTCGTCGAAGAGCTCCATTCCACTCGTTTTATAATAGTGCAGAGGACTGAATTGTGAATTGTGCACATAACCTCGGGATTTGACCGAGCAGCAGGTCAAGAACGTAAAAGGAGCTGCGTGTAGACGAGAATGGAGCACACCACGTGGAGATCGCAGAGCTGGAGAGCTGGAGAGTTGCATGTATCGAGGAATTTGGGCGTACATTGACTGGTTCTACTACTTTTTGAACGGGTAGCTTAATTTTACAGAGCTGTCGTTCAGGACACCATCAACTCACTGCTTGAGCGCTCGATCGACCAGAGCATTCTCGATTCGCTCCTGGTAGCATCGGATATTGCCTACAGTGTTGCCAATCAAGAAACGGGTCAGTGCACGGACGTGGTTGGGATTGTACGTCACGCCAGGCTCCTTGTCGATGGATATGCGAGAGCAAAACTGTAGCAGCGACAGATCGTGCCCAGGCGCGGAGACTGGGGAGTTCTTGGTGACTACGTAGCCTCGGAGGTGGTACGTTAGTCCTGCGATTGCCTTGTTCTTGATCTCGATAGGCGAAACTCTGGAAACGAACACAATCATGTCGCGCTCAGCCTCAACGTACTGCCGCACGATCTGCTTCATTTGCATGTCAGCTCGGGCGTTGTTGGAAAACATCTCCTTGGTAAAGTCCTCAAGAACAGTGTACGGCTGGTCAAGGTTCTGTGGGGTAGATCAATCACAGCAAAGTGAGAAAAGGCTTGTCTGGATAAACTGGCCGGGTACAGCTAAGCGAACCTTCGTAGCCTTCTCGTACAGCCCGCCATTGCCCCAATGTTTATCCACTCCTTTGAAGTGATCCCATGCAGCCTCAGAAGTCTCCTGCTGGCCAAACGGCAGCGCCTTGTTCGCAAAGAACTCGAGATACTTGCCACCGACACCTTCGCGGATGTGAACATCATGCGTCGACACATCCATGGTCGCGAGGCCGTTGGCTCGCAGCACGTCGTCCACTTCGTGATAAGCATCTTCAAGGTGCTGGAACAGCTCTCGGAACTCGCCAACATCTCCTTGGAAAGCAATCACGCGACACAAGCGACTCTCAGAGGCATAAGGACTGCTGACATGCATACATTCTGCCATCTACAGCAACAACACAAGAATTCATCCAACCATTATTCCTCGCTCACAAGACAGCAAGCGCCTTTGCTCACGCACCCTCTTTCTCAGTAAATCGCTCAAATCAGTCACCACTTTCCGCTGACGGTCTACAATGAGCCTCAATTTTGCATTCTCCCTCTCTGCGTCCTCCCTCCTCTGCCTCTGTCGAGTCGCCACTCCTTTCCAAGCACAAATCACCTGTGGCGAGCTCGAGAGCTGCGTACTGGGCACCTTTTCCTGCATCTCTCCTCTCTCACACAGCGCCGGATTAAGCTGCAATATTCTCAGCTCATGCTCTAGCTGCGTCACCTTTTCACGGAGGTATGCCAGCTCAAACCGGAGCTCATTTCGGACCCTATTCGGGTTCGCTTGGGGGTTTCTGGGTCGGATCGACTTGCGCTGCTTGGAAGCTTGCGACGTCGACATTCCCATGTGGAAACCAGCTTCTGACGGTCCCGAGAGCTGCTCCGCCACAATTAATGGCATGGTCGCCGAGGTTGCAGCTCCCAGGGGCTCCACTGGAAGTGCGTCGGACAGTCGAAAGGCCAAGGAACTGGAGGCGTCCGAGCTGTCGGCCAGAGCAGGTAGACCCGGCGGGTTCACCGAGTCATCAGCGTATTCCTCCACGAAGTTGAGCGTCGCCTCGAAGGCGCGCATGTCGTCCTCATCCTCCAGGAAGTCCATGGTCGCTTGGTTCGAATATTGAGCTGGTACCGTCGATTTGAACGAACGTGTGGTAATCAGTTGCAACGTCCGACTTTACTGAAGGACTGGTAGGAACCTCACGTCATTGTGACTTGCAGCTTACTTTTGCTGGTGGTTTAGAGCTCGATCGACCAGAGCGTTCTCGATTCGCTCCTGATAACATCGGATATTGCCGACGCTATTGCCGATTATGAAGCGAGTGGCTGCGCGAGAGCGTTCGGGGTCGTAGATCACGCCGGGCTCGTTGTCGATGGATATGCGAGAGCAGAACTGCAGCAGAGTCAAATTGCGCCCTGGAGTCGTGGCTAGAGACGGCTTGGTGACGACGTAGCCTCGCAGGTGATAGATCAACCCTGGGATTGCCTTGTGCTTGATCTCGACGGGGGAAGCGCGGGCTACAAACACAACGATGTCGCGGTTGCTCTCTACGTGACGTCGAACGATCTGCTTGGCCTTCATGTCAGCTCGAGAGTTGTTGGAGTGGAGCTCCTTCGTAAAGTCTTCGAGTATCGTGTAGGGCTGGTCGAGATTCTGTCACAACACGTTAGCGAGCCGTAAAGACAAAGGGATGCTCGGTGCAAACCTACCTTGGCTGCCTTCTCGTACAGCCCACCGTTTCCGCAGTGCTTCTCCACTCCGCTGAAGTGATCCCACGCAGCTTCTGCCGTCTCGTACAGCCCGAAAGGCAGCACTTTGTTCGCGAAGAACTCGAGATATTTGCCATCGACTCCTTCACGGATATGAACAGCATTCGTCGGGGTCTCCAAAGTCGCCAGACCATTAGCTGCGAGCACAGCGTCGACCTCGTTGTATGCCGCTTCTAAATGCTGAAAAAGCCCGTGAAACTCGCTGATATCCGTGTTAAAATCTAGCACACGACTCAGGCGACGTTCTTCGGCGAGTGGATTCTTGAAATGCGAGCACTCGGCAGCCTGCAAAACATCCAAATCAACATTAAACTAAAGTGATAGTAGCAAAAGTGGAGTCCTCACGTACTCGTTTGCGTAGCAACTCTCCCAAGTCCACGGCGATCTTCCTCTGTCTTTCCACAATCATCCTCAGGCGCGAGTTTTCTCGCTCTGCACCTTCACGTCGTTTAGCCTGTCGAGCAGCAATGCCTCTCCAGGCCTCGAACCCCTGCTGAGGAACAATCAGCACCGTCGAAGGCTTCTGCTGGGCAACAAGAGACGAAGAATTTAGCGGCGACTTCTGCTTCAGCGAAGCCAGCTCCTGCTCCAGTTGCACAGCCTTCTCTCGAAGGAAAGCCAACTCGAATCGAAGCTGATTGCGAGCGCGATTCGGATTCGCTTGAGGCTTCTTCGGCTCTGCAGCTGTCCGCTTTGTAGCTGTCAATTGGGGCTTCTGAACGAGTGCAGGTTGCTGACCTGCAATGGGCAACGCCAAAGTCTCCGAACTGGAGAAAGATGGACCATTCACTGGCCCGCCACCAATTGGCAGCAGCTGCGAAGACGTAGCATCCGATAACGAGAAGCTTGGAGTGAGGCCAGGACCGTCAGTGGGGGCGAAGAGCTCGGCGACGTAGTCGTCCACAAAGCTCAGCGTGGCGTCGAAGGCGTTCGCATCCAGCTGATCCGACATGATGTTTGCTTACGCCAGTAATTTCCTAGTTTTGCTTGGCTTGTACCACGAGTCAAGCTTGACGTTAGCAGTCTGTGGACCCGTGTGGTGGTTCTGATCCGGAAGAGGGTGAGTACTAAAACTGTGGCGACCAAAAGTAGTCGCATGGTGAAGTTCATTCCGCCACTTGAGGACAAGTTGCGACTTAATCGACCATGACCTCAACGCGTGAATTGCTCACGTTTGCAGACGAACCGGACGTGAAAGCTCCATGCTCCCGCATCAGCGTCAGGGGCGACGCGACTTACTGCATCAAAGGACCTGTATGCGGAGTGACAGCGTATGGATCGAAGCAAGTGAAGGGCGCTTGTCCCTCCAAGGGTGACGGCGCTATTGGACACTGTCTGGTGTCGTCCCTCAGCTTCGCTACTGGTTGCATTGCACCTGTGGATGCGCATTGCGTGCTTAGTGCTGCCGGCGACTGGGAGTGCGTTTATCCAGTCAGCGACGGTAGTGCGACCAAGAGCAAAGATGCGGGTAATGCGACAGAGGTTCCTTCCGGAGCAACGCGCGCGCCAGTGGTGTCGCTAGTGCCGCTACCGGCTGCGGCTCTATCGGCGTCTACAGAATATTCGAAGGCTGCGTCCGAAGACAAACTGGAGACAAAGGATCACGCGCCGAGCGCAGCGCTCAACGTCATCGTCGGAGTGGCTTGCTGCATGCTGGCGATAGTTGGTCTCATGTTCGTCAAGAAGAGAAGAAACCGCGCACGTCCCGACAGAATGCTCTCGTCCAGCGGCTCGGGCATTATGACATTGTAAATGTAGTGTACCATGTATTGGTGTTGGCAGTTTGTAATAAAGGCAACTAACGTTCGCATCGTTTCATTCTTCAGTTCTCCACGCTTACCACCGTCGCCACGTTGCGAAGCCAGTAGCAGCGCACGTAGCGGCTCCTGCATTCGAGTCCTCGCCAGGCAAAAACGCACTGAGACTTCCTTTTGCTAAACGCAGTGCTCCAAAATTCTTGTGGTCGTTCAATTGAAGCACTTGCCGCTCGGATCTCGAGGGCGGGATCAGCGGGGGCACCCCTACGAAAGTTGGTCATGGCGGTTTCTGATTGGTCTACAGGTGATTATAACGCTCGCTAATTGGTCCACAACCTCAAGTACAGAGCCTGCCATCCGTCCTGCCAGCGGAAGGGCCGCACAGCAAGCAAGTCGCGCCTCGGTGTCACATACTGGGCGTCCGTCTCTCCGCCGTTCATCCTCGAGCCTGATGCAATCGCCTTGATTGCAATGCGCATTAGGACTTTCCCTTCGTGCCCGACACTTGGTCACCATATCGCTGTCTGCTCTGCGCCTCCACCTGCTCCGCCCGTCGCGCAGTCGCCACTTGTCCGCCAAAATGCCCCCGCACCGCCAGCACTCCGACTTCCAACTGCAGCTCAACCTCGTCGAGAACGGCGAGGCCAAGAGCCTCACCATTTCGCAGCAACTTCCGCCTGTAGCCGAAGGATGTTCTCGACTGTACCTGTGTCGCCACGGCCAGACAGGTGAGCAAAGCGGAGAATTATTGACCCCGTTGTGATGGTTCACCACTGACGTGTCTATTGTTCAATTGTTGTAGACTTCAACATGCAGCGCAAGCTCCAAGGCCGCGGAGTCAACATGCCATTGAATGCTGAAGGTCTGGACCAGGCCAAGTGTCTTGCTAAGGCCATGAAGGACGTGCCACTGACCGCCATCTACAGCAGCGCATTGAAACGAGCCTTCCAAACTGCTGACACTGTCGCACAGCTCCACCCGAAGCTCGAGGTGCAGCCGTTCACGGAGGTCGAGGAGATGAACTTCGGCCAGCTCGAGGGCCACCCCATGGAAGTACATGAGACCCAGATCAACCTCATGTTCAAACGGTGGGAAGGTGGAGAGTTTGATGCCGCTTGGCCTGGCGGTGAGAGCCCTCGGGAGGTCGTGGCGCGCGGAGTGAAGAAGATCAACGACGTCATCAGCAGCACGCCGCCGAAAGAGCAGGTGCTCATGGTCACGCACGGCCGCTTCAACAAGATTGTGCTGGCCCAGATGCTGCACGGGGATCTCACTCAAATGACCGACATCCACCAAGACAACACGTGCGTGAACGTCATCGACTTCGACCACGCCACGCAGACGTTCCACGCCATGGCGCTCAACAATATTGACCACTTGCCTGCACCGCCGTCGGTATAATCGCCGACATGTAGTTTTGTAGGTGAAACTTTACGCATTGGATCAGTGCGCGAGGAACCAAGATACAGATCCTTGTTGCTAGCGAGAGCGAGGCGTGGCGAGAAGTGAGTGTATTATAAAGTATCAGTTCTCACGGCACACTCCGTAATATAAGCACAGCAAATGTGTTATCACTCTTTTTCTGTAGGTTGTACTTCCTTCGATGTCTGAAGTTGCTGCCTAGTGACCTCTTAACTGGTTATCACTCCAAGAGAAGAGCTTCAAGCTCTTGTTGAAGTTGCTTTTGTGGTGGCAATCCCAGTCCAAAACAAGTTGTGGGCTCCACGCACATGTGCATTAACGGTGAGCTTGAGAAGCTTCAAAACGTACCGGTAGCAGTTAGGTGACCGTTTTCTTATCGGCTACTTGTAGGAACATCCACCCCAGATGCTGCTGCTGTTCGTTTGGCCACAAGTTCGAACCATGCTACGCGGGAGACACTCAACCAGTTGCAGCTGGCGAATAGGTTCTTTACCACGGGCTGTTGTGACGCAGTGCGATGGCCACGATCTTGATATGCACTTCCAATTCTACCGTGTCGACTCAAGTCGTCGGTATTCCTCAACCAAACCCCTTCCACCAGAGCCATGTATGCAGTCGATCGTTGTCTATTGGTGTGGGCGTCGCTAGCCTACTGTGCACTCAACACGGTCACCAGTGCCCAAACTTTCGATGTCATCGTCGTTGGCAGTGGACCCGGGGGCTTAGTGGCGGCCGAGTATTTATCACGCGACCCGAACGTGTCAGTATTGATCCTCGAAGCCGGCCCCAAGTCTATGGCAGCAACCGGCGGTACAGACGCACCCGACTACGCTAAAGGCAGCGGACTCACCAAGTTTGACATCCCAGCAGAGTACGACCTCATCATGTACAACCCGGAGAACGAGCAATATCGCGTGGACTGGGTCACGGATGCCTACATGTGGCTCGGCAAGACGGTAGGCGGGTGCTCGTCCATCAACTCCGCGACATACTTTCGACCGCCTGACAGCTACACGAACCAGTCCCAATGGCCATTCCCAGCGTCTCAAATGAATGCCAAGATGGACGAGAACGAGAAGATGCACGGCCTCACGGACGTGCCTTCTCCCGACGGAAAATGGTACACGCAAGAGGGGTACTCCATCGTGTCGAAAGCACTGAAGTCTCTGGGTTACGATGAACGCGCTCTAAACGACCCAGTGGCGCGCAACAGCAAGCACAAGACATTCGGCCACACCCCGTTCACTATCAAAGACGGCAAGCGTGACTCCCCTGCTGCCTCCTTTTGGGGGCCCATGAGTACCCGAGACAACGTTCAGCTCTTGACGGAGGCAAAGGTTGACTTCTTCGTGCGCGACTCGGCTGGAAAAGCCACCGCAGTGGCTTACAACGGAGGGTCCCAGGTGTTTGTAAGCGATCGAGGTGCAGTGTTGATGGCAGCCGGAGCATTGGGCACGCCCAAGGTGCTGATTCAAAGTGGGGTCGGCCCCAGTGCTCAGCTCGACCTACTCGAGAAAATCGGCGGCTATCACGGTGTTACCCAGGATGCTGATCGAGTGATAAACCCCAACGTGGGGCGCAACCTCTTCGACGCGAACCTCATGTACGTGTTCTTCTCCCACCCAGACATGAAGTCGTTCGTTTTTGACAATCGACCAAAGGAGGCAGTCGACCAGTACATGAACAAGAATCACACGGGGCCTTGGGCTGGTGCCGGACCGACGCTCATCAGCTTCGAAAGTTACGATGTCCAAGGCCGCACTTACGAGTTCCAGTCAAACGTACACACCCACGGCTTCGGCGGGCTTGGCGACCAAGAAGACGCCTTCACGATCGCCATGTACGTGACCAACCCCGAGTCGCGAGCACACTCCGGTTTTGACAGCAACGGGGACTGGCGCGCTTTCAACGAAGGGGACGCGTACTTCGGGACGCCTCGAGATCTTGCAGCGATGCAGTCGTACGTTCAAAAAATGGTGCGTGCCATGGAAGAGAACGGAGCAACGTTCATCTCCGAGTCCGGATCGGACCCGGCTGCGGTGGCAGACTACGTGGCTTCCACCGACAGCTACATCTCGTACTTCTTCGGTGGAACCTGCTACGCGTCGAGCGATGCCAGCGATACGGAGCGTTGTGCAGACGAGCAGCTTCGTGTCGTGGGGCTGAAAAACGTTTTCGTCGCCGATGCCAGCGCAATGAAGGAAAGCACCGTGAATCCGTACGGCTTCGTGATGTACACTGGACGCGAGGCCGCCGACCAAGCGAAGAGCTACATTGATTCGAACGCTGGTAGTAATGTCGACGAGACTTGCTCGGTTCTCGAAAACGATGTCGATTTCCAGGGTAGCGACATCGGAAGCACGCCAAGCAAATCGGCCGACGGATGCTGTGCGAGGTGCTCCGACACTACTGGTTGCACTGCATTCACCTGGACAGACAACAACGGCGGCTCATGCTGGCTCAAGAGTGGCAAAGGAGCCATCAAGACCAAGAGCGGTGCGGTGTCAGGAGTTCTCAAGATTGCGACGAGCTGCCCCGCTCTCGAAGACAACGTTGCAGAGCCGCACGGTGTCACGTTCGCCGCAAACTCTTCCGACAAGTGCTGCTCGGTCTGCAAGGCCACAGGTGGGTGCAAGGCCTTCACGTGGAAGGACGGCACATGCTGGCTGAAGGGTGGCAAGGAGAACGAAGAGTAAAATACGCAGCGTGTAGATAAACACATGAATGCCAATCACAATAGTACCTGTTAAGAAGTGCCTTGGTGGTGCGTGTGTGGAAGCCAGCCGCTGATTGCTTTTCATCACTTGCTGTTGCAGTCACAACAACTCACCCCTCGATCAAGAGCAGCCCTCCCACGCGATGTAAGCTGAAGGGAGACCGCTCGTTGATCAGCTAACTATTTACCGGACCATCACGATGTCGTCAATCTTGAGGATCATGCGCACGCACTCGGTGGCCAGCGCGATCTCACTCGTGTTAACCAGGAGCGGCTGCAGCACGTTGAGCTCATACATATCACTAATGGCGCCCTTACGCACGTTGATGCCCATGCTCGTGTGTCCCTGCGCGTGCTTTGCGCGCAGCTCCGTGACGATGCCGATCGGGTGCAGACCAGCGTTCTCCGCGAGCGTGTACGGCACCACCTCCATGGCATCCGCGAAGGACTGCAGGCAGTAACTAGCTGTGCCTTCGAGCGTACGGCCGTACGCAGCCAGCTTCTGGGCCACCTGAATCTCGGGCGCACCGCCACCGCAGATCAAGAAACGCTTCTTGACCAGCGAGCGGACCACGCACAGGGCGTCGTGGAGCGAGCGCTCGGCCTCCTCGAGCACGAGCTTGTTGGACCCGCGCACCAGGATCGACACCGTCTTGCCGGGGTTCACGATCTCCGTGATCTTGACAACCTTGTGGCCGCCCACCGTCTCCTCCTGCACGAGACCGGCCGTGCCGAGCTTCTCCGGGGTCAGGTACTCAATGTTGGCCACGGGCAGACAGCCCAGCGTCGTAGCAATGTGCTCAATGTCGTTGCGCTCAATGTCCGTGATGACGCGGATGCCCATCTTGGCCAGGAAGTGGAGCGATAAGTCGTTCGTGGCGTCCCTCAAAATGCTCTTCTGGATCAGCAGCACGTTGGCGCCCGACTTCTTGACCTTCTTGCACAGGTTGAGGATGTACTTGCGCTCCTCGCGCAGGATCCTGTCCATGGCCGCGTAGTCGTTGATCACCACGTTGCTCTCCATGTCGGCCTTGGGGGCCGAGAGGCAGAACTGGATGAGCGCCACCTTGGCGTTCTCGATGACAGAGGGGCCGGCGCCGCTCGCGGTCTTGTTGAAGCCCTTGCTGAACACCAGTCCTTCCACGAGTTGTGAGTCGTCGATCGTGCCGCCGAGCTGCTTGACGACGCGCACCGTGTTCAGGTCCACGTTGGTGGCTGTCTCAATGTCAATGACCTTGAGCACGGCGTCCACAGCGATGGGCGACAAGCGGTCGGAGTACTCGGAGATGACCTTGGACGACAGCGACGTGTTGACGCAGTTGATGAGCTCCTCGCGGTCGGCGAGCTGCACGGGCTTGGCCATGTCCGTGAGCAGCTCCTCGGCCTTGACGGCCGCCAGGCCGAAGGCCTCCGAGATGTTGGTCGGGTGGATGCCCTTGAGCAGCAGGTCCTCACATGCACTGAGCAGCGCGCCGGCGATGACGCACACGCTCGTGGTGCCGTCTCCGGCCTCAATGTCCTGCGACTTGGACAGGTCCACGAGCATCTTGGCCGTGGGGTGGTACACCTGCATCTGGCTCAGGATCGTGGCGCCGTCGTTCGAGATGATCACTTCTCCATTGCCCTGCTGGATCATCTTGTCCATGCCGCGCGGGCCCAGACTCGTCCGGATCGCGTTCGCGATGGCTACAACAAATAGAGCACGCACAAAAGTTAGTGTCGTCGTGCAAAGAAACAAATGTGTGGGGTTTGGTGGTTGTACCTTTGGCGGCGATGATGTTGGACATGCGCACGTCCTTCTCTTTCTGCTTGCCGCGCAGGGTCTCGCCCGAGGGGCGCGCGATCGTCGCGGGGGCGGCCATTCTTGTAGGGGATCGGGCGGGGGATGCGGCTGCTGGAATCTTTGGCTGTTGGCGATAGCCCGAGTTTTGGGAATCGTGTGGCGCACATGAATAAGAGTGGTACACACAAGTATACAATCTGCTAAGTACGGATAACAGGTTGGATACGGATAAGCAGCACCTTTACTGGATCGGGCCAGATGCAGTGACATCCTGGTCAAGTGCAATGCTAGGTTGAGACCAGACAGCGATGTCCTCTACGCAAGCTTGTCCTTAGGGATCCTCTGCTTTCTACCACACAGCTCGTCTTTCCCATTCTGCATTTTGTCTCCTTCCCCGAACAACCTGAAAAGGGTCCTCTACCAACCTAAATGAGGAGCTCTCGACGCATTTGTTGGGTACTGGCAACGACCATCGCAGTCGCAATAACTTCTCCCATCGCCATTGCTCAACCGACGTCGTATGTGAGGCCTGGCAGTGAAGACGCTGCAACGACCACTGCTGGGGTGCAACCAGGTAGCGGGTTTAGCGTTGGCGAGTTCGTGAACGAACAAGTGGCGGAGACGACGGCACCTGAAGAGGATTTCCACAACACGGCGCTGTTGGCTGCTGACGAAGACAGCGTCGTCGGAGATGTGGTCACTGCCGGCAGCTACTCCTCTACGACGTTAACTGCAGCGACGACAGCAGGAGAGTCGTCGGGCGAAGGTGACACCACCACGACAACGCCGCTGCTTTTCGCAATGGTGGCTGCTTGTGTCGTGGTGGTCGGAGCCATTGCTATTGTCACGAAGAGGGCAGAGAAGCGCGTCCCGAGCCCGCACACACCTGTGGACAAGGCGATCTATTTCCAAGTCCAAGTGAAAAAGCCCGGCTTCTTCCACGTGAACCGACAACTGACCCCTCCGATGACGGGCTCAACTATTGTGTAGGATGTGGCGTTTGTTGCCGTTACAGGCCCTAGTAGTGTGACTCGAAGTGGAGTACACGTAGCTGTCAGCCAGCCCGTGACGATCAGAAGTCCGGGCAATTTTGTTCGTCGTAGCAAATACAATCATGGCGTATCACGACGCGTTTGCTACTGCTTGGGCTGTCGATTTGCTGTCCAGGCAGTCGATCATGCCGTCGTTTGATTACGGAGCCGACAATGTTCGTGGATACCGGTACCGGTAAAGGTTGTCAGCGCAAGCTTAGTGTCTAACGTGTACACATCTCGCCTTGGCGTGTCTCGTTATCGTCGCGTCCACCCTTATCCTTATGGATACCAAGTATCCTGCATTTCACATTTTCGTCGAAGCGTAAGCGGGAATGAGTTTCTTGGATTCGGATCAGGGCGGTATGGCGACGCTAGAAGAAACGTTAGCGTTCATGGACTCGTTACAGTGGGAAGGCGACAGCTCCAGCTTCTTCTCAGACTCCAGGTCTAGTTCGATCTCCGTTTCCCAAGAGCACGAGATATCGAGTAGCGACGATAGCTGTTTCTCTCCCGTTCGCTCAACAAACGTCGGTAATGTGTCTCTGGACGACGCGAAGCAGCAGCAGCCGACGAAAACACAATCCAAGAGGAAGAGATGCACGTTGAGCTCATCAACGCGATTGCAGCAACGCAAGAAGGCGGAACTGTTGTATTTGCGACGGCGTGCCCAAGAATTGGAGGAATTGATGGAACAACTGAAATCTTCAAAGCGCAGTTCACGCACTCTTCTCCTTGGAGCTGATGCAGAATCTACGAATGTGTCGGCGTCCACGTTGATGGAGTTGGCAAAAGTTCAATACCAGGCGAGACTTCAATCTGAAGAGACGAACCGAAGGCTGAAAGTTATCTTGTCCAGCCAGATGAACTTGAGCGAGTCATTGAAGGAGATCCTAAAGAACCAAGGAGTATTTGAGGTGCGTTCGGCGATATGTTTGTGTTTGGCGGTATAATACGAGTTAATTTACCGGTGTATTCGCGTGTAAGCAGGGAATGAACTTTACGCCACCGAGGTTTCGCAGTGACTTTGTTGCTGTCGGCAATCAGAGCTTCACGATGAAAGATCTGCAGCAGAAGGCATCAAGATTGTATCTGGATTCGGGCTGCATGTTCAGATCTGAAAGTCTGCCGTTATTCAGTAACTCTATGCGCATCAGCCTCGACGACAACAACCGCAAGAAGACGGTGGAAATTGTCATGACCACACCGGTCTCCTGTTCCATGAACACCGTCAGCAATTTGATATGGAAGGAGCTTCACAACACCCGCCAATATCCAGACAAGTGGTATGAGACGGTAAGTCATTGTGACATATCCACGAGCTATGGTAGCCCTTCATAACCTCGTCGGTGTGTATCAGGCGCAAGGAAAACAGTCAAACTTCATGGAAAAGAAATACGTCATTTTTCTTCGAAAGCAAGCGGAAACCAGGAAACTCAGTGGGATGCAGTTTGGATGCAGATTCGACGAGCCTAACCGCACTGTGTTCACTTTAGCGGACATTATGGTCCTTACCACAACGAGTCTGCAGTTCAACATCCATTCTTGGATAGTGGTTACTCCGTCAGCGAGCGATCCGCTGAATTCGTCAGTCGTCCACGTGCGCACGCAGCTAAGCGTGCATTGCATGGAAGGCATTTTCCCCTGTGCAGAAGATGTGGGAGAAATTCAAGACTTGGTGCTCACCGATATTGGGAACAGATTTCGCCTGCACATGCAATACGTTCAAAACTGGTTGGTCGAAGAAACGGAGCGTCTACGAGCTAGGATCAACACAGTATAGTGTAACGAGAGTTGAAGTTACTATATTTGCAAATGCAATTACATGTAGTGAAGAAAAAGCGTACCATGACGGAAATGCCTGTTAGTGTGTGTGTGTTGGGGGTAAATGACCTTACCACTACGTGTATACTGAGGAAAGGCTGAAGCATATTAAAATATTAATACGTACTGTACTGGATAATGATGCGTCCATGATTATGCAGTTTTATGATTACTTGATGTAGCTTTGTGAGCGGTCCAAATTGGTGTCCAACGCTACGTGAGCAATGTGACTGACAACGCTCAGTGTTCAACGCTGATCACTTCAGGTGTTTTTGTCTTCTGCTCTCACGTGCGGCATCTTTGATGACTAACAGCAGCGACTGCGCGATGACACTAGAGGAGGCCCTCGCATTCATCGACTGTTTAGATCTGGAGACCGGTGAATGTTCTTCCAGTTGCAGCGGCGGCGATAATCCTCCACGTTCAGATGATCAAGTCTCGCTTAGGAATGGTGTGTCGCGGTACTGCAACACTCCCAAGAAGAAGAAAAGAAAAAGGAGCAACCTTAGCTCGTCCACGAGACTACAACAGCGCAAGAAGGCCGAGATCCTGTATCTGCGACGTCGTGCGCAGGAGTTGGGTGCGGACATCACGCAACTCAAGACGCAACGACAGCGAAATCTTCTTCTTCCCCGCAAGGAGGCAAGCGACGTTGAATGCTCGAAGGTCTCAAGGTGGATGGCAATTGCTAATGCTCATTATCAAGCAAGACTTGCGTCAGAAGAAACCAATCGCACTCTAAAAGCTAGCATGGCCAGTCATGTACAAGTGAGTGATACGCTACGTCATATTCTTCAGATGCAAGGCTCAATTCAGGAGAAAGACGAGTGTACGCTCAGGCTTAGCTGAGCTCCAAGCAACGATTCTGGGATCGAAATCACTAACTTAGTGTTTGCCATCGATTCATCAAATACTGGTCTCAATACCATCGCTGTATGTTTTGTGCGATTTAATGAAAACATATTCGTAAAGCTTTATTCACCCGTACCATTATCATTTTAGGTTGTACTTCGAAGTGACGTAGGCTGTGATTTGCTTTAGCAGCGCACGGTGATTTCATACAATGAAAGATATGTTCTGTTTTTATAGTGTGCTGCGTCGAATGAGAGCGATGCTTCCTGCTGTATCGGCACCATATCACAGACAGTTTGAATGTTACCCGTACCTCAATTGCACCGCTGAAGGTCATCCAGTGATACCAGTGATACTCAGGGTATGCACGCCTAGGATGTTACATGGTAAACGTGCAATATCTCATCCACTGGTCCCTGGCGGAGCCAACGCTACAGTAACACTGAAAGCAAATTTGAAGAGTTCCATCTCATTTTGCATGAACTTTAGTCGGTAGCAAGTGCTCAATAACGCAACATGTTTGTATATGTGGCATTACCTACCAACTGCTCGTAGTGGCGTTGTGAGATAGCTTTATACTGCAAACTGTGCCAGACGATTTGTATCTCCCCCATAACATTAATTAATCGGTGCAGAACGTGACAAAGATGGATTTCTTTGTCGAAGGCAGGTCTAACACTCTCGAAGAGGTCCTTGCATTCGTCGGTTCGGTGGACTTCGAAGGTTTCTGAATCTACACCATCAAAGACCCGGCAAACCAGAGCGGTCAGGTCGAATCGGTGTTGCAGAATAGAGAGACGAATGTGCAGAACGATACCAACAGCAGAGCAGGAAGCAGAAGGGAGAAAAATTAGCTCATCAACCTAGATCCAAGCGTAATGCCTCACATACACAAGTTTGACAACAGCACCGCACCACGAACGGGGTGACTAGACGCTAGCCCCGATACACATTTGCACTAGCACTGACAGCACAAGGAGGGAAAACAAGGTGCCGGACCTCGTATCAACCATCGAAGCATGATGAACACGTACAGAAAGGAGGTCAAAACTTTGTTCTTGATAGTTATAAATGTACCAACGAGCCATATAGCCGAAATATTGGTGCTGCTAGCGTGCGGTTGCTACAGCATAGGATAGCCCTGCTCGTGTGGTAAGGAGTGCAATTTATAAGCCCATCAGCGCGACGACGGCAGACTCGCGGACCCGTCGTAGCTTGCAGAAGACTTCCACACGGTGTCGGCGCTGTAGTTCGCGAGGAGCTGCGAGCAGTTGCTCATCTGCACGGGTGTGGACACGAGCTCAGCCTCGAACGCCGTGGCGTCCATCTTCGGAGCGTTCACCTCGAACGACTGGTCTTGCAGGTAGCAGCACACGAAGTCGTGGAAGTGGTTGTAGGCAGCAATCCGCTCCTCCTGGCTCATCTTGGCGGTGCGCTTGGTCGTTCCGAAGATCAACTGGCGAACTTCGGTAGGGGAGCTGAGGCACAGGTCGCGCGAGGAGAACACCGGGCGGTACTCTTCCGGAATCACGCACGCATCCAGAGGCTTAATCGCGTCCGGTGTAACAGTGACGCCTTCACTGGAGCTGTTGCCGCCGGCAGCAATGGTGCCGGCCGTGTTGACGATGGACGTGACGAGAGGAGTGACGATGTAGATGGGGTCGTCGATGGCGTGGATGAACATCAGCACGGACAGCAGCACGTTGGAGATGACGTTGCTCATCGTGCCGAAGACGGCCTCCACGCCGGCCATGAGGCCGCCGATCACCGCGAAACCGGTCCCGACCATCAGCACGGTCTCGGCAGTGAACTCAGATGGGTGGTGCGTAATGTGCAGCAGCAGACCGCCGGCCATGTTCTCTCCGGTCTCCTTCGGGTCTTCCTTGATAAGCGTCCACAGCGACTTGATGTTCTCGCCGAACTCCTTGAAAAAGCTGAAGACCTGCTTGGCTCCGACGAGAGGGTTGCGGATAGTGTTGATGATCCACTCAATGGCGTCGGCGACAGTCTGCGCGAAAGAGACGAGGGTGTCCGCCGTGAAGTCGACGACGTCCTTGACTGCATTCTTCATCCGATCCTTCCACGGCAGGTTCTGGTTCATCTCCCTCTTCTGCTTCCGCTCGATCTTGAAGTAGTCCCACAGCGTGTTGTTGGGGTGGCTGAGCAGGTACGCAGACATGGCTGCGTCGGCGGCGTTGGCCTTGAGCTCTTCGTCGGAGAAATCCTCTTGCTCTTCGGTGAACTGGACGACAACGGGGCAAACGTTGTAGACATCGCTCGTGGTGCCGTTGGCAGATACGACGGCGGTGGCGTTGGCAGAGGCGACGGCGGTGGCGTTCGATGAGTCGATGGTGCTGGAGTTCAAAGACACCTTCGGGCTTGGGGTCCATGCGGCCACGACGCTGCCTCGCAGAGTAGGGTCCGAGGCGGCCTGCACCGCACCGACGCAGGCGAAGAGTGCGAGGAGAAGAGTGGAGTGCCACATGAGACCGAAGAAGCAAAAGTAGGTGTGAGACGGAATGAAGCAGAGATGGACGATCACAGCTTCATTCAATTGAGCATGACTGGTGGGCCCACTGACCAAACGCCGGGAGTACTGAAGTATCAGAAGACAATCCCACTTGGTGGTGGAGGACACTGCACGTACTGTAAGACAAAAGCGCACAGCAAAAATCTGATCGTAAATCGTCTGTCACGGCGGAACTCGACGCAACCACCAGTGCTACTTTTTAGACACCGTGTCTAAAAAGTAGCAAGGTTGTTGACCTGTGCCGAGGTGACCTTAATTTAAAAAGCAGTACATGATCAGCTAATTTGGCAGGTTTGCACGTTGGTCCAGACAGCAACGATCCTTGAAGGTCAAACCAACCTGATGACCAACGGTAAATGTCTATCATGATTGTACATGTACTGTACACCACGATCTTGGTGCTCGAGAGCAACCATAAAATACACAAGCGGTCCGGCTCTTAGTACAGGTCGGAATGGCTGCGGCATGCCGATCCCAACCTGGGATTCCCAAGCATTCTCATTGGAGCGAAGCACCACGCCTCGAGCGCACGAGCGAACACGATCGTGGTCATCTTGTGCCATTGGGCCGCATATTCACGTGCCGACCAGAGGGGAAATTCAGGCTTGGCGCGCAGTAGTCCAAACAGAAAAGTGTTGCCCGACCAACTTGAAAGAGGTGAAAGCTCGATCGCCACTGGCGAGTCGTCACAGCCGTCGCAGCTTGCCGTGGGTCATGAGCTGGTCGTAAACCGTCTCTAGGTGACCGGCGCTGCTATAATACGCAACGTTGATCGGCGAGTGGCCAACAGGTTAATGAAATGCGAGGCTGCTCGGATTATTAGCGCAGTATTATGGTACAGCTTTCAATCGAGCTTGGCCACTGTACGGCTGCGTTCAATTATAGTACAGTGCTGTGCGCACGTCCTTGGTCGATACTACATACATGCACTACATAAATGTACCGCAGTGCGAAGAGCTGACAAGGTGAGGGTCACACTCATGGGAACCGCGATGGGTAGGTTGGACTCCAACTTGGAGGGTCTCCATTGTAGTTTGCAATGGAGACGCTTACCCAGACTGGGCCCAGTCGCTTGCACGACTCATACAGTTCGTGCTGTCCGTGCAACTGCCCCCGGCGGCACACGTGCTGTACCTCAGAAACTGCTCGACATCCAGCGTTGGTTTGCGGAAGGGAAATACGGTCCCACCACCAAATTCTAATCGACGCGCGCACACGAAGCTGTACAGCTATTGATTGACCCGTCGGTCATGCCTGTACATGCGGTCAGGGCGTGGTGCTTCGTTCCAATGAGAACGCGCGGGATCCGTATGCCCGTATATTACATGTATAATACAGAGTTCCCCGGCAAAGGGAGAATTGCGTGCAGCAATTTACCTTGCACAGATAGTACGTATCTGCAGAAGATTTGCTCTTGCTGCCGCAATGCTATACTGATCTAAGTTACATTTACTAGTCTTGCGGGAAGCATGGTTGCATGCAGGTTGCACACATGCTTTGCTACCAGTCGTGTAGTTCGGAATAATGCAGTGCAATTGGCTCTAGATGAATTCCTGTGCTAATCTTGTAACCTTGCAGTCTTTATTGGTCCCACCTTTCTCCCTTTGCCGGGGAACTCTGTACAGGTATTAGCCGGATAGCGAGCAACATAAAACGCAGTTGTGGACTTTTGCGCACGACGAACAGGCATTCACATTAATCTGCGATCTTCACGATCAATCCGACGCAATCTTCAACACCAATATTTACTAACTTAGGGATACTGTATGAACGAGCAACATACAGTAGTGGGTGAATCGCTCCGAGACCGCGGCCGACTCTCGGCCGGCCCAGCGGTGACCAGCCATTCCCGTTCACTTGTGCGTTTTTCCCTGCTGTGTTTTCTGTTGCTTTCCACGAAGCATCTTTGCGGCATGCTCTTCGTCCCTCTCAACTGTATCTAAGGCTCACCAGTTGTTTGGTGTAGTGTAGTGAGTCCTTCTCATCGAAAGCTCCTGAGCGAGACGATTTCGTATCGGATAGTGCCATGTCTACGGCTACCATTTACAAACCCACCTCCAACTACAGACCCCCTCGTCTCACTTCCTCGCAGCGATGGTTCAAACGGGTCACGATGTCGGTGTCGCATTCGCGCTGAATATCGCCGCCGGAGCCGCCACAATTCTGGGCGGCATGGTCGTGTTCAGCAAGCGCCTCGTGTACCTGGCCAACCCGCTGAGTTTGGCGGTCGCGTTGAGCATCTCGTCCGGGGTGATGCTGTTCATCTCGCTGGTGGAGATCTTCGGTGAGTCGGTGCATCTGCTGACGGAGGGCCTTAAAACCGATGACATGACAGAGGAGACGGCCACCGGTCACGGCTGGCTCGCGGCCACGGCGTGCTTTGCAGTCGGCATCGTACTCATCTACCTCATCGACATGATCGTGCACAAGATCTCGCCCGAGCACGAGATGACGGAGATCGAGAACCTGGAGGACGTCCGCGAATCGATGGCGCAGTTCGAGAGCAACAAGATGAATGCCAAGACGTCGACGCCGTGCTTGGAGGCTCAAACTGAAACCCCTCAGGCAACCGCGTATTACGTCAAGATGGACGAGCAGGCCAAGCGTGCGTTGCAGCGCATGGGTGTGCTTAGCGCGCTTGCCATCGGAATCCACAACCTGCCGGAGGGTATCGCCACCTACGTCGGCGCGATCCAGAACTCTTCTGTGGGATTTTCCCTCGCTGTTGGTATCGGTCTGCACAACATTCCCGAGGGTATCGCTGTGGCTGCACCGATCTACTTTGCCACCGGGTCCCGCTGGCGTGGAATCATGTGGTGCGCGATTTCTGCGGGTGCCGAGCCGGTCGGTGGGCTTATTGCCTGGTTGGCGATTGGTGACGGCATGGACCCGGTGTCGGAGGGCATTCTGTTCGGAATTGTGTGTGGCATCATGGTGTGCATTTGCGTGAAAGAGCTGATCCCCACGTCGTACAAGTTCGCCAAGGATAAGACGTATATTGTCGCGGTGGGCATGTTCGCTGGCATGTTCATCATGGTTTCCAGTCTGACCCTTTTCGGCTACGCCGGCGTGTAAGGGAGATAGAGCGTCGACGCGTTTTAGTCTTCGTCGGTGGCTACACCGCAATGGACTCAAACTTATACGTTTACAGATGATCTATTAGCTAGCTAGTAGCTAGCGCACTTTCGTCAATCTGGCACTTTTGCGTGATAAAGACAATATGAATTTACTTAACCATTTCAAGTATGAGTGACAAGATCAAATACCGTCCTTCACTCAGCAAAAGTTCCGAAAGCAGTCAGTACGCACAAAATTAGGCCTGAACTGCAGTTCCGCTGTTTCAATCCGTCGGAAATTACCTTCCAGCGGATGAATCCCATTCTGCGGATTGACTGATCCGCTGTCTGCGGGGCAAGTCGGGAATCTACCAATCCTCTATCCCCAGAATTTCATCGTGAAATTTAGTAATATCACGCATATTTAGAATTTGGCGCGTATTCGTTGAAGAAGCTCACATTGCTCTACGCCTTTGTGCATCCAAACTCGTAGTAAGCGGCAATCAAAGTCGGAAGTGTGACACTTGCTATTGACAAATTTATGCTATGAGCCACTAATCGGGAATCAAAGTTGGAAAAACGGCAATCAAAGTTGGAAAAAACGGCAATCAAAGTCGAAGACGTCACATTCCGTAGACCATATTTTTGCCGGCGGCGTCGTTCACAGCCTTCCCACAGTGTAACTCCATACGGGAGACAAGCACCGGCGTGATACACTCCATGGTAGCGTGAGCGGTGCACTCTAACATGCGCATCTGCCTCTCCGCGATGCCCAGCACGTTCCCGTTTTCGTTGAGCCGTCATGCGCGGTCGCAGATATCGTCTCTATCGCGAGCACACCGCAGACTTTTGGCGCGACCGCACCACAGCCTATCCAGCCATTCATACCACCCACAAAACGTGTCTTACCAGCACCAAATTCACTGGTGAGGAAGATAAGAGCTCCTCGCGCATTTTAAGCTCTCGCCCATGCCTCGGTGAGCCATTTTATGAAAGTTAGAGCTGTAATGGGTCTGCTTAGACCCACTACTTAAGCTTACACGTGTGCGCACGTGTAGGAGGAAGCGTAGGAGTAATTTACTTAAGTTCGGTATACTTGTATCCACAAGTATACTTAAACCTAGATAAAAGAACCAAACGGAAACTTTGGTGGTAAATGAGAACTGTATTGATTGTAAATGGGGTTTCCTCCTAAAACTGGTATTTCTAATGAGAGGTTCTGCCATTGGATGGCTGGCAGAACCCCTATCTATTGAATGACTCTCATTGGTAGAAAGGTGTTACTTTCTACCAGTCATATGCCTTTTGCTATGAATGTGGACCACCCTGTGGAGTGGTCAACATGAATGTATCCATTATATTCATATCGCACTAAGGTAGGAGGTGAATCGACTGTGTAGCCCCGCTTCACACTTGATGCCAGGGAAGTTGTCCGGAACGGGCTTCAGCGACGTTGTCAGCGCTGCTTAGCGCACGAGATCGCGAAACTGCGCAGTCCCAATCCACAAACCTCTCACCGTGCGGTACTCAATGGCTTCGAGCAGCCCGGCTTCCGCTTCGTCCGAGATGTACACTAGCTGGGGGCCACGTCTGCAGAAGATCGGCATAACGCCGCGAATTCGAAGACGAAGCGACTCGCGCGTCACTCCAAAACGCTCGGATGCTTCGCGAATGTACATGCCAGCATCAACGGCGTCGATAGCATGCTGGGAGCGCTCAGTCATGGGCACTTCGGAGTTATCATGGTAGAAGAGCTGCAGCATTTTGGTCGGAGGATGGCGAATGTCTTAAGGGGCTCTTGTAGCGGGGCTATACATTCGGTTCACCTCCTACCTTAGTGCAACATGCACTAAGGGATACATTCAGGTGACCACTCCACAGGGTGGTCCACATTCATAGCAAGAGACATATGACTGGTAGAAAGTAACACCTTTCTACCAATGAGAGTCATTCAATAGAAAGGGGTTCTGCCAGCCATCCAATGGCAGAACCTCTCATTAGAAATATCAGTTTTAGGAGGAAACCCCATTTACAATCAATACAGTTCTCATTTACCACCAAAGTTTCCGTTTGGTTCTTTTATCTAGGTTTAAGTATACTTGTGGATACAAGTATACCGAACTTAAGTAAATTACTCCTACGCTTCCTCCTACACGTGCGCACACGTGTAAGCTTAAGTAGTGGGTCTAAGCAGACCCATTACACCTGGTAGCACTTTGTAGTCCGTCCAACGACCGACTAACACGTTCGTATGGAATACGAACGCGGGGCTGAGAACCTGCCCTCGGACAGTAACATGTCCGTGGGTAGCCCAAACACGTCTGCAACGCATGTTGCGCGTGCAGACTGCCCCCACCTGTCGGAACCAGAGTGGGAGGCCCTCCAACGACTGTCGGCAGTCATTGGGGAAGCGGCGGTAGCAACGATGTTGCGAACGCTATCACCGACGGAGCAACACGGTGTTGCTCTGGGTTTCATCGTGAAGGAACAGCGTGAAACCGCTGCTCGAACTTCGGTGTCACCATCGGCCACACCGCGCGTGGAGTCATTGAAACTCCACGTAAGCAGCTACGTTGGAAGAGAGGGGGAGCCTCTCCTCTGTTGGCTTGTCGAGGTCGACACTGCCATTGCGGCTCGACGTATCGTCGACCCGTTGTCGAAGGTTGCGTTCGCCATGTCATGTCTTGGCGGACGAGCGAGGAGTTGGGCGTATGGACGCCGACTCACGGGCCCTACGTGCTTCAGCACGTACGAAGAGTTCAAGGAGGAGCTCAAACAAGCGTTTGAGCCCCCGCAGAACGAGTTCCTCGATCTGCAACAGGGCAAGCATGACGTGCATGCTTACGCCCAAAGAGCACGGTACTTGGTCTCGAACATCGTGACCAACCCGATTGACGAGGCGACAAAGGTCGTCACGTTCATGAAGGGCCTTAGAGATGGGCCTGTGAAGACTTATCTCTTCCGAGAGTATCCAAATACTCTCGAGGCTGCCATTGCGCTTGCAATGCAAGAAGCGTTTAGCCTGCGGCAGGCTAAACTGCATGTGAACGCCCCACGGCTAATGCCACGACCGGTGGCAAGGCCGTCGGGAGGTCCCGAACCAATGGACCTCTCGAGGGCGACCGCTGCTGGTTCCCAGCAGCGTCGTGGATCAACGAATGTGCGTTGTTTCCGATGCGGAAACATCGGTCACTATGCCCGTGAGTGCACAGCACCTGTGCACGCGGCGAAGAGCCGTCGTGGCGATACTGGGTATCGTCACGGGCAATAAAAAAACTAAAGGGACCAGCAGGCGCGGGGCGCCCTGCTGGTGATGCGATCGAGCGTGTCGACATCGGACACGCTGCAATGAAGATCGCTGCCCCCAGTGAGAGACAATCTCACTGCAAGAAGCAAGATGACAAGCCGAACCTTGTCATCCTGAAGGTAAGCTCGAAGAGAGAGAAGTCTCTTCGTGCTCTAGTGGACTGTGGTGCGTCGAACAACTTTGTTCGACTGCAGAGCCTTCCAAGGCTTGACTTCGAGGAGGTGAAAACACCTCGAAGTCTATTGGAAGTGAGACTAGCAACGGGTGTCGTTGTTAGAACCGAGAAGCGTATCGTACGCGTACGCTTCTCTTATCACGAGAAGGAGTTCGTCGACGAGCTTATCGTCCTGGAACTGGACGAGCTTATCGTCCTGGAACTGGACGATAAGTTCGATATGGTGTTGGGCATGCTGTGTCTTGCACGGCATGATCCGGTGATCGACTGGATGAAGCGCACGATCGTGCGCTTCGGAAGCAGCAGCAGTGCGACAGAGAGTGATGGCCAGCACATGCACCGCGTGGTGCATGCGGCCCTCCACCAGAGACAGCGCGGAATGCGGCTGTCTCGGATCACCCCAAGCGAACGCCAACGACTGCGATAGTCGTTGGAAGAAGATGTGAAACGAATCAGCAGGGCCTGATTCAATCGGATTCGAGAGGGTCTCGAAGCGTCCGGGGCGACGCGGTCGTGTCGACAGATAATGTCGACACACAATTTGTCGAAAGACACTCCGCCGTTAGGCGTAGAGGTAAAGAAGACGCGTCCGCTCTGGGAGCCGACGCTGCAAGCAGTGCGGACGGTTGCAAACGTCCTGCACCGGAGATGCTTGCGAGCTCGCGTGCAGCCGGGCTGCACGACGAAGCGGTGCGCGATCAAGCCGGGCTTGAACGCGTGCGCCCGCGGGTAAAACCCGCCGGCGAATACAAGGAACAACTGTCCACGGCCGGGCCTGGACAAGAAGAAACTCGCGGAGCGGGGCTCCGCACGAGAAGTGAACGGCGCAAGCGAGAAAAGCTGCGCAAGTCTCGGTCAGGGACCGAGACGCTACAAGCAGTGTCTGCCGGGCAGACACAGGAGTTGGAGACGACCGTCGAGACATTGAGTGTCTTGACGCGTACGAGTATTGGTCTCCAATACAAGAAGATGAGGCTGAATAATCCTCCGACGTTAGCGTCGGAGTTGATGTCGCTCCCAGTCACAAGCTGGAAGCGTTTCGCTCGCGAACTGCACGATGGACGCATCGAGCAGATCTGCATCCTCTCGGACGTCGAGAGGATGACGTGTGAAGCAGAAGAGCTGAATCAGCTCATCTCTGAGGGCGCGGACGCCCTCAGCGCGAAGTCGAAGAAGCAACGCTTCGACGAGCAAGGCTGGGACTCGCTCAAGGCGAGCCCCTTTTACAAGGTCTTGCGTGAGTACAAGGATGTACTCCCGGACGACATTCCTGCGGAGCTACCGCAGGACAAGAGTGTTCAGCACGAGATTGATCTCGTGCCGGGAACGAAGTACTGCGTCACGCGACAGTGGCCACTGCCGCGTGAGCAAGTCAAGGCAATCGACGACTTCTTTGAAAGTCGTCGCAATGCAGGACAAGTGCGGGAATCGAAGTCCCCGCACAGCGCGCCTACGTTCTGTGTGAAGAAACCACAGGGCGGGTGGCGCATCGTTCATGCTTACAACAAGCTGAACGATGCGACGGTACTGGCACAGACGCCGATACCACGAAAAGATGTGATCATCGATTCGATGACCTCGAGTACTATCTTCAGTACTCTGGATCTGAGAGACGGGTTCTATCAGATCCTCATGCGTGAGAGTGATATCCCTCTCACGGCGGTAAGCACTCCGAGCGGCATGCTCTGGGAGTGGCTCGTGATGCCGCAGGGGCTGAAGAACGCCCCAGCGACGTTCAACAGGTGCGTCACGCACTTGTTGCGCTCGGTGCGCGACTTCACACCGAGCTATTTCGACGACGTGTTCATTCACAGCCGGGCTGTGAATGGGAAATCGGATGTGGAGATGCATACAGAGCATCTCCGCAAGTTGCTTGAGCTCATGCGAAAGCACAAGCTCTACGCGAACCTGAAGAAGTGTATCTTCGGGGCGACCGAGATACCCGTACTTGGGTGTCTCGTGGGGAAGAACGGCGTACGCCCTGACCCAGGAAAGGTCAGAGTGATCAATGAATGGCCTACGCCTTCAAATGTAAAGGAACTGCGGCAGTTCCTTGGACTCGCCACGTACTTGTGCAAGTACGTGAGCAACTACGCGGGCAAGATTCGCCCGCTGTCGCAGCTCTTAAAGAAAGAGGCTGCATGGGAATGGACTGCTAATTGCCAGCAGACCTTTGAAGCAGTCAAGCAGGGCTTGACTGAGGCGCCGATCTTGGCGGTGGCCGACCAAGATCGCCCATTCCACGTTGTGTGCGATGCATCCGATTTCGCGATCGGATGCGCACTGATGCAACTCGATCACGAAGGTCGTGATCGTGTGGTTTACTACCAATCGCGTCAGCTGAGCGCAATTACCCGGTACATGACAAGGCACTCCTTGCCATGAAGTATGCACTCGCAACGTTTCGAGTGTATCTACTTGGGAGTAGACCATTCGTGGTCTACACCGACCACGCATCGTTGCGTACGGCGATTAAGTCGCCGCACATATCACAAAGAATGGCACGGTGGCTGTCATTCTTTGCAGATTACAACTTCCAGGTTGAGTACAAACCTGGAAGGTTGAATGTCGTGGCCGACGCGCTTTCGCGTCGATCAGATTATGCGGCGAACGAGGCCGACGCCAACGCAGTTGGCGTCGTCAGGACGACTACACCCTCGTCGTCCTTGTTGGACGACGTGAAGGCCGCATACGCACATGATGCGGATGCGAAGCAGTTGTTGGAGTACTTCTCCACACCTTCTGACAAGTCTCGTCAGAAGCTGGCCAAACACCTTCGTGCCCGTGTACACCGTTATCGTGTACACAATGGTCTGCTGCTTTACAGCGCAATCGACGACAACGCAGATCGCATTGTCGTGCCGGATGATCATGAGCTGAAGCTCAAGATCACGTACGAGTACCACGATGCCCCGACATCGGGACATCCTGGCCGTGAGAAGACATACTTGCTTCTCACGCGTGACTTCTACTGGAGTCACCAGTACAAGTGGGTACGCAAGTACGTTCGTGCTTGCGAGGTATGCCAGCGTGTGAAGCCTGCGCCCAACTCGCAGGCTCCGCTTCAATCACTACCGACTCCGTCGGAGTGCTGGCAGTCCATTTCAATGGACTTTGGTTTTGGTCTTCCGCAAGCCAACAAGCGGAGGACTGGTATTGTGGTCTTTGTTGACCGCTTCAGCAAGATGGTGCATCTTGCTGCAGTACCAGCCGAGGTGACAGCCAAACATACGGCATGTCTGTTTGTCGACATGGTGTTTAGACACCCTCGACATCGTGTCGGATCGGGATCCGCGCTTTACAGCGCGATTCTGGCAAGAAGTGTTTACACTTCTTGGGACGCAGCTGTCCATGTCGACTGCGGATCATCCGCAGACCGATGGACAAACAGAGCGTGTCAACCGCGTGCTGGTTGACACCATGAAGAGCTACGCGCACTCGTTCCATCAATGGAGCGACTGCTTGCCGATGGCGGAGTTCGCCATCAACAACTCGGTGCATGTCTCGACAGGACACACACCGTTCTACGTGAATGCCATGAGGCACCCACGCGTACCGAGCGTACTCGGTGCGGTAGCTCCTTCCTTAAGTGGGGGAGGATATCCGGTTAATTCAAAACAACCGGATAAGCACGCTGATACAAGCAATGTATCAGCTGTGACGACTCGCGCACGTACTGCGCGCAGTCATAGCGACGACAAGACAGTGTCTACGACGGGCGTAGACACTTCAAACGACAACGAACATCACGCGCAGGCCGAGCCTGCTGCGAACAAGGAGCACGAACTGAACCAGGGGTTCAGCTCGGATGCAATAGACTTTGTCCAGCGCCGACAAGCCGTAATTCCGTTTGTCCAGGACGCGATAGCAGCTTCTGTCGATCGACAGAAGCTGAACGCCGATAACACCGGCAGGGGAAACACAAATGAATTCAAAGTTGGTTCATTAGTTCTGTTAGCTACGCAGAACCTAGCTAAACATGAAGTTTCCGATTTCGGAGCAAGCAAGCTTGCTCCGCGCTTCATTGGGCCATTCACCGTGTTGGCGAAGCATGGCAACGCGTACACACTGGACATACCGTCCAGCATGCGCTTGCACCCAACGTTTTACGTTGGGCGACTGAAGCCGTACGTGCAGCACGAGTCACCTACGTCTGGTGACTCGCCAAAGCGCTCTCGAGCGCGGCGACGCGCTTCAAGGCGCCAGAGAGCCTCGTCCCGACCTCGACCTTTACGTTCGAGGTCGTCTGTGCAATCTCCGCGAGCTGAGCCTTCAACAAGCTCAGCTCCTGACGCAGAGCAGCGAACTGCGACGCTTGGAGACGCTCAACAGCCTCCAAGCGAGACTCAAGGTTTGGTTGGTTGACCAAACCCGGGGCGTCTACCCCCCCCGTTGCGAGACGCACGCGGGGCAACTCGCTGGATCATCCAGCGAATTGTTGGACATCGGAACCAGACCCGAGGTCCGGTTTATTTTCGTATTCGTTGGAGAGGATTTCCTCCCCAACACGATACGTGGGAATCACGGAATGTCCTGATGGAGGACATTCCGGAAATGGTGACGGCGTACGAAGGCCGCCACCGCCACCTCCGCCGAAGGGCGTAAAACTTGGACGAGCGCTGTAGTCGCCTACACCACTCGAATAAGTGCTGCGAATATCCGCAGCACTAGAAGACGCCTGCACCTGAAAACTGGCGCGCAGGGTCTTGAGGTCGTCAGGTACACACATGGACGTGTACCCGTTGACGTCCCGCTCGGTGATGCGTACTGCCCCAGGGTAGCAGTACTCACAAGCAGTGTCATAAGGCACTGCGCAAGGAAGTCCAATACCGACTGCACCATGGTGCAGTCGTTCAAGTTTACCACGCTTCGAGAATTTCTCGTAGCGCTCCCGCGCCTGGCTAATCCGGTCGCGATAGCCAGCGGGGTTCTTGTTGAAGTTTTCAACAAAGGCACTCCAACTTTGACAAAGTGCCTGCCACTCGGGCACTTTGCTTCTGCGAGAAGTCTTCTTGCTCGCAAACCAACGGAGCTCATGGAAGAGCCCGATGTAGTAGTCGCGCCTTTGATTCGTCAGCGGATCAAAGTGCAATCGCTTCGCGACGTCATCGTCAACGATGGAGTTGAACGAATACAGCGCGTACAGATTCGGTGGCGCGGTCGCACCGAATCGGCTGCCGATCTCAAACTGAGACGGCATCCACGGCTCGCGCACTGGCTCAGTGCGCGAGGCCGCAACAACAGCGGATGGAGTGGAGTCATCTCCATCCCGCGGAGTCGTCAAGGCTCCAGCGGCAGCGAGCGGTGTTCCACTGCCGCTGCGCGAACGCTTCGAGCCCGAAGCGTTCGAGTCGTCCTCGCGTGGACGACGCAGACCCACATTGGGGTCAGTGTGGCCCGGAGACAAGGTGTCCTTGTCTCCTTCGAGTTCCCCCTCCTCGACTTCGCTTCCGTAGTCGAGGGGAACTCCCTCTCCACCCGGAGAGTAGATACTCACTCCGGTTTCGACAGCAATGATCTTGCCTGTCTTGTTACGGATGGCATGTTTCTCATGCCATCTCGAGTAGTATCCAGCAACAGAGAGACGACTCTCTGTTGCCGCGCTTGTCGACATCGCCGTCGAGGCGATGCCAGTAGCGGTCGTGGCTGAGGCAGCGGCCGGCGTCGCCTTGGAGGCGACGACAGCACTTGCTGTTGCCGGAGCGGCCGGCGTCTTAGACGAAGACGTCGTTGGCGTGCTCATTGGGAATGAGCACGTGTTCTCCCGAAGAAAATACGGATTGACGTGTCGAGACCGGCACGTCAAATCCAAACGGGGGGATGGTGTAGCGGGGCTACACATTCGGTTCACCTCCCACCTTAGTGCAACATGCACTAAGGCATATATTCAGGTGACCACCACAGGGTGGTCCACATTCATAGCAAAAGGCATATGACTGGTAGAAAGTAACACCTTTCTACCAATGAGAGTCATTCAATAGATAGGGGTTCTGCCAGCCATCCAATGGCAGAACCTCTCATTAGAAATACCAGTTTTAGGAGGAAACCCCATTTACAATCAATACAGTTCTCATTTACCACCAAAGTTTCCGTTTGGTTCTTTTATCTAGGTTTAAGTATACTTGTGGATACAAGTATACCGAACTTAAGTAAATTACTCCTACGCTTCCTCCTACACGTGCGCACACGTGTAAGCTTAAGTAGTGGGTCTAAGCAGACCCATTACAGCTCTAACTTTCATAAAATGGCTCACCGAGGCATGGGCGAGAGCTTAAAATGCGCGAGGAGCTCTTCTCTTCCTCACCAGTGAATTTGGTGCTGGTAAGACACGTTTTGTGGGTGGTATGAATGGCTGGATAGGCTGTGGTGCGGTCGCGCCAAAAGTCTGCGGTGTGCTCGCGATAGAGACGATATCTGCGACCGCGCATGACGGCTCAACGAAAACGGGAACGTGCTGGGCATCGCGGAGAGGCAGATGCGCATGTTAGAGTGCACCGCTCACGCTACCATGGAGTGTATCACGCCGGTGCTTGTCTCCCGTATGGAGTTACACTGTGGGAAGGCTGTGAACGACGCCGCCGGCAAAAATATGGTCTACGGAATGTGACGTCTTCGACTTTGATTGCCGTTTTTCCAACTTTGATTGCCGTTTTTCCAACTTTGATTCCCGATTAGTGGCTCATAGCATAAATTTGTCAATAGCAAGTGTCACACTTCCGACTTTGATTGCCGCTTACTACGAGTTTGGATGCACAAAGGCGTAGAGCAATGTGAGCTTCTTCAACGAATACGCGCCAAATTCTAAATATGCGTGATATTACTAAATTTCACGATGAAATTCTGGGGATAGAGGATTGGTAGATTCCCGACTTGCCCCGCAGACAGCGGATCAGTCAATCCGCAGAATGGGATTCATCCGCTGGAAGGTAATTTCCGACGGATTGAAACAGCGGAACTGCAGTTCAGGCCTAATTTTGTGCGTACTGACTGCTTTCGGAACTTTTGCTGAGTGAAGGACGGTATTTGATCTTGTCACTCATACTTGAAATGGTTAAGTAAATTCATATTGTCTTTATCACGCAAAAGTGCCAGATTGACGAAAGTGCGCTAGCTACTAGCTAGCTAATAGATCATCTGTAAACGTATAAGTTTGAGTCCATTGCGGTGTAGCCACCGACGAAGACTAAAACGCGTCGACGCTCTATCTCCCTTACACGCCGGCGTAGCCGAAAAGGGTCAGACTGGAAACCATGATGAACATGCCAGCGAACATGCCCACCGCGACAATATACGTCTTATCCTTGGCGAACTTGTACGACGTGGGGATCAGCTCTTTCACGCAAATGCACACCATGATGCCACACACAATTCCGAACAGAATGCCCTCCGACACCGGGTCCATGCCGTCACCAATCGCCAACCAGGCAATAAGCCCACCGACCGGCTCGGCACCCGCAGAAATCGCGCACCACATGATTCCACGCCAGCGGGACCCGGTGGCAAAGTAGATCGGTGCAGCCACAGCGATACCCTCGGGAATGTTGTGCAGACCGATACCAACAGCGAGGGAAAATCCCACAGAAGAGTTCTGGATCGCGCCGACGTAGGTGGCGATACCCTCCGGCAGGTTGTGGATTCCGATGGCAAGCGCGCTAAGCACACCCATGCGCTGCAACGCACGCTTGGCCTGCTCGTCCATCTTGACGTAATACGCGGTTGCCTGAGGGGTTTCAGTTTGAGCCTCCAAGCACGGCGTCGACGTCTTGGCATTCATCTTGTTGCTCTCGAACTGCGCCATCGATTCGCGGACGTCCTCCAGGTTCTCGATCTCCGTCATCTCGTGCTCGGGCGAGATCTTGTGCACGATCATGTCGATGAGGTAGATGAGTACGATGCCGACTGCAAAGCACGCCGTGGCCGCGAGCCAGCCGTGACCGGTGGCCGTCTCCTCTGTCATGTCATCGGTTTTAAGGCCCTCCGTCAGCAGATGCACCGACTCACCGAAGATCTCCACCAGCGAGATGAACAGCATCACCCCGGACGAGATGCTCAACGCGACCGCCAAACTCAGCGGGTTGGCCAGGTACACGAGGCGCTTGCTGAACACGACCATGCCGCCCAGAATTGTGGCGGCTCCGGCGGCGATATTCAGCGCGAATGCGACACCGACATCGTGACCCGTTTGAACCATCGCTGCGAGGAAGTGAGACGAGGGGGTCTGTAGTTGGAGGTGGGTTTGTAAATGGTAGCCGTAGACATGGCACTATCCGATACGAAATCGTCTCGCTCAGGAGCTTTCGATGAGAAGGACTCACTACACTACACCAAACAACTGGTGAGCCTTAGATACAGTTGAGAGGGACGAAGAGCATGCCGCAAAGATGCTTCGTGGAAAGCAACAGAAAACACAGCAGGGAAAAACGCACAAGTGAACGGGAATGGCTGGTCACCGCTGGGCCGGCCGAGAGTCGGCCGCGGTCTCGGAGCGATTCACCCACTACTGTATGTTGCTCGTTCATACAGTATCCCTAAGTTAGTAAATATTGGTGTTGAAGATTGCGTCGGATTGATCGTGAAGATCGCAGATTAATGTGAATGCCTGTTCGTCGTGCGCAAAAGTCCACAACTGCGTTTTATGTTGCTCGCTATCCGGCTAATACCTGTACAGAGTTCCCCGGCAAAGGGAGAAAGGTGGGACCAATAAAGACTGCAAGGTTACAAGATTAGCACAGGAATTCATCTAGAGCCAATTGCACTGCATTATTCCGAACTACACGACTGGTAGCAAAGCATGTGTGCAACCTGCATGCAACCATGCTTCCCGCAAGACTAGTAAATGTAACTTAGATCAGTATAGCATTGCGGCAGCAAGAGCAAATCTTCTGCAGATACGTACTATCTGTGCAAGGTAAATTGCTGCACGCAATTCTCCCTTTGCCGGGGAACTCTGTATTATACATGTAATATACGGGCATACGGATCCCGCGCGTTCTCATTGGAACGAAGCACCACGCCCTGACCGCATGTACAGGCATGACCGACGGGTCAATCAATAGCTGTACAGCTTCGTGTGCGCGCGTCGATTAGAATTTGGTGGTGGGACCGTATTTCCCTTCCGCAAACCAACGCTGGATGTCGAGCAGTTTCTGAGGTACAGCACGTGTGCCGCCGGGGGCAGTTGCACGGACAGCACGAACTGTATGAGTCGTGCAAGCGACTGGGCCCAGTCTGGGTAAGCGTCTCCATTGCAAACTACAATGGAGACCCTCCAAGTTGGAGTCCAACCTACCCATCGCGGTTCCCATGAGTGTGACCCTCACCTTGTCAGCTCTTCGCACTGCGGTACATTTATGTAGTGCATGTATGTAGTATCGACCAAGGACGTGCGCACAGCACTGTACTATAATTGAACGCAGCCGTACAGTGGCCAAGCTCGATTGAAAGCTGTACCATAATACTGCGCTAATAATCCGAGCAGCCTCGCATTTCATTAACCTGTTGGCCACTCGCCGATCAACGTTGCGTATTATAGCAGCGCCGGTCACCTAGAGACGGTTTACGACCAGCTCATGACCCACGGCAAGCTGCGACGGCTGTGACGACTCGCCAGTGGCGATCGAGCTTTCACCTCTTTCAAGTTGGTCGGGCAACACTTTTCTGTTTGGACTACTGCGCGCCAAGCCTGAATTTCCCCTCTGGTCGGCACGTGAATATGCGGCCCAATGGCACAAGATGACCACGATCGTGTTCGCTCGTGCGCTCGAGGCGTGGTGCTTCGCTCCAATGAGAATGCTTGGGAATCCCAGGTTGGGATCGGCATGCCGCAGCCATTCCGACCTGTACTAAGAGCCGGACCGCTTGTGTATTTTATGGTTGCTCTCGAGCACCAAGATCGTGGTGTACAGTACATGTACAATCATGATAGACATTTACCGTTGGTCATCAGGTTGGTTTGACCTTCAAGGATCGTTGCTGTCTGGACCAACGTGCAAACCTGCCAAATTAGCTGATCATGTACTGCTTTTTAAATTAAGGTCACCTCGGCACAGGTCAACAACCTTGCTACTTTTTAGACACGGTGTCTAAAAAGTAGCACTGGTGGTTGCGTCGAGTTCCGCCGTGACAGACGATTTACGATCAGATTTTTGCTGTGCGCTTTTGTCTTACAGTACGTGCAGTGTCCTCCACCACCAAGTGGGATTGTCTTCTGATACTTCAGTACTCCCGGCGTTTGGTCAGTGGGCCCACCAGTCATGCTCAATTGAATGAAGCTGTGATCGTCCATCTCTGCTTCATTCCGTCTCACACCTACTTTTGCTTCTTCGGTCTCATGTGGCACTCCACTCTTCTCCTCGCACTCTTCGCCTGCGTCGGTGCGGTGCAGGCCGCCTCGGACCCTACTCTGCGAGGCAGCGTCGTGGCCGCATGGACCCCAAGCCCGAAGGTGTCTTTGAACTCCAGCACCATCGACTCATCGAACGCCACCGCCGTCGCCTCTGCCAACGCCACCGCCGTCGTATCTGCCAACGGCACCACGAGCGATGTCTACAACGTTTGCCCCGTTGTCGTCCAGTTCACCGAAGAGCAAGAGGATTTCTCCGACGAAGAGCTCAAGGCCAACGCCGCCGACGCAGCCATGTCTGCGTACCTGCTCAGCCACCCCAACAACACGCTGTGGGACTACTTCAAGATCGAGCGGAAGCAGAAGAGGGAGATGAACCAGAACCTGCCGTGGAAGGATCGGATGAAGAATGCAGTCAAGGACGTCGTCGACTTCACGGCGGACACCCTCGTCTCTTTCGCGCAGACTGTCGCCGACGCCATTGAGTGGATCATCAACACTATCCGCAACCCTCTCGTCGGAGCCAAGCAGGTCTTCAGCTTTTTCAAGGAGTTCGGCGAGAACATCAAGTCGCTGTGGACGCTTATCAAGGAAGACCCGAAGGAGACCGGAGAGAACATGGCCGGCGGTCTGCTGCTGCACATTACGCACCACCCATCTGAGTTCACTGCCGAGACCGTGCTGATGGTCGGGACCGGTTTCGCGGTGATCGGCGGCCTCATGGCCGGCGTGGAGGCCGTCTTCGGCACGATGAGCAACGTCATCTCCAACGTGCTGCTGTCCGTGCTGATGTTCATCCACGCCATCGACGACCCCATCTACATCGTCACTCCTCTCGTCACGTCCATCGTCAACACGGCCGGCACCATTGCTGCCGGCGGCAACAGCTCCAGTGAAGGCGTCACTGTTACACCGGACGCGATTAAGCCTCTGGATGCGTGCGTGATTCCGGAAGAGTACCGCCCGGTGTTCTCCTCGCGCGACCTGTGCCTCAGCTCCCCTACCGAAGTTCGCCAGTTGATCTTCGGAACGACCGAGCGCACCGCCAAGATGAGCCAGGAGGAGCGGATTGCTGCCTACAACCACTTCCACGACTTCGTGTGCTGCTACCTGCAAGACCAGTCGTTCGAGGTGAACGCTCCGAAGATGGACGCCACGGCGTTCGAGGCTGAGCTCGTGTCCACACCCGTGCAGATGAGCAACTGCTCGCAGCTCCTCGCGAACTACAGCGCCGACACCGTGTGGAAGTCTTCTGCAAGCTACGACGGGTCCGCGAGTCTGCCGTCGTCGCGCTGATGGGCTTATAAATTGCACTCCTTACCACAAGAGCAGGGCTATCCTATGCTGTAGCAACCGCACGCTAGCAACACCAATATTTCGGCTATTTGGCTCGTTGGTACATTTATAACTATCAAGAACAAAGTTTTGACCTCCTTTCTGTACGTGTTCACCATGCTTCGATGGTTGATACGAGGTCCGGCACCTTGTTTCCCCTCCTTGTGCTGTCAGCGCTAGTGCAAATGTGTATCGGGGCTAGCATCTAGTCACCCCGTTCGTGGTGCGGTGCTGTTGCCAAACTTGTGCATGTGAGGCATTACGCTTGGATCTAGGACTAAGTTTCTGAATCGAATATCAATGCAGGCAATAGAGCGGTGAGGATACGGCTTTAGTGCGTTTTGTACCCGCACGGATTAAACCACACGTATCGTTGTAGGGTGGTGGTGTCGATGCGGCGAGTAAGCGGCGTCGCGCGGTGCGCTCGCGGCACCAGTAAGATAGATACAGGAGTGTCCCGGCCGTTGAAGCAAATGCAGTGTAGCCATGTTTTCCCTATCTAATGTATTGAACACGACGACTTCAAGGGTCGCCAAAAGCTAAGGATCGCGAGCGGATCCTTATTATCGACCACTACCCACCAGTCGCCGTCATGAAGCTCAAGCGATTCCTGCTGCGTTATTACCCGCCGGGGATCATCCTCGAGTATGAACTGCGAGACGGCACGCGCGAGATGAAGGAGATCGACTTGCTGCACCTCACGGCCGAGTATGACACAATTACCCTTTTGAACGAAAACTCCAAACGTTTCTGATACTAACCCGGTAGTTTGACGCTGCAGGTCAGACATTGAGGTGTTAGTGAACCAAATTGTGTTCGAAGAGCCACTGATCTCCGAGTCCCGCAAACCGCAGCTTCGACGCCTCATTTACAGTGAGCCCAAATGTCACTTTCTGGTGAATAGAGGTGCCAATGGAGTTGATAACGGTTCATGTGGAATGTGGTAGAGCTTATTGAGAAGCTGGAGGTGAACGACAGCAATGACTTCTACTTGTTCAAGATCCTGCGGGCTCATATCCTACCCTTGACCAACTGCGCCTTTAACAAATCTGGTGACAAGTAAGTTAAACGGATGGTAGCGTTGGTGTTTGCTGGCCTCTGGTGCTGATGGTACCGTGCTTTTCTTCTTGTGCTTCCTAGATTCATTACCGGCAGTTATGATCGCACTTGTAAGGTGTGGGATACCCAAACGGGTGACGAGTTGCTGACGCTGGAAGGACACAAGAATGTCGTGTACGCTATCGCGTTCAACAATCCCTACGGGTGAGTGCTGTCAGATGCCGTATTCGCGTTCTTTTGCTGATGGGTGTGGCTACTGTTCACGACTTATAGGGACAAGATCATTACGGGGTCGTTTGACAAGACGTGCAAGCTCTGGAGCGCCGAGACGGGTCAGCTCTATCACACCTTCCGCGGACACTCGACGGAGATTGTCTGCTTGGCATTTAACCCACAGGGAACGGTCATTGGCACGGGATCGATGGATAACACGGCTAAGCTCTGGGACGTGGAGACTGGACAGGAGCTGCATACACTGTTCGGCCACACCGCTGAAATCGTGAGTCTGAATTTTGACACTCAAGGCGACCGTATCATCACGGGTTCGTTTGACCACACGGTAAAAGTATGGGATGTGCGAAGTGGTCGCTGCATCCACACGCTTGCGGGCCACCACGGAGAGATCTCGAGCACGCAGTTCAACTACACGGGCGAGCTGTGCATCAGCGGCTCCATCGACCGCACCTGCAAAATCTGGGACGTCGCCTCCGGACAGAATGTGCAGACGCTGCGAGGCCACAACGACGAAATCTTGGACGTGAGCTTCAATGCTACGGGCTCCAAACTCGTGACAGCATCGGCGGACGGCACGTCGCGCATCTACAATACCATGACAGGCGCGTGCCAAGCCATCCTGATCGGCCACGAGGCCGAAATATCCAAGGTTTGCTTCAACCCGCAGGGATCCAAGGTGCTTACAGCCAGCAGCGACAAGGTGGCGCGGCTCTGGGAGGTCGAGACCGGCGACTGTCTGCAGATGCTCGAGGGCCACACGGACGAGATCTTCAGTTGCGCCTTCAACTACGAAGGCGACACCATCATCACAGGTACGTACACAACTCTATCCGTCCACCCCACAAAACCTCACTCTGTATTCCACTCAACGCAGGCTCCAAGGACAACACGTGCCGGATCTGGAAGTGCTAAGCTCCTCCACGTGTGTCACCACTCTCCTGCCTTTAAACAAGTCAGAGACGAAGAGAGCAAACCACAAGAAAGAGACAAGAAAGTTAAGAGAACAAAAAGAGATTGGACACGACCGGCACAGCTCCGTCAGCCCCTAAAATGCATCTTTGCCGCTCCTCTTTCCGTGTAACTCGTGTTCCAGGCTTCTAACAGCCGGCACCTGGACTCTGAGGGCGCCTTGAGTCACTCTACATCATCGGAGGCTCCGCGGGTGCCGCGAACGGGTTGATAATCTGCAACAGACTGTAGGAATTCCAGCCACGCGTTAGCGATTTACACATTTTAAGGTGGTTTTAGCTCAAAATGGAGGGGATTTGGGACGCACGTGAGGCCTGGCTCCTGCTTGAGCGCGATGTACACGACGAGCGGCACGAATCCCCAGTGCACGATGGGCTTGATGGTCTTGAACACCGCCGTGGGGGCCGTCTTCCAGAGCTTGTTCCCCGCCATGATGTCTCGAATTGTGTGCCACTGAATCGTTTCTGCCAATGGGAGCGAACGAGAGATGGAGACATGGCATTGGTGGATAATGATGAAAAATAGAGTAGTGCGTTCATTGGCTAAAATTAATAACTTCAACTTTGACAACTTCAACTTTAGGAAATTGCCATCTTGAAAGGCTTGCACAATGAACTTCGAGCTGTTATTTTGCAAGCGGCGACCTGGGCATAGGACGGTGCGGTGTTGTTGGCGGCTCCGGGTCTACGGCGAATCGGCGGAAGCGAGCTTCGATGAAGCCCACCTTGGCGCTGGGTAGGCCGAAGCGGTCCATCTGCATTGGGACAAATGTTAGTTGGTCACGCAAATCAATCCCAAACTACGAGCTGCAACGTACGTGGTGCGGCATCATGATGAAGTTGACGTCCTCGGGTGGTCTGAGCTTGGATTTGGGGCTGTATGCGCCTGGACCGACAGTTTCTTGAGTGGCGCTGGTCAAGATCGGAAAGTTCGGCGTGTTGTGGACCATTGCGGCTTCCTGGGATGCAGAAACTCAACAGATTAGGGCATGCGGCGATCCGCGGTTTTCGTGAAATACACGCACCGATGATAGTCGACTTGCGCGGGACTGCATGGCTGAGCACTTGAAGCTGGAGCTGGTGACGGCTGCACTCACTGAGAACTGCGCGGGGGAAATAGTTAAACATTCGTGACGAGAAGCTACAGCAAGACAATTTGGCTCAAGATACGGACCTTGCACGACGGGCTGACGTCGTAGAAGCGGTCGGGGGCGTCATCCTGGATGCGATGCTGCTTCGAGGATACGTATCGCTCTGCTCTCATCGTTCACGTTAGTTCTGTCCAGTTCCAGCGTTTTGTAGAAAGCTGTAAGACTGTACCTGGGAACTGGTCCGATTTGAAGCGAGGCGTGGTGGACAGCGCAGGACCCCGGACTTTATCAGGAGACAAGCGGCCACCACCCCCAGCACCGCGGGGACTGCTATCGAGATTGTAGTCCCTTTCATCCGGCGAGCTGGCTGTAGGGCTCGCAAGAGCCAGAACAGCAGTCACTTGTGCGTTGGCTTCTTCAAACCGCGCAGCCTTGCTGATGTACGTCGGAGTTGGCACGTGCTTCTTCTTCACATGAATTGCACGCCGAGGAGCTCGATACGTGCCAGGCCCCACTGCCTGTGGGTCTGCGTAGGGCTCCTTCACCACGCTAGCAAATGTAGACGAACGATACGCCGCTGTGCTGGCAAACCGGTCTTTTGTAGAACTGAATGCTCCTCGGCATGTATTGGATCCGGATTCAACATTTCGTTGGAGAGTCTGTAACACGTCCATCGAACGCGTCGAGGGTTAAACAAGCTCCAACACGCACAGCTCAAATCACTGGGTCACGCACCATCTTCGAGCCGCAGTCTGTATTGTAAACAGCGTCAGGCACCCCAGTGAGCTTTCGAGCAAGGAGGTGCTCGGGGTCTAGAGGCTGCCGCCCGTTTCCTGTCGATCGCATCTCGCGAGCTGAACGCGCTTTCTCCTGGCTGATACGCTGAGCTGGGCGCTGCTCGTCCTTGATGCAGTGCTTCTGGTACAGCTTGCTTCTGTACACACAATGACCATGTTGGGAGGACTGCCATGTAGGGATACTACACTGTCAACGCACATGTCGTGGATCTGTTCACCTGAGGGCAGAGATATCCGAGCCATCGCAGCGTCACCCCCACTTCCAGATCTCTCCCTGGACTGCTCATTTGCAACTTGTCTTTTCCACATTGCTCTGCCGGAAGCGTTGGAAGCCTGGGTACAGCGACACTGTTAGCCGCCATCGCACACACAGCCCGCCACGCAACAAGAACGCACCCCACTAAACGCGTTCGCAGACTCATGGGCCATTATCGAGACCGAGAGGTATCGTCACACCAAGTGCCACCGCTTCGGCGTCGTCCTCAGCAGCATCAGACACGAAAGTCCTCCATAATAGCCCACGCCATCCTATCAGCGCTTCAAGCCCATATCTCGCCATTCACTATTTTTATCGACACCATTGTAGCAGCTTCCCAGGCGTCTTCACTTGCTGATGCGCTGCCGATCTCACTTTGTACTTGACAAGTTGACTCTACCGGTTGGTCTGGCATGGGCGAAAGGTGGCAAACCTGGCTGAACACCGCTCCAGTTGACAAGTTGAAGTTCCATTGCTTGACGCATTGCAGACTGCCGATCGACGGGCGAAACGCATTGCAGCCTCCAGGTCAACGAATTCCTCGTGGTCAATAGACACACAATGTGCCATGCCATGCTGCCTCGAATCAATCCTGCACATACTTGAGTCTCGCAAACTTGAAATTTACCCCACAATCCAAGGCTTGAAATATCACGTTACGAGGTGTACGCCGCAGGACGCCGCGCTCCATCTCGGAAGATTGGCAGGCGCCACGCGCGCAGCCCCAAAGCCGCTCTCTTTGCCGGTGCGAGGCAAATAGCCAGAGACGACGCCGTTCTGGACGCTAAAACGGCTCGGCGGAAGACAGCCGTCTTTAGCGGAAGAACAGCACCAACAACACTTGTTGGTGCTGGTACAGGACGCTGCTATCACTCTCACGTCATGTGTGTGGAAGCCGCGCGGCCGCATTCCGCCGGGCCGGCGACGACTACAAGTACACACGAGCTATGAGTCATCAACTGAATCACGGTGGCAAACGCTTGTATTTGGACGGAACGGAACCAGGTTGCAAGCAAGTTTGGCAACACATCTGTATACTACCTTACTTTAAATACGTGCAGCTCTAAGCTGCCTTCTTTCTAGCGACCTCGTCCACAAGAGGGCGCCTCCATCTCCACCACCGTCGGTGTCTAACTAAACCTGAAATGTCCATGTACATCACTCGTCATCCGTCGCTGTCTGTTTACACGCGGGTTTCGTGGGACGCGGCCATGGCGTTCTTGCGCTTCCGTAGCCGTACCAGGTGGCGCGACAGGAGCTGCACACGGGAGCGCAGCGTGTTCTCGTCTAGGTAGTTCTCGCGGGACGTGGCGGTGGTGAACATGAGGCGCTCGATCTTGATGGCCAGCGTGAAGGTCTTGGAGTGCCAGTCGTAGTTCTCGGGCACCTGCGTGAGCACGTCGTGCGGCTGGTGGTTGCGCAGCATGCGCTCAACGAGGATCACGTGCCGCGACCGGAGCCGCCGCATCTCGTCACCCGCCTGCCGCCAAGTGCCGCCCGTCGGGACTTCGACAACACCGACAACACCGACAACGCTGGGTATTGTCGGGGTGGCGGCGCACCCGGCGCTGGGGGTTCCGGAGAGCACCGGGAGAGTGTTCTGAAGACCTGTAGCCGCCACTACTGGAGTCGCCATCCTGGTGGCGTTGCTCCGGGCTCCACCAGACACGTACGCGGGAACTCCCGAGCTGTCAAAGTCCCGCACGGCTGCAGGAAATCGGGACCCGTTCATAGGAAGGTTGGGCATTGGCCGCGTGGAGGTTCCAATCGGCGACCACCGAAACTGAAAGTGGCAGCTTTTTTTTTGCGTTGGGGTTCTCTCTCTCTCTCTTGGGACGACTACAAACGCGCGGGCCGCCTGTGGCACAGGCGAGGACTGCTGCTCGTGATCGACTTATCTCCAAGAGTTTGGGCGATGTTTCTTCCGGCGGGACCGGCAGGAAAAAAGAAGTGAAGCCCGGACTGAAAGCTCCCAACCGCTATTTTTCGCCAGCTCGAGAAGGGGGGTCGACTCCACAACGCACCGCAGCCAGACTTGCAGGCAATCGAGGTGCAGATGGAAGCCAGCCTATTGTCAGGCTAAGCAGGCTGGACTGCAACGCGTGAAATACTTTACCACGCGCGGTTGTCGGCAAAACCCATACAAAAACCAAGTCTGCCGGGCCGACCCATAAACACGTCAAGTCACTTCGTATCCATGTAGCCCCGCGAATCCCATTGGCTGAACGAACCCTAGTCGTGGGATGAGCCGCAGTGCACATTTTTTTTATGGTAACATTTCGCAGAACTTCGGCGGTAGAAAACAAAGTTTTGTGTTAGTAAAAAAGCTTCAAAACGACCGCCACCGTAAAGCGCACAAATTCCGCGAAAACCCAGAACTTGCTGGAAACTGTCGACCGATGCTGCCCTGCTGCCACTACTGCTGACAGAAGCAGTTGGCGCTACCGCCGCCAGCAGATGTGCTGCTTGCCGAGTGTGTTTGCAAATCTTGCCCGACGCTCGAACACTTCGAGCCCGTTGTGTTGTGCTGGGCAGCGGACTCGACTTCCTTCGGCAGGGTTCCAAAGGTCCCTCTTCGCATGGGAACTACGGCGCACATCGTCGTCAGGGGCAATATAATAGACAATATGTGTTTTTCTTCAATGTTGTACTTTCATTAATACAGTACATGTTGTAGTTTTGCTGAACCGCGACCAACACTGCATTTTTTTCAAGTAGTGTTGCTCTAATAGTTCTAAAAACGCAGCTCAACTTACCCTCGTAAATGGGATCGTAGTATGTTTTCAGGCAGACGACCAGTGTCGGTATTATTTAACGAGCTCTTGTGGCTACAGCTGGCAGCGCGACACTGGTCACAACACAGGCATCACCATGCCTGCCTTGAACTGGTATAATAATCGTTATGAAGTAGCTGTCAGTGACAGCCTGTCACTTTTCAGCTGTCGAGCGGGAAAATAACAATTTCTTCAGGAAAAACTCAACTTCCACATTTTCATAGCACGACCGTCGAAATCGTGGTCTCTGAATCCAAAAATTCAAACGATTGCAGCCGCACAAATCGCGAATAGCTTCACGGCAGCAAAGAACTGCAAGGCGGCTTCCAGCGCGCGTGTCTCCGCGACTTCTCCGATTCTGACCAGTTCGGCGGATTGGAATGGTGGTCGCCACCGTGGTGGTCGCTCGCGTTGCGAGCCTCGCAGCGACTCGCTGCGGACACATCAAGGCATAGAAGCTATTGAATAGAAGTGTTGCTGCCGCAATGGAGTGATCCCATGCTTGTGCTTTGTTGGCGTTGCCTCGCGCTCCAGGGCCTTCTAGCAGGCATGGCTGGCTTTCGCTACATTCCGCAATACCGCAACGGCCGTAACAGGAAAGTACTAGCCGTTAAGGCAACGCACTGGTTGCCGCAGCAACGTCTGCAGTCATCTCCGAGCATGCAGCACGCTCCATCGACGTGGTGAGCATTTGGACCGGCAGAAGCTCAAGCTTCACATTAACGCTGAAGATCGCCAAAAACTAGCATTCGAACGCAAAAATAGACCAATCACTGATGCGCAAATTTCACGATAAGGAAAAATTTACATTAACAATAATACAGTCTCCTTTCCCCGGCTCGCTAGGCAAGCCTCTCCGATAAATACCCTCCACGCTTCTCCATCTTTTGAGACGACAGCATCGACAATTTCCCGCTTTGGATCTGTTCGTACCGACTCCCGTCCCGTCGTGCGATCCAGTCGCTGGCCCCTACGAGCACCATAGCAGTCTAGTCCATCGACAGCGCCGCGAAGTTCTCCGAGATCATGTTCTTGCGCTTCCGCAGTTGGATCAGGTTGCGGGACAAGTTTTGCACACGCGTGCGCAGCGTGCTCTCGTTCAGGTAGTCTTCGCGCGAGGTGGCCGTGTTGAACATGAGGCGCTCGATCTTGACGGCCAGCTGGAACGTCTTGGAGTGCCAGTCCACGTTCTCAGGCACCTGGGTGAGCACGTCGTGCGGCGCGTGATTGGTCAGCATCTGCTCGATCAGGACTACGTTGCGCGTGCGGAGGCCCTGCACCACCGCGTCGTTCTCGCGCCAGTTGGGGCTGTAGTTGCTACTCGACGAAAACGTGTTGGGGTCGAAGGGGGCGCCGTACATGTTAAGATTTGGGGGCCCCTGGAACGGACCAGCCGGCTCCGTGGGGTTCACGCCGAAGAAATAGGCCTCCTGCTTTATCTGATGCTGCGCTGTGTCGGCGGTGCGGATACCGGGGAACCTCGGGGGTCCCGTGGTCATTTTGTCGAGAGACTTTGGCGTTGATACCAGACGGAGCAAAGTGCAAAGTGACGAAGAACGCCAACAACGTGGAGCTGACAGCCGCGGTGGCGTCGCCTTGGCGGCCAAATTCAGAGTAAACGAAGAGAAGCAGGCAAAGGGGGGATTCCCAGCGCCAAGCGCTGGGAAAGCCCATGGAGCGTTTCCATTACCCCGATACTTTACGACGCATGTCCCTGCGTCGCGTTTTTCTTGTCTTTACTGCGCGACCGCCGATTGGTCGCTGAAGAGCTGCGTTAAACACTCCCATGAGCTAATTTGTCGCCATTCTCTTTACAAATCGTCGCTGGCGCGGCATTTTGCGGTGATCGAATCTCCAGAGACGAGGCTGGGACGCGCGCAATGCCGACACTATTAAGCGCTGCAATGGGCTTAACTCCGCTACTAACTGTATCGCTGTTCATGCCATGGAATCTGTGCCTCTCATGGGCGCTCGAGAGCGCGCGACCGGATTTCTACACTTTTCCCCGCGATTTTCTTGCCTAGCTCTAAATCTCGCTTGCAGTTCGATAAAAGCGACTCCGTGGCCGCATGGACGCGGGCTCTGGAAAATCCAAGAAGGCATATTGGCTCGGACGAAATCTTGGGCCTTCGCTGGTCGCCGATCGCTGGCTTCAACGCGAAATAGACAAGGGTAGGGGCCGGATTGAAGTTAATTCACGATTGGTCGACGTAAAAGTGGACGGAATTATCGCAAAAGCTACCACTATCCACTGCGAATTGAGCTATTCCGTCCCATCCTCCTAACTATTCCCCACCGTGGCCTCGGCTCAAGAGCTCCGAGCCGACCAAAATCTCGCTTTATGAGTCATGTGCATGTCGAGCTCGGCACTTGGTCGGGCTGTGCAGCCATTCTATATGTGCTCCAAGCAATGCATGAGTCAAGTTGCAGCTCGCCCCGCTCGCGCTCGACGCAAGGCGAGTGTTAAACCGTTCTTGTGTGTGTCGGTGGGTTGTAGGATGAACACACTCCGGCATCGCCAGCTTAATAATTAACAGTGTGCATATACACCGTGAGGCGTTCAAGACAGGATCACGGTATGAACTGGAGTCGCGACGACGACGTCAACCACCTTGGTTACACAGCGTGCTGCCTCCGCGTCAGCAATCACCATGCCCTGCAAGCGGGGCGAGAACAAGACCAAAAACCAATCAGCATGCAACTCGACGTGGGACGACTAACGGACTGCGTTTGAATCACTGTTGATTGTACTTTTTGCAATACACTTTCGATAACTAACTTATAATGCTACAGAGCCTTGTGTGGCGGCATGATATCTGGACTCGCTCACTGCCGCATCGCCAAGAACTGGCGGGGCAAGCGCGCGCTGAACTTGGCCACGTTCTTGCGTTTGCGCAGGCCGATGAGGCGACGCGAGACCTGCGCCACGCGCCCGCGCAGGGTCTTCTCGTCGAGGTAGCTCTCGCGCGAGACTGCGGACTCGAAGATGAGGCGCTCCACCTTGAGCGCGAGTGTGAAGGTCTTGGCGTACCAGTTGGTGTTCTGCTCCACGTGCGTGAGCACCTCGTGCGGGCGGTGGTTGCGCAGCATGCGGTCGATGTTAACCACGTTCTTCCAGCGCTGCGTGCGCAGGTCCTGGCCGATCTGCAGCCACGTGCTGTCGAAGTAGCGCACGTCGTTGTGTGGGGTGTCCACTGTGACGCTCATGGTGTCGCGCTGTGAGTGTGTGAATGAGGCTTGCGCGCGGAGGTCTCCGGTAACGGCGGCACCGTTGCCGACAGCAAGTGGGCGGAGGAGGCGAATTGAGGAGTGCACTGCCCACCCGCCTGCTTCCTCCTTCCCAGACATTCTTGTCAAAGGAGCCGCATGCTGTCGCTTGAGCTATTCGTGCCGTGCGTCGCTCTGTGCCGAAATCGTAGCGTTTCTGGCCTGCGCGGGCCGTTTCCGCTGAAGCGATGCGTGTCTACAGATACGAAGCTGAAAACTGACTCGGGGGATGGCGTGTTAAAAGCGAGCGGCGAGGTGCTCGGCAATGTCCCATTCGGGCTCTGCTTCGCGCTGCCGCACAACTTGCCGTTTACATGTACGTCGCGTTTAGCAAATCGCCCTCATTGTCGCAGCCAAACCAGCTCGAGCTCTGGTCTTCGTTGCTGTTGCTGCTGCGGCAGCGTCTGTGCAAATTAGCAGCACGACGCAGTCCTACCCGTAGCTTATATGGCACGGATCGAGGCCGCATTTCTTACACTCGCGGTGCACTGCTGCAGCTTGCAGCCGCGCCCATGGCTGGCGAATGATCCTCTCTCCCTGGTGCAGCAAAGACCCGGGCGTCCATCGCCATTGCCGCCGCTTTGGACGAAGCGCGTTACCGTTGGGGAGAACTCATCCAGCTGTGGTGGCGCAAGAATCAGGCTTATCGAGTTTCTTTCTGCGCTGCCGCTTGTGTGTTGCCTACAACCAAAGTCCAAAAGGGCAACTACTTTTTCTATTAGCGCGAGCTTCAGTCTTGAAACGGATTTTCGTCCGTTTCGAGTCGAAACAACCTCTCCCGCCAAACATATTACGCAAAATGAGACTGAGCTCATGGAGCGATCGGATGTGGTGTTGGTGTGAGGCTGTCTCCATTCCGCGCTGCCGCCGGAGGCTTTCGCAGCGCTGCACGTCGACGCGTTGTAGAGCTGCCGCGGTCTGGTATGGAAATGGTATGCGACCTCCGGCACAGAAGTCGCCCAGCAACAAACGTAAACAGGGGTGATAGCGTGCCTGCACTCGACTTGCAGCCTGCTTCGATGGCCCAGCACAAGCTGCTATCAACGGTGTGGATGCCAGTGCCAAGTGCAGATCAAATGGAGTTCTGCACCACAGACGCAGGCGCCGCCGCAACCGCACCGTTCGAGAATCCAGAATTCTCGACTCGGGCTTCCGGTAGATCCGCTAAAGACACGCACGGCGCGTCTCTCTCGAGCCTCGAGCGCTGAGTTCTCGATCTGGAAGTCTAGAACCTTCGTCGTCATCCAAGTTGGCTTCCAACAGGGTGAAAAAGACTTCACCCTTGATGGAAAAGGGTCAGCCTTTCCTGCTGCCGGTTGCAGCGACGGCGAAACCGATGGCGTAGCCTGGCTTAGCGGCATGCGGGTCATTCGAGCGGGCGGCACCGACGAGCTTTCGTTGCAGGAAGAGCTCCCTCATCCGATCCAGGTGCAGATATAGTACCTGTACAGGCTGCGTTGCAAGAGTGGATCTTCGGACTGCATGACTGACGATGACCGTTTAACGGCGCCATCCTCCTTCGCCATCTCCTCCCTCGTCAATCGCTGTGCCATGCTGCCCAAGCACCACGAAGACACGTGAACTATAATACAACAGGATGGCTATAAATTAAACTTCTTTTAATTATTGTTATTGTATAGCGTAAATACCAGCAGGCTAAAGTTCGTGCTTGCTGCTTCCGCGTCGGGGCTGGGTCGTTCGTGTCTGAGAATGTATCGTCACGATTCACTGCCATGCCTTGTATAGAAGGCCGGCCGAGAATGACGAGCGCTGCAACTGCTGGGCGGTGGACTTGCGACTGCCCCAACGACAAACAGCCATTGTCGCCCAAATAAGAAACCTGAAACGGAACCTCCAGTCAAGCGACCACCTGGAGAGGGTCTAGCAATGCTTGGCGATGCCTTCCACCGCCGCGTTCTTGCGCATGCGGATGCGTACGAGGTAGCGGCACAAGATTTTGACGCGGCGGTGCAGTGTGTGCTCGTCCAGGTAGTCGGCGCGCGACTTGGCGGCTTTGAACATGAGGCGCTCGATCTTGAGCGCGAGCTGGAAGGTCTTGGAGCGCCAGTCAGTGTTCTCCGGGACGTGGTTCAGCACATCGTGCGGCTGGTGGTTGCGCAGCATGCGCTCGATGAGCACGACGGTCCCCGAGCGCAGGTGGCGCATCTCGTCGTTGCCGCTGAGGCGCCAGTCTCCGCTTGCGTTCGCGGGGGCGCAGGCCGAGGACACGGTGGGTGTCGGCACCACCGCGCTGTTGCGGGGTATGATAACGGGTGCGTCGCTGTTCAGCGGGAAGCGCTGGAAACCCGGGAGGCCCGGACGGTTGATCATGTTGGTGGATGACGTGGTTACTTAGTGGGGTGCTTGGTGGTGGGTGGTCGAATCCAAAAGTGACTCGAAAAGCAAATCCGGTTCGGTCGGAGGCTGGCAAATGCGAGAATGGGCTCTTCCTGCAACACCTCGAGTCGCTAAGTGCACAGCGCTCTGACCCTTTTGGTCTAGAAATGCGGACCATAGTGCGGCTCATATTAACGTGTTTTTGAAGTTTGCTCGACGCAAAAAACCGACCGGCGTCGCTCGGGCAGACGAGGCGCACTTCGTGTTTCTCGCACCGGCGCTTCCCCATTGGCCAAAGCACCATTTAACGCGGGGTCGGGCTAAAAACGCGCGACAAGTTGGTCCCCAAATTAGCTAGGAATTACAGCGCGGTTTAACACCACTGAGGCTTGGTTTGTCTCCAGATCAGGAAGTGAGGAAACCTCGGCCGAATCATTGCCTCGCGATGTGATGCCAACCCGGTTAGATTGTCCACTTCATTTGCGAACGTTGTTGTCGAGAATTGCTGGCACACAGGCACGCGGGCTGCCGAAGCGAGTGGAAGCTCGCAAATCTTCGCTCGCCATCTTCAGGAACAGACGACCGCTGTCTCGGTGCGGCAGCCTGCCATTGGCAGGGCCTGGGTACCTCGAGTCGACGGCGCCAACCGCTACTATTAATAAAGGGCAATCCCTGCGCTGCACTATGAAGGTCAACCGTGCTGGAGGAGATTTTGCTGCGTCGGAGCGCGGCAACCTCAAGTTCGAGGCCTGGTGCCGCCCTCCAGACACACCAGCGAGCGTCCGACCTTGACGTCGGAGCGCTTCCCGAGCAGCCTACCAGCTGCTGGCCGACTGCGATGTTGGGGAGACTTGCTGTACTATCCACGAGGCTCGAGGCATTCGGCCCGAATTTCGGCTGACGACCCTAATTCGCGGTGGAATATGATATTTCGAGCGGTGTCCACGCTGTAAAATTTACCTCGCGCATGTAAAATGCGACGAGTTAATTGGCACTTCTTGCAGCACCGGCAAACCTACTTGTGGAATATTCATTGCCGTGTTTGGCCCTGGCAACCGCAGTGGCTTTCCTATGGCTCGAAACCCCAATGCCTCGAATTCCGCGCCCACAAATCTCCGCACATTTTGCCAAGATTTACTGCAAAACGCGGCGAGCGCACAAAACCACCAGCTACTGCCTGGCCATCGTCTGTTAACTTCTCTCTGTGCGACGGCTCGACAGCAATTTTAGAGCGCTGCTGCACTGCTGAAGCATCGAGCGGAGCTCTCCAAGGTTCGAAGATCGCCCATATGAGCGGCACTGAATTGGTGGGCTTCTGTGCGCAACAAAGAGCGGTACCGGCTGCTTCGATACGTATTTGGAGTCGCGCGTGTCTGGGCCGATGTGACTACGGTGCATGCACAGAGGCACTTTGCTGCAGGATGGCGGTGAGCGAGCGAGGAGGAGAGGACAACTTCAACGTCTGCTGGTTAGGTTGCCTTCAACTGCAAGCGGTGGATCTTGCTTGGTGGCCAGCTTGTTTTGTCATGTTAGCTGGACGCTGTGACCAAGTGCTGTTTTGTGCCGCGGCGTGCGCGAGTGATTGGATCCGTTCGGTGGCTCGGAGCAGCTGGTTGTGTGTCGCCAGCCTGACGAACTGCAGCGAACTGCGCGGCAGCAAAGAATGCGGTTTCGGCATAGAACCCGCACCAGATATTGTGGCAGACACCGTTTGGGGCTTTCGTGGCTTTGCCTCGCCCGCTTCAACTTCCGAGGACGTACACGCCCCGCAAAGATCGGCGTCAGCCAGAAGGCAATCACCTCGCGCCGCCTTTGCTTCGACCGGCCATCGTGCTGGCCTTCCATGTTCATGCGGCTGAGCAGCCCTGCATTCGGGCGTTCGAGACGGCTCCTCGAGTCGTGCGGCGACGGCAAAAACCGCGTTCGAGCGTCCAACAAAACCGCGATCCGCGTCCAACAGAGTGAAAAAGACGCGCAGGCGCTTCGTTTAAATAGTAGCTGCGCACAGTGTCTCAAGCCTTGCTATAAACGCAGTGCGAAGGCTCACGCGCAGCAGGTAAATGGCTGCAGTTTCAAGCAGGACGCGGCTCGTGAGAAACGCTGTCGCGAACGACCGGATCATGCAGCTGTCGAAGAGCTGCGAGGGCTGGTATAGCAATCGGCGCTGCGAGCGAGCCAGCATTACTCGTTGAAGTTGGATCTAAGCGACTGCTGGAGCAGTACACGTAGTCAAACCCTCGCTCAACGAGCAGCAAGCATGCATACTGCAACGCTAACTGCGCTTGATTCAAGCCGGGGATACGCCACCTTTGCTGCTCGACAGGCTCCTGGTCGTCAGAGCTGCCAACTGAGGCTTCCGCTAGCATGTCACGCCAATCGCCTCATCCGTATGCATGAGTTATTCATCACTCATGGCTGCTTTTTTTATTGATCTGTTAAATCGAGCTAAACGTTAGCGACACAGTCGTCCACCGCTTGAAACACAATTATTAACCAATCCGATCACTCCCTTTTCCACCAATCCAGTGCCAATCCGCCCCGCCAGTCAATTGGCTTGACTAAAGTATCAATCATGCTGGCGCTGCGTCGTTCCGTCCATGGGGCGTGCGCCGCCCACGCTGCCCGTGCAGGCTCCAGCCTTATACCACAGCATGTTGGGCCTATTGTAACGTCAAGTACCCGCTCGTTTCAGTCGCTGGGGCTCAACGCCTCCCTCACCGATCGATTGGCGCAAATGGGACTCGCGACCCCCACGACCGCCCAGTGCAAGGCCATTCCGTCCATTCTGGCGGGCGAAGACGTGGTGGTGGCCGCCGAGACGGGCGGTGGCAAGACGCTGTCCTTCTTGCTGCCATTGGTGGAGCAGCTGCGACGCAATCCGTTGCCGCCCAGCGAGATGCGCCTTCCGGCCGCGCTCGTGCTCACCACGTCGCAGGAACTCGTGCGGCAGCTAGCTGCGGTGCTGCATCAGGTGGACCCGGAGCTCGCGCGTCTCGCTGTGAGCTTATCCTCGTCGAGGCAGACTTTGGGCCAGCACGGTAGTCGCGCGTGTCCGGTGGTGCTCGCCACACCCGGAGCGCTGCTGCGCGCCACCAAGCCGCGGGACTTCGCCTTCACGCAGATGGTGGTCGTCGATGAGGCCGACATGCTGCTCAGTGGAGGCTTCGAGAAGGAGACCAAGCAGATCCTCGCGACCATCCGCAATCAGCCCTTACTGCGCTCGGAACTCAACCGCTGCACGGAAACTGAGCCCAAGGACAGAGAATTCGCCGACGCCGACTTCTCCGCCGAACGCACGCAGACCATCTTCAGTGCAATATCCTTTTTACGATTTGATGGGGGCGACGGTGTTGTGTGTGGTATGCGAGGTTTTCCTTAACTGCGTTGTGGGATGGTGTGTGTGTTTGTTTTGTGGATTTTTACGCGACGATTCCGGACTATGGCAAGCGATCTGTGCGTCACTACATCGACTACAAGTTCCCGTCCGCTGTCTTCGCTATTACCGAGGTACACACTCACTTTCGAGCGTTAGAAATTGGTAAGCTCATTACCTTTTCGTTGGTTGAATTTGTAGGGATTCCACCGCACCCTCCCCCAGCTGACACTGAACGCGCACAACTTGCAAGAGTTCGTGGCAAATGGCGACTTCATGGACGAGCAGCATGCTCGCTGCGAACTGCTGTACCAGATCTTGACTTCCTCTGGACGCAGTGCAGACGCTTCAGCTGGCGAAAAGACGCTCGTTTTCACCAACTCCATTGCCAGCGCCGACGCGCTCTTTGACTTCTTGGAGAACGACAAGGGCGTGGCGAACTGCGCGCTGTACCACAAGGAGGTGGACCGACCGCAGCGTCAGAAGCTCTTGCAACGACTCGACAGTGAAGCCGACGCCGACAAGGACCTCGTCGTTATCTGCACGGACATCGCCGCGCGAGGCCTGGATACTACCAAGGTGAGCCACGTGGTTCAATTTGAGTTCGCCGGTGACGTCGTGAGCTACCTGCATCGCATCGGCCGCACGGGTCGGGCAGGCACTTCTGGAACCGTGACGAGCATCGAGTCGTCCGAGAACAGTCTCGTGCTCACCAAGATCCGCGAGGCCGGGTCGTCCACGCTGCAGAACGCATTCAGTCGAAAGCGCAGCCTCCGCAAGAAGTTCAAGAAGGCCCTGCGCCCCGGCAACGACGACTATTAGGCTGCTAGCCCTGAATAGAGTATGTATATCGCTGCATCTCCATGAACTGCGTGCGTCCCCTCGCTGTGAAACCCCTGTCTTGCCGCCTTTTGCAGCAGAACTCAACGCAACTCCAAGATTCTACGGCACGAGCTGCTTCCTCGCTGCTATGGCGGACACCAGAGAACTTAAACTGCGCCGTGTTATCGGATACAATGGTACGTGCTTGGCCACTACGCCGTTTGCTGGGTATCGCGGTGACGTGACGTGGTGCTTGTAGGCACATTCCCCGACACGCTGATCTACACGACCGACGGCAAGTACCTCATCTACTCGCTCGGACTCGCTGTGATCGTGAAGGACATCAAGCGCAACACCCAGTGTTTCTTGCGCGGCCACACTGACGTGATCACGTGCTTGGCCATCTCTAACGACGGCTCGAAGCTCGCGTCGGGACAGCAAAGCAAGAGCCGCGGCAACAAAGCCCCCGTGATTGTGTGGGACCTAGCTGAGGCCACCAAGCGGCTATCTTCATCGGCGGATGGTGACGGCGGCGACAACTTCGTAACTTTCCGTCTCGTGCTTCACATGGGCAAGGTGCAGGCCTTGGCGTTCTCAGCTAAGGACAGCTTCCTGTACACGGTGGGCGGCCAGGATGACAACGCACTTGTCTGCTGGAACATAGCGAATGGGGAGCCCATCTGCGGGATACCGTCCGGGGACGACTCAACACTTGTGGTGGCCGCCTTCAACCGCGAGGCCAACGACGAACTGATTGTGACCGGCGGCAACTACACCATCACCGTTTGGCGCGTGGAGCTCAAGCACCGCAAGTTCCATGCGCTGCGCGCCAACTTGGGCAATCTCAAACGCATCATCACGTGCATCGGGGTGTCTCCGGACGACAAGGTAGCGTACTGCGGCACCAAGACGGGTGACTTGGTGGAGATCTTGCTGGACTGCGACTTGACCAAGCCCAACTGCCTCTTCCCGCCCGTGGGCACGCACAAGCCGCGATACAGCCGCACAACCAAGGAGCGTTTTAGTCAGGGCGTGGTGACGCTGGTGATTCACGATAATGAGGAGAACCGCCGCTTTGTGCTGCTAGGAGCGGGGGACGGCAACCTCGCCGTACTGAAACTTGGCCCTGCGAGTGCCGCCTCGGACGGCACGAAGACCAAGCCCATCGCGACGGCTTGCATGGAGAAGCTCATGGGTGGCATCACTGCGCTGAGCGAAGGGAAGCACGGCGACTTCTACGCAGGAACGAACCATTCCAACATGTACCAATTCCAGCTCACTGACGACCCCAGCGCCAATGGTAGCGGCGCGCACTCGAACAACGCAGCCAACCGACCTGCTAGTGCTGGCAGCAACGGCACGGGTCTTCACGTGGTGCTGCGCTCGACCTGTCACTACGGCAGTATCAACGACGTCGTCTTTCCCAGCTCGGCCACGCGCAGTCCTGCCGACAACTCGCACCTGTTCCTCACGTGTGCCAAAACCGACATTCGTATCTGGAATGCCCGCCGCTGCCAGGAAATCCTGCGCGTGCAGGTGCCCAACCTTGTGTGCAACTGCATTGAGCTTACCCGCGATGGAGGCCTGGTGGTGAGCGGTTGGGACGACGGCAAAGTGCGGGCGTTTTACCCGGAGAGCGGCAAGCTCAAGTTCGTTATCCAGGATGCCCACAACGAATCTGTGACCGCCATAGCAGTGTGTACGCCCTCGTCCTTCTCGTCCGCGTCCTCGTCGTCGTCTTCGGGAGCCGAGTGGAGACTACTCACCGGTGGCAAGGATGGCCGTGTACGCGTGTGGCGCATTACTCCGTCCCGACAGACCATGGAGGCGTCTCTCAAGGAGCACCGCGGCCCGGTGAATGCCATCCGCGTGGTACAGGACTGCACCGCCTGTGTGAGCGCGTCTTCGGACGGGTCTTGTATCGTGTGGAACCTCGAGACTTTCGTACGCACCCAGGCCATGTTCGCCTCCACTGTGTTTCGCCGGGTGCTGTACCACCCGGACGAGAGTCAACTGCTCACTTGCGGCTCCGACCGACGCATCACCTACTTCGACGCCTACGATGGCGAGGCCATCCGTTTCCTGGAAGAAGCGGCTGAGCATGAGATGCTAGCCATGGACATTGAGAACAGCGGGACGCTTTTTGCCACGGGCGGCCGCGACGGGATGCTGAAGCTGTGGCACTACGACAACGGGGAGACCGTCGCGATTGGTCGTGGCCACAGCGAGGCTATTACCGCGGTCAAGATCTCGCCGGACCGCAAAGAGATCGTCACCGTCGGGTCTGAAGGCGCAGTCATGATCTGGGAAATGGGTAACCTGCTTGAGCAAGCTCGTGGCTGAGCTCACCTCCCGATTGCTCGACTATTGTACTACTCTAAAGCAAAACAAGCATTTCCAAACGCCTTGATTTTCACTTCGCGCGACTCGAGCGTCATTAGTAGTGGTAGGATCAACAGTCTCTATCGCCTATGATTAACAGCTTCTCCAAATGAGGAACTGCAACAACAACATGTGCCTATCATTTCGGTGGTCGACACCTGCAGAGTTAAACCCGGATGGAATCAAGGAGCCTCTTGCAAATGGCAACGAAATCTGCTCGGACCACATGACCGGTTTCCGCCGGGCGCTGTCGCCACAACCAGCAGCAGGAAAGGCGCTAAAATGGGCGAAGCTCTTTCATCCAGCTGGATGGCGACGAAGGTTCCAGCCTCGAGATCGGGGCTCAAGAGAGGCGCATCGTGCGTGTCTTTGGCGGATCTGCCGGATCGAGAATTCTGGATTCTCGAACGGTGCAAATGAGTCTACGGCGGCGGCGCTCAAAGCTGTTCTCGGGCGATTACACGTACCGTGTTACACGGTGCAGCGCTCCATTTAATCGACATTTGGCACTAACTGGCATCACAGCTCGGGCGTCGCAGCAGAGTGAGTGCATACATGCATTACGCTATCATCCCTGCTCACATTTGTTGTTCTGTCACACAATGGAAGCGGCTATGGCGCATCATGAGCAGCGTCTGCATCACCATGCTATGGATGCAGAGGAACCGAGTCATCTTTCAGCACGAAGAGATCAAACTGGAGCAGAGCACACAAGAATTCTGGGCAACAGGGCTTCGACAAGTGAAAGCATTGGCTAAGCGGGAACGCCGACGCCCAGACATGATATTAGAAGGGACCTGGTTGCTTCTATGCTGTGCAGCTTTTGAAGAACCACCACGAGAGCAGTCTACAAGAAGGACAAGCCCCGTACAACCACCGCACTCGAATGAGGAACCGGCGTTGCTAACCAGGCTAAGGATCAATCAGGCATCTAGAAGTACTAACAACTAAATAGATCAACCTGCCTCTCTCACATTTGTTGTTCTGTCGCATGCATGTATTGCCAGACCAGATCGTCGACTTGTAGCGCTGCGATTCGCAGTACGAAAGCCTCCGCGGCATGGAAACCCGATCGTTCAAACCTATGACCAAAGTCTCATTCTGCGTAATCTTTTTGTTGTTGTTGTGTATCTTGGTTATTTCGGACGAAAATTCGGGATCGCCGTTTCCGGACTGAAATTGGTAGTTGCTTTTTTAGAGAATGGCTGACTTGGTTGACATTGTGGGCAATAGCAGACAGCACAGGCGCGCGCGCTCGAGAAAAAAAAACTGATGCTTGCGCCACCGTCGCCACGGCTGGATGAGTTCTCCCCGACGGTAACGCGCTTCGTCCAAAGCGGCGGCAACGGCGATGGACGCCCGGGTCTTTGCTGCACCAGGGAGAGAGGATCATTCGCCAGCCATGGGCGCGGCTGCAAGCTGCAGCAGTGCACCGCGAGTGTAAGAAATGCGGCCCCGATCCGTGCCATATAAGCTACGGGTAGGACTGCGTCGTGCTGCTAATCTGCAGAGACGCTGCCGCAGCAGCAACAGCAACGAAGACCAGAGCTCGAGCTGGTTTGGCTGCGACAATGAGGGCGATTTGCTAAACGCGACGTACATGTAAACGGCAAGTTGTGCGGCAGCGCGAAGCAGAGCCCGAATGGGACATTGCCGAGCACCTCGCCGCTCGCTTTTAACACGCCATCCCCCGAGTCAGTTTTCAGCTTCGTATCTGTAGACACGCATCGCTTCAGCGGAAACGGCCCGCGTAGGCCAGAAACGCTACGATTTCGGCGCAGAGCGACGCACGGCACGAATAGCTCAAGCGACAGCATGCGGCTCCTTTGACAAGAATGTCTGGGAAGGAGGAAGCAGGCGGGTGGGCAGTGCACTCCTCAATTCGCCTCCTCCGCCCACTTGCTGTCGGCAACGGTGCCGCCGTTACCGGAGACCTCCGCGCGCAAGCCTCATTCACACACTCACAGCGCGACACCATGAGCGTCACAGTGGACACCCCACACAACGACGTGCGCTACTTCGACAGCACGTGGCTGCAGATCGGCCAGGACCTGCGCACGCAGCGCTGGAAGAACGTGGTCAACATCGACCGCATGCTGCGCAACCACCGCCCGCACGAGGTGCTCACGCACGTGGAGCAGAACACCAACTGGTACGCCAAGACCTTCACACTCGCGCTCAAGGTGGAGCGCCTCATCTTCGAGTCCGCAGTCTCGCGCGAGAGCTACCTCGACGAGAAGACCCTGCGCGGGCGCGTGGCGCAGGTCTCGCGCCGCCTCATCGGCCTGCGCAAACGCAAGAACGTGGCCAAGTTCAGCGCGCGCTTGCCCCGCCAGTTCTTGGCGATGCGGCAGTGAGCGAGTCCAGATATCATGCCGCCACACAAGGCTCTGTAGCATTATAATTTAGTTATCGAAAGTGTATTGCAAACACTATAATCAACAGCGATTCAAACGCAGTCCGTTAGTCGTCCCATTCATCTGAGAAGAAGGTGTAAGGAAGATGTTCAACTGTCGAGTGCACACACCCGAGCCTCAGCTGTCTTCGGTTCCGGTTGTGTGAGGCAGCAGCGCGGCATGTCCTCGTGTATTCCGAACGTGAAGGAGTAGGCACGCCGAGTACACGGAATCGTGTTCTGGGTATTCCTCCGTTTTTCACCGAGGTGTGTCACTGAATTGTCAAGTTGTCTTCTCAAAGTCTTTCGTTCCTTCACTCACATCTAGGGAAAATGACTTCGTCACGGCACTTCTGCGAGCTTGTGATGAAGCAATTTGGCGCTCTACAACGTTCCGCAAATGTTGACGCGTTTTGCTTAATAAATAACTACGGCGTTGGCGCTCTATAGGTGGGTAGTACTTGCGCGACTGACGTAAAACTTAAGAGGTGCCAAGCACTGGCGCACCTTTTTGCTGACAGCGCAAACACCGTTCTCCATCCGGCTTTCGCATGCGAATCATCTCGCACATCATGCACCGACGCGGAGGGGCTGCTGCTTTCGGAGTTGGGGGTGTGTGCTTCGTCGTGGCAGAGTCTCCAGCGGTTGCAGAAGGCAGAGCACTAGCCACAGCTGTCGTTGCAGGCTTGGACGGAGCTTTTCCTAGTGAAGGCTCCTCTGTAAACAAAGTGGTGGCGTTTGAAGCTGACGCAGTGGAAGCTGCGGATGCCCCAGCAGATACGGGAGAGGTCGTGGGAGGTACACCTGTCGAGCGGGGCGAACCTGCTTCGCTGGCATCTAAGACAGGGGACAGATAGTAGACACGTTAGTTACCAGCACAAGCCACAGAGATGAGCAATGCAAAACTAACTCGTACCGCTGATGCTCATTTCCTCGCCCGGGTCACTTTGATCCGCAGCTTCTGTCGCCTCCTTGCTGCTGTTGGAATCAGTAGTCGGTATGACCGCTACCGCAAGCGTCTCCGTACGATCCACAGGGACGGGAGAAGACGATGGTTCGGCAGAAGACTGTGGCTCGCTGGTTGAGGACCGCGGATCAGTAGGAGGAGCTGGTTCGATAGCGGTAGGTTGCCCGGCAGACGATAGCGGCCCACCAGAAGACGTTGCTCCAGCAGAAGACGATACTTCGCCTGAAGCTCCATCTGCCTGGTCGTTAGCTGGAGATAGGCGCACTCTGTTTGCAGATGAATCACGGCTTGAACTCCGACGCCCTCCTCTTGTGCTAAGCCGATCTCCCTCCGAGACCCGCTCACGTTTGACATTGACTCCTGGACGTCGTTCACCTTCGCCGATGCTCAACAAAAAGTCGAGTGCGCTAACTGTTGCCAAGCGGAATGCTTCTCGCTTCTCTTCGTGACTGCCACTTCCGATCTCCACCTTCCCGACCACAAAATTCCAGTGATGAAGTCGTGCACCACAGAAGTAGTTTGCCTGTCTTGAAAGCGAGATATTGTTTCCCTGGGTCTTCAACTCGTTCCATGCGCGGAGAAACGTGTAGCTTTCGTTTGCGTCGCTGCCATATATGCTGCGGTAATGCGCAAGAGCATTCTTCGCCTCCTCATGAAATTGTAGCCACGTCATGGCCTCAGCCCTCAAGCTTTTAATGACATCCTTGTGCAAGGTTAAGGTGGATTGACCCTGAAGCGTAAGCCATTCGCGGTCATGCACAGTCACCACTGCTTTCAAGCCGTCAAATGTGACGCGGAGGTCACACGGTTGACACAGTCGCTCAATTCGCTCAACGTACTTAATGTACCAGTTCATCTTTCGCGGCTTCTTGGTCACGTTGAACACAGCTTCTAGAGACTGCGGAAGCTTGCGAATAAATATTGACAGCAATCGCGGAAGAAAAGATTCGTGATACGAAAACGTCGGCGTATCCTCGTCCGGGTCGGGATAATCGGACTTTCTCTGGTCGATATTCACGCGCTCAACCTCATTTCGTCGAGGACTTGGTGCACGCTGCGGTGGTGGGGGTTTCTCCCGCGAGATTTCTCTCCAGTAAGGCTCCGCTGGAGATGATTCTGGGCTGAAGTGTGTGTCAGCTCCGTAATCGTAGCTACCATTATTACTGGTACCAAACGAAGCTGAGTCCTGTTGTCGCGGAGGATAGCGGTCCCGAGGCGGTGGAAAGCTGCGACTTTCCCGCTGCCCACTGGCATACGCATCGCTACCCATGGGCTCACCGCGGCCCTCTGGTCTATCTCGATATTCCACTCTGATCCCGGCGTTATCGTTGAGTCGCTGGTGCCGAAGTTGTGCCTCGGCTTCGGGATACTGCCGCCGTGGATCGATTGGCATGCGAGTGTCCCTCGGTCTGAATTCTGAGGAAGAAGGCGCGCTATCACTGCGATGGTAGTCTGGAGGTCGAGGGGGATAGCTCATAACTGAAGATGTGGGCGGGTATCCTGAAGATCGATCGTTGGTGAGATTGCTTGAACGCTCCAGCGACGACGACCTGGACGGTTGCTGCTCCCTTGGGTGCCGTTCTTGATCCCCTTTCCGATTCTTGAGGTAGTCTGATGGTGAGATCCGCGTTCTCGTCACTCCAGCTGCGGCTGCAGACGACTTAGTTTGAGCAGCTACTACGGGAGCTTTCACAGGCGATGACGAGGGCGTTACAGCTCTAACATGTTCACTCGACCGAGGCACCGATGGTGCCGACGATGGAGCATGTGGAGGCAGTGGCGGAAGTGATGGTTGGGCCTGAGACAGCGGAGGTGTTGGCACCGTAGGTTGTGTTGTCTGCGTAGGTCTGGAGGGCGTGATCAGTGATGGTGCAAAAGGCGCTCTAGCTGCAGCTGCAACGGATGACATTGGGACTGAGGATGATACGAACTTGGTCATACTCGGTCTGGTGCGCGGGTCAGAAGGCCTTAACGACTGCGCCGCCGATCGATTTCCGTTTTGCACGTACCGCCCTCCACCAGTGAAATTGGCTTGGTTAGCAACTCCGAGAGGGACAGGCTCCACGTTCATACTTCTTCTGATGGCTTGAGCCGCCGTCTTCGCTCGCACAGGCTTCGCCCGAGGTATCGTCCAGTTTGCATCCGATGCAGGAGCTCTAACAGGAGACGACGACGCCGACTTGGACTGTGCGTCGTCTGCACTCACCCGTCGACTCAAGCGGCGCTTCTTCGTCCACGACGCTCCATTTTCCAAGTCATTGCTCATCTCCGGCGGTTGCCTTGCTCTGGGGTCTTTAACGCGTTTCTTCATTTTATCCAGCTGCGAGATAAACTCCGCCGCAGACGTCGCCGGGGGCCCAGAAGCAGCAGAAGACGATTCTCCATTCTCCACTGTATCTCGAGCTCTTTTCTCTTTCTTCTTCTTCTCTTCTTCCTTTTTCTTATGTTTCTTGACGACTTTCTCCTTTTGTCGAGGACTGCTCGAGCTGCTCCTCTTCTCTTCACTAACATCGACTTCCAGTCTCCTCTTTTCCACTTTTTTCCTGGGGATTGCGAAGCTCTCTCTCTCCTGTCCTTTCTCCTTCTTCTTCTTCTTCTTAATCACGAGCGCTAGAGGCCGCGTGTCCTCCTCGTCCTCTTTTGCCTGCGCGTTGGCCAGACATTGCAGCTTGAGCGCGCGGTAGCATTGGCACATGGCCTTGTCCTCGCAGAAGCGCGCGTAGCGGTTGGTCAAAATGGTCTCACAAAAAGGGTTTCCGCATTGATTGCTACGCGCTTTCTCTTCTTCGTCTTCGTCTTCTTCTACTTCTGGTGGCTTCTTCTCCTCGCGCATCGCCTGGGCCAGCGCCAGACGCCGCGCGTTCACGCCGCCGGATCGGACGGGCGCAGACTTGCGCGCCGACATGGGGAAGAGCGAGCGCCGGCGCGAGTCCATGTCGGCCATGAGTGTTGGTTGCCCTTTGGATTGGCGGTTTCAGTGCACGGTCTTTTATCTACGAATTAGCGTAATTTGGAGCATTTATGGGAATTCGAAAAGTTGAAAACATGTTGAATTTGCAACGCAAACATCGCCTGCATCTCTCTGCATGTTGGTCTTCTTGGTCTCCGATGTTCTTAAACGAGGCCTACAGATCGGCCATCTCGTCCGGACGCTCGTTTGGGTTCACGAGGCCGGGCACCGCCAGCTTGGCGTCCAAATCCTGCTTCTCCTGCAGCTGCGTCCGCGCCAGGTTCTCCTCCAGGAACAGCTCGGCGTTGTCCTCGCCGGCGAACTCCTTGATGTTGACGAGGAAGTCGCGCAGGTGCTTCTTGAACGTCGGCAGGTCCTTGGACATGTCGAAGCAGCCCACCACGAACTCCACCACCTGCGCGCGCGACAGGTTCGGGAACGACGAGCCGATCAGGTTGGCGACGTAGTCCTTGAGGAACGCCTAGTGGAAGCAAAGCAGTGTGCGAAGTTAGGATGGTTGCAATCCAGACCAAGAGGCTGGACACAAAGGACGTACCGAGTTCGTCTGTCCGGGGGGCATGGCTCCAGCATTAGGCACAGATTCCCACAGAGGCACCGCCACGTGGTTGTTCTCCACGATAGAGAACATGTGACGCAAGATTGCCGCGTGCAGCTTGAAGCCAAACTTGTGCAGGCGGTCGGTGAGCACAGCCAGAATGTCCTGGAGCAGTAGCAGGTAGAACGAACGGTAGAAGCCGGCGGCGATCTGCGGGTTCTCTTGGATGTTCAGCAGCAGAGCAAACAGCGTGGCGAGACCCTATCCAGAACAAAGCAGAAGAAATCATTAGTTTGCACTTCGGCTGAGCACGCCAGAACAAAAACAGCGAGTGATCCGTACCGTGTCGGCCACATTGCGCTCCGTGTGCTTGAAGGCCCAGATGATCGAGTCCACGACCAGCTTCTGGTGTTCCTGCGGGATGCTGAACAGCGCCTCGAAGCAGAAGTCGTTGACGGCCTGCAGCAACTTGAAAAAGTTCACGCGGTGCTCCGGGTAGTCCTCGAAGTTCTTGGTAATCATCTGTAGTGTGCACTCAAACACGGCCTCAAGGATCATGGGCACTGTAGGTGCGATAATGTTCTTCAGCTTGTTGATGCTAGTCGCCAGCAAGCTGAGCACCTCGGACTCCTTGGCGGCAGGCGTTGTGTTCTGGTAGTCCGACAGGATCGTCTCCAACAGCTTGGGCAGGAAATGGGTAGCCACGAACTGGCGCGACGAGTCGTCAGCCGCTGTGTGCTCCACAAATGCATCCATGAGGCGCAAGCTCTCCTTCTTGGCGCTACGCAGTGATCGCACTTCCGACGTCTTCACAGCAATTTCTCCGCCCTGTTCAACCATTCCAGCAATGCGCTGCGTGTACGCCACGTAAACATTCAGCATGTCCTGGAAAACGTAGCCCATTTGCGAGTTGAAGCCATTCGGCCCAATAGCCTTGCACACTCTCACGTTTGTCCGGATAATCTTCACAATTTCCTTGATACCCCGGCTGTCGTACAGGATGTTCACGTCCTGCGCAGCCTGGGACATAATGGACTTCCACGCCTCGTTCGGGAGGTTCATCAAGCGACCAAGGAGCACTTCCTTTCGGCCAGCATCGTTGTCAGCAGCAAGCATGGCCGCCACAGCTTCGTAGAACGTGTGCACCTGGTGAGTTTCCAGATCCGACACGATGCGAGGCAGCTCCTCCAGCAGCTCTTCCACGAATGGCCGCGTCTCACCGCTCTGCAGAACCACAAATTTGCGCCGGCACTTCTGCGAGATCTTGAGGAAGGTATCACACGCCATATCTTGCACACCAGGGTGAAGTTCGTGCATGAACTCGAAGAGCTTGTTTACGACAGTGCGCAAGAACTTCCAGTGGGCACGCAGGAAGCGCGGGTACTGACCAACGACGTACATGATGTTCGATGCGACCACAGCCTTGTTGTCTTTGCCGCGCTTCATCTCGCACAGCCCAAGCAAGTCCTTAATCACAGTCACCAAGAAACGCTTCTCGTTCTCCTCGCTCATGGCGCCAGAGATCGACCCGATAGCCCAGCACAGCGTGTTCAAGTTGTTCCACGACCATTCCGTGCCTTCGACCTGAGCCGTGAGCTTCTCCAACATAATCGTCTCCGTGTCGTCGTAGTTCAAGTGCGTCAGGTACACGAGCGTCTCGTGCATCGTCTTGTACTGCGACAGCGCCTCCGTGTCCTTGGTCGTCTCGCGTACGATCTCGCCATTCTCATCCTCCACAATCAGCACTTCTGACGGCTTTACCATCTTGGAGATCATTACGTGACGCACGCGGTTCATCACGGGCGATACAAGCTCACGGCGACTACGAGCTTGGTTCTGGAATCCTGCAAGCGGGTTCATTTGGTTCTGGTCCACCGTGTACAGATCACGCGTAAAGAAATGCCAGTAGTCCAAGCAGATCTTGAAAATGCTGTCGTCGTCCACCTCGGCAATGCACACAAGGTACGTGAATCCCGCCAGCAGCGCCTGGTGGGCTTCATCACCCGGAGCGGCAATCGGGCGCTCAATAACTTGGATGTGGTAACGGAAGAAACTCGTGAAGAAAATACTCAAACGCTGAACAAACACCTCGTCCTGCTCCCAGAACGGAGTGAACGAGTTTCCAGGCGGCAGGATCTTTCCAACCTCGTTAAGCACGCCCATGTACAGCTGTACGTACACGTTGTTGTACTGCTCAGGGACGTCGCGCAGCTGCGCGATCTCACTCAAGCAGCTGATGGTTTCGTTGCGGAACACGCCCGTCGCCAGGAATTTTGTGACAAGGATTTTGATGAGGTCCGTCTCAAAGATGAAACCGAGCGGGATCCAACTCAGGAAACGAAGCAGTGTCTGCAGCGTAATCTGAAGCAGCGGAACGTGTGTCGACTTGTTCAGCACAAATTCGCACAGCTACGGTAGCAGGATCGACAGCAAGAATAAAAACATAACGTTAGCGTTGTTGAGATCGAAGACGATTGTGGCCACACGAACCGCGCTTTCTCCGTGCGTTCAATCGTACCTGAAAGATCTGCGTGAATTCGTGGTTGAGGCTTTCCTTGAGCGACTTGGTCTTCTGTTCCGTCAGCTGGTCCTTCGAGAAGTCGAACACCTCCTCACTCAGCAGCTTCAGAATCGTCATATTGTTTTCGCACAAGATCTCCGACGTTTTGCTCGAGTTGACGATGTCCGTGATGAACGACGGCCAGTTCTGCGGCCACTCGTGCTTCAGCACCTGCACCAGCACGAGGTCCATCTTGTTCACAAACATGCGCTGACCGTGCAGCGTCGACTCATCGGACGATAGCTGCACACAACCAATACACCCCACCCGAATCAGCACCTCTATCAATCGCCATAAAAAATAAACCAACGCCAACGCACCGATAGCAGCTTTCCAACAATGTAGCTCTTGATTCCCTCGCGCTGGTCCTTGGGCAAGATCTTCCAGCGGTAGCGGATCGCGTCCTCCAAGATCTGATGCCCATCAAATGCATGTCAGAGTCTCCAAATTGTGTCACAACTGCAACAATTATCACCGCACCTGCAGACCGAAGAACTTGGTCTGGATGCTACTGGACTGCTCCAGGATGTCAGAGGCGCGCGTCCACGAGTCCTGGTGTTCCTGCAGCGCCACCATGATCTGGTTGGCCACCCGCTGGTGGGGGCTCTTGGGGTCGTTCATGCATAGCACCACCTGGTCCAGCGCCGCCACATCGAAGGGCTGCGAGAAATCCAGCAGCTTCTGGCCGATAGCCTCCATCTTGTTCTTGTTTACCCTGTAGAAACTGCTAAAACCGAGTAAAACCGACACAAATGTCATAAAATCAGTGACGAGGTCATCATTTAGGTCATACAGCGCCACGCGACCACGCTGCATGATGCAGGGCGAGCTGCTGCAGCTTGTATAGCTGCTAGAAAGCTGTTTAAACGCCGCTCTGAGCGCCTTTTAGCCGGGTGTTTTTTCTCGTTTTCGCACCTTTTCCACTATATCCGACGTTAAATCTCCTTGTGGGAAGATCTGGACGCCGCTGTTTCACACACACACGCAGACACTAGAGATCGAGGGGTTAACCAGCGGCTAGACACACAAACAGACGTGCAGAGCGAACGGGGGAAGAAAGTAGCACGCACCGAAGCTCCTCCGGCTTGCGCTTTGTTTTGTGCCTTTGAACTTCTGGAAACACAGCGAGCCGGAATCCACGACGTCGTGGAAGTGCCACTATTGGTCAAAACTGCGATCTCATTCGAGTTGACATTGGTTGAAATTCAGCCGACGATCTGTTGGTAGCCGCTAAATAGTGTACATCACCCTATGTTATGTATTCTACCCAGCCCCGTCAAATCAGATCGTTCCGCAATCTTGGACGAAAAGGGCGCGTTCGTTTCCTTTCATGGACGCGCGCACTCAGGACGACCTCGGCGGCCTCTTGCGACGGCTGCAGCAGAGCTCACACGCACCGCAGCGCTACACCAACCCTCTCCACGTGTGCGCAGCACGCCAATCTATCTTCAACCGCGAAAACCGCCTCGAAACGCGAAGTATTCGTTGCAATACGTCCCGTTAAAGTCCTGAATCAGACGCCAGAATGCCAATACACAGCGAATCGCGCGCTGCTCCGCGCTCCGACGCCACAAACCAGGACGAACAACAAACGGCTGTACCCACTAGTGGCCTGTTCTTCTCTCTGGAGAAGACGGAGAGCGACGAAGAGGAGGAAGAGCAGCAGGACCAAAGGTCGCCGGCCCGTACCCATGGACCAGCTGAGGCCAGAGAGAAGCGGCCGTGGGGGACGGAGAGCCGCCAGCAACTGCTACAGAGGACGAGGAACAGGATCAGACGCTCCAGTCTGCAGCTCCAGCAATTAGACGGTGAGATTTAAAGTTGAGAGTTGTGTCGAGTCCTTGTGGTGGCTTACAATTGCTGTTACTTTTTGTACTTTTGTGAACGGAAGCCAATGGAGGCAGTGCAGTGGTCGCTGCAAGTGGAGACGATTTTGCAGAGGAGATCGAGAGTGAAGCTGCGGAGATCAGGACGCTGATTGCTCGCACGACGCAGCTTTGGTCGGCTGTGGACCGGGCAGAACGCGCTGAGGACGTTGCGCAGCCGCTGCAGCTGCAAGCATCGCGGAGCTTTTCGGCTTCTGCGTTGCAGACGCGGAGGGCTTCGTTGCCTGCGCAGTATTTGTGTGCAGAGAATGAGGACAGTACCCTGGGTAGCGAGGAGGAGTATGCAGAAGAGGACGACGACACGGAGACAGAGAGCGTCGGCGAGATGCCTCTTCAGCACATGAACCACGATGGAGGATACGCTACCGATGACGAACTGTTTGTAGCTCCATTGAGACATAGTCGTGGCATTCCTGTGCGTTCCCCTGGTCGTATGGTTGAACTCAGAAGGTTAGAGCAAGGAGAGCTTGATAGTACGAATAGCGACGGTGGTCATGAAAACGAGGGATCGGAGGAGGAAGGATATGAAATGGAGCATACAACTGGAGACTTGCAAGGCGAGCTCATGGACGCTTCGAACCGAGCCATCAACGCGTCGAAAGCTCGTGCCATCAAAAATGCGATGCTGGGAAACTTGATCCGGCTTGGTTTTCGCGACAGTATCACTCGTGCAGCACTCGAGGCTGGCGTTCTTGAGATTGATCACTACGACTCTGACTGCGAGCTGGCATATGTTGACATCTTCATGTCGTTAGTGAAAATGGTGTGTGACGCCCATGTCGAAGTCGTGAATGAGAGTGATGATGCCGACCAAAGTTGGGTATCACCAGGAAGACCTTCCGACGATCATGATATAGCCGGCAGCTTGAATGCGAGTACTACCTATAGTTTGGAGCAGCGCTCTTTTCTCCCTTTCAAGTGGCCAGTCTTTGACATGGCGCAATTTGAGTTTGGAAATGCACGCCCCGGAACATGCTTCAACAGTGTTTGTGTGCTGACAAATCTGCCGAAAGTGTCAATGGACCGCACGGAAGAGCTGATGGAAGTTCTGTCTTGCAATTTGTTTTGCATGATTGGCGACCCTATTCAAGTGGTTATTCCATCGGCAAGTTCCACTGGACGTACAAAAGGACATGCCTTTCTTGAATTTGACGAACCAGACATGGCTAAGAGCTGCGCTGCAGCAGTAGATGGGTTGACTTGGGGTAGGGGGCCTTTCGGCAGAATCAGAGGCAATTTGTTCCGGCAGTATCAGGTAAAGTCTCCAGCGGAGGAACAGCGGCGTGCACCTGCAATGGTCGATGAGGCATCGTTTCGCCGTTCGTTTTCAGGCGCCCCAGTGTCCGGATCCTTTCCGGGGGGGCCTACTCCAGCCTATGAGCGTCATGGAAGTGGATTATCCAATCGATTTCGGCCTGGCATGGAGCAAAATGGCATATCCCAACAACAAAATTTGTTTTGTGAGAGCGATGAGGATAGCAGTGACGGGGGTGAGTGGGTTGTTGGTCGCCCGCTCGAGTATGCACCGTTTAACTCGTCGCCGCTGCTAGATTTGTCTTCTGGCAGTGTGGATATCAGAGAGCAGTACGCGCCTGGTCATCATGACGGAGTCGCACAGCAAGTTGACTGGGACGATGAAGCGTTGGGTAGAGGATATGCTGTCCATTTATCAAGCGAGGAAGAAGATGGCATCGAGTACGACGAAAGCTTTGACAGCAATAGTGCGCTCGAGCTTCAGGCCCCCGATGAAGAGAAAGTGATGGACCCGTCGCTTTTTGATGAGCTCGTTCGAGAATGCAGGTATAGCGACTCGAGGTGCTCGCCAACTCGAGTATCGTTCTCGTCAGGCGAAACACAAGCAGAATCATCGACCGTGGCACCAACTGCATCTGCAGTTGCACGTGAAACACTAGCTGATTGTGGTATGGTAGAGCAGCCCTGGGATGCATCGCATGAAGTCGAAAATGGTGCGGAAAAGCCCTGGCGTCGATATTGTGAGGAACTGATTGTCCGCAATCGAGAAATGCAAGATCAAGTCGCATTTGCACGTCGCCGCATTGCCCAACTGAGCCACAACAACCAGAAGTTGCACTTGCTGATCGATCGGGTGGAACGGGATCGCGATGGGTTGCTATTTGAGAACGACTTGCTGCAGACGCAACTGCACGGATACGAGGATCACGAGCAAGATCAAGTCTCAATGATGAAGGAGCTGGTTATGCTGCGCAAGCGCCTAAATCAGAAGGAACACTCGATCGATTCAAGGAGCCTGGATCAGCATCACCACTTGCAGGCTGCTTACGTAAGTGCAAGTCTCTTAAACCCCTCAAGTTTACTTCATGGTGTTCGATCGGCACTTTCCCATCTTTCAGCGTCAACGCTTGCGAACTGTAAGATGGAGGAGCTCAAGGAGTGGGAGCAACTGCTGGAAAGTACGTTGAGCCATGTGCGCTCAGTCAAGGAGGAAAAGGCACTGGAAATGCAAAAGAAGCTGGATCGCCAGGTCGAGGAGCAAAACGAGCTCAAGCTCTGCGTTATCTGCCTGTCGAACGAAAAGAGCATTTTGTGTTTGCCGTGCCGGCACTTGTGCTTGTGCAAGACCTGCTCCTCCCGTCAAGAAGTCACCAAGTGCCCCATTTGCCGCCTAGAAATTGAGGAGATGCTAGCTGTGTACTCCTAACTTCGAAGGTGTCAATCCACGACTGAGGCATATTTGAATAGGGTTTTGAGAACTTGCTGCGATAAGGTAAGCGGGATTTTGTAGTACTAACTGTGTCTTTCGCTTCTCTACGAGATGGAAAGTGACCGGGTCGCCATCATCTCTTATCGCAAACCATCAATCAAGTCTCCTGAGAGGAGAAACGCATGGACATCCGATCTTAATGCTGCCATCGAGGTGTTACCGAGCGGAAGATGTGGAGGCAGCTCTAGCAGAAGCAGACGCGATCCAGCAAGCAGTTGGAAATGAGGCGAAGGACAAACAAGCGACCAGCAGGTGCCAAAACCCGTTCTGTCGATCGGAGTTATGTAATTCCTTCGAGGGTTACTGCGAGGGGCGGTCGATGTGCCAGCGATATCGTGCACTCAGGCTGCAATGCCGAATGAACGGAGAGAGTGCAGCAATTCAAGACGCCAAGGCACTTGGGCGGAGTGATTCGTTTCTGACGGTGCAAGCCGAGCAGCGCGTGAGAAGCAAATGTGAAGAGAAGGAGGAAGCAGAGGCAAACGTGCCATTTGTCATCCCGCGACGGAAATGTCCTGGTACCGGCAGCGAGTATCGCCCGGCTCCACCTCGTGAAAAGACAATCCGGAAAACGAGCGATGCAGGTAATGCAGCCAACGGGGATACCCCCCCAGACACGAACCAGCAGAAGAGGCCACGCCTCGGACACCGAATGCACTTTAATGAGGTGCTAGCGCATTTTGAACCGCGGACTGCAACCGCTGAACCTGCTTCAGCATCTTCTCCAACGCGCGCCAACAGCATACAGGAAACGTCTCGACGAAGACTTGGAACGGCTAAAACGGCACGAAAAAGCAGTGTGGCGCCAAGGCCCCCTGGCATCGCACTGCAACCAGAGAACTATGGTCGAGGCGGGCGATACGTGCAATCTGGCAATCGCCCATCGTTGAATGTTGTGCGTGGTCCCGGTCTCATCCCGCGCCCAGCTTACAGACCCGAGTCGTGCTCGCGCGTATCAGCAGCACCACATAGCGCTCGCAGCAATGCTTCTGGAACTGCAATATCAGCGGCGCAGCGTGATTTACCTTCTAGACAGACCGCAACAATGTGTAGTGTGGCACAAAGCGAGTCTTCGTTGCCTCATCATACTCAAGACCATTCCTTCCCGAGAGCAAGCCCACATTCAACTCGTGGAGGCCATACCAGAGAATGCAGGCCGTCGCTCCAACCATTGGCCCAAGCTGGATTTCCGAGGCCTAGCGACGAGGATTCACGAGTTGGGTATGGACACGCTCGCGACGTCGTTGCCGTACCAGTCTCGCCAACATCAGGTGTGGATCGGTATTCTGGCCGTCGAGCTTCAACTTTTACGAACTCTTGGCGAAGAGGGAGCTTTGGTCCCTTCACCGAAAACGGAGAGTATTTTTGTGGTAAAAGTGCACTGCGTGGTGAAGATAATTGCAGAGCGTTGAGAAACAACTGCGATAGAGGCGCTGCAGTTGATAGCAACTGGGAACTTCACCGAGAGCGTGGACAAGAAGAGGAGCGCAACCCTGCGTCAGAGTATTCGCGTGCTTTCCAGTTGTTTCCTAGCGAAACCCGAGTCGTTCGAGGTGAGGACCACACTGGAACTGATGAAAGAGCTGGTCTATCGTTGTCGACGGAGGACTGGTCTCAAAACTGGCCAGACAATCGATCTGCCAGAGTATCGGCAGATCAACCAGTTGTCGCCTCGCGCAAGCCTGCTCGGGTTCCTCATAGTGTCGACGCAAGCGAGTCGAGTGTGGACTGCGAGCCCACTTTCTCGTTCCACGATGCATTCGTTCGGCCTTTGCTGTCACTGTTTATCCAGAAGTTACCCAGCCAACTGGGGCCCGTGATGAACGTAACGAAAAGGCCCAGGAAGGTGAAGTGGTATGTCGAGTTCACCAAGAAAATTGAGCGCGCATGCAAGCCTTACATGGTTATTCACTTGCAGAGCACGCAAATCGTGGTTCTGGTACACAATCGTGTCTGGTTGGAGCTGAAAGGCCCATCTACGATACTGCTACTCCAACGCACCATCAAGACTATGAGAGCTGAGGCAATTTCGTGGCGCCTACTGAAATCTGAGGTTGAAGAGTGTTTGGAGCTATATAGAAACCGACCAGGCGACGATGTCGATATGAGCAGCGTATTTCTTCGGGCGTGGGACCATTTAAAGTCTCGTCCAAGCGCTCTATCCCTACCACGACAGTCAACCTACTTTTGTGGGAGTCGTCTCCACCACTGGAAGTTTGTGGTTGGAAAAGTCGAGATCGGTAGCGGAAGTCACGAGGAAAAACGTGAGGCTTTTCGCTTGGCCACAACCAGCGCCGCAGACTTTTTGCTTCGACTGGATGATGGCCAAAACGACCGGCGGTGGCGTCCGTATCGACGAGACTCCTTCTCGTCGGAATCCAGCGACGAGTGTGAGTTTCTGTACGCTCGAAACGTGAATAGCGAGTCTGTTGCTGCAGTTGCTGCGATCACAGTCAGTGATGACAGTCCGGATTCAGCGACAGACGTCAGCACAGCCGGCTCAGCAGCCATGCCCCAGGACGAGAATGGTACGCAATATATTGGCGTCTCCTCTTCCTTCAGCTAACATTGTTGTGCACTATGCAGTTGTCACTGCAAGAGACCCCACCAGTCAAATTGACGACTCGGACACTGAAGATGAAGAACTCCACATGGCAAATGAGCCAGCAGCGCCCATCCTGAATAGCGCGACAACCACGAACAAGTCTTGCAACATGTGCGAGGTTATCCGCATGCGCAAGCCTGAGAGCGCAGGTTGTCGGCAGTGTCAGTTAGCCGAAGAGGCCAATCGGAACAGCACCGAAGAGACAAAAGTGGCAGCCAAGAAAGCACCAAGAGCTGGTACAGGTGGCTGGACAGTTCATGCCATGATGTTTCAACTAACCAACATTTGCTTTGTGGTCTGTAGATTCCACCGCAACAGCACAGCCATTAGACGTTCCTGAGCCCAGTGCCCAACCTCCTCCAAAAAGGCCCAAGCGCATTTTCGACATGTTTCGCACGTTGAAGTAGTTGCCGAGTGAAGCCATGTCCATCAGTGTAATTTCCCTTTCTTATATTTAACAGCAAATCCGCCATTGATTGGTTTATCAGCAAATTAAAACCTCTGATTGGCTGATTACATTATTGTTATTTCAGCCAGCGACCATGGTATCTGCTGCTCCAGTGCTCTCTACATGCTCTTCCTACGAGCTCCTAACGCCTTATTCCTCGGCTTTTTCCAGTCCGTGACACTGCACACGACGTTAGGCGACATCAAGATCGAAGTTTGCTGCGATACGTCACCTCGTTCGGCCGAAGTACGCGCAACCCACACTTGTTGCTACTGTTTCGGACGTTTCTAACGTTATTCTTAATATTTCCATTCCTTTTTATAATTCACAGAACTTCTTGGCACTTTGTGCAAGTGGCGCGTACGATGGCACAAAATTTCATCGGCAAGTTGTGAATATTCTGGTCAAAGCTGCTGGTAGATTCTAACCTTCTTTTTGCGTATTGGTACTGCAGCAATATGAAGGGCTTCATGGTGCAAGGAGGCGACCCGACGGGTACTGGAAAAGGTGGCCAGAGCATCTGGGGCGGAGCCTTCGACGATGAGTTCCACCCGCAGAACAGAGTGCGGCATTTCATTTATTTTTGTTTTTATGGAGACTTTTTATCTCACTGATTTGGTGATGCAGCACAACTGCCGAGGCATCGTGTCCATGGCCAACAGCGGTCCCAACACTAACAAGCAGCAGTTCTTCATCACGTACGCCAAGCAGCCGCATCTGAACAACGTCTACACGATGTTTGGAAAGTACGTGACGATAGGAAAATACTTTTGTGTTGTGTACTGTACTCTTAGTGTCTCGTAATGGTAAACTAACTTGACTAATAAATACGAACCATCCGCAGGGTCATCGACGGCATGGACACTCTGGATGCCATGGAGAAGTCGCCCGTGGACGCCAAGAACCGACCGCTCAAGGAGATCGAGCTCAAGTCCGTGACCATCCACGCCAACCCCATCGCCGACATGTGAGCAGCCTCATAGCCAGCCAGCAATACCCCATTTACACGAACCTCGTCATGAACAGCGTAATGTCGTCTGGCTTCTTGGTCTGCATCTCGGCAATGAGTTTCAGCTGCATGAGCGAGTAGTGGTGTTTGCGCGACGGCCTGCGGAGGAGCAAGTGCCGGTCCAGCGTCTGTTTGTCTTTGTGTCTCTCCATGAGCTCAAGTGATACGGCCACGTGATCAACATTACTGGCGTCCAGTGGCCCATCCCCACGTTTCATTTCTTCCAGTGTGCGCTCACGATACTCTTGAGTCGCCGCCGTCGCGAACGGGTACAAAACTCGTTCATTTGATGAAATTTTGTCGTGCACTTTGGACATTTTCACGAGTTGGTCGCACACAGTTTGCAACTCCGAATTTTCCGTTAGTGTCGTGGTAATTTCGTCCTTGTACAAATTGTCCCCGAGGCCGTCCGAAAACGTGAGACACACGTCCCCCTTTTTCAACGCGAAACTTTGCACCACATAGTCTTTTGGCACCACTTGTTCGCGCAAATTCACGACTGTCGGCACGTTAAATTCTCGCAACACCGCCAAAGTTTCGTACACGACCGCACCGTTTCGCACAACCAAACACTTGGAATCCCCCAGCGAGAAGGTCAAAAGCCTCCCCGTCCACCGGTTAAAGTACGAGACGGCGAGAGTCGTCGCCAGTCGCGACTTTCGGTGCTTGAAGCAGTTGATCCTCGCCGTCTTGACGGCATCCACCACTGCAAATTCGAAAGTTTCGCGGGTTAGCGGTTCACTGTTGCGGTTTGTGACCTCCTCTAGCGCAATTTGCACACATCGCGCAACTTCGGCCGCTAAAATGGCCGAAGACACTGGAGCTCCGTCATATTCGGCTAAAGATTGGCGGCCGAAGGGGGATGAGACCCCATCCGCCACAATGTGAAAGTAGCTCGAATTTGCACCTGCGTCTTCTCCGTGAAACTCGAACGCTGCGTCTGCGTGTTGCAGCGCATCCTCTTCGCGCCACCTGAACCTGCTGGTGTTGGCTTTTGCGCGCGACCTCTTCATGAAATTGTCCGACTGCGACCGAAACTTCGCGAATTTCGACTGGGTCTTGCTTGACATGGACTGGAGCGCGTTCGCGAGCGCTTTTGCGGGCGAAGGCGACGTTTGCGGGAAGTGGTCTCCGAGAGACGAGGCGCGGCGCTTGTAGCGCGCAAACCGCGACGCAACTGGCGCCACTGGCGCCGTGAGCCACACCGGGTGCTCCTCCTCGAGCTTGGGCGGCTGCGCCAGCATTTGCAGGGGCATCGGGGGCATGAGCTTGGCTGTTGCGCAAAAGTTTTTTGCGACTTGTCTGCGAAGGCGCTAAACGTAGAGTGGGAACTTAGCAAACCGGCGCGAATTAGGGGTCGAATTGGTGGCGGCGGCTCAAACGGCAGCTGGGAATTATTATTGGGCGGACTGTTTACGGATCTGGCCAGGATGTCTTCGGCAGCAAGCTCAAGTTCGGGTCGCCGAAGCGGATTTTCTATCGGTGGCGCAAAATTGCAGAGATTTAGCGATGGGATCGGACCTTCCGCCGGCTTTTTGCACGAGGTGCCACTGCAACCGAGCTCTATGCGGCGCTGACTCGACCCTTGATGCAAAAGGAGACGTCGGAGCTTTGAGCTGCCAAAGTCCCCGTTGCCTGCAAAAGGAGGCGCGGTCCCTTGGAGTGTTACGTATATATGTACATTATAGTCACCGGAAGCTTAGAATTGTCTCTGTAGAAATTGGCCGTGCCACGGCTTTTTTGGCCGAGCTACTACGGATTACCAACGCGCCATGTGCGCGTGCGAAAACTTTGCACGTGATAGTGCGATAATCGCCACCTGCTCCGACGCTCGTGGCTCTGCGTCGCTTCCTACTTCGACGCATTCGCTTTGACACGGCAAGTCTAGATAGTTTAAGATGCACTGAGCCGCCGAGGCTTGACTCAAGCTGCTGTCAAGAAAGAATCGAGTTTCCTCTGGACCGTTCATTCTGAGACGTCTGAAGTTAGGACGTCTCAATCCTAACTGCTCTTAATTACAGCACTAACAAGCTCGCCCTTATCCACATGGCAATAGCTTCGTGCCGTAAAGCGAAGCAACGCTCCAGTGAAGGCCACAGCGAATCGATAAACAGCGGCCTTGCCAACTGCCCCATCACGACAGATAGGATTATGCGCCGCTTGTGGTACAGACAATCTCCTGAGTAGTGGTAGACCATTTTTATTCCTGTATAGGGGTCAAATACAGTATTCCAATGCCGCATTGGCAACCATTCAGATGCTCCTTGGTGGCTTCAGGCTGAAGCTCTTCCTCATTCTTTTCTAGCGCATTTGAGCCACCACCTGCAACCAGTTGTGGGTTGCTTGCCCCGCAAAAGTTCTCGTCGGTGGGATCCTCTCCACTGATCCTCTCCACTGATCCTCTCGTCGAGAGGCTTGACCCACATCGTAGCACTACTTTTTACATGTAGTAGTAGTAATATACTTCTCCTATACAGTTCCCAGTTAAACACTTTTTTTCAGGGAATATTTCCTGAGTTGGTACTTTTTCATATTCCTGTTGAGGTTCGAGAATCACTACGGAGGGGCTGTTGACGCATGGGTAGAGCACGATTACCCCTTGGCCGTGGTCCACTCTTGGCTGTTCGAGTCGAGTCGCTCCCTTCGTCACTCCCTGATTCCCCAGCAGTACGAATAGTAGACCGACATGGCTACTGAGGGCGCCAAGCGTCGACTGATCCTGTGGATCGCCTACAACGTCGTCCTCTATGGGGTCATCGTGGTCTCGGGTGCCATCCTCTTCATGGTCATGGTGGGTATGGTCTCCGTGGGCGACAAGGACGTCAAGGACGACTGGATCGAAGTCAACTCTCAGATCCTCAACGGAGTCTTCACGTGGATGGCCCTGACCAACCACCCGTTCTTCCTCTACCGCCTCGTCATGACGCTGCGAGTGCTGGGCATCCGACGATGGAATTGGGCGGCTACAAGTGACCAACGAGGTCATGCAGCTCGTTATCTGAGTCACCACTTCCCATTGGTGTTCGTAGACACTAAAGTTGCCATTGACCACAAAGTTACGACCACTGAGGCGCAGGATGACGGAGAGGTATACTTACTGGCGGACAAGGAGGACGTGGAGGCCGTCGACGACGTCGCGTACGTCCGCGGAGACGCTGAGAACCTGCGCAACACGTTCGTGATGCTCAACTGGAACTGCCTCTTCCAGTACCCGATCACGGCCGTCATGTGGGCCTACACCGCCGACTCGCGCCCGGGCTTCGTCATTGGCGTCTTCCTGCCGCTCTCGTTCCTGTGCAACTTTGGCGGCCAGTACCGAATCTTCAAGCTCCACAAGGACATCAAGACGCGCCGCGCTGTCGGAGGGTCCGCTTCGGCTTCCAGCGACCCGACCGCGACCAACTAGCGTATGCATTCTCCTATCAGACGTCAAAGACAACCTTGTAAAGCTCAGCACTCTTGTCATGCGTAGTTTGTGTCGCTGTACTCGTCACTAACAGCCGTGCAGGACTGTAAGAGCAGATACTGCAGAGCAAGGGACCAGAAGGCGCCCGACAGGCGTGTGCCACCTGCAGTTGATGCAGCCATCCATACGACCCAGGAAAGTGTGATGATGGCTCGGACGTTTCTGTTGGCGTGGGGGTCTGGTAATCAAACAGCTTTGGCGGTGTTGAACAGCCAGGGCTGGTACTTAAGTTACTCTGCAACGGCGGGTCTTCTGGGTATTTCCTGCGTGCACGAACAGCATGTCTTCACTCCCAGAAAAGCTGGCTCAAGCGCACGCTACCTTCGCCAAGGCAGCGAATTCGAAGACCCCGTGATGTCCACCCAGCCCGATCGAGCACCTGAGCCGGATGCAGCGATTCTCGGCGATACGTACGACCGTGGGCAGTGGAAGCTGGCGGCTCAAGTATACAACGCAGTGCTAGTTGCTGTGGTCGTCGTCGCGCTTGTGCTTTTACTCGTGGTGAAAGCAGGCGTCGTAAACGTGGGTGACGGCGATGCCCAGGACGACTGGAGTGAGGTGTCTTCGCAGGTCATCACCGGCGTATTCACGTGGGTCTCTATCACCGCCTTACCCGCCCACATCTGCGGAGTTACCAGGACGTCGCGCGTGCTGAAAACGAGTCGTGACTTTTGCAACGAGAGATTGTGGTCGAGTATTTGCGCCGCACGCTACTTGAACGACAAATTTCCGCTTACATTCATCGATACAAGGACCACCGTCGTGAATAATGGCGACACCTTTGAGGAGGGACGTTGCGACCCCACCGTGTATGTGGACTCACAAGCCAAGAAACAAGTGGTCGGTTGCTTTGGAAACATCGTCTTCCTTCGCAACGACGCCAAGCACTTGCGATCCACTTTCCTCCTCTTGAGCTGCGGCTGCTTTCTCCAGTTCGTGATGACTGGGTACATGTGGGGCTACGACGCATCTTCACGCCCTGGATTCGTGTTGCCTGGGCTGCTTCCGCCGATCATCTTGTGCAATGGCGTCGGCCAGTACCGACTCTCTCAACTCAACAAAAGAAGCAAGAAACGACGAGTCACTCCCGAGGAAGCGCCAATCGCTGGAGAACTGTCAAGTCCGCGCAACTCCCTCTCATCGGTGTAGGCATCTGCGTAGTTGATCGGTGGTTGGCACACTGCATTTCCATAATACGTTTGCTTAATGAGACCTGCAAGCCTTTGAGTTGGGTAACCTACAGGAGAATGGTGTCGCCACGTCCCAGCTCCAAGTCTCGGACCTCGCTCAGTTTTGATCGAACCAGCACGCCAATATGTCCCAAGCCACTCGTCCGGTCAAGCCCAAGACCGCCGTCTACTTGAGCGTTCTCGTGTCCCTGCTCCAACCTTTCCAGAGCGGCTGGTCCACGTCGCAGCTCAATCTGGCCCAGTTCAACGACGCCACCGAGTGCGAAGCTCGCCCCGTTGCGGACGGCACGTGCCTCATGTTCCCCGGCCACTCGAAGCTGGCATGGACTTTCGCCGTGAACGCGTGGATCTTCGGCGCCATGCTCGGGAGTTTGCTTTGCGGGGGATGCAGCGATTTGTGGGGCCGCAAGAAGCTGCTGATTGCCAACTGCGGCTTCATCGCGGTCGGGGCTGTGGTCCAAATGAGCGTCTCGACCATTTGGCCGTTTGCAGCGGGCCGACTCATCTCGGGCATCGCTTCGGGTGTCGCCACGGGGACAATCGGCGCCTATGTGAGCGAGCTGTCGCCTCCGCACTTGCGCAACGTCTTGGGCCTGGGGCTGCAAATTTCCGTGACGTTCGGCATCATGATGCCGGCCGTTGCCTTCTTCTTCGCCAACTCAAGCTCCGGCTGGCGGTTCCTGGCTGGATTCCCGCTGGTACTGGCGGGGTTGTTTCTGGGGCTGGCTCCGTCACTTTGTGTAGAGAGTCCTGCTTGGCTGTTGATGAAGAACCGGCGCGCAGAAGCTGAGCGCGTGATCGCTCGACTCTATGGCGAGGGAAACGTTGATTCCGTGCTGGCGTGGCTCGAACCGCCCAAGGACAACGAGGAAGGCCTGATCACCGCGAAGCAAGTGGAGGAATCGCTGCTCGACCCAAAGTATCGCCGACAGTTAGCTGGAGCCATCTTGCTGTCGTGCTCGCAGCAACTCTCGGGTATCAATGCTGTGTTCTACTACTCGAGTAGTATTTTCGCGGATGCTGGCATCTCGGATCCTCGCGTTGGCACACTTATCATCGACTTTATCAACATTTGGCCGGCATTCTTCACGGGCTGTTTAGCTGTTCGATTTGGGAATCGCGTCATGATCCTGTGGGGACTAGCAGGCATGTTGCTCATGGCCGTTGGTATGACGGTGGCGTTTCTCGTGGACGTGGCTGCGCTCTCGGTACTCTTCACGGCCTTGTACGTGGTCATCTTTGGCGTGACGCTGGGTCCGCTCGTGTGGGTGATGACTGCCGACATGTTCCCAGACGCGATTCGCGCGCACGCGTCTTCGCTCTGTATCGGCATCAACTGGCTTTGCAACCTCGTAGTGGGGGTGTCGTACCCGTACCTGGCCGACGCGCTGCAGGACTTGAGCTATTTGCCGTTCGTGGCGCTGCTGGCGGTCTTTTACTGCATGGCACTCAGTTTGGTGCCGGAGACGTCGGGCAAGACGAGTGCGGAGATTCAACTCGAGTACGAAGAACGTCGTCGCTAGGAGCGTCCGCCGTTGAACATCAAGGCGCGACGCGTCGTAGAACTCGGAACGGTGACTACAAACTTCAGTGCGTTTCCTCTCCAGTTTGTGCCACTTCACTACGCGCTATAATGCCAAGAAAAAAAAGTTGACGGCAGATTCAGCGAACAAGTCAGTGCCGAAGACGGTCATTCTGATCTTATGTCTAGAACCCGATTCCTAGTCCAATGCAGATGTGTTCGCTCTCGAGCGATGGTAAGGAGGATTTTACCTCCGAAGGAAGATGTGAAAAGGTAATCGTGTCGTTCTAGACATCGGAGCATGACCAGAGGAGCGCATGTATTATAGTATGGCTCACTGCTTGAGCATAACCCCCCCCCCCCCCCCCCCCCTCTATTTCTTGGTGAGTCCACATGCGACGTCGCTATTGACTGCCACCTCGCATAGGCACTGGAGCTTCCCTGACGTCAAATGAACGGATGATTTTTGAGAACTTGAGAGATACAATGTAAATGATCCCAAAGATCCCTACGTGTAATGTCGCGAAGTGCCTGTTCAAAAAATGCTTCCGCTTTTTAGCTTGTGATGTGCTCTGGCGCCGGCTTTACTTACGGAAGTATCGGATACCAACTGCTCAAGTTTTGATGACGCACTTGCACTATCTAACCACCGCAGGCGTTTACGGCCTCTCCAAGACTCTCGTGGGTGGCAGGCAGGTTCGACCAGTTTGCTGTCCGCGGAGATAGGAACTCCGCCCCATTCGAGACCTCTTCAGTCCGCAATTTGCTTCTCGTCTGCCAACCAACCCAACGATGCGCATTTGCTACATCCTGCTCGTGGCTGCGGCCACCATGCTCGCCAGCAGCGAAGCTACCACAACCTCAGACCACACGAAGACGTCCAAGCTAACTTTCCTAGGAGTAAACTCGATCAGTGCGGACCAAACGAATGGCGCGAGTCAAAGGCGCTTGAGGGGGCAAGAGCTTGAGACCGAAGGCGATGAGGAGGAGGAAAGAGGTGTAAGCACGAACCTGCTCAAGCTTGACGACGTGTTCAAGCTTGACGACGTGTTCAGTACGAAGACACTGCGGAACATGATTCATAAGGCCACGCGGGAAGCTAAGCAGCAGACTCTGTTCAGCAGAATGGCCGCGGACCCTAACGTTAAGAGCGCTGTTCTTAAGCAAATTGCTGCGAAGGGCGACGAGGGCACGTGGATTACGTCGCAGTGGAATTTGTACATGGCGGGCAACTTCAAAAAGTTTGATAAGGCTGAAATAGCAGCCATGCGGAAACAATCCCTGTTCAATCTTGACGACCTGTTCAGTATGAAGACACTGCGGAATAGGGATGATAAGGCCGTGCGGTACGCTAAGCAGAAGGCTCTGTTCAACACTATGGCCGTGGACCCTGTGCTTAAGAGCGCTGTTCTTAAGAAAATTGCTGCGAAGGGCGACGATGGCAAGTGGATTACGTCGCAGTGGAATTTGTACCTGACGGGCAACTTCAAAAAGTTTGAAAACGCTGAAATAGCAGCCATACGGAAACAAAGTCGCCCCAGTACTATTACTGAGTGAGGGCCGCGATGACAAGGCGTTTTCCTATTCGAAAAATACCGACACACCTTTAGATTCATTCTCCTATTTAGTGTTTGCCGCTGCTTTTTACCTGGTATTTACCCTAAACCAGAGCACAGCGTCGCTCAGCCTGTCTGTCTGGTTCCACATTTGGTCATCTAGCATGGGTTTATTGTTTGCACAGTCCTCGTAGACGGATGTCTGCAAAGTTACGCCCATTTGAGTAGTCCCTGGGCCACCCCCAAATCTACAGCTAAACTAGTCACTACACTAACAAACATTTAACTTAAGATGTTTCGCCTACAGCACTACCGACTCGTGGTATCGGTACTTCCTATAATAGCAACGACGTGATCATGTCGTGTGGACGAACAGCCCGAACGCCACTGAACAAACAATCCTTGCTACTGCCAGTGGCTGCTCCACTTGAGTGCTTCCCGACATCGACACGAGCGTCAAAGCTGACCAACCTTCAAGTTGAAGTCAATTCAAAAGGTAGCCATCCGGATACTAAAACCCGGATATACAATTTTATGTGTGGTACCTCAACTTCCCGACCCCCGCTCTTTTCATCCCCCACTTTTCCTTTTGCCAAGAACGAGAACGAGCGAAGGCCTCCGCATTAATGAGCGCGCCCATCGACGACCTGCTGTACGGCGGCGACGACTCCGGGGATGAAGATGAACTGCCCAGTACGTGAGCCTGCGCCTCCTCTATCTACCCATACCTCCCCCGCCGCTAACCGACGTCTGTACGGCTCGCTACGCAGCTTCCACCGCGCCCATGCGCTCGTTCCCGCTGTCCGCGGCCGTAACTCCCCCGGGGGGTCTATTAGCGCCCGCAGCAATTGTGCCCCCGGTGGCCAAACTGCCCACACCGTCTCCCATTCGCCCGCAGCCGCAGCCGAAGCTGCCGACGCCCGGGAAGCAGACGCCTGGCTCGGGGCAGCAAATGTTCCAGCAAATGTTCGCCCTGCTGAAGCAGATGCTGCCCGTGGAGCAGTACGCGACGCTGCACTCGGAAATGAGGAAGGGCAATGGAGTGAGTCTTTTTTTGAGCGTCTGAGGGCTGTAGAAGACAAGATGTAGATACTGACAGGGTTTTTGTGGTGGGTAGAATGACATCAAGTCTATTGTGGACATTATCAAGCGGATTGCGGGCGACGCGATCTTCTCCAGTGTCATCCAGAAGATGGACTTGACCAGGACCTTCCCCACGGCCAATACGCCGGTGAGGCGTCTACTTGTGAAGATAGGGATTATGGCACTCTTGGAGCTGACTTTTTGTTAATGTCTAGGGAGCTTTTAGTGGAGTAAAGCCGGAGCCCGGAGTAGTTGGGCTGACATCCACGTCGCCTGGAGGGATGGGGAGACCACTTTCGACGACCACTGCGTCGCCTAAGCCAACGGCTATTGCACCCAACACGCGACCGATTGCTGCTGCACCGCCTACGCTTGCAGTTGCGACCCCGGTAGCGATGCCTGCGTCGATTGCAGCAGCACTACCACCACCGATCTTGCCGCCGCCTGGAATTGTTAGCACGTCACCAGCGAAGGTTGCAATGCCTGGAGTGAAATCGGAGCCATTGGCGACCACAAGTGGCGCAGCGACGACTGCTTCATCGCCAAACTCGTCGTCAGCTGTTGCTCAGTCGAGAAATGAGGCTCTGGAGAAGATCATGTTCGCAAAGCGGCTGCTGTCTCATGCGGCCACGTGCTCGCTGGCCCACGGTATGTGCCAAGTGAAGAAGTGCGACGATGTCCGCCGCGTATTCAAACACAGTTTGTCGTGCGGAGGCGCAAACGGGTGCTCGCACTGCGAACAGTTGAAAGGACTGGTGAAGTACCACGCGAAGGAGTGCGCTGTTGGGATTACAGAACACTGCTCCATCCCGTTTTGTGATGGCTTGAGACGTACGTACGCTCAGAACCAAGCATCTTTAGCAGCGAAGGCGAAAGCAGCTGGCAGAAAACTGGGCGGCATGGGCAGTGATGACGACGATGACAACACACCTCTTTCTTCCGCTGTGAACAAAGCAAAAAAACTTGCGAAAGCGAAGTCTCCCAAGAGCGCTGCTGGTCGAGGGGCTCCTATCCAACTCCCGAAGCGAAAAGGTTCGCTTTCCAGGACAAATAGTTCTTCATCCCCTGGTCCTTCGATGGTATCGACCACCACAGCAGCTTCCGCACCAGTTGCACCACAGAAGAATGTTACTGCCAACATGACACAGGAGTATGGCCGTCTGCTGCAGTTGATTCTTCACGTGGAGAAGTGTACCACCAGCGCTTGTCCTGTTGGCGAAGAATGCGCAGAGTCGAAGACTATCATGCAGCAGATGAACTCATCGAACCCACCGGTACGTAGTTTGTTTGCTATACGAGATGCTTGTAGCTCTAACGATATTCACGTAATGATAGGCGCGTGCCAATACGTACAAACAAGTGTATGGACACTACAAGACGTGCGTAGCGAAAAACAACACAGGCAATTGCCCCATGTGCAAGATTGGATTACTCCCTATCCTGACGACGGCACCGACAGGTGCTACTCCAACGCCATCCCCTCATTCCGTGAAGACAGCAATCGCACCCTCTGTAAACACTACGACCCTAGGTTCGGCTGTGTCCTCGTCACCTTCTGGAGGGTTCAACAAGCGCGGAAGCAGTGCCGTATCGCCTACGCCGCGTTCTCCTTTGAAGAAGCCACGCACTAATTCTACCAGCCGAGGCAGGTCGACGGCTGAGGTTGCAGCTCTAAGCGCTGCTGCGTCGGACCTGGTTAGCCAAGAACTTGCTCAAGCAAGCGTGGCGGATATTCGGAGAGAGGCCGATGTGCTCACGCACACTAACATTGAGCTGGGCTCGGAGCGGCGGATCATGATGGAGGGAGGTGTCCGGCGTGTGCGCATGGCGGAACAGCTGCCGTGCCAGAAAGAAGAGTGGGTGGAGAAAGACTTATTTAATTCCGAGACACTACGCACCCAAATGCGCGAGGTCGGGCGACGATCCGGAGTTGAGCTGGGAGGACATACAAGCGAGGTGATGGCTTACGCTCTCCACGAGTACTTGAAGCAAGCGATCGAGGAAATGGTGGAGGTCTCCAAACAGCGCGGCGACTCGCAAGCCAAGTCGCTCGAGGCGTTGCAAAAGGCTCACAGGGTAGGAGCCAGAATGGACGGACGGCCAGGAAGCCACATGGAGCTCACAGCGACAGATATCTTGCGCGTGAGTTGCGAAGACTCGTTCACGAAGTTACGGCAGGAGGACCTATCGCTGCGCGCTCAGCTGTTGGAAGATGCGAAGCGCGAGGAACAGATCGAGAAGGAGCGCGCGAAGAAGCGCAAGAAGGTCGACCGCAGCAAGTTGAACCAGGACGAGCGGGACGAGGCGGAGATGGACGTCGAGGAGCTGGCGGTGAAGGACTTGAAGGAGCGTCTGCTGCAACAGGACAAAGGAGGCGTGCTGAAAGTGGACGGTCGCGTCAACGAGAGCATCTCAGCCAAGTTCGCCCCGCGCGACATCGACAACCAAGTGACCATGGAGGACGCCAACTACTGGCTGCTCAGCCAGAAGCCGTACATTCGCCCGAAGCTGTTCGTACGTGCCGAGGCCGCACGCATCGTAACCAAGTCGCTCCTCTGAGCAACGAACGACCTCGAAGCGCGCAAATTCACGGACGAGCAGAGAAAAAGGCAATAAATTAAAAAGCACCCTGCTGGCACTTGGCAGCGGATGGTCTTTGATTGCTGGCTATTCGAAGCGCGAGTGGATCCGCACCTCGCCCTTCTTCGCGGCCTCCGGGATGTTGGCGGTGCGGAACGCGTACACATCGGACTCGATCATGGCAGCACCTAAAGAATAGGCAGCACGACATTTTGGAAAAAATGGTTAACGATTAGCCGATTGATTCTTGCCATTTCTTGGATATTTGTACCTGGTATGACAGAGGAGTCGGCGACGTAGACGTCCTGGCCATCGTTGCGTATCTCCACAAAGTGTGTGCGTTGTTTTACGCCCTTCGACTTGAGTCTGGGCGAGGATGGCTGCAGTTTCCCGGATGGGGTCATGGCCATATCCACGCCTTTGTAGAGCCCCTCACCCGTCTCCACTGCGATGTGGTAGGCGTGCCACGGACACTTTATAGTCGTCTTGCCGCCCATTTCCTCAATGTCCCCATTCACCAAAGGCCCACCGTGATCTGCAGACAAAACGATAATGAGCACCACCACCAGAACGCGGATACCCCCCTTTCGTTTAGACGCACGGTAGCAGGCTTGGTCCATGCAGAAAACTTGTCCTCGGATGTTGAGCAGCATGACGCTGCGATGCGAAGTCGGCAGCTCCATGCATCGCTTGGATCCGGACGGCAGCTCCGAAAGCGTGCACACAAACTCGTACGTCAGCAGCTCCGCAGACATCGCCAGCCCCTCGTTTTGCTATCAGAACCCTCAAATCTAGAGAAGTAATTAAAAGGAGAGATACTGTACGTAGGATTACGCCCGATTGGTGATTAGTCCCAGTTGAAGTTTACTTTTGGGCTACATGTATTGAGCTATTGAGCTACTGAGCTGCAGGGAGCTAGTGGCATGCGTTCTTCTTCTTTGGGTGGCAGTGGGGCTATGACGACATAGTGCTGTGGCTTCTTGGTCGAGAAGTACGATCCTAGCTTGGTCAACACGCCGGCTAGCACGGACGCGACCATCAGCGACGCCGCCCATACCGCTCCGTCGATGATACTTCCCATCATGGCACCTGACAGTCCTGTTAAAAAGTAGCCTACTGCCGTCATGATACCTGCAGCTCCTGCTGCGATATCGCGAGGAAGATCAGAGGGAACGGTGTAGCTCAGAAGCGTGTAGTTTCCCAGCAAGAAGACACTGGACAGGAAAATGAGAGCTCCCAGTACCCCCACGCTGCAAGTCGCGCTCACGAGATAAATCACGCCCAGGACGACAGCTTGCAGCAGTGAGAAGATGAAAATGGGCATCACCCGGTCCGACCGGAAGATCACGTCGCTCAGCCAGCCGCACAGGATGCCCCCGACAAAACCTCCCATGGTCCACGCACCGCCGATGATCGCCGTGTCGCTGGAGGTGAGTGGGCTCTCGCGCACAGCGTCGAAGAAGGAGAGGAACCAGTTGAGAAATCCATCGCGAGCCCAGCAGAGGAAGAAGACGGCGCCGAGATACCCGAGGAAGGTGTAGTTGCGCAGGAGCTGCTGCATTTGCTGCTTCGGTGTCAGATTAAACTCGGTTTCCTCGTCTACTTGGTCATCTGACGGCGACGAAGTAGCGTCTTTCGTCACGTTTGTTGTATCTTCTAGCTTTCGCTGTGGAGAAGTCAAAACCAGTTGCTTGGCAGTGAAGTTGTGCGCACCGCCAGGCGAGGTTTGACGTAGCGTGAAATGACGAGCGCCATATCGAAAATCACCGCACCAGGGATAAAAAAAACATGTACGCTCAACCAAGTGACCCAATAATACTGCTACCGGTGCCCAGCGTCAAGTAGTACCCACTCGTCAACATGATCTTGAAGAGGCCTGCGAACAAGCCACGCTCACTCGGAGCATACCACGCTGCGTTCATCTTGACGACGGCGCTAGTGCCGAAGCCTTGTACTAACATGTTGGATGCGTGCAGCACGATGAACAGCACTTGTTGAGCCGCCAGCGGTGCACGACCGAGGAAAAGCACGCCGAGTAAAAGGTTGCAAATTGCCGCCCCTAGACACGCAGCAACCATGTCTTTCTTGCGATCGGTGATCTGACCTGTAAAGGGCCCAGTAATGGCATAAGCCCAAGATCCAGCGGCCAAGGCCCTGCGCAAGAAGCAGCGAGGAGATACACGTTATTCGTTCGGATCGACTCGGAAAATACTACCACCGACAGGGAATGCGACGTACCAGCCCATGTACGCCGAAGAGAAGCCTGGTTGATCTCGCACAGCTGAGACGTTACCAGCAGCAACATTGTATCTAGCCGTGTAGAATGCTGCGTACGCGATACCCATTGGGAACCAGTTCTGCAGTACCTAAAACCACGCCAAGCCAAACACCAACCAAGATCAACAACACTTCGTGTTGAAATCACAGAAAACGTTCCCTGACATAGTAGTGCTTACCGGTAGGCGCGCGAGTGCCGTGATTTCCCTTGAGGACCCAGCTGGACATCGTAGAGGACACCACAGGCGGCAAATGCGACGATCAGCAACGGTGTGACCACCTGAGCGCTCATTCCTGGTGTGTTTCTCAGCTGATGAAGAACACGAGTGATTCGAGAATGAGCGTCGAGCTGGAATGAAAAGTTAGGCGTCATAAGGACTATTTTCAGTAGGACTCACTACTACCACAGATACGCAGTAAGACCGTTGGATTCGACAAAGCTTTCCCACCCTGCACGGGAACCAATCCCCGGGCCTGGGACTAGGCTCGCACACCGAGAAGCGTGGCGATATTCTTGGTCGCAGTTGAAGTTTTCATCGCACACCGGAATTTCAGTGAACGGTTGAAACAGAACCACAAAGAGATACATGTCGAGCTGCAGTTGGTAGCGCTGCTGCATTTTAGTGCCTCATTTCGACGGCCAGCGGCTTGTAACTTTTAGCGGTTGTCGAGTTCTGTTGCCTGAATTGCCCGTACAACTCGAGTTAAAAAGATGCTGCTTCGCCCTGCTGAAGTAGAGACTTGCGACGAAGCGGCATGGGCGACATGATGAAGTCGCCGTTGAGCTGAACGATTGAAGCGCGGCGGCTGCCCAGACTGACGAGCGAAAGCGGTGTCGTCTCTTCAAACTCTCCTGGCAGTGGCGTGCCTGCCGCTTGCTCCTTGGACATCATCATGCCTCCTTCCGAGAAGTACGACCCCAGCATCGTAAAGACGCCTGCCAGCACCGACGCCACCATGAGAGAACCCGCCCACACCCCATAGCCTCCATTGCCAACGACGTTGCCCATAAAAGCACCCGACAACCCCGTCGAGAAGTAGCCCACAGCCGTCATGACGCCCGCGGCACCAGCAGCGATGTCCTGCGATAGATCTGACGGCACCGTATAGCTTAGCAGCGTGTAGTTTCCCAGCAAGAAGACACTGGACAGGAAAATGAGAGCTCCCAGTACCCCCACGCTGCAAGTCGCGCTCACGAGATAAATCACGCCCAGGACGACAGCTTGCAGCAGTGAGAAGATGAAAATGGGCATCACCCGGTCCGACCGGAAGATCACGTCGCTCAGCCAGCCGCACAGGATGCCCCCGACAAAACCTCCCATGGTCCACGCACCGCCGATGATCGCCGTGTCGCTGGAGGTGAGTGGGCTCTCGCGCACAGCGTCGAAGAAGGAGAGGAACCAGTTGAGAAATCCATCGCGAGCCCAGCAGAGGAAGAAGACGGCGCCGAGATACCCGAGGAAGGTGTAGTTGCGCAGGAGCTGCTGCATTTGCTGCTTCGGTGTCAGATTAAACTCGGTTTCCTCGTTATCCGGTGTCCGCTGAGTGGTAGGCAGCACCTCGTCAAAAAAATTGTGCGTATCGGCTGGAGAATTTTTCACGTAGCAGGAAATGACGAGCGCCATGACGAACAGCACCGCGCCTGGGATCGCAAACACGTACGCCCAGCCCAGCGTCCCGATAATGCTGCTCCCCGTGCCCAGCGACAAGTAGTAGCCGCTCGTCAGCATGATGTTGAAGACGCCGGCGAAGATGCCACGCTCACTCGGAGCATACCACGCCGCGTTGATCTTGACTACGGCGCTCGTCCCAAAGCCCTGCACGAGCACATTTGAAGCGTACAGCACGACGAAAAGCGCCTGCTCCACGGCGAAAGGCGCGCTGCAGAGGAAGAGCACGCCCAGCGACAGGTTGCACAGCGCCGCCCCCAGACACGCGACGAGCATGCCGTGCTTGCCTCCGATGCGGTCCGTCATCTGCCCCGTGAAAGGCCCAGTAATGGCATAAGCCCACGAGCCAGCAGAGAGGACCCTGGCACACAGTAGGCAATGTCAGTGTATCAGCCACAAGGAATTGAGCAGCTTCTGTAGTTTACCAGCCCATGTAGGCAGACGAGAAGCCGAGCGAGTCACGGACAGCCGAGACGTTGCCCGCTGCCACGTTGTATCTGGCCATGTAGAAGGCAGCGTAGGCGACGCCCATGGGGAACCAGTTCTGCAGTCGTCGCCATCTAAGGCACAAGAGAGCGTCAATGGTCGACAGATTGCGCGTACTCTAGTGCTTGTTTGCCTGGACTACCGGTAGCCGCGCGAGTGCAGCGCTCGTCCCTCGGGACTCAGCTCCACGTCGTAGTAGGCGCCGCAGACGACGAACACGAGGATCAGCAGCGAGGTGGCGGTCTCCACGTTCATGACGCTCAGTTGATTGGCTTGAGGCGGATCGGAGACTGAGCAAGTGCGTCCCTCCGTGTCGCTGATGGAGATGTGCAGGCGGGACAAGTGGTCGCGTCGAGCTGCGTCATGAGCATTCGTCAGGAGCATTCGTCAGGAGCATTCGTGTACCTCCTGCCCGCACATTGACGCCTGCATTGACTCATGGTGAAGCATTGGAGAGGAGTGCAAATGGAGGCTAGTACATGTAGTCGTAACGGACGAGAGCCCATCACGTGGCAGTGACGTCACATGGAGACGAACGGAATTCGGAACCTCTTGGGCTGCCAATCAGTTGCGGCTGACTCACCAAAAGATACACCGTCGCGTTGGGGCAGTACTGTACTAGTACACCATACGCGTGGTCGTGCCAGAGAGCTTGATCTCTACGACGACTAGTTCAGCTAGACGACAGTACTTGGAACGCACCGAGTCCATCGGAGGATTGTTGACGAGGCGGTTGGTGTCGATATTCGCCAACCGCGTCAACCACAGTCAAGATGTTGACTCGGATTCACGCCAACGCCTTCTTCTTCACAAGGTGCCTCGTTTACCTCTGCGGGTGATTCAGGACCACACGTTCCTTCCCGTGGTCCTGAATCAGGCGCAGTCTCCATTTCGACAAGATGGACGACTTCACTCAAGCTGCGGGGGTGGGAGACGTCGCGAGGATGAGGCAGTTGGTGCAGCAAGGCGCAGACGTCGATACTCAAGACGCTTTGAGGGAGGCTGCAGAAGAAAGCCAATTGGAGGTGGTGCGGTTCCTCGCCGAGCATTGTGGCGTCGATGTGAATGCCATTTTCAGTGACGGGTACACGGCGCTCATGTGGGCCGCTCTGAACGACGACATTGAGCTTGTCCAGTATCTCGCTCAAGAATGCGGCGCTCAGGTCGATATCCAGCAGAAAGACGGGTACTCGGCGCTCCTGTGGGCCGCTCAGGACAATCGCATTGAGCTCGCGCGATTCCTCGCTGAAAAGTGCCGCGCTAACGTGAATATCACGAACAACGATGGATATTCAGCCTTGATGCTCGCGGCTTTCAACAAAAACATTGACCTCGTCCGGTATCTTGCTGAAGAATGTGGAGCCGATGTGAATACGCAGGCGAGAGACGGAAAAACTGCTCTCCGAATTGCAGCGGACCGTGGGTACCGTGACATTCAGCGCATACTCACGCCATTTCTCCTGCCTGCCGCTCAACGAGATACGACAGCAGCCGCCGATTGTGTCAATCTGCCGACCGAAGTCTTGTCAAGCTACTCCATCTCTCCATTCGAAATCGAGCTGGTCCGGTACTCGCTCAACGGTAATATTGGAGGTGATTTTCGTGTCAAGTGGCTCGATGCCGACGCGGTGGTGAAGCTGTTCGTTCCAGAGGCCTCCCACGTCGCCTTCGAGGATGAAGTGCGTCTGTGGCAGCAATTGCGGCATCCCAACGTGACCAAAATGTACGGCGCGTGCGACGCTGGCCCGCATCTGAAGCTTTTCGTGTGTGAGTATGCCAGCAATGGGTCACTTCTCGAGCATATTAACTTGTCTTCGGAGGAGAAGCCGATTATTTGGAAGTATCTGCACGAGGCGGCGCTAGGTCTCGAGTATCTGCACGAACGGGGTATCGTGCATGGCGATCTTCGCTGCAGTACCGTTTTGATCGGCAGTGATGGTCTGACGAAGCTGGCGAATTTTGGGTTAAGTGGCTCGAGCAAGAGACCCAATCTTGCTTCTTCAAGCGTTGTTGGGTCGATGCGCTGGCAAGCGCCCGAGGTGCTGGAAGGGAAGCAGCCATCGTGCGAGTCGGATGTCTATTCTCTAGGAATGTGCATTCTGGAAGCTGCGACCGGAAAATTGCCGTGGGCAAACTTAACCGAATATTCAGCAAGGTCCGCTAAAGCCTATTGGTCTCCCGAGACGAACGTTGACGCTCCGAGCACCCCCGATTGCCTTGTTGGCGATGCGCGGGAGGTAGTTTGGCGCATGTGCTGCCAAGATCCCCGCAAACGCTCCAGTTTGACGTCTATTGTCTACGAGCTCGAGCGTCTGGCTATTCAAGAGAGCTCTAGCACCGTCCAGCCAGACCAAGAGCCTGCAACCTCCGTTGATGATTACGAGTTGGGCAGGCTGAAAGAACTGTGGCTGAAGGTTCAATCCAAGATGCAGAAGTGCGACAACGTGCAATATCGCCAAACATTTGAGGACATTAAGGTCGTGCACGAACGTCTGCGAGCTACAGCGCATCACCCGACAGTACTCGCGCGATTTGATGCCCTGGTCGCCGAGTTTTACCAGACGATCAAGTTGTCGCCTGAACAAGCTCAACTTATGCGGCTGTCATCAACGCGTGCCACCACCACCAGTTTGTACGCGCTGCATTGGCGCATCAACGCGCTCTTGGCATCATTGGGTGAGGGGGCGGATGCAGCGAAAGAGAGACAAGCGCGATGGCAGCAACAGCGCAGCGACCAAATTGAGTGGTTCGTGTCCGGCGTGTCGGACACTTTCCTCCTGTTGAGCGATTTGAAGTCGGCGGAAGAACGGTCGACAGTTTTGAGAACGTTGAAGGCAGAGATGAAGAATCCTCTTGGTAAATATTCCCTTGATCAGCTGAACGCCATGAAGAAGACGTGCGAGGACATTGGCAGCAAGTTGGAGACTGAAGGTTTGCCAGAACTCACACCAGAATGGTTCATTCCCTGGTACGAGTTGATCGTCGACGAGTGGAATTGTCTGGGTGCAGGTGGCTTCGGAAGCGTGTACCTAGCAAAGTGGCTGGACTCGGATGTGGTAGTGAAACAAGTGGCCGTGGCTGGCTCGCACGACAGCGATGGCCCTTTCTCCTACGACTCGTACTCGAGTTTGTCGGCATCAATGGACCCCACAGCTTCGCAAGCTCAACTGGACAGTGCCAAGAGAGCAGAAGCTCTGGCGATGTTCCGCCGCGAAGTCGACATTTGGTTCGGACTTAGCCATCCCCACGTCGTTCGGCTATTTGGCGCCTGTCATGTCGGGAGGCCATTCTTCGTCTGTGAGTACGCTACGAACGGGACCTTAGTCAGATATCTGCGAAAATATCCGGACGAATTGTGGACGAAGTTGCTGGAGGCAGCGCTGGGTGTGCAGTATCTTCACGCTCGCAATGTGGTGCATGGCGATCTGAAAGGCAACAACATCGTGATCGGTACCGACATGAAAGCGAAGGTGACGGACTTTGGCTTGAGTTCTGTCGCGAGCGATGAGGCTACACCCCTGGTATCAGCTGCGTTGCATTGGGTGGCCCCAGAGTGCTTCGGTGCTAGCACGCGACCCACCTCTGCGTCGGACATTTACTCTCTGGGTATGTGCATTGTGGAAGCTCTGCGAGTTGTGGAGGCAGTCAACTCAGGGAATACTACGCAACCGTGCCTGCCATGGGGGAATCAAGGTAACTTCGTGGTGAAGTCGCACGCAACAAAGGGCAGGTTGCCAGCACAGCCTAAGGCCTGCAAGGACAATCAGTGGGAGCTAGTCAAGCGAATGTGTGCCTTTAACCCAAAGGACCGGATCAAGATATCGACTGTGGTGGACGAGCTAGCAAAGCTGGCAACAACCAACAACCAACATGCTGACCGCGCCGACAACACTCCGACGAACTCGGTGAATTTGAAATGTGTACCCGAAACGATTGCTAAGGCCCGGAGACTAGTGGTCCGACTGCGAGACGTCCCAGGACAACGTGATGCAGTGCTTTCGCTGTACGCCTGCTTGTGGGATCGCCTTGAGCAGGTGCACAGACAGATCGATGGCAGCTCCGATGCTGAGTGTCGTGCTGCCTTCTGTTCACTGGTTGCTGACGCTGATGTATCCACGACGGAGTTGGAAGACACGAAGGGAAACCTCGTCGCGTTGGCTGAGACGACGATGCGGTGCTATGCGTTGAATCGAACTTTGGCCAAGTTGTGCGACGCCTACTTTCTTGTCCAAGATTTTACTTTTGGGAACCAATTCGGAATTTAGGTTGTGCAACTTTTTGGTACAATTAGGCCAAATATGGATAGCTTCTGATGGTTTCAATGTTTGATGCTTAGTCTGGCAGCTAAAAGTACCGTTCGTATACGGAGTCCATGATAGATATCAACGAAAGCCTTACCACTACAAGCACGACTACATGCCACACAACTCCATAGCCAGTAGTAAAGTTCAAAAAGATGGTGTGGCCTTCGCAGGCGTGGGCGACTCGACCGTGATGAAGTCGACGTCGAATGACACGGAGCAGTTCGACAACTCCTGGGAGGCCTCGGTCGTGGGTGTGATTGCCGCTGGCTGGTGCCTCGACTTGGCTGTACGGCCCTGGGAGAAGTGCGACCCCAGCTTGACGAACACGCCCGACAAGACGGATGCCACGACCAGGGACAGCGCCCATACGAGGTAGCCTGCACCACCAATGACGTTGCCCATGATGGCGCTGGAGAGGCCTGTCGAGAAGTACCCGACAGCATGCATGATGCCGGTCGCCCCAGCCGCGATGTCTTGCGGCAAATCCGTCGGAACCGTGTAGCTCAGCAGCGTGTAGTTGCCCAAAATGAAGACGCTCGAAAGGAACGTCAGAGCTCCGAGAGCCGCCACGCTGCATGTAGAGCTGACGAAGTAGATGACCGCGAGGACGACGGCTTGTAGCAGGGAAAAGATGAAGATCGGCATCACTCGGTCGGAATGGAAGACGGCGTCGCTGATCCAGCCGCAGAGAATGCCTCCAACAAAACCTCCAATTGTCCAGGCACCGCCAATGATGGCCGTATCGCTGGACGTGAGGGACTCCGCACGCACATCGTCGAAGAAGGAGAGGAACCAATTGAGGAATCCGTCACGCGCCCAGCACAAGAAGAACAAGGCAGCGAGGTATCCGAGGAATGTCCGATTTCTCAGAAGCTGCTGCATCTGCTGCTTGGGCGTGAGCACTTCTTCGACTGCGTCTTCTCCGCATGACATGCACTGAGGGTCTAGCTCAAGCTGCGTCGTGCACGTCGGTAGCTGGTCCGCTGAAAAGTGGTTCGTATCGGCCGGGGAACTTTTCACGAACGAGAGAATAACGACCGACATGACAAGGAGCGCTCCGCCAGGAAGGATGAAGACGTACGCCCAGCCCAATGCTTCAATGATACTGCTGCCGGTGCCCAGTGACAAGTAGTAGCCACTCGTCAACATGGTGTTGAACACTCCAGCGAACACCCCGCGCTCACTCGCCACATACCACGCCGCGTTGATCTTCACGACGGCGCTGGTGCCAAAGCCTTGCATCAGCACGTTTGCTGCGTACAACACAACGAAGAGGACTTCTTTCACCAGAAGCGACCCATTGCTGAGAAAGACTATGCCGAGTGCCAAGTTGCAAAGTGCTGCCCCAACACACGCGACGATCATGCCGTTCCTGCCTCCGATGCGGTCGGTGATCTGCCCAGTGAAGGGGGCACTGATAGCGTACGCCCATGAACCTGCAGATAGGACCCTGGAAAATAGCATGCATCAAGACGAAGCCCACCGATTCAACACCGAAAGACTAGCGGATGAAACGTACCAGCCCATGTACACGGAGGAGAAACCAAGTCGGCTGCGTACAGACGGAACGTTGCCGGCAGCTACGTTGTACCTGGCCATATAGAAGGCGGCGTAGGCCACGCCCATAGGGAACCAGTTCTGTAGTCGTCGCCATCTAAAATATCAAAAAAAGTCAGCTAAGTACAAAGAGTAAAGTTTGAGAGTGGTCTTACCGGTAGCTGCGTGAATGCAGCTTCCGTCCTTGGGGACTCAGCTCGACGTCATAAATGACGCCACAGGTCAGGAACGCGAGGATCAGCAGCGAAATCACTATCTGGGCATCCATTCTGAAAGTAGTTTGAGCTGCTCAGCACTTGGAAACTTGGAGAATGAGAGAGTCTAGACAGCTCCAAACGTCTGGTCTTGAGCGCTAGAGTGCCCTCGTCATGCGATGCAGCAATTTGGCACGACTCTTCGCACGTGCGCGTCGCTGTCGCCTCTTTCTGAGCTCACTACCTAAGCTCCAGTCACTGAGTGCTGCTGTTGCTGCTTCGCCCTAGACATGTACATTGTATTGAAGCGCCTAGCGGTTACCACGGAAAATTCGGAACCCAGCGCTGGCCAATCAGCTTAGTTTTCCAATTCGGAACCCGCTTGTTAGCCAATGGGAAGCGCGCTAAGGTTTCGCTACTCGACTTCAACATCGTGACGGTTATCTGCCCTGAATCCTACATCGACGACGACGTCCATTCTTGTACGCCGCCTGGATGCTGCATTTAAACCCGAGGCTTAAGCCTAGACAGCGATTGCTTTGGAGTGACGTCGAATGCGATCTACCTCTTGGTCAACCATCTCGTTGACACACGACTGCAGAAACTTGTCCGCTGAAACCACGAGGCTTGTGCTGCACGACTGAGCCCGTAGACGATGAGTGGACGACAACTCAGCCGCGGAGCAGACCTTCTGTGCGACAAGTACCTCGCACGTCATCGCAGTGCTGCGCTCGAATGTAGCGTTAATCCTGAATGCCGTTGGACGGCATTCTATTTGGCCGTGAATAGCTGGAGGGCGCGTAAGGCGTGTGAATTTCTCTCCAAGGTGTCTTCTCCAAGGTGGTTGAGGGAGTAGACACAGTATTGCATAACCCAAACGGAACTCGGCGGCGTTGAGCAGCGAGAATTCGACGGCACCGACATGTTCGCCCCTCATTCAGCGGTTGGTTGCCGTCGTTCATCGTGAGGACAGGCAAAACTTCTCAGTCAGATGAGCCTTTCATTCCTGGTTGAACTCGTCCAATGCAGTCACATCCAATGGTAGCCATGGATAGTCACAACGTGTTGGTTGTAAGCGTGACAACCACGGTAAGCCACCACGTCAATGCGTCGTAAAGGGTGCAAGTGCAAGATGAGTTACACGGGGTATCTTTTCTCGGAGTTGTAGAGCGTTGCCACTGAAACGCACCACACTTTCATATCGCTGGTCTGGGAGAACGTTACATGTAGTTGGTGTATCAACCCCACAACACTCATATTGAGTAAGAACCTGGATTGTCTAACAACAGGTAGACGCAAAATAAGCAAAGCGGGCATGAGTCAACCCTTCCGGTAAGTATCACAATTGGTGGCAGTGTACCTTTCTCCTTTTTCAGCGCTTTTCCTGGCGTCATTGCTTAGAACTACCGTGGTAGTAATCACATTCTGCTACCACCAGTGTTCTCAATGATGAACTACTACAGCCCACCATCTATATTTTGGAAGGTACCCTCATGAAGCTACGAGTTGTAGGATGTGAGCATTGCTGTCGAAGCTCTACATCGCAAAGTGGGAGCCTTTATATTGTTTGCATGAGGACTCAGCACCCGAGGCTTGGTAGCAGTACCGGTTTCGCGGTTGGTGCTACCAAAAAAATACCTGCCTGTTGTTGCGTTTTCAACTGCAAGGACTGCTCAGGTGATACTGAGGTAGCTTCGACGTCCTCGCCATTGCTGCCATGTATCGACGATGTGGACACTTTGTGTTGGAATGAAAGAAACTTTCATTTATCTCTATCGTCGTCCAAACCATCAGTCAACAATTTCAAACCTGCGGCAACAGGGATCGTACACTCACTTGTGTGGTAGGATACGGCTACGACGAGCCACTAGACTTTGCTGCGTTAGTCTTTGCCTCTGCCTTTGCCATCTGGTCGATTGCGCGCGCGACGTCCTGTGGTTTGAAGTCGACACGCATGCGCAAGAGCGTCGCAATAGTCTCCAGAGATAGTTCCTCTCGCACACTGGCAAGATAATCCAGCACGTGCGAGGGCTGCATGAGGTTCAACATGAACACGACCTGGAAAAGACGCGTGAACGCCGCACGCAGACTCTTCTGGGGCACGAGCGTCGACACACGAGCTAGTATATCAGTCACCTCGCGCTCAAGCTGCAGGGCGCCCAAATCGTTGCAAGACTTCTTGGACGTGAGCAGCGCACGCTCCAAACACAAAGTCAAATCTTGCGTAACCGCTTCAACCAGATCCTCGAACGGGGTACTGCATAGCGCACGCTCATAGCGCTGTAGCTCACGGTTCTTCATGACCTCTTGCTCTACTAGCCGCAACAAGGGCGAGCCCCGCGAGCCGAACGCATCATATTCGGCTGATGTGAGCACGTATCTCAACTGCTCGTCCATCTGTAGCTGAATCACCTGCAACAGCCGCTTACGCAGCGACCGGGACAACACCTCCTGCACTTCATTGGAAACAATGGAGTGGAATGCCTCAGTCATGTCGTTGATGGGAGTGGGCAGGCACTCGAGGATGGATGCATCACTAGGGAAACCGGCGCGAGAATACTCGTCGATCTTGTCCTGCAGGGCACGCACAAACTCGCCGCTCATGTAGGCAGAGTTGATAGTCATGATGAGTCTGGCTTCCTCCTGCAGTGTCCGCTCGAGATCTTCATCCACTGCCTGGAGCAGCATATCCGAGAAGGAAACTTCAGTTTGACCACCTTCGGCGTCTTCGTCCAGCCCAACAGAGCCGTCATTTTTGCCGTTGGCTCCGGCAGAAGCTGCATCACTGGGGCTCAGCGGGATTACGCACGGTCGACTCGGAAGTGCCAGGATAGCTGGCAGATACTGCGACTCTAAGGCGTCCACAAGTGCAATCACGATGGAAAGAGCCGTATGATAGTTCATGCTGCATCAAGCATAACCCAGCAAGATCAGTAAACACACTCGTCATGGATAGTCAACCCGCCGTCAACTTACCACTGGGAGGCCCTGAAGAAGGCCTTGTTCAACACAAACGACACATCCTCCACCACACTTGACACGTAGACGCCATGCTCCAGTTCCTGGGGCTCGGCAATCGCCGTCGCCTTGTGCACGGACTGGAACACGTAGAACCTCTCCAGCACCAAGTACACCCCACTAAGCTCCTGCACTTTCGTCTGAAAGCCTGCGTTCCCATCCTGCTGTCCTAGTCCTTCACAAACCGTCGTCAGAAACGCCGTGTAGCTCACAAGCACGCGGATAATAAATGCCAGCTCGTCCAGGAACAAGTCCATCATCTGGAGACTCTCGTCCGCCTCCACGTCGTCCGCCTCCAGCGCCTGTCTCGGGTCTTTTTGCGCCTGTGCATTGGCGCGTCGTTCCCACGCCACCATCCTCGCATCTAGTGCGTACATTTGCACCATTTGTAGTGCGATATCCGCGCACGATGCGTGGACAGGTCCTAACACTAGCCGTAGTACCTGTGCGTCCCCCGTAACGTCAGCTACGGCGTTCATGATGTCCGTAGCTCCTGTCAGCAGCTCACTAAGTGCCTCCACGTAGAAGGCGCGATCAATGTATCCGTGCTCGTTCACTTTGGCGGCCTGTTTGCTGTCACGCACGCGGTCCAGCGCGGCGCGCGCCTGCGTAGCGAATATGCCCCTTAAACAGCTTGAAAAGGGCTCCGCGGCGGCGTGCGCGGCGCCCAGAGCTGCGCAGCGTGCGAACGCAGTCAGTGCGGCGTCCACGTCGGAGCCCGCGCAGGCCTGTTGCAGCTTGGAGAGCGCCGCGTCCTGCAGGCTTTCGGCTTTGGCCTCGCAGCTGCGCAGCATCTCGTCGCGCACGGCCGCGTCTTGACCCGCACAATGCGCGGCACTCACGCGCATATCGCCCAGGGCCTGGCACACCTGCTCCAGCTGCTGCTCCGCCAGCGCCACGTAGAAGGACGTCACGCTCTCCTCGAAGCTCATGGCGAAGTCTTCTGTAGTGATTGACGCCGTGAGGGAGATTGCGCTAAGTACGCACAAAAAAGCTGTACCACGTCACAGGTTTGGAAATTCATTTTTGTATCTTGCGGTGTTCAAGGTGAAGGGATTTGTTTGTTTCCCTATTTGAAGCACTGATTCCGGGTGGAGTAATCTCATCTAAACAGCACTGTTCCTGCTCGACGACAAGTTGCAATTGAGAGGCTGCGAATTGCACGTCGAGTTGGCTGGGAGCTCTTTACTTGTCGGCGACGAGGGGTCCGATGAGCGCGCTGGTGGCGTCGAAAACCTCGTCGGGGCCGGGGGTGGCGTCCACCTTGAAGACCTTGTCTTGCTTCTCGTAGTGCAGGATGACGGGCATGGTCGAGTCGAGATACGTGCGGAAGCGCTTGCGGATGGCCTCGGCGTTGTCGTCGGAGCGGCCGCTGGTCTTGCCGCGCTCCAGCAGACGCTGCTCCATGACGCTCTCGGGGCAGTCGTAGAAGAGCACGCCCTGCACCTGGAACTCGTCCGCAGACATCTCCTCCTGCCAGCCCTGCAGGTTGTCGAAGTTGCGCGGGAAGCCGTCAATGAGGAACAGGTCGCGGCCGCTCTTGACCATGGCTTGCTGCAGCAGGCTCAGCGTGATCTTCACGGGCACAATCTGTCCTTCCTTGATCATGCGGTCGATGAGCTCGCCATTGGCTGAGCCCGACTGGCGCTCCTCGCGCAGCAGGTCACCGGCCTACAAAAAATGACAATACAAGTGACACATTTAGAGTTTGTGATACACTCCAAACTTGACGGTATCTTTCCGCACCGACAAATGCACGAAGCCGAACTTTTCCACGAGCTTGGTGCACTGCGTGCCCTTGCCGGCGCCGGGGCCGCCCAGCACGAACAGGATCTTCTTGGTCAGCGCCGCGCTCATCTTGGTCGAATTTGCAACTGCCGACGAGGGGACAGTGTAAGGCCTATCGTACCTAACGTGATAGGTCCGAAATTAGTGTTTTGGACCGGTTCGATCTTGATTGAGATCCGCTTCCAAAGACGGGAAGGAAGGATCGCTTCAAGCGTCGATGGAGACCAAGAGCCACGTGGCCATCAACATGTCCGGCAACGGCTCGCTGGATGTGGCGTTAGCGCGAGAGGAGGCGCTGCACCGCTTCCGCGACATCAACTGGGCCACCTACACGCGGTGCGCCCCAATTCTCTATTTATCAGATTGTAGTTTGCAGCGACCCGAATTTACTTAGCTATTTTCGGATGATTGCGTCGTAATGGTCGGCTACCAGTGTGGGCGGGTTCTCACTGGAGAAGACGGAGATCACCGCGTTGAAGGACTTGGAAGGAGTCATCAAGCCTGGCGCCGACGACGCCACAAATGTGAGGATGCAATTGAAAATAATGTTATAGTTTATTATATTTATGGGTTATTTTGGAGTGTTGTAGGTCAAGGCGGTGGACGAGTTCATGAGTGGTGGGTGTGGTATATTGAAGTTTTTAATGTGTTGTGGACTAATTCTGTGTTTTGTTGTTGGATTAGATGCCGGGCCTTTGGTGGGTGGTGCACTGCTAAAGCTCGTGAAGAATGTGACGGAGCCCACTGTGCTCAAATACTGTTTGGCACGCATGGAGGAGCTGCTACCGGGTAGAATGTTAATGATGTTTGGAGATTGTCGTGGCAGTCTGCAAGAAATTAACGGACGGGTTTTTATTTTTGCTGGTTGCAGACGGCCTTCGTCTGCACAAGCGGATGGTGTACTTTGTGCCGGAAGGCAGTACCGTGGATGCTGCGCCGTTCTTGAGGATGATCCGTAACGACACGGGCTACATGCAATACGCCGCGAGCCACTTGCTTGCTCTTTTCCTCACGTACATGAATTGTATGAGGTCGAAACTTGTTTCAGACATTTTGATTTAGTTGTGTGCAATGTGTTGACGTTAGGATTCGTCCGCGCCAGGAGGATGCGGAAGCGCTGGGTCAGTGGCTGATTCAGTCACTGAAGACGGGTGCTCTGCCGACGTCGACGAACGACGCGGCTCGCGCAAACGTAACGCGTGCTGCGGTTTCGTCGTTGATGGTGCTTCTGCGCAATGAAAAGCTGCGCGTGGTTTTCGTCAAGCAGGGCGGTGTGCCTCCGTAAGTACTCTTTTCCGGTTTGTTTGGCCGCACGTTTGCTTATCATGAAAATGCTGTTGGGGTGAGATAGTGTGGTGGACTTGCTGGAAAACTCGCAGAACCGTGCACAACTTGCTTACGAGGTATGCGAAATGCTCGATGGACGAGCTTTGTTGCTGCAATGATAAGTACTGCTACAGAACACTAATATCTGTATTCTATCCTGCTCCTATTCTGTAGCTCACATTCATCCTGTGGACTTTGGCATTTTGCAACGAAGCTATGGAGAAGTTTGTGGCTGCCAAGGCTTTGGATGCAATCGTGCTTCAGGTGGCAGCAGCTCCTCGTGAGAAGGTCGTGCGTGTCGCTTTAGAAGCTCTTCAGGTGAGTTGCCTTGTCGGACAGTTGGAACTAGACGGAGTGAACTCCTTGCAAGAAAATAACGTGCTGCTACGGTGTATGTTGTGATTCTACCCTCGCACAGAACTTGCTTGGTAAGCTCAGCGGTTTCTTCAACGAGCGAATGATTGACAGTGGACTCCTAAAAACGCTGAACAACATGCGCGAGCGAAAGTGGGCGGATGAGGACATTTCAAAGGGCATCCAGGCTGTCCGTGACGTGCTCATTCGCGAATACAAGGAACTGAAGTACGCCAGCTCGGTTTTTGCTTCTCACCTGTGCTGCTTCATCAAATGTATGTCTGATCCTCCGATATTTCATGTTGCTCGTATACAGTACGATGGAGCGCTACGAAAAGGAGCTTCGAACGGGTACGCTGAACTGGGGCTTGCTGCACACTGACAAATTTTGGAAGGACAACTTCATGACGTTCGAGAACAAGGATTTTGAGTTGATCCGGTAAGTGGTTACTTGGGTTCGTTGTGTTGTAGCACATGCAAAACGTCTTGATTGGTGGGACTCATCGCGACTTTCGTGCTGCAGTTTGTTGATCGACCTGTTGGAATCCGATGACTCGAAGACGGTGGCCGTGGCTCTGTTTGATTTGGGCGAGTTCGTGCGCTTCTATCCGAATGGCAAGCACATCGCGAAGAGACTTGGTGCGAAGAAGGTGGCAATGAAGCTCATGACGCATGAGAACGCGGAGGTGCAAAAGCAAGCCCTGCAGTGCATCTCGAAGATGATGGTCAACAAGTGGGAGTTTGTCAAGTAAGGGGGCCTCCGTTTGGTGCGCGCCGTGGGCACCGACAGACCCACCGGGTCTCCGCGGCGCGTTGTGATCGCAGGGGACGCGGCAAAACAGTTTTAACATTGACAAGAAGGGCTCGTGATTGTTACAGCAGCTTGTAAAGCATTTAGCGCAGTGCTTTTTATCGAGAGTTATTCCCATGCAATCGATGCATAAAACTAAAAGAACGACAATGAGAGGGGAAGATGAATATCGACTTAAGCGGATGTCAAGGACTACCTAGACCGTACGCATCAATTGGCTTCCATGTGAAGAATCACTTCATTAACAACCAGGGCGAACGGTTGGGCAATTAGATTTGCAGTCCCCATTACATTCTCGCAGTGGTGCTCATGGGACCATCGGGTGGCTGAAATGTGAGAGAACTGTTGTTTCGCTCGGCAATCATTTCGTGTTCACCCACGAGCGCCACAGGCCAACGGCAGCTTCCGCCGCGCAAAAGATACTCACAAGAGGTTCTGACAACGCCGCAACCGCACATTAAAAAATGACAAACGTTAGCAAACGATGGTGTGTGTACGGCAGCACAGCATACCTGGTAGGAAGCCGTTCTTGCGAGACCAGTGTAGGCAAGGTCCGAAGTAGAAAAAGTTGCGAAGCTGCACGTAATACAGCTCACGACGCCTGTAATAACAGCCGACACAGCTAAGCCACCCCTACAATCCTAAAGTTTGCAGCAGAAAACTAACGTACCGAGCTTGAATGGCGGCAAGTTGGGTCGCACGCTACCAGTAGAAGGTCAAGTGTATACGAAATCAGTTGCACGTCCTGCACAAATCCAATCAGCAGTCGTACCTCCTCGTCCGTGAGCTCTCCCTGCTCCTTGATCTGCTTCTCCTTCGCCGTCAACGCTCGGATCCTGTCCACAACCACACACCAATCAACCACCAATCCCCTTCTACCAACATCGCGAGCGCAACGTACCTCAGCGCATTTGCGTACACGTCTAGAAGGATGTACACGCCCCACACCTGACACGATTGACGCGAGAACTTCATGGCGTCAATGTCCAGCAGCTTGGGCGCGCTGTCCAGCACATCCACAACAAGATCAGCACCCGCCCACTCCTGCAACTGCAGCCAACTACTCACACAAAGCCCACGTAGGAGACGTGCTCCAGCGGGTAGTACAGGACCATGGACAGCGCCTGCAGACTGACGATGCGGCGCACGTGGTCGTCGTCGTCCCCGTAGCACCACGAGCCGTTCTTCCAGGCCGCGTAGGAATCCAAGCCGCCCGTGAAGCGAATGACGTAGCGCGCCATGGAAATGTTGGACGCGAGAGCACGCAGGCCCGTGGACGTCTCGGTCTCCTGCTGCGCAGCGCGCGCCAGCAAGTGGCCCGAGGCGCCCAGGCCGTAGCCGATGGTCTTGTACAGCTTGTCGGCGCGGAACGTGGCGCTGCTGAAGCGCGCGAACTTGTCCACGTCCAGCAGCGCTGGCACAAGGCTCTTGTCCGTCATTGTGGCTGCGCAGACGATCTACTACTGCGCTAGGTATTGCGTATATGTACTGCTCAGGACGCGACGCCTGCTTCAACCAGCAGTTTGACGCATCGGAGTCAAACGCGATATGGCTGCAGTATATCGCGTTATAGAGGATACGACAGTATCCTCTTAGCTAGGTACGAGCACTGGCTTTCTTGCAGCAGACTGAAAAGCGGAAACGGTCGCATGGTCTTTATCGCTGGTCGTGCGTCAGTGTCTCCGATAAGGTGCGAATTGCAAGACCTGCAGGATGTTGACCCTCGCAGACACTGAAGAAATGTATGTGGGGCGCATCTGTTAGCTATCGGGGGTGATCGACCGGCTGTACAAGTAAAATAGGAGTCGACAAAGGCGACGGCGCCAGCGAAGAAGTCTCGGTTACAAAGCGCGATTTGCGTCCGTTGGGTGAGAGCTCCGATAACAGCCAGAGACATACCTCGGACAGGCCTCTCGGTACGCCACAACGAGCTCTTCCAGGGCAACGGCTGATTGAAACGCACTACCGGTGGCCAGTTGGCGACACACTCCAAGTCGCCCACAACAAGATAGACGTAGTAGACCAATAATGTACAGAGAGGGATACCTCGTCAAGTGCGGACGCAATGCGTACGACCCACCGGTACGTCGTTGGTCAAGTGTCGAGCCTTTTTGGTCCCAATGCTGACATTTGTCTGCGCAGCAACTGCTCTTCTGCGTGTTCGAGGACGGCGTGGTCAAATACTTCTCGGACAAGGGCGGCCTGGTCGTGGGCGAGCTGGAGATGGCGGGCCACGTGACCAAAGTGCGCGTGGAGAAGATGACGGCCGGAAAGTTCCCGCACCGCTTCACCGTGTCCGCCGCCGAGGTGGTGCGTGTGGAAGGCCGCCGCATGAAGCTCGGCGAGCCGCGCGTGACCGAGTTCGCCGCGCCCACCAACGACCTGATGAAGGAGTGGGCCAACTCGCTGCACCTGTGGCGCCGCATGAACTGGAAGGAGAATGTCAAGTTCTTTGACGCCTCGAGCGAGCTCTCGCAGGCGGAAGAGTACGAGACGCTGCAGCTGCAAATGCACACGCTCAAGACGGTGCGCGGCCGCGCCATCTCCGGCCCCAGCTTCCGGAAGCCCTTCGTGAACATCATGCACGGACAGCCCTCGCCGACGATCAAGAAGCTGCGTCAGATGATCATGCACACGGGCTCCGCAGCCTGCACCAGCACCGCATAGAGCGCTGGGCGTTGTTTATTATGCATGGCTAGACCCATGCGACCGGCCGACAGTGGCCATCCCGCCCCGCCTCCACAGTCTCATCGACTGAGCCTCGTTTTAGTGTGACGGTCAATTTTGTGTGTATCAATACAGAGCAACTATTATCAAGTGAGCTCGAGTCCCCTGCGTTTTGTCGAGATCGTCTCACGGTGTGTATGTATGTGTACTTGAAGTCGACTAGCATTACTCATTGAACATTAATCGCGATCTCTGAAACGCGGAGCTGCAGTTAACTGAGCACCCGCTCGTGAAGGTGATCAAGCCACCGACACTACCACGACACAGGAAAGCCAAGTTCTAGGTTACATTTCTTGTGCAAAAGGATAAATAAAACTAATATTCTAGTCTACAGCTTGCTCGCTGCGAGAGCCGCCTCTAGGTGTGTCGAGACAGCATCGTGAATTAATGCTGAATCCACGCAGTCTGCATTTCGCAGCCACGAGTGCTCCAACGCCTCGGCCACTGAAATGCGATGGTCGGGCTCCACCAGCATCGCCGAAATCAGGTCCTGGGCGCCAGGAGTCATGGCTTGCAGCACCTCGTCAGGCTGAGTCCCCCAGAAGTGCTCCAGGTCGCCATCGAGAAGGTCGTCGTACCATGCGTCTCCCTTGCGCGCCTCATTGAACGGCGGCAAGCCCGTGAGCAGGATGAACAGTACCACACCTGCAGACCAAATGTCCACCGGCGCGCCTCGGTACAGCACCTTCGACCGAACTTCCGGTGCCATGTACATTGCCGTCCCGCTCTCATCTCTTGAAAACAGGTCGGATGCATCAGCACCCAACGGCGCCAACGCCGCGACGCCAAAGTCGGCCAGTTTGAGCTGGTAGTTGACATCCAGCAGCAAATTCTCGGGCTTTACGTCTCGGTGCACGACGCCATTGGCATGGCACGCCTCCAGAGCACGCAGCAATTGGCACGCGTACACCTTGACCAGCGGCTCCGGGAGGGCTCCTCCGGCCTCCAGGAGGTCGAACAGGTCTCCGTTGGGCGCGAACTCGGTGACCAAAGCCACGTAGTCACAGTTGCGCTTGGTGCCGGACACGAGGCGGTCGATCTGCAGCACGTTCGGGTGCCGCACGCGGCTCATGGCGTTGCACTCGTGCACGATGGACGTCACCTGCAGCTCCAGCGCGCGGACGTCCACGCTCTCGTTGGCGAGCGAGTCGACGGTCAGCGCCGCCGGGAGCTTCACGGCCACGTCGCGCTGCAGTCGGTCGTCGAAGGCCAGCAAGACGCGCCCGTGGAGCCCCGAGCCGAGCTCCTTGGAGATCGTGTACGGGCCTTTGCGGAGCTGCCCGTCCAATTGCAGCGGCCTGGGCGCTAGGGGCTGTGGAGCCACACACGCCATCATGCTGCGGTTCTGGTCTTGGTAGTCAATTGGGGAATGGCATACGTCGTGGAGCTATTGATGCATCATCAGAGCGCTGAAGGTCATGAGGAGGTATCTCACGGGATACTTGAGATTCGGAAACCCTCGTGACTGGCGCTCACTATGGGGTACATTTCCACGCGCTCTTATCGCAAAAATGTCACGTCTTTTTTATTTTACTATGGGGTTTTCCCAAACAAAAAGTGCCTAGCGGCTGCTAGCAACTAAAATCAATCAATCATTCTGGCGGTCGCACTTGGATACGCACCTGTGGGCATTGATAGCAAGCAACTCCACTGCTGTGAATGAAAGGGGTATGCATGGCAACGCGGGAGCCTGCACTTGCTGTGTGTGGGGGCCACATCAGCGCATGTGCTTGTGTCGCCTCGTGAAGCAGGTGAGATGGCTTCATGACATGGCTTGAATTCCTCCACGGTTATTGATAAGCGTGGTATTAACTTGAGCCAGCCGCAGTAAACAGTCCTCGGCAGCAGGACGTTATCCGTGGGATAGCAGCGATGCAATTCCTGGTGAGTGCACCGAACTGATTCGGGGTGGCATCAACGGGCCCAGCAGAATCTACTCGATGTCGAAGCTCGAGCCGGTATTCATTGTCATCATGAAGCCTACTGCCCTAGATATTCCCACGAATTGTTGCTGCCCATTCACTTCAACCCAGTGGCGAGGTATCAGATCCTCTTTTCAGCCAATCCCATGCTGCTCGTCATCACTTGAAGCGTCGCCGAAGCTCTGCAAGATGCTGCGGTTGACACTGAGCCACCCGCTTGCGCTGCACGGCCGAGCTCCATCCTTCCGCTCTCTGGTCGCCATCTACTCGACGTCCTCCTCCTCTGCCATCGCGTCGCAGGACAACGGATTCGCTCGAGGGCGCACCATCTACCACGTCTCCGAACAGAAATTTCACGTGGAAAAGACCGGAGGAGCACTGGGTCCATGGAGCCACAAGGCGGACGGACTCCAGCAGACGCCCACGAGTCTCCGCACCGGCTCATGGATTTACGAGGTGTTATGGGACTTGTTCCTTCCCAAAGACGCCCATGCGTCGCTCACCAAGGACTATTTCCCATACGCCAAGTGGAGTTTTGCTGGTTCAGTGGCTTCCTGTGCAGCTAGCGTGCTGTCGATGCAGTCCTTGCTGTACGCAATTGGACTGGGGGCTGGGGCGATCCCTACGGCGGCGGCAGTCAATTGGGTGCTGAAAGACGGACTTGGCCAGTTCGGAGGCGTGCTCTTTGCCAGCATCGTCAATAACCGCTACGACGCAGACCCCAAGCGCTGGCGGGTGGCGTCCTCTGTGGCTCTGGATGTGGCGGTGCTGGGGGAGATTTTGACGCCGTTGGCGCCAGGCAGCTTTCTGGCCATGGCGTCACTCGCCAACGTAGCCAAGAACGTTGCGTGGCTCAGTGCGAGCGCGACGCGTGCCGGGTTTCATAACTCCTTTGCTATCAGAGAGAACCTGGCGGATGTGACGGCGAAGGCCGGGTCGCAAGCTATTGCATCGTCGATCTTCGGCACTGGACTGGGCATTCTAATCTCGCAGTGGACGGGAGCTTCGACGTTGAATGTGGTCGCCGCCTTCACGGTGCTCTCGACGGTGCACATGATCAGCACGTACAAGTCCGTGGACTGTGTGCAGCTGCGTACACTGAATTGCCAGCGACTCCATATCGTGGCCACGCAGTTCCTACGCTCGCCCCATGAAGCCCGGGAGATCCCAAGTCTGAGATCGGTGAGCGAACGAGAAGTGTTCATCCCCACAATGATGACTGGGTATCGGACGCTGCACAGAAAGTCTGAGATCCATGAAGACGCCACGCTTGAGCAGCTTTCGCATGGCAGTCCCCAAATGCTTGGCCGCCTGAAAGACTTTTATGCGTCGGAGAAATATCTCCTCAACCTGAGACTGGTGGGGCAAGGGCCGCATCGTATTGACATGGCGCTGGAAGAGCACGCAACGACACGGGACGTGCTTCGTGCCCACTTGCACGCCGTTTTGATCCAGCTAGCGCTTGAAGAAGCCCCTGTATCGCCACCACACGCATGGGAGCTTGTGGGTGAGAAGCACCACGAAGCCTTAGCATTGAGCGACGAGTTCGTCGCAAAGTTGGAGCAATCCATGTGGCACACCGACAACCTCCTCGTAGAAGAGCAGAACTCACGCTACAAATGGTTAGTGTAGCAGGACGGCCGAATAGACAATATTCCACGACGCGCAGCACCACAACAGCATGTCGAAATGAACCTTGTTTCCAGATAACAGTCTGCACGCATGCATCTCAAGCCGCTTGTCCTCCTAGTCCTTGGCCCACCTACTTGTCCTCCAGGTTGATGCTCTGGCCAAAGCGGCTGTACAGCACCTTCTTCAGAGCCTACAAAACACACAACCAACCACCATCAGCTCCCCATCCCTCCACTCCACCTCAACCCCAGCAACTCACCTCCTGTCGGGTCTCGAGCTTGGACTCCTCTGCCTGCAGCTTACGGAGCTCCACGTTGGCTTCCTACATAAGAACCGCCGTCAGCACCTCACCAACCTCTACAAAATTATAAAATTGCACGTACCTCCACACGCTTCTCAATGTACTCCTGGGCAAAGTCCTCCGAAGACTCGACGAAGCTCTCCCCAATAAATAGCCTGCAGTACACGTAGCAACCACAATGTCAATGACGTATTTAACTGTAGGAGTCTGTAATGATGACGCACTGGACGTTGTCGCCCTCGCCCATCATGAGGTCCGTGTTGGCGTCGTCCAGCGTGTCGAGCTTGTCCTTGAGCGCTTTCTTCCGCTCGCGGATCTCGAACAGCGACGCGTTGTTGCGGCCGAACTCGTTGATGCGCAGCTGGTCTTCCTGACGGACCTGGAGCGCAACACTCTCAGCTGCATTGGCAATATCACCCTCTAGTTGCAGGCACGTACATCCGCCTCGACTTCCTGTTGCTGAGCCAGCATTTTATAACCACTTTGCAAAGAGCTCCGATTGCGAATGGGGACCCAGTCGATTGGCACTTCTGTACAGTGACCTACGTATGAATGAAACAGTTACAAATAAATAACCTTTATTAAACGATGTATCAGTATTAAGGGTTACTAATAGTTTAAGCTTGTACGATCCCTATATTATGTTATACCTGTCTAATCGGATTGATACCATACGGATATTATTCATGCGGATGTCTGTGTAAGTACAGTCTCTCTGTAGTAAGAACACTGCCGACTATATGGCTACGCTTGTCGCACTGGCGCATTGGTGAGTGAGGCGTTGAGCATCGCGGTTGAAGGCTTCTCGGTTGTTGCGGTAGGCAGCGATGCACTCGAGAGCAATGATTCGAGGATGACGAGCAGCTTTGGATTTGGAGTTGGCGATGATTGCAGAAATGGCAGTTGAGGTGTCCACTCCTCCTCCACCAGTGCAGCATCTGCGCTGTTTCAGCCTCGAACTCGGCGATGAGATCATCGTCTGGCGTGGATAGTAATTGCTCAACTTCTTTCAGTAGACGCCGCATACGCCACTCGGGGTCCCAACGACGGAGCAACCCGTACAGCGACATGGAGCCGTTCAGGAGCTTTTGGTGTTGGTTGTTTCGAGAGCGGGTTAGACTCTTGTTGAGCACAAATGAAGGGGTTGGGGGCGTACCGGGACGAAGTTGGGGTGGTAGATACGCGTGAGGCAGCTGAGCACCGGGGGCTCGAACGGGTACTCGTGACTAAACCTGCAAGTAAGGTGCATTTACAAAGTAGCAAAAGTCGCCTCAAGATACGATACGTTTAATTCCTTTTCAAAGCGCTTGACCGTACCGAACGTGGAAATTCAAGACTCCACCCTCATAAGGGGAATCTGTCGGACCACGAACTAGAACTTTCCACTCCCAAGCGCTCTCTGTGGCGAGAATTACTGACAGTGTCAATGCGCAAACAAGTAGAATCGTAGGGAAGCTTGAGAACGAACCTTTTACATTGAAGACCTGAGCGTGCGTGGTAGGGTGAGCATTCAAGTCGAGCAACTCGCGGCGAATAGCCATAACATGATTCGAGTGCTGCAGGAAGAGGGCAAGTTTGTCTCCGTTCCCTCGCCGAATATCGCTCACAAGCTGGTTCTCCGGGTTAAAAAAACTTACTGAAAGTAATTTCATAAGGAGGTGAAGTTGCTTACTCGCACAAACTCGGGATATTCCAATTCGCCAGATCGGTTATCGTCAACCTTGTCAATTAGTTCCTGGACCTGTACGTCATGCAGCCCATTTAGATACCACAGAAAAGAGAAGAGCAAGTTTTAAAGCCTACTTCGTCTAGCGTCGTCGTAATCCCCATAGACTCCATCAAAACGGTGAGCTCTGATGCCGCAATGCTTCCATCGCCACTTGTATCAAAATCCGAGAACTGTAACCCAAATGTGAGATCGGCTCGACGTCCTAACCGGGCACCCTGGTTACCTGCTGCTTCATCTGCTCGAGTTCTTCCAGCGAGAACTCATGTTTAAGGCTCTCTGGGAGAGCTGCAATCCATGCCTCGGCCGCACCGACATGCACTTTCACCTTCATCGGTGGCTTGGAACGTCGAAGTTTTAATTGGTGCAGACAACAACAAGTAGATGGTATTTTTGGCCACCGCTTGTTGAGGATCTGGTCGTGCGCTGGCAAAGACATCGCGAGCCTAAACTATGAGTGATATTGCGGTCCACGACATTGTTCAATCCATTCCCGTACCTGGAGAATGCATTCTGTGGCTTCAAAATCACTGTCGTTGTATTCGAACAAATGGAATAGATTACTTTGTATTTCAGGAGGCTGATCTCTCTATTGCCATTATCTGTTGCAAAACGGAGTGTGTGTTCCTGTGGTGGTAGCGATATCAATTCGATAGCTCAGGAGATCCTCAACCATTTCGACATTCTCCGTACACGCACCTACTTCGCAAATGACCCGAGATCTGAACCAGTCGTAGCCGGACATTGGAACATCGGTCCTACGGAATGCTAGATTTCACCCGCCCCAGAGCGACACCGCCCAAGCGGGACATGACGACAATGGAAGTGAAGACAATTGCAGCGATAATGTGTCGGTAGCGATGCACCCGGTGTATGAAAACTTAATCGAAGTGTGGAGAGCTACAATAAGGCATTTTCAGTTATCCGAAATGACGACAAACTACTCATCATCGCTGTCGCTATCGCTGCAACTATCAGCATCGGCATACACTTCTTCCACAAATTTGCTGTACTCCAGCGCTTCGTGCGCGAACTGACGTAGGCCCAAGTAAATGTTTTCACCTACAGGGCGAATGGTGCTCTGCGGTGAAACAAAGTCGCCGCCCTCAACCTCAATAGTAAGCGCCGGTACCGTGAGGTTGAACTGGAGGAACATGCCGTCATCGAAGCACCCGTACGCTTTGTAAAGATACGCCCCCGTCTCGCTTTGGTACTGTACGTCGGGCTTAGTTGATAGTGCGTTGCGCACACTATCCCCCAATACACGCATTCTCGAACCAAACGGCTCGGCACCACTTCCTGGCTGGTTGCTAAACGGACGTAACACTTGACCGCCAAACGTATGCATATCCACAAGGCCGCTGAGCGCTTCCAGGCTCGTGATGAAGTCGAACAACCCAGCCGTCGACGGCTCGCTGAGGGGGTATTCACCTGGATACGTTTCTTCATCCACATCGCTCGGATCAAGGTTGAAAAACTCCTCGGGTGGCCAATTCCGATTCAAATCCACACCAGCTTTCACACCGTTTACCTCAACAAGATGACGGTTTGTTCGCCACATCCGATCGACCTCCCACGTGTACTGGTAGCCATCAATATTCACGATTGGCACGAAATACCAGTCAAACTTGTCGAAAAGACGACTTGCAGCGTCATCTCCAGCTCGAAGATCATCGAGCATCGACGCCATCGTGAAGAATGTGGCAGCGCCAGCCTGCCATTCACGGGCGTGGATGAGTGCCTGCGTGTACAACGTCTTCTTGTCACTATCACCGTTTCTATTAGTCGTGGTCGAGATCTTGAACGCTGGGATCGACCGCCCCTCGTACGTCACCGAGACGTTCTCGTACTTGGTGATAAACTCCGGGTTCTGCTCCACCAGCGTGTCCAAGAAGTCAAATACCTCGTGTGACGGTCGGAAACACTCGAAGAACGGGCTTTCAGTGTACACAACGTCATCATCGTCCGTCGTCCGTTTCAGTTCATCCAAATACCCTTCAGTGCGTTCAAGACACGCGGTCACCTCGCCCCGGTCCTTGGCAACCACTTGGGCCTCATTATACTCCTTGTGCTTGAGAACCTTCATGGGTGACGAGGTCCTAGTGACTTTGCCCCGAATGCGGTTGCCCGCATGGATTTCAGTGGTCGAGTGCAGAGCTCCAGCTGCCGCGAAGAGTTCCACGTCCTTATTGGAGCCCACCACGTCCGCCCTCACTCTGGTGTCGGCAGTTACAGGCCGGTCGGCGTCTGTAATTGCCTTGATACTGCGGATATCGAGACGGGAATGAGACGTCTTCAACGCTGCGTCCATGGCCGCCTTGGTGCCTTCGATGGTGTAGCGGTGACGCGATGCATGGTGGTGCCTGGATGGAGCGGCAATTGCCGAAAAGGGCAGATTCAGCACTGCAAACGCGCATAGGAGACCCCAGACCTTCATGCTTGAGGTGGTGCACTACTCTGCGATGTCGGAATGACACAAAATGGAGCTCGCCCAGCAAAACCGAAGCAGGTTTCCGTAACGGATATCCGTAGGTTGAAATTGATCTGATATTTTTGCAAAGTACTACCTCTTTAGTCGGAAATGATAGATAGTATTCTGTATGATAGGTCTATCCCGGTGAATCCGATAGTGTCAAGTTGGACAGGTATTAACTACTCGTCACTGAAGAAAACCAGACCTGGTCGATCGACTGCTTCAAGCATGGCCTTCGCCTTATCATACAAATGACGATCGACCTCGAGTACTCTAGGTAGCATCCCTCTTCTCCGCAAGTAGTCCTTCCCTAGATGGGGCAGCTTGTATTGGTTCCCGCCATCTAGACGAAGAAAGCACAGCATGCAGCTCTGCAACGTCAAAAAAATATTGTCCAGAGTATCTGCGTTCATGGCGTCATAAGATGCTTTCACAGCGGAAATAAGGTTCTCAATGCCATGAATTGGCACCTGGTGCTGGATTCATTGTATGGCGTTGAACAGGCCCAAGTCCAAGATGTTCAGGTCGGGCGAGTTGGGGGGGGGGGGGGGGCTGGCACATCATGGCGATGCACCATCCACCATCGTGTCCTGCCGCAACGACCTCCGGATCCGTGACTGCGATGTGGGGCCTTGCGTTGTCCTGCTGGATCAGTATGGGTCGGTGACGATCTCCACGAGGCCACTTCTTCTTTATAGCAGGAATAACTAGCCGAACAACGTAGTCCCTGTAGACAACGCGATCAACAACCTCTATGTTGCGATTGCATACAGTGCCTTTAGGCCGGTTCCGGCTGCCGCGTTGCGCCACATGCTCCTCGGTCAGAGGCCACATCCCGATCTTTCCGTCCCATCTGCAGTTGCGATGATGGTCGTATCTGGAATATAACATTCAGTGTTCATTAAAGTTCACACTATATAACATATTAGAGTTTTACCTTGGCCTTGCAACAGCCGCTAAGAACATGGTCTTGGGAATAAAGCGCTTGCTTTTCCGGGTTCGATGAGGGGGTTCTTCTCTGGAAACAGCAAGTAGCTGCGCTTGTCATGATCCTCGTAGAACCATTTCTCGTCGACGTGGACGACGTTGTCCATTGCTTCGAGCTCGCGTGTCGACTCGTCAACGAAGCTAAGTACATGTTCAACCCGAGCCAGCCTGTTCTCAGGAGTCAACGTTGGTTTAATACGAGCAGAGACCCTCGTCAGAGCTCCTTCAGCCACCATGTAACGGGCCAGGTGAGTGCCCGTCACAAGCTTACACGTAGCGGTGAGGAAGCGTCCAATAAGCTCAGGTATACTGAGACTGTAGCGGGGCTACACATTCGGTTCACCTCCTACCTTAGTGCAACATACACTAAGGGATACATTCAGGTTGACCACTCCACAAGGTGGTCCACATTCATAGCCCAAAGCATATGACTGGTAGAAAGTAACACCTTTCTATCAATGAGAGTCATTCAATAGATAGGGGTTCTGCCATTCATCCAATGGCAGAACCTCTCATTAGAAATATCAGTTTTAGGAGGAAACCCCATTTACAATCAATACAGTTCTCATTTGGCACCAAAGCTATCGTTCGGTTCCTTTATCTAGGTTTAAGTATACTTGTGGATACAAGTATACTGAACTTGAGTAAATTACTCCTACGCTTCCTCATACACGTGCGCACACGTGTAAGCTTAAGTAGTGGGTCTAAGCAGACCCATTACACCTGGTAGCACTTTGTAGTCCGTCCAACGACCGACTAACACGTCGTATGGAATACGAACACGGGGCTGAGAACATGCTCTCGGACAGTAACATGTCCGTGGGTAGCCCAAACACGTCTGCAACGCATGTTGCGCATGCAGACTGCCCCCACCTGTCGGAACCAGAGTGGGAGGCCCTCCAACGACTGTCAACAGTCATTGGGGAAGCGGCGGTAGCAACAATGTTGCGAACGCTATCGCCGACGGAGCAACACGGTGTTGCTCTGGGTTTCATCATGAAGGAACAGCGTGAACCACTGCTCGAGCTTCGGTGTCGCCATCGGCCACACCGCGCGTGGAGTCATTGAAAATCCACATAAGCAACTACGTTGGAAGAGAGGGCGAACCTCTCCTCCGTTGGCTTGTCGAGGTCGACACTGCCATTGCGGCTCGACGTATCGTCGACCCGTTGTCGAAGGTTGCGTTCGCCATGTCATGTCTTGGCGGACGAGCAAGGAGTTGGGCGTACGACAGCCGACTCACAGATCCTACGTGCTTTAGCACGTACGAGGATTTCAAGGAGGAGCTCAAACTAGCGTTTGAGCCCCCGCAGAACGAGTTCCGATCGAGGGCGGAGTTCCTCGATCTGCAACAGGGCAAGCATGACGTGCATGCTTACGCCCAAAGAGCACGGTACTTGGTCTCGAACATCGTGACCAACCCGATTGACGAGGCGACAAAGGTCGTCACGTTCATGAAGGGCCTTAGAGATGGGCCTGTGAAGACCTATCTCTTCCGAGAGTATCCAAATACTCTCGAGGCTGCAATTGCGCTCGCAATGCAAGAAGAGTTTAGCCTGCGGCAGGCTAAACTGCATAGTGAACGCCCCACGGCTGATGCCACGACCGGTGGTAAGGCCGTCGGGAGGTCCCGAACCAATGGACCTCTCGAGTGCGACAGCTGCTGGTCCCCAGCAGCGTCGTGGATCAACGAATGTGCGTTGTTTCCGCTGCGGAAACATCGGTCACTACGCCCGCGAGTGCACAGCACCATGTGCACGCGGCGAAGAGCCGTCGTGGCGATACTGGGTATCGTCACGGACAATAAAAAAACTAGAGGGACCAGCGCCCTGCTGGTGATGCGGTCGAGCGTGTCGACATCGGACACGCTGCATTGAAGATCGCTGCCCCCGGTGAGATGTGACGAAGTCGATGAAACTTTCTCGCCCAAGTGTATAGCGGTAGCCTAGACTTAGTCCTGAAACTTAAGCCTGGGGGGTGTAAACCCTGAACGCGGTTCCTTGAAACCGTGATTCAGAGTGGCGTGGCACCTTGTGTAATCCCTATCGGCGTCGATTGCTTCGGGGGAAGCCCGGATATATCACCACAATGAGTTGTCAAATACAAATAGGCCTTGAAAATGCTGAGCGTAACGTCCACTTTCCTGAACGCACTTCTCCAATGTCTGGAACCGGTATCGAGAACTCGGAACAAACACCACTTTCAGATACCCAATACAAATACAGAGTTATATACAACACGCAGCCGTCACTTATTCTTATAGACCCTTGAACGGTGGGTCTGAACACCAGTCAACTAAGGCTGAATCCAGGATACTGGTCAATCCTGAAGCCTTTTCTTCACACGCGCACCACCCTCAGATGAGGGAAATAATACACACCAATACAATCCTATCTCAAACGCAGTCTATCAAATATTCCTGGGGATGACTGCTACTATCACCCAAGAAGGCCTTGTTAATATGAAATGAAAACCCCGCCCTTACCGTACGCGCAGCGGGTCCAACTAATATAGGGAATGCAAGGATCACGTCAAATACTTACGTGAATGATCCCCTCGCAACTGGGCTTGAATCTTGTAGAGAGCCCCGCACCGAACTGCCCTTAACTGAACGGCGGACCCGTGTCCTGCTTGTCAGAAGCTCACTTACTTTGAGCGACTTGCGTAGTAGGGGGTTAAACGAACTCTGATTGTTATCTTTGCTAGCCATCGCTAGCTTCTTCGTAAAGGGTATCTGTCTGTCTTCGTTCTTCTGTGTTCTTCTGTGTTCTTCTGTGTTCTTCTGTGTTCTTCCGTGTTCTTCCGTGTTCTTATGTGTTCTTCCTGACGACCTTCTGACTTTGACTTGACTTGAGTATACTGGCTGTCACTTCGTGGGTTCACTTTCCATCTTCAAGGAGTCAAATCCTCGCATTGGGTTCTGGGTTGTCTGAACGTGGGTTCTTCAAACCTACTTTCAAGTTACTTGACCTTGAACATCATTTTCAGGTTCCAATTTCTTGAACGTAGATACTTCAGACTCACGCTCAGGGTTCTTCAACTTGGACATTTAGCTGAAACCAGTGTGTACGACCTCACAGTACAGGATAGTCTTGAGCACGTATAATACATGCGTTCAGACATCCGCGTTCAGACATCTGCGTTCAGACATCTGCGTTCAGACATCCGCGTTCAGACATCTGATGTGATCAAGGTCTCATGACCAAAATCATACTTCATTGTGAGTGTCCACACGGCATTTCTTCAACGGGCTTTTTGTTTGTCTGGCGTCTGGTGACTTACGGTGCACTCCGGGTACACGGACATTCACACGCTCAGGCTTTAGGCAAGGCGGGACACCATATGTGATACATTCACATAGGCATTTTCAACTCCATTGGGTTAACCCGCTTAAGGACGGGGTTGATTCAGACATAGATCCAGTTTCAGGCTGTTTGGAGCCTAATCTGACCTTCCAAATCTGGGGGGCCCATCTTAAAGCCTGAGCGCATCCGCTCCGCGGAACACAGCCGAATTCCACATTCAACATGCGCAATGCGCATAACCAGTACTCAAAAATTTCAGTAGCCAATCAAATATCAGCATATATCCACGTCACTAGTCACCCATTGATTCCAACCGAGAAATTGCACTCAGTCTCGTGTCAACCGTCCCTTCCGGTCATGGTCTGTCAAAGAGGAACTTTCCGAGGAGAGGCACCATGTCTGGAACTGATAGGAGCAGGCTTGAGCCTGAACGTGGTTTTACCGTTGCTCGGCAACTTGCGCGGGCTCAGCACCTTTCTCACCCTTTCGCTCCGGGTCCAAAACCTTCAAACTCATTTTTGCGGCCAACCTTTTGCCACAGCCATTCTCACATTCCAACTTTCCACTTGATCGGCAACACATCTTCTCGTGCATCGAGCAACCTTCGTCTTGGGCCGCGTCACGCCACAGCGCTCATGTCTTCAGCCACCCAGTGCATCGCAAGAAGCGGATGGTGCTCCCGACAACCTTTCGCATGATGGAGACGTCGTTATGGAGGAATCGGCAGACACTCAGCTGAAGCGGACGGCGGAGATCGACAACGCAGCTTCAGACAACCTTGGCGACGCATCAGACAAGGCCGCGTCCAAGCGCAAAGCGGAGGCAAGCGCTGGTGCGGATGATGACAAGGGGCGGAGCTCTGATTCAACTCCGCTCTCTCTGAGCACCGGTGATCGGCGGTCTGGCGCATTAATTTCTTTCGCCAACAAGGTTCCACGCCAGCTAACTCGCGGTGAGTACGCCCGCTTTTCGCTCTCCAAGCTCGTGCCGTCGTCCAGCTTTGACTACATAGACTTCGAGGTGAAGCGTCCAACAAACTGGGTGGTTCCGCCTGATTGTGATGCGGATGTCCCCATGCGTCTCGTCGGGGTTCCTGCCACTGAGGATTCCATTCGTCATGGTGTCCATCTTCGTGATGGATATGGAGGTTTGGAGGCTGTTCAAGTGCTTGAGACCCTCAGCGACGCTGACATGCATGACTTGGAACCGCTTTTGGGTCCTGGGTCGGCTCAGAACACTCTGAAAGTGGTCTCTAGGCCTCCTTCAATCTCCAACCTCGTTAGCATGTTGAGTGCCCTCACAGTGCAGAGAGAAATGGCTTCGCTCTTGGGGGTGTTCGGACCCGATCGCTTGGCTGAACGAACTTTCAACATGGTCTCGTTCTTGAAACGACTTCTCTCGCAATATCGTCATCTTCGTACTCAATTTCTCCAGCAAAACAACAAACCAACTCAAGATATGCTCCAGTTGCGTTCCAGGGTCGACGCTGTTGAACGCGAGTGGACCGCCATGCAAGCATACTGGAAATCCGAGTTGGAACACATGTCCGCTCAGAAGGATGATGCTGAGATGCGGTTCGAAGCCTCGATCCGATCCATGTCCGAAGAGCACCAGCTGGAGCTAAACAAGCGTGATGACAAGATCACTGAGCTCCAAGATCAACTGAACACATCTGAGGCTCGGTGTGAAATTCTGCGTCGAGACATGATGGAGAAGAAGTTGAGCTCGTGGTCTTTCACCGATTTCTTGAACCAAGATCCAAACGTCTCAATCACATCCAATTGGCAACGACTTCAAGGCCTCTTCGAGCACTTCGTCAAACGGACCAAGCCTCCTTCATCGTGGATCTCAAACATCAACGTCCTCGCTGTCGACGATCCAAGGTGCGTCCCTGGGGACTACATGGTTGAGCGCAAGAAAGCTGGAGATGACGATGATGAAGACTCTCCGCAGAAAACTCCGCCCAAGACCTTAGATTTGTCTCGCTCTGGTCCCAAGTCCAAGGGTTCTAAAATCCAATTCAGACTCCTGAATCTCGACGACCGAAGAAGACTCGCAAGTCTGCAGCGAAAGAGTCTTGGATCAGTTTCAAGGGCTCATTCCCGTTACGTCCCAGTTCTCGCTTGCCGTGTTTGGAGTATGCTCGTTCTGGAACTGAGGAATTGGAGTGGACGGAGGAAGTTGCACGCGGGAATCTCCCGGGAGGTGTAGTTTGGAACGACCTCAGATTGGATGTTCGCTACACTATGCTCACCGGGTGTTCTTACGAGACCTCAGTTGAGTTTGTGAGCGGGGACAAGGTAGTTCACCCCGTCTTCCATCAGGAGCCTCTCGTAACATGCTTGTGAGCATGATTTATTTCGAAAAACTGGACTCAACTCCTTGGACGCAGTACGTCCCTGAGATGTACTTCCTTCGCGCCGAAACTCGATTGGAGCACATGTTTGCACGAAACCTTCAGCCTGAGCCTTGGCATCCTCTCGTCGAAGTGGTGTGTGACCAGTTAATTCCTGAAAATTCGGACCAGAGTAGCAGCGACGGCGACTCTCCGTTTGACCCTGAGACTGTTGACAAGGAAGAAGAGGTCGACGATGCTGAAGGCGAAGCTGAAGTGGAGTACCTCAAGGCCGACGTTCTCGAGGAGAAGCCCAAGTCTCTAACCGTCTTGTCCAGCTCTGATTCAGAAGATTCAGCGCCTCGCTCGACTCCTCAGCGTTCTTCACAGAATAAGCGCTCCAAGGACTCCAATTCTCACTCGGGATCTGCGCGCAAGAAAGCGCGTTTGAACTCCAAGACCAATTACCTTTTCAGCAGTCGAGATTCAACTCCTCTGGCTGATATCCCGTTTCAAGATCTGAGCCTGGAGCAGCTTCGCAAGATCGAGATTGTTGATCCAGACATCACGTCGTCGTTCAGGTACTTCGGGATCAAGATGTACTTCTTCGGTAAGAAGAGCAAGGCCCAGCTTCAAGGTTTCCCCAACTACGCTCCACAGAAGACTGAGATTCGGTACGCTCAAGAACGCTGGAACTACGACTTGTACGACAGCCTCTTGCCGAAAAGAAAGAACGGATCCTGGATCAAGAAACAGCTCCCGTGGAGACACATGTTTGCTGAACGCACCAAGGTCTTCTACTATCACCAAGCCTCCAAGCTGAGCCCTGCAATCATGGCCGGTCTGAAGAAATTTGTGTCCTTCATGGAAGACCACAGCCAGGCTTGGTGGGAGTTGCTTCACTGGATCACCATTGACCCGGACCAAGATGAAGAGTCTCAGGTCTTGTATGACGGACGCCGCTCAAGAACAGATTCGTTGATGCGGAAGCATCGTACTGAGGTCAAGCGTCTGATGAAGATTCAAGGCTTCCCCGAAACTCTGCTTCATGAACCTGGAATCTGGCCCGTGCCGTTTCGTGTCTGTCACTGGATCTGGGAAGACCCTCGCTCAGTCGGTAAAAACGGCAAACGTAAGCCTCTCCGCCAGCAGTTGATGGAGGTGGACGAACGGGAGCCTGAGCGTACACTTTGGGCTTCAGCGGCGAATGAGATTCAGCGAACCAAGCATATCCCCGCGAAAATACGTGCTCGAACTATCCCGCTTCCGCGTCGTGCGTCCAACTGGATCGTACCAGGACATCCTGACAACGAGATCGTGGATGATGACGAAGAGACGGAAACTACGGAAATCTGAAGTCTGAGCCCCGATTCAAGTCGGCAAATTCTGGACGCTGTTTCCGCTCTACTTAATTTGCATGTAGTAGTGTCGTACTCTTAACGTCCAGGAATACATCTTTCTCGTTTCAGAACTTGTCGCTCCAACCTGCTTTTCAGCATTGTTAATTCTGGACTCCATTTCTTTTAAGTCACTCTCTTCAAAAATCGCGTCTGAGTCACAACTGCCCCAGAGTCATCCGTTCTTCAATTCCGGTTTCAGGTTTCTCTCACTTTCACGTTCAGCATGTTCATCACTTCAGGGTACATATATGAAAATCCGTTTCAGGTTCAATCGTTTCACAAAGTCAGCGGTCTACATCCAGGCACAAGTGCTCGGGGCACTTTATGCTCTGGGATGATCATCTCCTGCCTGCATGGTCCTGAAGCGAGCTCTCGCTCTAGCTCCTTGATTGAATTCATACAGGAGAGCACCACAACTCAGTTGCGAAACTGGTAACCATTCTGGTTCTCATAGCCCTTCCATTTCACGAGATACTCTCGTGTGCGTCGTGCAGTTCGAGTGCGTTTATTCCAACGCAGATCCAGAATTTTCTCAACTTCAAACTCGTCGTTCAGATTGTCTGCCTCCCAGCTGTCCTCGGGTAACAAAGCGGTGTCAAAATCATCATCCTCGTCCAACTCGATTGCTTCAACTGGACGTTTCGGGAACAAAGCTCTCGGTTTCAGGCGACTCACATGCACCCAAGGGTTGACCCGATATCCAGTGTTGGTGACTCTCAGCTTGACTCTGAAATCATCATGCATCTCATCTATGAACGGACCATGCCACATATGAGCCAACTTCCTGCTCAAACCAGTCTGCACCTTGGGGATGTATAGCCATACAGCATCGCCAACCTTGAAACCGGCTTTGAGACGCTCTGACAACTCCTTCCATTTCTCCGTCTGAGCTTCTGAGCGCTGTCGTTTCGCCTTTATCTGAAGGTCTTTGGCACAGGCCTGGGCGTAGCTATAGTCACGTTGTAACTTCCGACGCCATTCGTAAGCGGTACGTTCAACAACGCCTGAAGGTTTGGGTCCAAGCATTGCTGACACCGTCCCTTGAGCATCCCAACCATGCACCAAGTAAATGGTGTATCTAACCGGGTGGCGTCAAAAGATGTTCAGGGCAAACATCAAACGTTCAGCGTGATCGTCCCAGTCGCTTTGATCTGATTCAGCCACGTAAGCACGGACACTTCGCATTACCGTTTGGACCGACCGCTCTTGCTGGCCGTTAGCTTGAGGTCGATATGCTAGGGTTGCTCGTTGCCTGCTACCCAGCATTTCCCGGAATCGGGTAAAAACTTCACTCATGAACCTTGGATCCTGGTCATGCCTCAGCATTGAACTTGCTCCGAAACGCCTGAACACACATTCCTCGTAAGCCTCAGCAACTTCTTGGGCAGTGGTCGAACTCATGGGCTTGCACATCACGTAGCCTGAAAATGAATCCTGAAACAGGAGCAGAAAAGTATTCCCGCGTTCAGATTTGGGCATATGGGTGACAAAGTCCATTGACACTAGCTCAAACGGGCGCTGAGGTTCGATATTTCCAGGTGAAGGTCCAGAATTAGGAGGTCGTCCCTTGGCCGACGCACAATCAGTGCACTCTTTGACAAAAATCTCCACATCAGCGAACATACCTGGCCAAAAAACTCTGCACATAATCGTTGATACGTGCGAGTTATGCCTTGATGCCCACCTTGAAAATCCTCGTGCACATAGTGCAACATGTCTGGACGCAAGCTTTCAGGAACAACTAATCTCAGCTCAGACTCTCTGTTACGAGGGCGTCCCTTAGTTTCTGCAGCCAAGCGGTACAGCACTTCTCGTGAGTCCAGAACGTAGCAATCCGCATACTTGGCAAGTTTCTTGACCTCAGATCGGGAAAATTCATCCAACTCGCCTTTCAGATAGCTTTTTATCCGCTTGAAGAAAGCGTCACCATCTTGATGAGCCTTGATTCGGCGCCAACGTTCTGCCTGATACTGCAGTGGTTCCAAAGGTTCAGCTGATCTGATCGCTCGACCTGAGATCGCGTAAACGCTGCTAGAACCTTGGCCGCAGGAGGAAGAGGACTTGATTCAGATTCAAACTTCAAATCTTTATCTCCAGTCAGAGTCTCAGTCGGTTTCATGACTTGCTCAGGGATCTTTGATACCAATTGCAGATGGAGTCGTTCATTCGTCCTCAACTCGCCAAGACTCACCCAACATCAATGTTTTAGACGTCAGATAATCTGCTGCTTGATTGTAGAAGCGCTTGACGTGTACCAGTTGAACTGACTTGAACTTGGCTTTGAGAGCTTCGTATTCGGCAAGTCGGCGCTGAAGGTTCGGAGTATTACAATTTATCAGGCCCTGAGCTTGCTGAATCACAATTCTTGAATCACCAACTGCAACCAGGTTCTCAACGTTGCGAGACAATGCCAGTTTCAGGCCATTTATTAGCCATGATACTCAGCATCATTCACAGTGACATCCTCCAAGATAAATCCTTGCGCATCCACTACTTCCCAGCCGGGCAGCTGCCACAAAACGCATCCACAGCTGCCTTGACGTGTTGACGTCTTAGCCGCACCATCGAAGCTCAGCACAATACCTTCATACTCAGCATCAAGCATTTCCACACTAACCGCAGGTTGTTGTTTAACATGTCCTTTGGCCGGTATCAATTCTTCTACCACAGCATCCAACTGTTCTCTCGGCGTGATACTCGCACTCAGAATAGCAGCTAAACCATCTTCATCTCGCTGAACCTTGTGTATTTCAAGCGACCATCGCGATAACTCCAACCCCCACTTCAGGTGTTTCCTTCAGTTGAGCTTGAAGCTAACAACCATTTCAGGACCGAGTACCGTGTATAAATCTTCAGTGGAAAACCCGTCCCAAATATGAGTGGTCGGAACAACTGTAGCACTCTGAGAATCGCTAACACCTCCTTTTCAGGAAGCTGATACCGTATTTCAGACTCGTTCAGTATTCTCCCAGTGAAGCGCACAGGTTGGATCTTGCCGTCGTGCATTTGGCCTAGTACAGCACATGCCGCCCAGGGATTCGCATGAGGAATGATGATAAACGGCTTGGTCCGATCTGGATGTCGTAGCATAGGTGTCGACACAATTTTACGTTTCAGGATCTCAAACGCTGCTTTTGCACGTTCAAGGTTGCGACCCGCTCTCACTTGTTCTTCGTTCAACTCATACAGCACAGCAGCCACCACAGGCAAGTCTTCAATGAACTTGTGGTAATAGTTCAAGCTTCCTAGGAAATACTGAACCCCCTTCAACGTAGACGGAAACGGCAACTCCTGAACAGACTTCACAATCTTGGGTGTAGCTCGGATTCCTTCAGCGCTGATTTCATGTGACAGGTACGGGATGCTCAACTTGCCAAACTCACTTTTCAGAAGGCTCACTGAGATGTTCCAATACCGCAATCTGAACAAAAGCGCGTTCAAGTCATCACACAATACATTCCAGGTTGGAGCACCATGTGCGATGTCATCGATATATGAGCTACGCCCAAGCACTGGACCCATCTGAGGAGGAGCCGGTATGTTACGTTTGAACACAGTCATCTGCTCCGTAAGAATTGGTAGTTCAACCTTGTCAAGTTCAGGACCTTCAGCACATGTGCGTTCAGGATCCTGAATCTTGTCCCGTTCAGCACTTGGAACGTTCAGGTTCAAAAACTGCAACACTTCTTGGTCAACCAAAGCTTCCTCTTCTGGAGGCAGGCGCACAAAACCCCACAAGCAATTGTTAATCACAGCTTGGTACACTAGAGGTGCATTCTTGAGTCCGAAGGGCATTCGTATCCATTGAAAGTGTCCAAAAGGACAAATGAACGCTGAGATCAATTTCGCGCGCTCAGTCATGAGTACAGCCCAGAAACCACTAGCCATGTCGAGACTCATAAACCACATTGCAGATTCAAAACCAATCAACAAATCATCGATCAGTGGCAGAGGGTATCGCGACAGCTTGATGAATTCGTTCACCAGGCGATAATCAATACACATCCTGATGTCCACTCCATTTTTCTTGAGAACAATCACGATCGGCGAAGCCCATTCTGACTCGGAATGCTCAATCAGACCCGTTTCAAGGAGTTTCTTGAGCAACTCGTACACCTTGATCGACAGATGTGGCGCAACTTGACGTGCACGTTGAGGCACTGGGCGTGCATCTCCTACATCCAGATCACACACAACACCTCGCGCTGGAGCTGGAGCTGCATTTCCGTCTCCCAGAAAGATCTTCCGATGTCGTTTCAGGATTTCCCTCATCTTCATTTCCATCTCTGGAGTCGTGACTCCTAAGACGCCAACATCCGCATCTTCGATCCTGCACTCAGGGCTCAAATCTTGGACTTCAGGTAACATAATCAAATGTTCACGTAGCTGAGCCATAGCCTCACTACCTTCCCGGATATAGACAGGTGGTTCCAGATCCAATTCTTCAGCTGACACACGCATACACCTCGCATACTCCTCTTCTAGTTTCTGCACAGGCGTACTCGCAAATCCTTGAGCTGAGAAATCTTGAAACTCATCTTCAGACTGATACTCTCTCAGGCTCTCATTTTGAGTGATACCTTCAGAGAGTGTATTTCCAGAAAGTGAGGGTTGTCTAGTGTCTTCCTCCATTACCAACACTCGTTCGGAATCATCACACTCTTGACCGTCTGGTTCAGGGCTTTGGACATCAACTTCTTTTACCGCTGATTCAGTCTGCGTTTCAGCGTCCCTGGTCCTGGATTCACGCTTGGCTGGACAATATGCTCGTGAATTTTCTTCAGCAAACGTCACTCGAAGATTTTTCGGCCTGGGATTCGTGCGAACCATGTTCACCACAGCTGTCTCAGGGGTCGACCTCATCATAATCTTGGATGGCCACGGATACTCAGGGACCTGAGTGCTGGGGTTCTGCTTTCCAGTCACCAACTGTTCAAGACGTCGAGCACGCATCTGAGCTTGGGCAGATAAAGTGGTTTCATAAATCAATTGTTGCCACTCCTGATACTGCCTCTTTCCAGGTCGCACAAACCTTCCTGAGCGTGGGAAAAAACCATGTTCAACCACTCTTGCAATCGGTGTACAATTATCGATCCAGAGCATCTTGTCCGAGATATTCACCACCTTAACCGCAGTGACCCAAGACCTAGCCGCGTAAATGACCTGAGTCACCCACCGATCACCACGCCCAGCCCACACAAGTCCACGCTGAGGGTTCAATCGACCATAGTCAACACGAACCACTGCACTTTCACCTGGGCGTAGATACAGATTCTCCTTTGGACACACCGGCAAATCCGCGCCTATATAATCCTTGGGAGAATTACCATACATCAGCACCGTCTCTTCATCTGGAAGTTGTAACAGTCCTTCTCGGATCGACAGCCTCACACCAGCGCTGAACATGAAATTCATGCCCAGCAACACATCCACTCCTTCACCAATATTCGCCACCCAAATTCGAAAAACATAAACCAACCTGGGACCAAGAGTAATCTTGACCTCAGCATGAGCTGAAATATACGTCGGAACACCTCCCAGGCCTAAGACCTTCATCCGTTTGTGCGTCCAGAGCCTGAGCTTGAGCTTACGTGCAAAGTCAAAACTCAGCATGCTCACAGATGCACCGGTATCCAGGAGGATACTAGTCCGACAGTCATTCACGGCTCCATGAACCGTTGCAATCTCATGCGTGTCTTCAGGTTCATGATTCTCCCACCAACCATAGCGTTCTCCAGGCTTCAGCTGATATTCCACAGGAACTTCGACGTCAGCTAGGTCTGAACGCACAGGGTTGAAGGTTGAATCTTGAACTGCAGTCATACAGTGTTGGTTATCTTGATTCTTTTTCGATCTTGGGCCAACATACGCTAATACACACACATCTGGGGTTTTCTTGAGCCCGACACGTACTGGATCCCCATCCAGCGGGCTTAAAGGTTTAACGGCTTCTTCCCAGACGTATATGTGTCTTCACGTAGCTGGTCTTGAACTTGGTCTGGCAACTCCTTGAGCGTGCCTTGACGAGCATGTGCTTTCACAGCTTGAAACGCCTTCCATTCTTCACACAGGATTCCACGGTGAAACTGGCCACAGTCAGAACACGGCGTTACTCGGCAGTTCTTCGCAGGATGACCAACTTCATGGCACTTATCACAAATGACTTCTGCCCAGCAGTACTCCTTCGAATGTCCATGGCGACCGCAACTCTCACAGGGTGGAAAATGTGGCGAATATCCTGAGCGTGCATTGTCTGAACGCACATTTTGCTGATTGTACCCAGGTCTCCATCCGCCATTCTCCATAGCTCGATAAACGACGTTTGAGACATCTTCCAGGCTAAGCATGGGTTGTGGTTCAGAGTTGACAAGTTCATTTTGCCGAATACCATGTCCCTTGGCAAGCACTACCTGTGCAGCAGGAACCGACATTTTCTCCTCCGTTTCAGATTCTTCAAACTGGACATGGGGAGATGCCTCCGATTCTGATTCAGGCTCAGTCTTGGCAACATACGATCTGCCCATCTTCCGAGACTTGTATCGCGGTGATTGAGCGTTGTTATGATATTGCTGCTTGGCCGGTGGCGTGTCATATCCTTCTTCTCGCCAAATGTCCTCGCTACGTCTCAACGCATATTCCATCTCACTCATGCTCTTGAATGTCTGACCTTGCAACGCGGTCTTCAGCTGAGTGTCCTTCAACTTCTTAATGAAGCGACGAATGTGCCTCTCGCGAGACTTGGTGGTCTTCTGAAACTCCACCTCAGCCTTGACCGCAGCAGCGTTGAGCCGATAGAAAAACTTGAGCGCGGATTCTCCTGAACGCATCTTCATAGTGTAGTAGCGCTCCGAGTAAGAACCAGTTGTGCGGCAATACAAGGTCTTGAAACGATGTGTCAACTTCTTCCAGTCATGACGAACATGGTTAGGCAGCTGGGCATACCAATCTCTGAGAGCTGATGACATTCTTCCTCTTAGCTGTCTGATCTTCATCTTGTCTGGCCACAAACCTTGATCCGCCATATCAGTGAAACGCTCCCACCATCCAACGCGGTCTTCGAGAGATGCATCTTCATCAAACTTCTCAACCGCATTGTAGTTAATATACGGTCGATAGGTCCAAATCGTTTGACCATCTTTTCCCGTCGTAGACATAGTGGTAAGGTTTGGACCCGCCTCATCACTGGAGCTACTGTCTGAATCACTTGAGCTTGAATCATCATCATCTGAGCTCGACAAGTCTGAATCAGATTCATCTGGATCTGAAGATGGAGGATCTGCACCTTTCTTTTCCTTCAGCGGAGATTTCTTGAAACTCGTTTTCTTGACTGCACTTTTCTTGACCGCTGATTTCTTGGATGAAGTCTTCTTAGGCACAGATGACTTGGATCCCTTGCTGGAACCTTCCGCTTTGACGACTGAAGTGGTTGTGGTCAGTTGAGCCCTCGTCCCTTTCTTCTTTGACGGTACCGACTCTGTATCAGGACGCACGCCATCCTTGATTACGCCACTGACCACTGAACTCTTGGTTGCCGAATGGGGTTCAGCTGAGGGTTTCTCCATTACCGGGGTTGTCACTTCAGGGGATGTGGTCAGCTTACCAGCTTGAATCTGGGAGAGGACAGTTCGGAGATCGCGATTCTGGTCGGCCAAAAATTTCTGGCGATTCAGTGCGGACTCACGTTCTTGCTCTCGCTCCAGGTTCAAACGTTCCATGGCTTGCTGTACGCGTTCCAAGCGCGCATTCAGACTTTCATTCAATTCCTTGCCACGCTCAGCTCGCTCATTCTCCATGTGAACACGTTCAGCATTCACTTCGGTAAGACGTTGTTGCCAAGTCTGCTCCAAGTTGTGTTGAACCAGCTCCCGTTCACGCCTCAGCTTTTCAGCATTTTCAGCCTGCAAACGTTGGCGCTCAAGACGAATGGTTTCCTCCAGCCGGGCAGCCCCTTCTTCATGAGATTCAGGCGCAGCTTCTTCCGTCTTGGGAGTGGGTCGTGCTAACGATTCTTCAGCTGCTTGAGCGCGACGTTCAGCCTCCATCCGAGCTTCTTCGATCTTCAGCAAAGCTTGTTCAGCGGCATGTCTTGCTTCCTCGGCGCGAGTTGTGCGTTCATTCAGCGAACGAATCTCAAACGCAGCACCCTGAAGCTGTCGATCCATGTTGCGCTGCATTTCCAGCTGGGCTTTATACTGCCGATCGTGGAACGCTTCTTGCTGCTCCTTGAGTTGGGCAACTGCTTCCTGGTGCTGACGCATGATGTTCAGGGCGACTTGTGCCGCTCCGGATGATGCTGAAGAGTGTGAACCTGACCGACGTGATCTGCTTGTGCAACTGGACTTTGTCCGCATTGAACGTGCAGGTGCCCTAGCACTCAAACTTGATTCGCTTGGTGCCGAGCCTGAGCCTCCGTACTTGACCGTCGATCGCGCTTGAGAGTGTCTCGGTTGAGAAGCGGTTTCAGCATCCTGACCGCCAGCACTCTCTGAATCAGCCATGTTGACATCATCTTGATCCACCGAGGCAGGTCGAGCTGGGATCACCGTACGCGTCACCAACGCTCCACCATCATATCCTGCACCCGGGTACCCCTGAGACTGGATTGCCATCATCACTGGGACTGATCCTGAGTGAGACATATGCGCTGAGGCTGGGTGCCCCAACGACAACATGGATGAGCTGGACGAGCTGTCTCTGGATGTCTGCGTTCCTGGTGACGTGTCGTATGCGGTTCCACTTGAGGTGCCTGAAGGACCAATCACACTTGGGACAGAATCGGAAATCCTGCTCGACGCGTTCAGAGTTCCTGAACTGTGGCTGGTCATCACTTGATCCTCAGTGTCAAATCCAACATCTCCGGCTGGACGCAATGAATGATCTGAAGGTGTCGAGATGCTGAGCGGACGAGGAGGTCTACGCTGAGGGCGCTTCGCTTCAGGTTCACTTTCAGGGGGACCCCGAGGACTTCTGAGCACTGTGATACCCGCGAGTCGACATAATGAAGCAAACGAATTCCCCAGCAGCTCTACTTCGTAATCCGACATCAATCGATCTTCACTTTCACCTTCCGCGTTCAGCTTCAAAATGGGTTCGTACTTGATCGCATTCAAAACTTCAGACGGGTTGAGAACATCCGCGTTCGGAACAATCTTGAACGGCAAGCCAACAGTGAATTGTTTCCACTCCAAGAGCTCGATCGTGATCAGCTGCTGAACTTCCTCAATCACCGAGCGAACGTATCCAACCTCAATCTGAGAGGCCCTAGTGCGATACCAATCTGGGACCACGTTGATGAACTCAAATCCAGCTTCGAAGAAGAGAGTTTGCACGAGAGCAGCACATTCACGTGGAGTCATCCAACTTGGAGAAACCGTGACCGCAGTCAGGTCTTCAGCAATCCCAAACGTCCTCCGCTCAGGGTTCAGCTCGACGATCCAGGCAGCATCCAGGTTTGGGAGAGCCATACGGTGCCGCAGGTAGTCAGACGTCCTCATCGCCGTTTCCAACCATACCGAGAAGTCCAGTGCAGGTGTTGGCCACTCGTACACCACATTCGGAGGAGTGACCAACCCTGAGCGCACTTGTTCCCAGCGATGTACTTGTCGCGCGATGAACTCCTTCGACGTGTCCTCGCCCCATGCTGAATCAGGCTCTCTGGCCACCAACTCTGAGTTACTTTCCACATTCAAGCTTGAACGCGGATCCGCGTTCAGGTTCTGGTGCGCAGATCCTTCACTCAGTGTGCGTGTCGGTGCCGTTTCAGGCATGGGTGCTAGGTCGTGCGACGAGGGATCTTGAGACGCTGGTACTGGACGCAATGCGTCCCTGACATCTTCAGCAATCAATCGCTCCACAGGTGACTCTTCCTTGGCATGACTTTCCTCAGCAAGCTCTTCTTCTTCTTCAACCGGCAGCAGAGTGTCCGAAACTCGATCCACTGCCGGGGTCTCAACCTCGTTGGCGCCTCCCACAGACGCCTGTGCAGTCTCCATTGCCTGAGACTGCTCCACCGAGATGCGTTGAGGCTTGACCTCTGACCGCTGGTTACCAGTACCAGCTTCCGCAGTCGACATTACGTCTTCCGCAGCTTCCGGTTCGATAACTGCTTGGTCTTCAGTTTCAGCCTTCTTTGCCTCTCGCTCTGCCTTCATTCGCGCACGTCGTTCTCGGGCGATTGTGTCCAAGTCCTTATGCTCTTCTGCAGGCAGTCCTTGCGCTCGGCGCGACACACGTGTAGCTTGTCCGCCGTTTCCACGTCCTCCTTTCAGTTTGCCTCGTCCTCCCGCCATTAGAGAGTAGTTAGAAGTTAACGAGACCCAACTAATCAATTCCTACTAATATAAACAACTCCGGTGAAATCCTAAGACCCCAAATCCGGGCACGCGCACCAGTTGTGACGAAGTCGATGAAACTTTCTCGCCCAAGTGTATAGCGGTAGCCTAGACTTAGTCCTGAAACTTAAGCCTGGGGGGTGTAAACCCTGAACGCGGTTCCTTGAAACCGTGATTCAGAGTGGCGTGGCACCTTGTGTAATCCCTATCGGCGTCGATTGCTTCGGGGGAAGCCCGGATATATCACCACAATGAGTTGTCAAATACAAATAGGCCTTGAAAATGCTGAGCGTAACGTCCACTTCCTGAACGCACTTCTCCAATGTCTGGAACCGGTATCGAGAACTCGGAACAAACACCACTTTCAGATACCCAATACAAATACAGAGTTATATACAACACGCAGCCGTCACTTATTCTTATAGACCCTTGAACGGTGGGTCTGAACACCAGTCAACTAAGGCTGAATCCAGGATACTGGTCAATCCTGAAGCCTTTTCTTCACACGCGCACCACCCTCAGATGAGGGAAATAATACACACCAATACAATCCTATCTCAAACGCAGTCTATCAAATATTCCTGGGGATGACTGCTACTATCACCCAAGAAGGCCTTGTTAATATGAAATGAAAACCCCGCCCTTACCGTACGCGCAGCGGGTCCAACTAATATAGGGAATGCAAGGATCACGTCAAATACTTACGTGAATGATCCCCTCGCAACTGGGCTTGAATCTTGTAGAGAGCCCCGCACCGAACTGCCCTTAACTGAACGGCGGACCCGTGTCCTGCTTGTCAGAAGCTCACTTACTTTGAGCGACTTGCGTAGTAGGGGGTTAAACGAACTCTGATTGTTATCTTTGCTAGCCATCGCTAGCTTCTTCGTAAAGGGTATCTGTCTGTCTTCGTTCTTCTGTGTTCTTCTGTGTTCTTCTGTGTTCTTCTGTGTTCTTCTGTGTTCTTCCGTGTTCTTATGTGTTCTTCCTGACGACCTTCTGACTTTGACTTGACTTGAGTATACTGGCTGTCACTTCGTGGGTTCACTTTCCATCTTCAAGGAGTCAAATCCTCGCATTGGGTTCTGGGTTGTCTGAACGTGGGTTCTTCAAACCTACTTTCAAGTTACTTGACCTTGAACATCATTTTCAGGTTCCAATTTCTTGAACGTAGATACTTCAGACTCACGCTCAGGGTTCTTCAACTTGGACATTTAGCTGAAACCAGTGTGTACGACCTCACAGTACAGGATAGTCTTGAGCACGTATAATACATGCGTTCAGACATCCGCGTTCAGACATCTGCGTTCAGACATCTGCGTTCAGACATCCGCGTTCAGACATCTGATGTGATCAAGGTCTCATGACCAAAATCATACTTCATTGTGAGTGTCCACACGGCATTTCTTCAACGGGCTTTTTGTTTGTCTGGCGTCTGGTGACTTACGGTGCACTCCGGGTACACGGACATTCACACGCTCAGGCTTTAGGCAAGGCGGGACACCATATGTGATACATTCACATAGGCATTTTCAACTCCATTGGGTTAACCCGCTTAAGGACGGGGTTGATTCAGACATAGATCCAGTTTCAGGCTGTTTGGAGCCTAATCTGACCTTCCAAATCTGGGGGGCCCATCTTAAAGCCTGAGCGCATCCGCTCCGCGGAACACAGCCGAATTCCACATTCAACATGCGCAATGCGCATAACCAGTACTCAAAAATTTCAGTAGCCAATCAAATATCAGCATATATCCACGTCACTAGTCACCCATTGATTCCAACCGAGAAATTGCACTCAGTCTCGTGTCAGAGAGTCAATCTCACTGCAAGAAGCAAGATGACAAGCCGAACCTTGTCATCCTGAAGGTAAGCTCGAAGAGAGAGAAGTCTCTTCGTGCTCTAGTGGACTGTGGAGCGTCGAACAACTTTGTTCGACTGCAGAGCCTTCCAAGGCTTGACTTCGAGGAGGTGAAAACACCTCGAAGTCTATTGGAAGTGAGACTAGCAACGGGTGTCGTTGTTAGAACCGAGAAGCGTATCGTACGCGTACGCTTCTCTTATCAAGAGAAGGAGTTCGTCGACGAGCTTATCGTCCTGGAACTGGACGATAAGTTCGATATGGTGTTGGGCATGCCGTGGCTTGCACGGCATGATCCGGTGATCGACTGGATGAAGCGCACGATCGTGCGCTTCGGGAGCAGCAGCAGCGCGACAGAGAGCGATGGCCCTGTCGGCGCAGCACATGCACCACGTGGTGCATGCGTCCCTCCACCAGAGACAGCGCGGAATGCGGCTGTCTCCGATCACCCCAAGCGAACGCCAACGACTGCGAGAGTCGTTGGAAGAAGATGTGAACCGAATCAGCAGGGCCTGGTTCGATCCGATTCGAGAGGGTCTCGAAGCGTCCGGAGCGACGCGGTCGTGTCGACAGATAATGTCGACACACAATTTGTTGAAAGACACTCCGCCGTTAGTCGTAGAGGTAAAGAAGGCGCGTCGGCTCTGGGAGCCGACGCTGCAAGCCGTGCGGACGGTTGCAAACGTCCCGCACCGGAAATGCTTGCGAGCTCGCGTGCAGTCGGGCTGCACGACGAAGCGGTGCGCGATCAAGCCGGGCTTGAACGCGTGCGCCCGCGGGTAAAACCCGCCGGCGAATACAAGGAACAACTGTCCACGGCCGGGCCTGGACAAGAAGAAACTCGCTGAGCCGGGCTCCGCACGAGAAGTGATCGGCGCAAGCGAGAAAAGTTGCGCAAGTCTCGGTCAGGGACCGAGACGCTACAAGCAGTGTCTGCCGGGCAGACACAGGAGTTGGAGACAACCGTCGAGACACTGAGAGTCTTGACGCGTACGAGTATTGGTCTCCAATAGAAGAAGATGAGGCTGGATAATCCTCCGACGTTAGCGTCGGAGTTGATGTCGCTCCCAGTCACAAGCTGGAAGCGTTTCGCTCGCGACCTGCACGATGGACGCATCGAGCAGATCTGTATCCTCTCGGACATCGAGAGGATGACGTGTGAAGCAGAAGAGCTGAATCAGCTCATCTCTGAGGGCGCGGACGCCCTCAGCGCGAAGTCGAAGAAGGAACGCTTCGACGAGCAAGGCTGGGACTCGCTCAAGGCGAGCCCCTTTTACAAGGTCTTGCGTGAGTACAAGGATGTACTCCCGGACGACATTCCTGCGGAGTTACCGCAGGACAAGGGTGTTCAGCACGAGATTGATCTCGTGCCGGGAACGAAGTACTGCGTCACGCGACAGTGGCCACTGCCGCGTGAGCAAGTCAAGGCAATCGACGACTTCTTTGAAAGTCGTCGCAATGCAGGACAAGTGCGGGAATCGAAGTCCCCGCACAGCGCGCCTACGTTCTGTGTGAAGAAACCACAGGGCGGGTGGCGCATCGTTCATGCGTACAACAAGCTGAACGATGCGACGGTACCGGCGCAGACGCCGATACCTCGAAAAGATGTGATCATCGACTCGATGACCTCGAGTACTATCTTCAGTACTCTGGATCTGAGAGACGGGTTCTATCAGATCCTCATGCGTGAGAGTGATATCCCTCTCACAGCGGTAAGCACCCCGAGCGGCATGCTCTGGGAGTGGCTCGTGATGCCGCAGGGGCTGAAGAACGCCCCAGCGACGTTCAACAGGTGCGCCACGCACTTGTTGCGCTCGGTGCGCGACTTCGCACCGAGCTATTTCGACGACGTGTTCATTCACAGCCGGGCTGTGAATGGGAAATCGGATGTGGAGATGCATACAGAGCATCTCCGCAAGTTGCTTGAGCTCATGCGAACGCACAAGCTCTACGCGAACCTGAAGAAGTGTATCTTCGGGGCGACCGAGATACCCGTACTTGGGTGTCTCGTGGGGAAGAACGGCGTACGCCCTGACCCAGGAAAGGTCAGAGTGATCAATGAATGGCCTACGCCTTCAAACGTAAAGGAACTGCGGCAGTTCCTTGGACTCGCCACGTACTTGTGCAAGTACGTGAGCAACTACGCGGGCAAGATTCGCCCGCTGTCGCAGCTCTTAAAGAAAGAGGCTGCATGGGAATGGACTGCTGATTGTCAGCAGGCCTTCGAAGCAGTCAAGCAGGGCTTGACTGAGGCGCCGATCTTGGCGGTGGCCGACCAAGATCGCCCATTCCACGTTGTGTGTGATGCATCCGACTTCGCGATCGGATGCGCACTGATGCAACTCGATCACGAAGGTCGTGATCGTGTGGTTTACTACCAATCGCGTCAGCTGAAGCCAGCTGAGCGCAATTACCCGGTACATGACAAGGAACTCCTTGCCATGAAGTATGCACTCGCAAAGTTTTGAGTGTATCTACTTGGGAGTAGACCATTCGTGGTCTACACCGACCACGCATCGTTGCGTACGGCGATCAAGTCGCCGCGCATATCACAAAGAATGGCACGGTGGCTGTCATTCTTTGCTGAATACAACTTCCAGGTTGAGTACAAACCTGGAAGGTTGAATGTCGTGGCCGACGCGCTTTCGCGTCGACCAGATTATGCGGCGCACGAGGCCGACGCCAACGCAGTTTGTAGCGGGGCTACACATTCGGTTCACCTCCTACCTTAGTGCAACATGCACTAAGGCATACATTCAGGTGACCACCACAGGGTGGTCCACATTCATAGCAAAAGGCATATGACTGGTAGAAAGTAACACCTTTCTACCAATGAGAGTCATTCAATAGATAGGGGTTCTGCCATTCATCCAATGGCAGAACCTCTCATTAGAAATATCAGTTTTAGGAGGAAACCCCATTTACAATCAATACAGTTCTCATTTGGCACCAAAGCTATCGTTCGGTTCCTTTATCTAGGTTTAAGTATACTTGTGGATACAAGTATACTGAACTTGAGTAAATTACTCCTACGCTTCCTCATACACGTGCGCACACGTGTAAGCTTAAGTAGTGGGTCTAAGCAGACCCATTACACCTGGTAGCACTTTGTAGTCCGTCCGACGACCGACTAACACGTCCGTATGGAATACGAACACGGGGCTGAGAACCTGCTCTCGGACAGTAACATGTCCGTGGGTAGCCCAAACACGTCTGCAACGCATGTTGCGCATGCAGACTGCCCCCACCTGTCGGAACCAGAGTGGGAGGCCCTCCAACGACTGTCAACAGTCATTGGGGAAGCGGCGGTAGCAACAATGTCGCGAACGCTATCGCCGACGGAGCAACACGGTGTTGCTCTGGGTTTCATCGTGAAGGAACAGCGTGAACCACTGCTCGAGCTTCGGTGTCGCCATCGGCCACACCGCGCGTGGAGTCATTGAAAATCCACATAAGCAGCTACGTTGGAAGAGAGGGCGAACCTCTCCTCCGTTGGCTTGTCGAGGTCGACACTGCCATTGCGGCTCGACGTATCGTCGACCCGTTGTCGAAGGTTGCGTTCGCCATGTCATGTCTTGGCGGACGAGCAAGGAGTTGGGCGTACGGACGCCGACTCACAGACCCTACGTGCTTTAGCACGTACGAGGATTTCAAGGAGGAGCTCAAACAAGCGTTTGAGCCCCCGCAGAACGAGTTCCGATCGAGGGCGGAGTTCCTCGATCTGCAACAGGGCAAGCATGACGTGCATGCTTACGCCCAAAGAGCACGGTACTTGGTCTCGAACATCGTGACCAACCCGATTGACGAGGCGACAAAGGTCGTCACGTTCATGAAGGGCCTTAGAGATGGGCCTGTGAAGACCTATCTCTTCCGAGAGTATCCAAATACTCTCGAGGCTGCAATTGCGCTCGCAATGCAAGAAGAGTTTAGCCTGCGGCAGGCTAAACTGCATGTGAACGCCCCACGGCTAATGCCACGACCGGTGGTAAGGCCGTCGGGAGGTCCCGAACCAATGGACCTCTCGAGTGCGACAGCTGCTGGTTCCCAGCAGCGTCGTGGATCAACGAATGTGCGTTGTTTCCGCTGCGGAAACATCGGTCACTATGCCCGCGAGTGCACAGCACCTGTGCACGCGGCGAAGAGCCGTCGTGGCGATACTGGGTATCGTCACGGGCAATAAAAAAACTAGAGGGACCATCGCCCTGCTGGTGATGCGGTCGAGCGTGTCGACATCGGACACGCTGCATTGAAGATCGCTGCCCCCAGTGAGAGTCAATCTCACTGCAAGAAGCAAGATGACAAGCCGAACCTTGTCATCCTGAAGGTAAGCTCGAAGAGAGAGAAGTCTCTTCGTGCTCTAGTGGACTGTGGAGCGTCGAACAACTTTGTTCGACTGCAGAGCCTTCCAAGGCTTGACTTCGAGGAGGTGAAAACACCTCGAAGTCTATTGGAAGTGAGACTAGCAACGGGTGTCGTTGTTAGAACCGAGAAGCGTATCGTACGCGTACGCTTCTCTTATCAAGAGAAGGAGTTCGTCGACGAGCTTATCGTCCTGGAACTGGACGATAAGTTCGATATGGTGTTGGGCATGCCGTGGCTTGCACGGCATGATCCGGTGATCGACTGGATGAAGCGCACGATCGTGCGCTTCGGGAGCAGCAGCAGCGCGACAGAGAGCGATGGCCCTGTCGGCGCAGCACATGCACCACGTGGTGCATGCGTCCCTCCACCAGAGACAGCGCGGAATGCGGCTGTCTCCGATCACCCCAAGCGAACGCCAACGACTGCGAGAGTCGTTGGAAGAAGATGTGAACCGAATCAGCAGGGCCTGGTTCGATCCGATTCGAGAGGGTCTCGAAGCGTCCGGAGCGACGCGGTCGTGTCGACAGATAATGTCGACACACAATTTGTTGAAAGACACTCCGCCGTTAGTCGTAGAGGTAAAGAAGGCGCGTCGGCTCTGGGAGCCGACGCTGCAAGCCGTGCGGACGGTTGCAAACGTCCCGCACCGGAAATGCTTGCGAGCTCGCGTGCAGTCGGGCTGCACGACGAAGCGGTGCGCGATCAAGCCGGGCTTGAACGCGTGCGCCCGCGGGTAAAACCCGCCGGCGAATACAAGGAACAACTGTCCACGGCCGGGCCTGGACGAGAAGAAACTCGCTGAGCCGGGCTCCGCACGAGAAGTGATCGGCGCAAGCGAGAAAAGTTGCGCAAGTCTCGGTCAGGGACCGAGACGCTACAAGCAGTGTCTGCCGGGCAGACACAGGAGTTGGAGACAACCGTCGAGACACTGAGAGTCTTGACGCGTACGAGTATTGGTCTCCAATAGAAGAAGATGAGGCTGGATAATCCTCCGACGTTAGCGTCGGAGTTGATGTCGCTCCCAGTCACAAGCTGGAAGCGTTTCGCTCGCGACCTGCACGATGGACGCATCGAGCAGATCTGTATCCTCTCGGACATCGAGAGGATGACGTGTGAAGCAGAAGAGCTGAATCAGCTCATCTCTGAGGGCGCGGACGCCCTCAGCGCGAAGTCGAAGAAGGAACGCTTCGACGAGCAAGGCTGGGACTCGCTCAAGGCGAGCCCCTTTTACAAGGTCTTGCGTGAGTACAAGGATGTACTCCCGGACGACATTCCTGCGGAGTTACCGCAGGACAAGGGTGTTCAGCACGAGATTGATCTCGTGCCGGGAACGAAGTACTGCGTCACGCGACAGTGGCCACTGCCGCGTGAGCAAGTCAAGGCAATCGACGACTTCTTTGAAAGTCGTCGCAATGCAGGACAAGTGCGGGAATCGAAGTCCCCGCACAGCGCGCCTACGTTCTGTGTGAAGAAACCACAGGGCGGGTGGCGCATCGTTCATGCGTACAACAAGCTGAACGATGCGACGGTACCGGCGCAGACGCCGATACCTCGAAAAGATGTGATCATCGACTCGATGACCTCGAGTACTATCTTCAGTACTCTGGATCTGAGAGACGGGTTCTATCAGATCCTCATGCGTGAGAGTGATATCCCTCTCACAGCGGTAAGCACCCCGAGCGGCATGCTCTGGGAGTGGCTCGTGATGCCGCAGGGGCTGAAGAACGCCCCAGCGACGTTCAACAGGTGCGCCACGCACTTGTTGCGCTCGGTGCGCGACTTCGCACCGAGCTATTTCGACGACGTGTTCATTCACAGCCGGGCTGTGAATGGGAAATCGGATGTGGAGATGCATACAGAGCATCTCCGCAAGTTGCTTGAGCTCATGCGAACGCACAAGCTCTACGCGAACCTGAAGAAGTGTATCTTCGGGGCGACCGAGATACCCGTACTTGGGTGTCTCGTGGGGAAGAACGGCGTACGCCCTGACCCAGGAAAGGTCAGAGTGATCAATGAATGGCCTACGCCTTCAAACGTAAAGGAACTGCGGCAGTTCCTTGGACTCGCCACGTACTTGTGCAAGTACGTGAGCAACTACGCGGGCAAGATTCGCCCGCTGTCGCAGCTCTTAAAGAAAGAGGCTGCATGGGAATGGACTGCTGATTGTCAGCAGGCCTTCGAAGCAGTCAAGCAGGGCTTGACTGAGGCGCCGATCTTGGCGGTGGCCGACCAAGATCGCCCATTCCACGTTGTGTGTGATGCATCCGACTTCGCGATCGGATGCGCACTGATGCAACTCGATCACGAAGGTCGTGATCGTGTGGTTTACTACCAATCGCGTCAGCTGAAGCCAGCTGAGCGCAATTACCCGGTACATGACAAGGAACTCCTTGCCATGAAGTATGCACTCGCAAAGTTTCGAGTGTATCTACTTGGGAGTAGACCATTCGTGGTCTACACCGACCACGCATCGTTGCGTACGGCGATCAAGTCGCCGCACATATCACAAAGAATGGCACGGTGGCTGTCATTCTTTGCTGAATACAACTTCCAGGTTGAGTACAAACCTGGAAGGTTGAATGTCGTGGCCGACGCGCTTTCGCGTCGACCAGATTATGCGGTGCAAGAGGCCGACGCCAACGCAGTTGGCGTCGTCAGGACGACTACACCCTCGTCGTCCTTGCTGGATGAAGTGAAGGCCGCATACGCACATGATGCGGATGCGAAGCAATTGTTGGAGTACTTCTCCACACCTTCTGACAAGTCTCGTCAGAAGCTGGCCAAACACCTTCGTGCCCGTGTACACCGTTATCGTGTACACAATGGTCTGCTGCTTTACAGCGCAGTCGACGACAACGCAGATCGCATTGTCGTGCCAGATGATCATGAGCTGAAGCTCAAGATCACGTACGAGTACCACGATGCCCCGATATCGGGACATCCTGGCCGTGAGAAGACATATTTGCTTCTCACGCGTGACTTCTATTGGAGTCACCAGTACAAGTGGGTACGCAAGTACGTTCGTGCTTGCGAGGTATGCCAGCGTGTGAAGCCTGCGCCCAACTCGCAGGCTCCGCTTCAATCACTACCGACTCCGTCGGAGTGCTGGCAGTCCATTTCAATGGACTTTGTTTTTGGTCTTCCGCAAGACAAAAAGCGGAGGACTGGTATTGTGGTCTTTGTTGACCGCTTCAGCAAGATGGTGCATCTTGCTGCAGTACCAGCCGAGGTGACAGCCAAACAGACGGCATGTCTGTTTGTTGACCTGGTGTTTAGACACCATGGTATGCCACTCGACATCGTGTCGGATCGGGATCCGCGCTTTACAGCGCGATTCTGGCAAGAAGTGTTTACACTTCATGGGACGCAATTGTCCATGTCGACTGCGGATCACCCGCAGACCGACGGACAAACAAAGCGTGTCAACCGCGTGCTGGTTGACACCATGAAGAGCTACGCGCACTCGTTCCATCACTGGAGCGACTGCTTGCCGATGGCGGAGTTCGCCATCAACAACTCGGTGCATGTCTCGACAGGACACACACCGTTCTACGTGAATGCCATGAGGCACCCACGCGTACCGAGCGTACTCGGTGCGGTAGCTCCTTCCTTAAGTGGGGGAGGATATCCGGTTAATTCAAAACAACCGGATAAGCACGCTGATACAAGCAATATATCAGCTGTGACGACTCGCGCACGTACTGCGCGCAGTCGTGGCGACGACAAGACAGTGTCTACGACGGGCGTAGACACTTTAAACGACAACGAACATCACGCACAGGCCGGGCCTGCTGCGAACAAGGAGCACGAACTGAACCAGGGGTTCAGCTCGGATGCAATGGACTTTGTCCAGCGTCGACAAGCCGTAATTCGGTTTGTCCAAGATGCAATAGCAGCTTCTGTCGATCGACAGAAGCTGAATGCCGATAACACCGGCAGGGGAAACACAAATGAATTCAAAGTTGGTTCATTAGTTCTGTTAGCTACGCAGAACCTAGCTAAACATGCAGTTTCCGATTTCGGAGCAAGCTTGCTTGCTCCGCGCTTCATTGGGCCATTCACCGTGTTGGCGGAGCATGGCAACGCGTACACACTGGACATACCGTCCAGCATGCGCTTGCACCCAACGTTTTACGTTGGGCGACTGAAGCCGTACGTGCAGCACGAGTCACCTACGTCTAGTGACTCGCCAAAGCGCTCTCGAGCGCGGCGACGCGCTTCAAGGCGCCATAGATCCTCGTCCCGACCTCGACCTTTACGTTCGAGGTCGTCTGCGCAACCTCCGCGAGCTGAGCCTTCAACAAGCTCAGCTCCTGACGCAGAGCAGCGAACTGCGACGCTTCGAGACGCTCAACATCCTCCAAGCGAGACTCAAGGTTTGGTTGACCAAATCCGGGGCGTCTCCCCCCCCCGTTGCGAGACGCACGCGGGGCAACTCGCTGGATCGTCCAGCGAATTGTTGGTCATCGGAACCAGACCCGAGGTCCGGTTCATTTTCAAATTCGTTGGAGAGGATTTCCTCCCCAACACGATACGTGGGAATCACGGAATGTCCTGATGGAGGACATTCCGGAAATGGTGATGGCGTACAAAGGCCGCCACCTCCGCCGAAGGGCGTAAAACTTGGGCGAGCGCTGTAGTCGCCTACAGCACTCGAATAAGTGCTGCGATTATCCGCAGCACTAGAAGACGCCTGCGCCTGAAAACTGGCGCGCAGGGTCTTGAGGTCGTCAGGTACACACATGGACGTGTACCCGTTGACGTCCCGCTCGGTGATGCGTGGTAGCAGTACTCACAAGCAGTGTCATAAGGCACTGCGCAAGGAAGTCCGATACCGACTGCACCATGGTGCAGTCGTTCAAGTTTACCACGCTCCGAGAACTTCTCGTAGCGCTCCCGCGCCTGGCTAATCCGATCGCGATAGCCAGCGGGGTTCTTGTTGAAGTTTTCAACAAAGGCACTCCAACTTTGACAAAGTGCCTGCCACTCGGGCACTTTGCTTCTGCGAGAAGTCTTCTTGCTCGCAAACCATCGGAGCTCATGGAAGAGCCCGATGTAGTAGTCGCGCCTTTGATTCGTTAACGGATCAAAGTGTACTCGCTTCGCGACGTCATCGTCAACGATGGCGTTGCACGAGTACAGCGCGTACAGATTCGGTGGCGCGGTCGCACCGAATCGGCTGCCGATCTCAGACTGAGACGGCATCCACGGCTCGCGCACTGGCTCAGTGTGCGAGGCCGCAACAACAGCGGATGGAGCAGAGTCATCTCCATCCCGCGGAGTCGTCGAGGCTCCAGCGGCAGCGAGCGGTGTTCCACTGCCGCTGCGCGAACGCTTCGAGCTCGAAGCGTTCGGGTCGTCCTCGCGTGGACGACGCAGACCCACATTGGGGTCAGTGTGGCCCGGAGACAAGATGTCCTTGTCTCCTTCGAGTTCCCCCTCCTCGACTTCGCTTCCGTAGTCGAGGGGAACTCCCTCTCCACCCGGAGAGTAGATACCCACTCCGGTTTCGACAGCAATGATCTTGCCTGTCTTGTTTCGGATGGCATGTTTTTCATGCCATCTCGAGTGGTATCCAGCAACAGAGAGGCGACTCTCTGTTGCCGCGCTGGTCGGCATCGCCGTCGAGGCGATGCCAGTAGCGGTCGTGGCTGAGGCAGCGGCCGTCGTCGCCTTGGAGGCGACGACAGCACTTGCTGTTGCCGAAGCGGCCGGCGTCTTGGACGAAGACGTCGATGGCGTGCTCATTGGGAATGAGCACGTGTTCTCCCGAAGAAAATACGGATTGACGTGTCGAGACCGGCACGTCAAATCCTAACGGGGGGATGGTGTAGCGGGGCTACACAGTCGGTTCACCTCCTACCTTAGTGCAACATACACTAAGGGATACATTCAGGTTGACCACTCCACAAGGTGGTCCACATTCATAGCAAAAGGCATATGACTGGTAGAAAGTAACACCTTTCTACCAATGAGAGTCATTCAATAGATAGGGGTTCTGCCAGCCATCCAATGGCAGAACCTCTCATTAGAAATATCAGTTTTAGGAGGAAACCCCATTTACAATCAATACAGTTCTCATTTACCACCAAAGCTTTCGTTTGGTTCGTTTATCTAGGTTTAAGTATACTTGTGGATACAAGTATACTGAACTTGAGTAAATTACTCCTACGCTTCCTCCTACACGTGCGCACACGTGTAAGCTTAAGTAGTGGGTCCATTACACAGTTGGCGTCGTCAGGACGACTACACCCTCGTCGTCCTTGCTGGATGAAGTGAAGGCCGCATACGCACATGATGCGGATGCGAAGCAATTGTTGGAGTACTTCTCCACACCTTCTGACAAGTCTCGTCAGAAGCTGGCCAAACACCTTCGTGCCCGTGTACACCGTTATCGTGTACACAATGGTCTGCTGCTTTACAGCGCAGTCGACGACAACGCAGATCGCATTGTCGTGCCAGATGATCATGAGCTGAAGCTCAAGATCACGTACGAGTACCACGATGCCCCGATATCGGGACATCCTGGCCGTGAGAAGACATATTTGCTTCTCACGCGTGACTTCTATTGGAGTCACCAGTACAAGTGGGTACGCAAGTACGTTCGTGCTTGCGAGGTATGCCAGCGTGTGAAGCCTGCGCCCAACTCGCAGGCTCCGCTTCAATCACTACCGACTCCGTCGGAGTGCTGGCAGTCCATTTCAATGGACTTTGTTTTTGGTCTTCCGCAAGACAAAAAGCGGAGGACTGGTATTGTGGTCTTTGTTGACCGCTTCAGCAAGATGGTGCATCTTGCTGCAGTACCAGCCGAGGTGACAGCCAAACAGACGGCATGTCTGTTTGTTGACCTGGTGTTTAGACACCATGGTATGCCACTCGACATCGTGTCGGATCGGGATCCGCGCTTTACAGCGCGATTCTGGCAAGAAGTGTTTACACTTCATGGGACGCAATTGTCCATGTCGACTGCGGATCACCCGCAGACCGACGGACAAACAAAGCGTGTCAACCGCGTGCTGGTTGACACCATGAAGAGCTACGCGCACTCGTTCCATCACTGGAGCGACTGCTTGCCGATGGCGGAGTTCGCCATCAACAACTCGGTGCATGTCTCGACAGGACACACACCGTTCTACGTGAATGCCATGAGGCACCCACGCGTACCGAGCGTACTCGGTGCGGTAGCTCCTTCCTTAAGTGGGGGAGGATATCCGGTTAATTCAAAACAACCGGATAAGCACGCTGATACAAGCAATATATCAGCTGTGACGACTCGCGCACGTACTGCGCGCAGTCATGGCGACGACAAGACAGTGTCTACGACGGGCGTAGACACTTTAAACGACAACGAACATCACGCACAGGCCGGGCCTGCTGCGAACAAGGAGCACGAACTGAACCAGGGGTTCAGCTCGGATGCAATGGACTTTGTCCAGCGTCGACAAGCCGTAATTCGGTTTGTCCAAGATGCAATAGCAGCTTCTGTCGATCGACAGAAGCTGAATGCCGATAACACCGGCAGGGGAAACACAAATGAATTCAAAGTTGGTTCATTAGTTCTGTTAGCTACGCAGAACCTAGCTAAACATGCAGTTTCCGATTTCGGAGCAAGCTTGCTTGCTCCGCGCTTCATTGGGCCATTCACCGTGTTGGCGGAGCATGGCAACGCGTACACACTGGACATACCGTCCAGCATGCGCTTGCACCCAACGTTTTACGTTGGGCGACTGAAGCCGTACGTGCAGCACGAGTCACCTACGTCTAGTGACTCGCCAAAGCGCTCTCGAGCGCGGCGACGCGCTTCAAGGCGCCATAGATCCTCGTCCCGACCTCGACCTTTACGTTCGAGGTCGTCTGCGCAACCTCCGCGAGCTGAGCCTTCAACAAGCTCAGCTCCTGACGCAGAGCAGCGAACTGCGACGCTTCGAGACGCTCAACATCCTCCAAGCGAGACTCAAGGTTTGGTTGACCAAATCCGGGGCGTCTCCCCCCCCCGTTGCGAGACGCACGCGGGGCAACTCGCTGGATCGTCCAGCGAATTGTTGGTCATCGGAACCAGACCCGAGGTCCGGTTCATTTTCAAATTCGTTGGAGAGGATTTCCTCCCCAACACGATACGTGGGAATCACGGAATGTCCTGATGGAGGACATTCCGGAAATGGTGATGGCGTACAAAGGCCGCCACCTCCGCCGAAGGGCGTAAAACTTGGGCGAGCGCTGTAGTCGCCTACAGCACTCGAATAAGTGCTGCGATTATCCGCAGCACTAGAAGACGCCTGCGCCTGAAAACTGGCGCGCAGGGTCTTGAGGTCGTCAGGTACACACATGGACGTGTACCCGTTGACGTCCCGCTCGGTGATGCGTGGTAGCAGTACTCACAAGCAGTGTCATAAGGCACTGCGCAAGGAAGTCCGATACCGACTGCACCATGGTGCAGTCGTTCAAGTTTACCACGCTCCGAGAACTTCTCGTAGCGCTCCCGCGCCTGGCTAATCCGATCGCGATAGCCAGCGGGGTTCTTGTTGAAGTTTTCAACAAAGGCACTCCAACTTTGACAAAGTGCCTGCCACTCGGGCACTTTGCTTCTGCGAGAAGTCTTCTTGCTCGCAAACCATCGGAGCTCATGGAAGAGCCCGATGTAGTAGTCGCGCCTTTGATTCGTTAACGGATCAAAGTGTACTCGCTTCGCGACGTCATCGTCAACGATGGCGTTGCACGAGTACAGCGCGTACAGATTCGGTGGCGCGGTCGCACCGAATCGGCTGCCGATCTCAGACTGAGACGGCATCCACGGCTCGCGCACTGGCTCAGTGTGCGAGGCCGCAACAACAGCGGATGGAGCAGAGTCATCTCCATCCCGCGGAGTCGTCGAGGCTCCAGCGGCAGCGAGCGGTGTTCCACTGCCGCTGCGCGAACGCTTCGAGCTCGAAGCGTTCGGGTCGTCCTCGCGTGGACGACGCAGACCCACATTGGGGTCAGTGTGGCCCGGAGACAAGATGTCCTTGTCTCCTTCGAGTTCCCCCTCCTCGACTTCGCTTCCGTAGTCGAGGGGAACTCCCTCTCCACCCGGAGAGTAGATACCCACTCCGGTTTCGACAGCAATGATCTTGCCTGTCTTGTTTCGGATGGCATGTTTTTCATGCCATCTCGAGTGGTATCCAGCAACAGAGAGGCGACTCTCTGTTGCCGCGCTGGTCGGCATCGCCGTCGAGGCGATGCCAGTAGCGGTCGTGGCTGAGGCAGCGGCCGTCGTCGCCTTGGAGGCGACGACAGCACTTGCTGTTGCCGAAGCGGCCGGCGTCTTGGACGAAGACGTCGATGGCGTGCTCATTGGGAATGAGCACGTGTTCTCCCGAAGAAAATACGGATTGACGTGTCGAGACCGGCACGTCAAATCCTAACGGGGGGGTGGTGTAGCGGGGCTACACAGTCGGTTCACCTCCTACCTTAGTGCAACATACACTAAGGGATACATTCAGGTTGACCACTCCACAAGGTGGTCCACATTCATAGCCCAAAGCATATGACTGGTAGAAAGTAACACCTTTCTACCAATGAGAGTCATTCAATAGATAGGGGTTCTGCCAGCCATCCAATGGCAGAACCTCTCATTAGAAATATCAGTTTTAGGAGGAAACCCCATTTACAATCAATACAGTTCTCATTTACCACCAAAGCTTTCGTTTGGTTCGTTTATCTAGGTTTAAGTATACTTGTGGATACAAGTATACTGAACTTGAGTAAATTACTCCTACGCTTCCTCATACACGTGCGCACACGTGTAAGCTTAAGTAATGGGTCTAAGCAGACCCATTACATAATACTTCATTAGCAGCGACGGGATGAATACCCAAATCTGCAAGAATAGGATAAACCTCAAATATTTCTGCAACTGCTTGTTTTGATCGCTTCTGCTCATCTATTTCATCATTGCCATCATCACTGAGCAAAATATCATCTGTATCATCGACTGTTGCCTTATCCTCACCAACCCCAGCATCTGATGTCGTTGGGCGGGCCTGAACGTTTCGATCAGTTGTATCGGGGGACGTACTTGAAATCCCTTTTCAACTCTATCAGGACGTGCTTGAAATCCTCTATCAGTTGTATCGGGGCGTACCTGTACTTCAGCATCCATCATAATGGGACGAACATTTACTTCAGCATCGGTTGATACCTCAGGGTTTGTTTGGGAGGATTCATCACTCAGTCTTTTTTTAAAGTCTGACTGAGCCACAACCTGATCAATAATATCATTCAAAGTTTACTTAACTTCTGTCGGAACAGGCCCATCGGGACCAACACTCATATCAGTCTGGGTTGATTCAGTTGATTTCTTTGCTACAGTAGTGATACCATGGCTGACATCAGTCGCCCATGATGCGCCTTCGTACATATCACGCTTAGCATTAACTTGTCGAACACGTCGTTGTGCTCTTTCAAGAAGCTCCTGTCGTTTTTGCTCTCTCTGAGCGAGGGATGTGAAATTTGGAAACATTGTGTCTATATCTTGGAAATCATAAAAAAAAATGATAAGTCTTAAATACTCTTACCAATAGCTTGGCATAACCGAGTCATGACGAAATTGAGAGTATGAATGACAAATATGGTTTCGCTCATTTAGAAGGCTTAGATAACGATCCTTGATGCAGTGAAATAGAACGCCAAATATTGCTTCTAACTCATTGCGATATTTAGGATTTGCAACCGTTTCCCGGAAATTGGCTGCTGCATTAAGGTTCATTAGTTCGTTCTTGATTCGGCTTACCTCCTGGCTGATCCATAACTTTCGTCGTAGCTTAGCAAGCTCACGGTCCTTTTCTAAACATCTGGAACACATTATTATCTTCTTGGTATATATATATTAAGTCACATAATTCCATTTTTGTTGTTGTTGCAAAAATAGATCGAACAATATACTTGAGTCAAAAGCTTACAGAGGATGTCTCTATAAAATTTATTTACAAGCCAATTATGACTCTTTTTTTAATTCCAATACTCCTTTATCAAGGGTAGATCTCTTATTTTTGTTGATCAAGCGGAGATTATCTTGCGGTTCCCAGGAATCAGGTTCATTACCAAGCCATTTCACCAGATATTTGTACTTTCCGGTTCGCATCTTTTTGTGATCTAAGATCTTCTCCCCCTCAAGAATATCACCTCGATTAATAGTAGCATTCGTAGTCTCCGATTTAACCATCTTGAGATCGTTTCGTGCCTTGTAGAGGGTATGTCCATTTTTTTGAGCGGATTTGGACTCGGTATCCATCAATTCCAACAATTGTATAGACGGCTTTGCTCCATCGAGCAGCTTCTTTATCAAACGTCTGCTTCTTAAGTCGATATAGCACATTTGCTCCGACTTCGAACTCATTCTCAACTCTCTCTGCTTCGCCTTGATTATGTTCCAGCTCCGATCCAATGACTTTACCTTTGGCCTTGTTTGGGGTCATTTTTATAGAGCGATGGAACGTGCTATTATAGTTTTCGATAACGTCGCTAATAAGCTTTTGCGTAATCCTCTTGGGGGACATTTTAATTAGTCTCTGCTTCAAGGCCATGTTGAATCGTTCGGTTTTACCCATGGTTCCGTGATCACCTGGTTCGTTGTTGTAGTGCTCAAAGTTCTTACTTTGGAAGAATTCTTGAACCTGTGAGTTCATGAACTCGCTTCCATTATCGCTTGTTAGGATATCAACTGTGTGAAGGAGTACAAATGCTTTAAGCGCTGCTAACACAGTTGCTGCCGTCTTATTTGATAAGAGCTTTGCGTACCCCAACCTTGAGTTGATGTTGATAGCAGCCAAAATTGGTCGTTTCTCCCAAAACGCAAGATCCATTTGCCACGAATTGGGGTTGTATGAAGCTATTTTGAAGCCGTCAAATCGCTTCTTCTGATCCTGAAATCGCTGAATATCGGGCTGGTTAGCATACCAGTCCTTTACGATTTTGATATTAATCGTAGGGTCTAACTCCTTTGCCTTCTGATACAGAGCTTGAGTGCCGATAAAACCGGTTTTGGGATCATAGTAGAGGTTTTGTAGTAGATCTTGAGAAGACATGATCCTATATTTAGAAGGAAAAAAATAAGCATCAGCTCGATATATACCATTAGACACTCAGCGAAATCGTTGAAATACCATCCGACATTACCTGGCGCTTATCATAGTAGTAATTGAGCGCTGATTTGGTTTGAGTATAGGTAATGATCGATTTGTTTTCTTTCGATAGTCTGAAACCCTTGTTAGTACCCCGAAGTGTGATACGATCCCGTACAACTGTCTCAAAACCGCCTGGGTTAAGTACATCAACATTGCGGCCACGCCCCTGTTGGATACCCTTAGCACTGACTTTGACCTTGTGCTCTTCGTCTGGTAGGTAGCAGATATAGTTGTTAGAGGGTAAAGAGACCTCGCCACTCTTCCTTGAATAGCCCAGGCGTGCGGCGATCGAACTTGGCTATCTCGGCATTGTAGTCTCGCGGGAACCACTCATACTTATGCTCGTCGAAGTGATCACGTAGTTCAGGCTTGATGCGGGTTCTCGCAGCTGAACGCAATATAGCCACTATCCGTGTCCATCTCTTGATATTGAAAGTCTGAACGATCAAAGTAAAAGTCGATGCAGTCATAGTAAAACTGAAGCATGCGTAGGCTAGCGAGCTGATAGATAGCAATCGATAAATGGATCGGGTTCTTGTTGTTGAGGCGACGCTTTTTCATCGTAATCTCACAAGAATCATTAAGCTCCTCCAACCCGTGGAACGTAAAGTGTTCGATCTTGCTCTTAATAGCTTTGTCGTTCGACTCATACTTGACCACTTTGTTCTTGCTCATATCCATTCCAGATCGACCGAAAGCACTGCTGCCTACAAGTTTCATCATCTCAGCAATCATCGCCTTCGAGTTATCAACACCACCCTCTCGTCGAGCGTTTGATACAGCCTCCATAAACGGATCAAAAGCCTTGTGAGAGCTGGCCTTAATAAAGCAGTAAGTTTTGGTAATCTCCAAACCGTGGGAAAGATACCACTTGAGCAAAGGTGCGTATATAAGAATCGTTTCACCAAAGTAGCTACCTATAAGCTTATGAGCTGGTTTTGCTCGGCTTCGCGTACGTGCCTCGTTGTACGTGTACATGTGATGACCTCATCAGCACAATCGATTAGCGTGTTTTTGAAAATTGGGGTCATCTCACTGAAATACTCTTTCAAGTGCTCTGGTGTTTCAATATCACACTCGAGGAATCCGAAAATCTTATCAGCAACGATGTCCTCGACAATGCCGTCATAAGCCTCGATCGTAGTCAATCGTCCGCATGGCATCTCATTACCAAGTGCCCATAGGTATAGAGCGTTGGCATCGTAGCCGATAATTTCTTACAAACCTTTCCTCCGCGAATCTTCGTCTCGTTGCGCTTAGCGTAGCGATTAAAGATAATAGATGGACCTCCAGCAATGTTGGCCTTCATCTTAGCGTAGATGTCCTTTTCCTCCTTATCAATGCTATACACCAATCTGTCCGAGTTGGACTCAAGCAACTTCTTATAACGGAATCCCTTGAGCGACATGTCCTTACGGGCGGTGTTGCACTTGATACAGCTAACGAATACGTTGCCATCGATGTGTCCAAGCTTGTTGTTGATACGGTCTGCTGAAGAAGTATCGGCGGTCAGCGGGCAGTAGCATAAACCACACAGATACTTTTGCTTTTGCAGCAATGTATTCAAGTGCGCAAGTGTCATACCGAATTTTCGCTTTGCCTTAGCATCCTGACTCTTGTAGCCACCCGTACGCTGGGGTGGAAATTGGAATGGGTTAGCAGGTGTCTTATCCGGATATCGGAGATTGTTGAAGCAGGTCTGATACATAACCTTCTCCGAAAGTCCAGGTAGCGACACTCCATTCGCGAACATATCCAAATCGAAACGCATGAATAGCTCGCGCTGGGCTTTGATAGCTTTGATGAAAGGAACTACATCCAGATTGTTGTACCAGACCAGTAGGTCCTTGATGGATTTCATCTCATAGTACTTCCACACGAACTTCACTCGCTCGTATTCATCATCGCTGATGCTTGTTCCACGGAGCTTGATGTCAAAAGCTGACTTAGGCGGAATAGTAGTCTGGTTGAGTACATTGAACGCGGAGATGTACTCATATGGGAAAAGACCCTTGCCAAGACCACAGACACATCTAATTTTGTCATCACATTTGCAGCCACCGAGATATGTCGTAAGATACTTATCGTAGCTGGTACCAGCCGGTACATAGCTGCTAACATCGAGCATTTTCATGTTCGATGTAGCAATGCACATGTAGCTGGGGTTCTTGATAACAGATTTGATGTTGTCAGTACCAATGATGGCGAACAAGTCGCGCTTAATCAAGTTGATATCGTATCGACCCGAATTGAAGCCGAACACTGGAACCTGATCAATCTGCTGTTTAAGACGCCCGTAGTCGGACCTCTGCTTACCAAAGCCAAGACTGCTATGAAAGTGGAAGAAGCTATCATACTTCCCTTCCTTAATCCAACCCTCCACATCAGACATCTTGTACTTCTTACCCAGATTGACGCCTGAAATTTCCAAACCTGTCAGACCGTGGGCGTTGATGATTTTTTGCAGAAGCGACTTATACTTATCGACATTGTACTGTTGGATCTTCAGCGATACATCACCGATGTATTTGAACATATCCGTCAGCAGCATCTTCGGATCGTCATTCACAAAGCAGCGCACCTCCTCGGTTAAGCTATCAGCTACGGATACAGACACATGAATGTGTTCGTTCGTGAAGACAGTACTTTCCCCGTGTTGAGTAGCGGTAGGCTTAAGGATTGTCTCAAAGTCATAGACAATGAAGTGGTCGATGTACTGGTTAGCATCCTTAATGGAATACTTTGCAAGCAGTGATCGAATCGCGTTAGGAGCTGGCTTGTAGATAGTTGGATCAGCAGGGAAGCTCTCAATATTCACAAGCTCGCACTGATTTTTCTTGTGATTTTTAAGTCTTTCACCGCTCACGAAAATTATTTCACACTTGGGGCAATGATACGTAGACTGAAGCATATCGATGCTCTTTTTTGATGTAGAGAGCGTGATTCTCGTGTGATAGAATATCCATCGTTTCATATCCCTTGTCCGACCTACGAATGCATTTTACATTTTCGGTAGCTACATCCATGATGTATACGTTAATACCGAGTTGGAAGCAGTCCTCAACCTCATCGAGCTGTAGTAGGTCAATAGGCTTGAAGCTTCTAAATAGACTCAACGTATACTTCACCCCCCTTGAAAGAGCAGTAGCGCTTGAATGCCTCCTTCACCTGAGCCTGAATTCTGCGAGGACCCTTCTTAGGGCTCTGGAATGTATGCCAGGCGATACAGTGGAAGACGCACTTGTTGTTGGTCTTAGGGAAGTTGATTACATGCTTGTTTTCGCGGATAATCTTAGGAATAACAGCGTCGCTATCCCCAAGAGCATGGTCGCGATGGTAGACAAAAAAATTGAATGCAGTGATCGCCTTAAGCTTATATCCCGAGCTGGGATAGTTCAGCTTGTCAGCCAACTCCATAGACCGGATTTCCGAAATCACCTTCTTTCGAATATCCGCCTTGCTTTGTTGATTGCGACGGGCTTATTGAATACATAAGTGTTGGCGAGATTCGGGTAGAAGTAGCGAGTGTCATCAGGATCAGTCTTGCTCACAAGCTCGTACCCGAGAGCAATATCTACCTTAAAAGCACTTGTCTGAGTTGAAAGAACGTTCTCGAGTTTATCATAGAAACCAGTAGCCTCGATACCCTCATATAGGTGTGATTCCATGTGATTACCTAGTGTAAAAACGGTACTTAGGATCAGCCTTGTAGTCGGGCGACAAGTGTTTCTCAAGGGTTTCAATCGAAACATTGTACTGCTTAGCTACTAATCTCTTGTTGATTAGACGCGAAACGCTGCTAACATAAACCATCTTGCCCGTTCTACCACGCACCTTAACACGGTAGCTGCTACCCCATTTAACAGCTTGGATATTTAATCCCTTTAATCCAGCGAGCTCGTATGCAAACATGTTGCCTATATTTTATTCTTGGTTATATTATTCCCCGTAGATATGACTTTATAATTTATGGACCTTGTATCAGGATCGACTTTATATCTTAGTCATTTACAAAATATTCGGAAATTAATTAATTCAAATATTTGGCTTATACCTTTTTGGAGGCTTTAAGCCATTGTCATTGACTATATTGGGATTGACTTTTTATTTGAGAAAAAAATTAATTAATTAATTAAGTTCGGTTTCATTATTAAGTTCGCTTTCAGATTCGCTAAGTTCGGTTTTGGGCTTGCGCTTGCGAGCACGGATCTGCTCTATATTCTTATCGTCGTAGCTCTTTTGGTATGACAAGCGAGCGTCGCGTGTGCGCTGGTAGTAGTGCTTCTGTGCTGCCTTAATGCGCTCTTTGTTGACGAGGTATTGCTCAGGTGAGTACGTCATCAGTAGTATATTATTAACTTTATATTTATCAGAAAAAAACATTAATTAATTGGCGACTCACTCAAATGGAAATTCACTACCTTTCAACCACAATCACATGCAAAACAATCGCGACCAATGAGCTCATCACAGATATTGAAAGATACTCGTAGATGCATTCACTACATGGCACTGTATACAGACTATAGCTCATCCTTTGTTTCAACTTCGGTATCTGGCGGCAACGAAGACGGTAATTCGGGGAGTACTCCATGAAATGTGTAGCCATAGAATTGATACTGCTCGTTCTTCGCTGAGCCATCAAGTCCACCACCAAGATATCCCACTGGTACTCCCCTTTTGGTGCACACAATCGCGCTTCCAGATAGACCAGGAGCTGACAAAGATGAGAGAGCCATTTGGTTTCCGCTCCAACCGGTGATTTTTGCTGGAATGATTGGCGTAAGTGTGATCAAAAGCTTGATCTTCAAGAGCGCCAGGGAATCCGAACACGTCAACACTCATCGTGTCATTCACCTTGAGGGATATTGTACATCGGACGAGCTCGTTATCTCGTGGCAAAGCAACTTCGAAGATTGCGAAGTCGAACGCAGCCGAACTACGCCAGCATGTGTCACTGTCGAGACTGAATCGGTGGACTTCTTCCGGCTTCGTCCTATCGGGAAGGAGCTGCTCCACCACAACTTGAGGCTAGTCTAATCCAGCTGATGATTTCATCGCTGCCAACCGTGGAAATTTACGACGTGGTTGCTTTGCAACATCGGCGTCCTTAACATTGGTGTCCTTCCTTTTCCTTCCACTTGTTTTCATCCGGGGGTGGCGTCTCAGATACCGTTTGATTTCCTTCGTGAAGTCAGCACTCAAGTGATCAGTGAATGTGTCGTCGACCCACAGGTGCAAGTTCGTCAGCAGATACAAGTGCGTCGACGTTAGATCCACAACCACTGCTGTTCCTGAGCATACATCTTCTGAGGAAACTCTGACAACTGACTTCCACATTTTCGATTGAACTTGAGGATCCACGGTAGACAAGTCCTTCGCGCTCCATGCGCCATCCTCCACGACACGCACCGGAACCACCACCAGCACGTGAATCTGTTTCACTTTCGGAGCGTCGATGCCTTCCAGGTACTCAGAAATCGGATCCTCTCCCTGCAGCTCATTGTCTTTGTGCGTTACCGCTTCGACGAGAGCAGTCTTCTCGCCCTTCTTCAGCTTCTTCACATCTTCTGTGAGGCTCGACAGCCACGCGCCGTCCGTCTTCGCCAGGAAGACCTGCAGGTCTTTGGCGTCACACGTGATAGTCGTTCGGCTTCTCGCCCTTGATCGCCTTCTTCAAGTCATCCACCGAGTCACTCTCGTCCACACGCACCGAGAAGGCGCTTCCCGCCACACCAACGATCGCACAGAAGAGCTTCACCATACTCTGAAGTATTCCTTGCGTACTTAGTATTATTTAAGTTCGGTTTCGTTGTTAGGTTCGGGTTTGTCTTCAATAAGTTCGGTTTTGGGCTAACGCTGGCGAGCACGGATCTGCTCTCTATTCTTATCGTCGTAGCTCTTTTGATACGACAGTCGAGTTTCACGGGGTGGTAAAAAAAAAAGCGCTTCTGCGCTGCTTTGATACGTTCCTTGCTAGCTTGGTATTGCTCAGGCAAAACGTACAATCCTAAAGACCCATACAACTTCCACTCCTGCATGGCGAAGGGATCAACTTTCTATTAGCGATTCGACGACCTTGAGGAGTGACTCAGCCGTGGGTCTGCTTGATGGATTTTTCTGCAAACACTGCGCTTTAACACTTTCCAGTTCAGGCGGGAGATCTTGATAGGGTGATGTCATCAAAAGGAAGCCCACGCTCCAAATGTCAACCTTGACCGTGTGGGACGAAGATGATATCTCTGGAGCATGCGATTCCGCCTTCAAATGCTTTACTTTCGCAGCCGGCGATGATGCTCCTTCGTCAAAATCAATAAGAAACCACTTGTCGCCTTCGCCTGGGTACTTCAGCACATTTTCCCACCTCAAGTCCCGATGCATCAGATTAATTGCGTGCAGTGCCACTAGCGCTTGGAGAATATCGCGCAAGGCGGTCAGGAGCTGGTGGGCGTTTACAGGCGGGGAAAGTCGACCAACAGGTGCCAGCTTTACGTATTTCTTGGTCATGTTTGTCTTCTTTAGATCCACAACGTTCGGGACTGAATGTTTCTTCATTTGACGATGCAATTCCCGCAGATTGCGGATTATGTCGTCACTTGGCATGTTCTGGGGATACGTCTTCACCACACAATCTTCTGCGAACGTAATCTGCACACCATTGTCTCTTTCGATAGTGCCGTACTCGAGTATATCCAGCGGCTGGATAAGATCCACAACGGGTCGGAAAAGAGTCGAAAGATTGAGCAAGGCGAGAAAGAACGACAGCCGGCCATTGAGATCACCCAAGTCGTACGTTTCAATGATTTCCACTTTTGCACCACGTTCCGTCATCTCGTCTTTCCGAATAGCTACCAAGCACACCTGCAGTCCAACAGCAGCGTAGCCGAACACGTATGGCGCAGCGTCATATCTCCATGTTAGCTTCTCATGCAATTCTCTAACCGGCACTTGCAACTCGCCACTTGCTTTTTCTTCCCCGCGCACCACGCACACATTGCTGTTCTTGTAGTAAAAGCACAAATCTGGGCGATAGAGGCCAGTAGATGTAGACGCGTTCGTGTTGCGACGAAACTTCCCGTTCGACACACGTCTCAGCAGCATCGCAATGAGGGAATCCCACAAGTGGTGATACGTGTCTTCAGTAGCGAACTCGGAGCCAGACCCGAGGGGATCGATTACACTCCCCAATATACCCGCAGTAATATCTGAAAGTGTTTCACGCGGATCGGGCTCAAACACTTTGTCCAAAATGCTAGATAACTCTCCTGTCGTGTTCTTCGTGGTCACAATCAGGAATAATCTGTCATTGACGGGAACCTTGACGTAAAGCGGGCGATGCAGGTGCTCTCTCAAATCTTCACAAGTCGACGGTAGCTCTGTAACCTGCTCATCCTTGATAGCCTTTATCCAGGCGTCTGGTGCGTCTTCGTCTTCCATTCTTTTCCTCTTCCTTTTGTTCTCAGGTGCCGAAACACCCTCCGGAACCATCACCAGCACGTTCACAGGTCCTCTCCCTTCTGTTTCTTCTTCTTCATCCACTCCGCCGACATCTTTATCCGACAATCCCACACGCCGTAGCCTCGCTCGCGCCGCTCCCAGCAGCTTCAGACCAGTGGTGTTATCCACACCGCTCATCGCTTCTTCTTCCGTCAGCCACGCGCCGCCCTCCGTCTTCGCCAGGAAGAGCTGCAGCTTGTCTGCGTCGATGTCCTTCAAGTCGTTCGGCTTCTCGCCCTTGATCGCCTTCTTCAAGTCATCCACCGAGTCACTCTCGTCCACACGCACGGAGAAGGCGCTTCCCGCCACACCAACGATCGCACAGAAGAGCTTCATCTTTCCTCGAAGCAGCGGATTCTGGAATGAGGAAGAGGAATTTCCGGCGTACTTAAGCGGAAAAGAAGGCGTGTCACATAGACTTCCAACAAATGATGAAACGTTGAAATCGCTGCTGTCCCCGAAGGAAGGTTTCAGGAATGTTCTCGGTGGTAAATTACGGTAAGGAAAAAAATTGCCGGCGTAATGGTCTAAGTATTACTATTATCAAGACGCTTGTTCACGAAAGGGTTAATACTTACGTTGGGGTATCCAGCAACACGTTGTAGTTTCTCTTTCCAGTCGAGTAGTGGAGCTACGTCATATCGACTAGCACCAGACTTGAGCACCATCAAGTTAGGGCGACAGTCGCTCATCGTTCCGCCAACTCCGTGTGCCGAGGCAAACGTCAGTGCAACACGCGTAATGCAGTGAATTAATATGGGAAGATTACATGTGTTCACGCGCGTAAGACGACGGCATCAAGAAACAAAATTCGATACCGTGACCAATACTCACAGTAACAAAGCCTACACTACGCGTGCGTTGCAAGCTTCGTACTTGAGAAGTGTGCATCTAACCTAGTATAAGCACTGCAGAAGTCGTGTTCATCAAGCCGATTGCCTACGTTGCTTAACGAAGGCAGCGAACGCCTGCACAATCAGCTTGTCTTGCTGGTTATCACCCCCAGCAGTTGTTCTCAGCCTTTTCGCGAGGCCAAGCGCATCGTATCCTCTGTACATCAATTTAGTAAACTGCGCTGACTGCAGCTTGTGACCAAGGATTCCCATGTCTGACGAGTCCATAGCCGTGTGGGCCCACCTCATCAGAGTAATTTCGTCGTAATGTCTTGTCAAAGTAGTCAGCATTGCTTTCGTAGACTTCTCGGGGTCATTTTTGTAGAGATTGGTCACGGAGTCAACCCACATCTTCATCTCCGAGCTGGACAAAGAGCCCTTTTCAAGCTGTAGCGACCGGAACTTGATTTCCACACGTAATTGCCACACCTTGGCCTTAGCGTTCTGGAAAATCGACTTGAGTTTCTGGACGACGCCGGGAAGCACAAGTCCTCTCTCTTCGCCCCTTTCGATATCATCTCCCTCGTCTACTGCAGCCTCTCCTCTCAAAAGCCTCTTGGCAACGGCGTCGACTTGGTCACCAGTGACGGAACGCGCCACAAGAGATGTAGTCTCTGACGTAGCACCGATAGTTGATAGGAGAGACGCAACAACTAATAAGCTTATCAGCAAAATGAAGTAACGGCGCATTGCTGGCCTTCTTGCACGATCTTGGAACTTGGGCCACTGAAATCAAATTGCAAAGTGATTGAAAAGTCAGTCAAGGATTGACGACAGATGATGCGCAGCTAAGGCATCGTTGACAATAGCAATCGTGTATTCAGCCCTGTACCTACTTTATGATCACTCCTAACCGGGTCGATGGACTCCACCCTATCCAATTCGTAATCAACCGTATCCTCAGCGCCAAAGCCAGTGATCGGCTCGCATTAAAAAAAAGCTTCTTCTGCCGTGGTTCGTACGTGTAGGCGTGTATCCTTGCACGCATTCGTAATAAAACGTTGCTCTGCTCGTACAAGGCTTACATGTATTACTATCTACCTGGCAGATGTGGCGCTTCCATCATAAAATACTTCGAAGTGTGCAACGCAGCTATCCTTGACACCATTTTTTTTTTTAGTGTCCGTCTCTCTGTGGAATGGTTCTTTTTAGATTTTGGCGAATCAAACCGACAAATGTACAAATATCACGGCAGCATGAATTTTGGGTTGGATGGCTGCGTTGTTTTCATCATTTCGATGGTCTGACGCACGAGAGTTTCCATCTTGCGATTCGAAATGAGACTTCGGAAGTGAGGATGGTGAGGACGCTCCATTGTCTGTTCAACATATCCTTTCGGTTAGCGACGAGAGAAAAGCAAAACAAAAGCTGCAGACGTACGAAAAACTCCTTGAACTTGTCAAGTACGACAAGTTGACGTCGTTCACGCTCGTGCTGTTGAAAGCGAGCGATCTCCAAGTTGAAGCGGTAGATATCGGATCGGAACGTTTTGCGCTCTTCTCGCAGTTTGTCGCGCAGTACCGACCAAACGATTGGTGCTGGGATCCGCGGACAGTCTCGTAGTAGATCCACTACGTAGTACGACATCTCACCCTCGGCAATAGGCTGGAACACGTTACTTCGACGTAACTGTTGACGACTGCTACGTCTACGACCTGAGGTCAAGGGGGCTCGTTCACCATTCACGCATCCTGACACACTCCCTCTGCGTGAGCTAGTGATTGGCACTGGAGCTTCATCAATGGTATCATCTACAGTTGAGGCGTCCGGTTGCGCGAGTATGTCTGCGATATCACGTTGGGACCCACCACTTGGGAATGGTGATCCATTGGGGTATCCAGCAACGCGCTCGAGTTTCTCTTTCCAGTCGAGCAGCGGCGCTAAGATAAGGCTCCTCATATCCGTGATCAGAATGAACCGACTAGCGCCAGGCTTGAACACCATCAAGTATGGCCGACGGTCGCTTCCTCCCTCATCGTCTCCACCACCTCCGTGTGTCGAGCCCAATGGCACATTTGCAAAGCCATGCGCATGACACCGAAAGTGCTTCACTTCGACCACTATGCGCTCTCCAAAAGCACTCTCGAGAACATCTTCAGCCTTGGCGCCCGACTCGGCATCCGTGCCGGGGGTTGAATAACCACGTAAAATTCCATCGGGACTAAGGACAAATCGTGCCGTGAACCAGCGCTTTTGCTCGGGTAAATTCAGCAGCTTGTGCAGCGGCAATTGAGCCTCCACAGCCACGGCTTGTGCTCCAGCGACGATCGAAGCTCTTCGTTTCGTCGAGGAATTCGAGGAACTAGGAGTGACAGAGGCCGCTGGAGGCTGGAAAACGCGTTGCAAGTGCGGCATTTGCGCTATGTGTTCCGTGCGCAGTCGCTTCTCGACCACTAGCCATTTGTAGGCCAAACATTGCTCGCGAGCACGAACGACGAGTCGAGATCGACGCCACCAACGCTGGAGCAGAATAATGCGGCGTTGAACGCGACGGACGGCCATTGCGAATCGAACGTCAAATGAGAGCCCAGATAGAAAGATGCGCAGCAGGTTTGCAGCATGAGTCTTGCGCTCCACTCGCCGGTGTAATCGAAAGCGAAATGTACTGCGTGCAATCAGCGCTGCCGCTAGAGAGCGCATTGCATCTCGATCTCGCACATGGGTCCAAGACTCGAAAGTAATACGTTTGTAGCTCATTTCCTGGGCACGACGAAGCCGATGTAGTACGGCAGCTACCACGAGTAGCCTCGCAAATTTGGTTTGAGCGACGGAAAGCACAACCAGTGTACCCCACGCTTGTGAGACAGTCTCCCTCGCCTCGAGTTCCTTTACGTCGCACTTCATTGAGCCAGTGGAACTTCGTCGCCTCCGACTTCGAGCTGGATCGTGGAAGAAAAGCGAATTGCGGCGTCTTACCGAGAAACGCTGTCGAGTGTCTTTTCCTGTGTCTTTAGGCTTGTGCTGTGTCTTGGTCGCAGGTTGTTGGTTCCGCCGCCGCTGGCGCTGCTCCGCAGACATACTCTCAATCCTCGCCTTGTTGCGTGCAATGTAATCGATTGCAGGGGATGGTTGGGTACCGCTTTGGTGAAAAATCTCACGCCTCTGTCCTGGAAATCTAGCAGTCCGACTCCAGTTAGGAATTCCACCTCCAGTCTTAGCGGCACTATCCCCGGGTGCTGCGAAGCCGCTGGATGGGACGTAGTAATAGCTAGATACAACGTCCGCTGTAGCTGGAGGTGCTGTGATGGAAGCTCGAGGTGGCTCCGTTGTCTCTGTCTGCCTAGGAAGCTGGGAAAATACGACTCGAGCTGATCTTCTGGTAGTAACTCGATCATCAGGAAGGTATTGGCCTGGTCCTGGTGCGTGGGGATCACTGTTGCCACCACCTGCGTGCTCTCGAAAGCGGTCAGCCGGACTGAATTTGACGCTACCAGTAGTGGCAGGTCGCCGAGGCACGACGTCGTATTGTCCTGGTCCAAGTGCGAAGAGAGGTGACTGTACTGCTGTTCGGGGCGAAGTTGTCGAGCGGTGGAATGCCACACCGCCACCTTTGACTGCTGTGCGTGAAGGAGAACACGGCGACATTGGAATTGGAGGTGCCCCACTACGAGCTTGAGGCGCAAAAAGCTGCCTGGAGGACTCGAGGACGCGCGTTCGACAGTAATTTCCGCTATGAGCGCCACGTTTAGGAGGAGATCCAGGGGTAGCTGCAGCGACGGCAAGTGGGTGACGATATGTTGACTCGAACGCATGGCGAACCCGAGAGCGGTATTCTTGCAGTTGCAGCATCATTGCATGCGACGTGTACGAACTCGGAGAAACTCGAGGCAATGGTGGTCGCGGTGCTGCTGTCGCTGACTCAGTGGACGAAGAATTCGCTGTGGTTGAGGCTTTCGAAGACTGTACAACTTCGTCGTCATCTGCTCCTTTGCTTGCGGCTGCGTCGTACCCGTCCAGCAGTCTCGCAACTATCATTTGAGCGATTTATCCTGCTGAAGACGGCGAGCCTCGACCAAGAAGCATGCGAGCCCTTCAGCTTGTGCACAAATAACTACTCGGAGCGAATGAAAAGAGTTCCATCGCGTTCATGCACGAATAAATGCCATTGTCTTTCTTTAGCGTGCGTTGTTGAAGGCACTTCCCACAATCTCATCAGCTTACCAGCCCATAGCACAACCATCAGCGCGGCCATCCGAGCCAGCACAGAGCACTCCAGTCTTCGGGTCCCGCAGGATAATTTGCCCGCGACCGAAGGTCGATCGCTTCAGCCCCTCCACTTCTTGAATGCTGTGGCCAAACTGGTCGCGAAGCGCTGCGATCACACCGGCGCCCAAATCCGTCTCCACCAGGACTGAGCTGCCGCCATCACTCCTTCCAGGCTTGGTCGGGCGGTCCACATCGATGCTAAAACGTGGAGCGTCCAGAGCCTCCTGGGGGCTCATTCCGTGCAGAAGCAGGTGACTCAGGATCTGGACGTGGCCTTGGGGCTGCATGAAGCCGCCCATGACAGTGAAGCTCGAGTGCAACTCGCCAGAGTCGGCGAAGGTCGAGAGCCCAGGAATGATCGTGTGGTACGGTCGCTTGCTCGGAGCCAGCGCGTTGGGGTGCCCCACCTCAGCGCCGTGCAGCTCGAAGTTGCAGCCGCGGTTCTGCAGCGTAAAGCCGCAGTTTTTGGGTACGAGGCCCGTGCCGAATCCTTCGTAGTTGCTGTTGACCATCGAGACAGCGTTGCCTTGGCCATCAACAACCTGGAAGCTCACGGTGTCACAACTGAGCTCGGGACTGCCGTGCTTCGGGTCGATCGCCGCCTTCGTCCGGTCCACCAGCGCCGCCCGCTTCTTCGCATAACTGTCGCTCAGCAGCTCCTCGACAGGCAGCGACGTGTTGTGCTCCATATCGCTCACGAACCACTTGGCGTCTGCGAACGCAAGTCGGAGCGCTTCAATCTGCAAATGCACCTCCTCAGCACTTCCCTGTGGCGGCAAGTCTCCGTCCTTCGTCAGCTGCGAAAGCACATTCAGCGCCAGCAGCGCAGTGATACCCTGTCCATTGGGCGGGATCTCATGGACGTCCACTCCTTGGAACCTCGTGCTGATCGGCGTCACAAACGTCGACTTGTGGCTCTTCAGATCCTCAACTGTCATCACGCCCCCCTTCTCCTTCACCATGTCCACGATCGCCTGAGCGATGCGTCCGTCCTCGTAAAACGCCTTCTTGCCCTTCTCCACGACCTCTTCAAGACATCTCGCCAAATTCTCATTCTTGAAAATCTCCCCCGCTTTCGGAGCTTCTCCGTGTGCATTCAGCAGCTCTGCAGCATTAGGACCACGCAGCAATTGGGTCTTTCCTCGCTCCCAGCTCGCAGCCGTCAAGGGACTCACGGGGAACCCTTCACGTGCCAAGTCAATGGCGGGGGCCAGCACCTGCCCCATACCCAACGCCCCCCAAGCATCAATAGCGTCCACCCATCCTGCCACGGTACCGGGTACCGTCACCGCATGGCCGTGGCCACTGGGGATCACTTTGGCGTCCTGTCCTAGATCCTGGATGGCCTGGTCCGCCGTGAGACCTGCAGGACTGCGGCCGCTGCCATTGAGACCGCGCACCTGCTGAGTCTTGGCGTCGAAGAAGAGCAGGAAGCAGTCGCCCCCCACACCGGTAGAGCACGGCTCCGTGACGTTGAGCGCGGCCGCAATTGCAATGGCCGCGTCCACGGCGTTCCCGCCCTGTTTGAGAACCCGCAATCCGATTTCGGAGGCCAGAGGCTGCGAAGACGCCACCATCCCATGACGACCGTAGACTGGGGAGCGAGTGCCGATAGAAACCATGACTGGAAATTGCTTGTTACCGAGAGAGAGGATTGAGGAATGAGGGTGGAGACGTGGTGATTAATGCGACTTGAAGTGATGTGTGTACTGCTCAGTTTTTGATAGGCATACCAAATGTGGCCCACACACATTTATTCCAGAGTCACTTCAACGTGGCTTGATTGACGTCTGGGGTCAACGCTCGCGGGCTTCCCGGAAGGTACCGCAGATGCGTTGAAAAGGAAATGGTTGGAGAGTGAAGAAGAGAGGACGACTCAGTTTTGAATCTGCCGACTTGGCTTCCTTCAAGTGATTCTAGCGACTCCAGCAGTCCTTGAAGCTGTTGACGGCGAGAGGCATGGCAGCAAGGGTGGTAAGCGGCAGTCGATAATGCCAAGTGTTTATTTCGTTATGTTGTATGGACTTTTGTGTGTTTTGCTTTGCTAGCCAAGAAAGCACCAGGTGATCCAACTAAGGAGAAGTGGAGTGCACAAGTGTTACTGCCAAGCTGCTCCCCTCACGACCTTACAGACCATACTGTACGTTGTGCGTGCTGTAGCCCCTACATAACATCAAAGGTTGACGTGGTTGTGTCTTGGAACAACAAACTTGTGTAGACCACCGGCCATGAACGTGGTGCAACTGGCTCGATTGCACACGTTCCACGAGTTCTTGAAATTTGACCGACCCAGCATCAAGCGTGCCGTGGTTGAGCTGATCCCGGCCACCATGGAAGATGCCACCGAGTATGGACGCTTTCACGAATACCTCATTAGAGGCCGCCAGAACCAGTCGCGTGCTGGAGTGGCCTTGGAAATGGAATCCCAAGGGTACAAAGTGTTCATTTTGCCCCCTGGCCAAGAGGCGAAGGCTCTCGGATACAGGGGAGACATGATGCTGGCGGTCATTCGCTCTAGCTGGTGACTTGACAGTATTTGCCACTGCAACCACTACGTAGTATGCAATCCACAAACCGATTGAAAGGTTTATTAGCGTGGGTATCGAAACTATATCTGCATTCTCCCAACCAACTCGGCTGCTTCATTCAGCAGGAGTCTTCTTACGACTACGAAATAACCAGGCTGGGTGGGGGGGGGGTACACGTAACGCCTTACTCAGTAGTTTCTGTGAAGTACATTCGCTATTGTACAGGCACTCCACAACCTAGAGATGTCCTCTTGTTGTGCAACATCAAGAAAAACCTCGTCGACCATTTTCGGAGATACCTCTCCGGTTTTGTAAAGGAAAAAACAGCGGCGCAGTTACCCGACGCCGCATCTTGAAACGCTTCATTTATCACATCAGAAGGAATCGAACCTGTGGAGAACAGGAATGCCAAACCTTCGACGCAGTAGCAGCCAGCCGATTCAGGGAAGATTTGAATAATCATGTCCGAACTGATGCATCGTTTGGAGTACAAGAAGGCCAAACCACCAGCTTGGTCATCGATTTCCCCATCCTTCAGCCCCTCGTCTTCAGCTGCGCTCGTGAAGACTTCAACCGCTGGGTCGTCAGATAGTATCCCCTTGCTATCCAGAAACTGTACCACTTTGAGATGGCCGCTACCTCCCGCGGCAATCATGGTTTCTTCATCAAATAATGATGCCGAAGGTTGATATCCTTCATTGCTGTAAAACTGCTCGAGAATATCCACTTGACTACTTCTAGCTGCCTTTATGAATGCCTTGTCGAGCTCAGACGGAACGAAGCCTTCTTTGGACTGAAACAGCTTCATGATGGCCAGCCCGCCGCAAGTTTAAACCCCTTGTTAATCAAAGTAGCGCTGCACCTTGCATCAGCGCAAAATAGCTCGACGAGGTCTAGTCGACTGCACGAAGCCGCAGCTGAAAATGCAAATCTAAACGAAGTCACCTTGTATCCATTGTTGTGATACAGGTACTTGTCGATTTCCATCATGCCACCTTCAATCGCATTTGTGAGTGGACATCCCTCTGTCACACCACCTAATCGATATAGTTACCAATTGCTCATTCAGAAACTTGACGATGTCGACATATCCATGCGAAGTAGCTATAAGATAGAAATCCCACAAACCAGCGTTTTCGTGATGATAGAAATAAATCAGCTTCGCTTGCCGTGCTCTGCTGCCCAGTAAACTGACGTTTCATAGTCAAATTTTCGCATAAACGCTCAATCATAAAATCTAATGCTTCACCCTGTGCTTGTAACAATCCTGGCAAATGCCTCCTTGGTCAGCTTGAGAGTTAGTTTTCTTTGTTATTCAAATACTTCAGCACTTCCAGGCAACCTGAACTGGCTGCTTCTTTCACCGCGTTATCAAGCGCAGAGGGAGAAGTGTGACTTCTTCACTCGCGTACAAGAAATTGGTGGCTTCCATTTTGTTGAATACCGCAGCTATCACAAGCGCGTCGCCGAGAGAAGAAGCCTCAAAAACTTCCTTTGACTGGAAAAACTTCATAACCTCAAGTTGGCCACCGCCAGCAGCAAACTCAAACGCGCTGGGGCCAATCTCGTCATATCTGCCGTCGTCATAACTTGTTTTGACGAATTCCAACGGACCACTGCTGGCCGTGCCATCTCCAGCGACGAGGGTTTGTACCCGTGGTTAGTATACAAATATTTGGCGACGTCAAGCCGACCTTGCTTAATTGCAGTGGCAAGCGGGCATTCATTATCGGGAAAAACATCATCGTCATCATCGTCATCATCGTCATCATCGTCATCATCTTCTTCCATCTCACTGCCTTTATCTTCGTCTCCAAATAGTTCCTCTTCACACTTCTCGTTTAAGAACTTCACAATCCCTAAATGTCCGTGGTGCGCCGCGATCAACGTTGCCTCATACAAACCTTTTCTCGACTTGCGAACATCAAAGTCTGGTCGAGATCGACCACATCCAATTTGTCGAATTCCGCCCCCCCCCCCCCACACACACGCAATGTTTTCGAATACGGCAAATTCTTGCAAATTGTATCAACAACCGGGTGTTGTCCGTTGTCCAGAGCCACCCCGAACCGATCACTCATATGCCACCCACAAAAGCGTCAAATGCCCATTCCAAGGTCATTGCAGCAGAGTGGGTTGTGGTCGTGCCCATATTTTAGCGTTGGAAAATGGCGCCAATTTCAGTGAGTATTATGGCCGTTTTGTCCATTTTATCCGAAAATTCGAGTTAAAATACTTGTTAGCCATTCGATCTGGTTGGTCCTGGCGGCCTCCTTCATCGCTTCTTCGGGCAACATGGCGAATTCTGCGACTAGTTGCACGACATTGGGGTGGTGCTCGAGGCTGGGAGGAAGTGGCAGCCGCTTTAGACGAGCGCCCAGATCGTTCTCGTTTCGAGGTTTCTTCATAACACAATATTTTCTACGATTGACAGGAATTACAAATGTTTTTTTAATCACCATTTTATTGTGATGGATAAAGGTGGCGAGCAAGGAAACTTATTATGCCTCGGTGTTGTCGACAAGGCTCGCGGAGCCTGCGAGACTAGCAGACGACGTCCACACGGTGGCTTCGCTGTATTCACCTAGAAGTTGCGAGCAGTTTGTCATCTTCACGGGCGTGGCGACGAGGTCAGCCTCGAAGGCGGTCGAGTCAACCTTCGGAGCGTTCACCTCAAATGACTGGTCCTGCAGGTAGCAGCACACGAAGTCGTGGAAACGGTTGTAGGCAGCGACCTGCTCTTGTTGCGTCATCTTGATCGAGCGCTTGGTGGTTCCGAAGAGAAGCTGACGAATTTCCGTTGTCCTGCTCAGACACAGATCGCGCGACGAGAAGACAGGGCGGTACTCCTCAGGAATCATACAAGCCTCCAGCGGCTGAATTGCATCCGGCGTGAGTGTGATGGCATCAGTAGTGGAGTTGTTACCACCATCAGCAATAGTGTCGGCCGTGTTGACAATGGAGGTGACGAGGGGAGTGACGATGTAGATCGGGTCATCGATAGCGTGGATGAACATCAACACGGACAGCAGCACCTTGGAGATGACGTTGCTCATCGTACCGAAGACGGCCTCCACGCCGTGCATGAGACCGTGGATCGCTGCAAACCCGGCACCGACCATAAGCACGGTCTCGGCAGTGAACTCGGCGGGGTGGTGGGTAATGTGCAGCAGCAAACCGCCGCCCATATTCTCGGCCGTCTCTTTCGGGTCTTCCTTCATCAGCCCCCAGAGTGACTTGATGTTCTTGCCGAACTCCTTGAAGAAACTAGTGATCTGCTTGATACCAACGAGCGGGTCGCGGATGGTGTTGATGATCCATTCGATCGCACTGGCGATGGTCTTCGCGATGCCGATGAGCGTGTCAGCCGTGAAGTCGACGACGTCCTTGATCGCATTCTTCAACCGATCCTTCCACGGCAGCTTGCTGTTCATATCCCTCTTCTGCTTCCTCTCGATCTTGAAGTAGTCCCACAGGGTATTGTTGGGGTGACTGAGGAGGTAGGCAGACATGGCTGCGTCAGCGGCGTTGGCCTTGAGTTCTTCATCGGAGAGATCATCTTGCTCTTCCGAGAAATTGACGACAACTGGGCAGACGTTGATGATGTCGCTTGTGCTGCCGCTGTAAGAGTCCACATCGCTGTCGCTTGTCGAATCCAAGTCACTACCGCTGGCCGAATCCAGGTCGCTGTCACTCGACGACGAGTCTAGAACAGTACCTCTCAAGAGTCTGGCAGACTCCGTGGAAGTCTGCGCCGCGCAGACGCACGCAAAGAGGATGAGGAGCAAAGTGGAGTGCCACATGAGACCGAGAAGGCGAAAAGAGTTGTGAGGTGAATGAAATGAAACAGCGCACAACGACCCGTGCGAAGTGGTATCCATTCAATGGAGCTTTCATCATAGGTCCTCCCGGAGGAGGACTCCTCCGGCGAAAGATCAGACAAGCAAATCTGCTTGTAGAATCGTGTCTGTCACAGCGGAACTCGGTATGATGGACACCGTGTCCATTCATCACTGCGTTTTCCGATGACCGCCGTCGGCACATAAGTCGTCGGAGTTTTGATGGTCCACAGATTGAAAATACTGCAGTGGCGATTAAAAATAAGGGCAACGGTGGCCGTGCATTAAAGTAGATACAAGTATGAGCTATATGCTTTTACATTGTTTCGGCTACATGAACGGGCAAGATTGACACATTCTCAATACATGCAGAGGGAGAGAGAAGCACTATTATAATATACCATGTATTAATACATGCAGCATGCGTGTGATTGCGATCTTGCGTCGTCATTTACCCCGCCGGTAAAGTCGAACAGAAAAATGCTTGATGAAAAGATTTGCTCCTTGATGCAATATCGTCGCCGTCGGCACAAACTGGCTAATTAGCCATAAAAAAACACATGCGAATGTGTCGGCACGGACCATTTTTTTAAGCGCTTTGCCGCGTGTCCATAGCAGGATAGCTTCCGAGGGCCAAGCTTTCCGTAGTCTTGTACTAGTATATCTCCGAAAGGTGGGCATGAAAAAGATAGCACTTTTTTGTTGTTGCCACAATTGTTTCCGTGATGCAAGATAACAATCATGTATTTTTAGGTGAGCCTGTTGGTTACAGAAATATTAGCACGCTTCTTCGTGGTAACTTTGACCAACTGCATATCAACACAAAATCGAGATTGCCGAGGTTGGAACTGAAACTCAAAGCCCAGTCTGTGACTATATGTGGACGAAGCAGATACGCTTCAAAAATAAAGTGCTGATCGTCTCGTAACGTACGAGTCGTAAGCGAGTGTGGCCTGGTGTTGGTCATATTAAGAAGCCGCCCAGAAACCGGCTTGTTGCAGCAAACTACGGCTGCAGAGAGGGTTCCGACGGCGGAGGTACATCTGGTACTGTACTACCTGGAACAGCAACGCACCTTGGACACTTCCCACGGAGTTCGAGGCTCGGATCCAGCCGGTTGTTTGTAGAGCGTCTCGGCGACATCGAAAGTACAAGATTGCTTTGCTGCTGCCTTGATTTCCATTTTGAAATATTACTATTAAAATAGTAACACCTGGGCTGAATCAGGGTAGAAAAACAGATGTGGGGTCACGGGCATTGGTGCTATACAGTTTGTCGGGGAACTCTGTGCAGCCAGGGATTCAAACTATGGGTTGATTGGTGTCGCTACGCTGCGGGAACACCACACAGCACATTAGAGAACTTTAGTTCCTCGATTGACTGTATAGCTTCTTTTGAGCAAAAACGAGATGATCCAAAAGTACAGAGCGTGCAGAAGTATTCCTCTGTATACATTCCCGGCAAATTTGCAAATGTCGGACCATTAACGACTGGAGCGCACAATACCTGACTATCAGTAAGAGTGGACACATAATATGTCAATACTGGAGCGATTCCCGCATTCTGGGACGCCAAAACATAGGTTTAGCTGATGCGCACAGATTTAGAAACGTACGTGCCCACCCGCAGCACTCTGTTCCGCATCTACTATGATATGAACTACGAGGGCAACGGCGAGTGCTCATTCTGATGCTTACACTCACCGCCGAAGGTCAGAGAGAGGCATGATCGTCAGCGCGGCCAACACTACCTCACGAGAGCCGACCTCCACCCCGAGCCACGATATGGAACGGCATGGGAGGCGATGTACGGCGCTGGAAATAACAGAGCGTTTATCACTACGACCGGATTTGATGTTAGCTGCTTCCACTACTTGCTTTCGCACTATGAACTCAGGTAGGGTGCAAATAGGCAATGACATGAGTTGACACCTTCATTTTCACCTAACGCTAAAGGAGTGTGGGATGCTGTCGAGTGGCTGTCCTCTTCATTGCTCAAAGCTCTTTCTTCGCCAACGTCGTTCTCCATAGACACCTTTTCTTCGATCCGGCACTGGATCTGACGGGCCACCCGGGCATTTTCAGGGCACCTTGGATCCCCCCATTGGCTTCTTGACGTTTACCAACGCTTGGAATTGCTTCTTGAGCGACATCAGTTCGCACTCTGCGCGGTTGGTTTCGACCGCATAGTCTTCATAGTTGTGCCGCACTGACTCCTATTCATTCGCACCCGTCGACGGAACGTCACTAATGAATTCCTGGAGGACGTCCACATCCTGGGGGCTGTCATTCTCGACACCTGCGACCCTCCCGCGCCTTGTCATGATGCTTGCGGTTGGTGACAACAGCTCAAAGGCTTGAATAGGTTCGTCTACGCGCCTCTAAGTTGAGAATTCCCAGTTCCTGCTCGCTCCGCTGCTGTCGCCCGGCCTCTGTGTCCACCTCCGCGTCCGTGGTGGGCAGTCTGGAGTCTTGAGCTTGATGCGGGACAGACTTTGATGCGGAAAAAGAGTGTGGCTTGTTTGTTGAAGTTATCAAGATTGACAGGTAGGGCGCTTAATTGAGGTCATTTTATTCATGTTCGCAGGTTTATTCCGCCAAAACCCAGATCCATGATCTGAAAGAGGGGGGGGGGGGGGGGGGGGGGAGGGGGCTCTTTCAGATTTTGAGTGCCTTTAAACACTTGAAGAATAAAATGGTTTTTCTTTGTATCGGGTAGGGCAAATCTTGGATTCAAATGACTGCGGGAATCGCTCCATTATTTATTGACACACAGCACACAAATTTTACATGGGCTACGCACAGCACTATTAACCCTTTCACTACCGGTTGATTTGACAAGGTTTACAGGTCCACTGTGGTCCCGTAATGAGTAGGTGGCCGCCGTTTGATAGGCTAAAATTCTGAGGTTGCAGGCGCAGGCTGCACTGCACAAGCATAAAAGGACCGCAACAGTCCCCTACGATTTGTAGTACCGTAGCGGTCACAACAGTTTGATGCTGCCTTCGTAACCACTCGACTATTTTATATTGCAAACATTGCACTTGTCCGGCAGCAGCTCGACGATGGACATCTCACAGCTCCTGAACAACGACAGCGACGGCGCGGACTGGGAGTTCGAGGCGTCAGAAGCAGAAGAGGCAGACGAGAGCGCAGAGGATGCAGCAGATGACGAGGAGGGCGCTGCTGCCGAGTCCGATGGCGAGGAAGCGCCGCCAGTTTCTACAAGTCCGTCGGCACAACGTCGGACCGGCAACGCGTACGTCGATCACCTCATCCAGGCTAGCGGACTGCATATTGTCCGTGAGAGAGAGGTCCGCACTGCTTACAAAGACCGCGGCGAGTTGGGGCTCTTCTCGCTGTTCTTCACCCGGGAGTTCCGGACGTCGTTACAGACGTGGACCAACGAAATGCTCAAAACCAAGGGGAGGCTCGAGGCTACGGAGTTTGGAAGTGATGCTTATATTGGCTTAGAGATCGCTATGAGCTTCAACCCCGTTACGGAGATCAAAGAGCTGTGGTCGCAGAAGGTCTTCATGGGCCAATCGGACTTCTCCTTGACAATGGCAAGAAACCGGTTTGAGAGCTTTCGCGCTCGCTTCCAAGTTTATGCGCCAGAGAGCGTCCCCGTCGAGAGGCGTGAACTGGATCCGATGTGGCACAGCCGGCGACTGATGGCCCAGATTCAGGAGAAGTTTGCCACAATTGCTGTTCCAGTTGGTGCTGTTAGTTTAGACGAGAACACCGTGCGGACGAAGGCTCGCTCTTCGAAGGGAGTAAACAAATGATACCTGACAATGGCGTTGAGTCGAGCGATCTCCTTGTCCACGCAGAGCGGGAAGTCGACGCGCCTCGTCCTGCAGAGACGACCGTGCTTCTTGTAGTAATAGAGCTACCACAGCGCCCTCTGCACGTGGCGGGATGATAGCCACCGTCTACGCCGCTCCTGCGTCAGCATCTGGAGCCTGCTGCCGATGATGGCCTCGCCGTACAGGGCTCACTCACACGGATCATCGCCGCAGCAGCTGCACGTCGGCGGCGTCGTCTTGCTGGCGGCCGTGGGTCTGAGCTTGAATTTCAAATTTGGTAGTACCGTACCAAGCAGGGAGAGAAAACACGCTGCACAGTCATTGGTGGAATTTTGGATTTTACGTCAGCTGATTGGCGGAATTACAGGGCCGCTGCGGGCCTACAAAAAATGTCTGGTAGTAAAAGGGTTAAATCGGACAAAAGGACACGGAGTCCAAGTGTCATAGACGGTCTAATAATTACCTTCAGCGTTTTGTGCTCATTTTTAAGAGCAACAATAGGTAAAACTCGATAAATAGTTGAGTGGTGCTGCAATATGGTGCCACTTTCTCCTAGAGCTGACTTTCTTCTCGTAGTCAGGCTCCTTATGCTGTTTGGTCGAGGAAGCTAGGTTGGATAGATTAGAAGCTCTAACAAAATGGCTCAGTGGGGTTGCTCCGCTTGTTGTAGATATTAAGAGAGTGAGGCGAGAAATCGTGCTCCCAGGAGAAGATTGGTTTCGAAACCAACGCTCTAGCTTACCAGATATACAAATATGAATAGTTCTTATCGTCCGTTCTTATGCAGACTGATTCATCTTGATGTTTTTTTCACGAATCTGGTGACAAGTGGAGACCACACTCGTTCACAGTGCATCCCCCCACCATCACCGCGAATCCCTCCATAAGTCAGCACTAGTGTCACAATAACGTCGTTACGCTATGTATATGGTAGCACTTGAGCAGAGGTTGGTAGCTGAAGGTCTCAGGCAAGATGCCCTCGCAGTACTCGATCAGCTGGGTTGCTTGTTAGCAGGTAAAATGAGATTTGATTGATTTTAATGTGCTTCGCAAAACTGCTCTACACTACTCGTTCATCTACTCTTCTTGATTTCAATATAACATACATATGTAGTAATCGACCTGCAGCTTTGAATGTGCGTGTTCAACTTGCACTTGAACTAACTGGCACAGCTCACCTCGGATCACAGCTGCCGTGTTCAAGCCGTCAGTAATTTGCACGTTCAACCTGAACCTTGGTTGCTGCAGCAAATTAGCGTATGCTGCAGTCGATCTTGTGGCAACTAGCCTGGCAATCCAACAGCATACGGCCGAGGTTGACCGCTGGTATGATCGACCCCGCACATTTCGGTCGCCCACCAGCCATCCCGTGTGATACCAAATGTCCAATATCATCTACGACAGTCACAAGATGCGGTACCGTTCGATCGAATGTGCGTCCTCTACTTGCGACGCATTCCCCCGGACAAAAGTGCGAGTGGCTGCAGAAGCTCTTAACATGTGAGACCACACACACACAACGGACGTTATTCAGGATGGAAGGCACATAGTTGATATCGCGGTACCACGTCAACCAACGCTGGCGTGAGAGATGGAGACGTTCGTGGAGCCGCTGATTTCAATGCGAGTGAAGTCCAACTGTATCTACAACAACGTTCTGGACCACTTCGGTCAAATAGTTGGGAGTCGCCTGCGCTGAACCAGCTTCAAACCTTTGTTGGGTATTACACGCGGACTGTGCTCAATGGTACCAACTTTGTAGACAGTACGGTGAACATCGTGAAAAAGACGCAATTCACAGGATGGTGAGGCATTTTACAATTGGATATGACATTAGTGTCGATTGCATTCCTGTGATTGGAGAAGATATTGATGAAGACACGACAATTATTGGAATTTTAACTCCTTACATGGTGAAAATGCTGCGATTTACTGCAAACTATATTTTCCACATCGACACCACCTGCAAACTCGATCAATCTGGGTACCCTGTTCTCGTCGTAAGTATCTCCGATCAATCGCGTTTGACTCATCCAGTGGCAGTGGTTGCGACGTCTCAGCTGACAGGGTAATGTTTTGGTTCAGCGCTTCACAGAGTGTTTGAGGTGAACAAGAATATTTCAGGTGATTGCCTAAATCTTCGTTGCTGCATGGATGACACAGACAAGGCTCAGTAGATCGCAGCGATAAAAATTTGCGTCTTCAAACGCAGCGACGGCGACTACGTTTTTGTTTCTCATGTGGGTTTTTACGTGGTAAAAAACGTGGCTAACTTTCAGATGTAGGTGGAGTCGCTGGTATTCAAGAATCTTTATCTGATGCATTCTCTCGATGCCGCGGGATTTCAGGTCCAGACTGAGGCAGCGCTTACAGTACTCAAACGCTGTGCTGAATACTTGAAGAAGCAGTGGATTGACTCGCAATTTGATAACTGGTCCAGCTACCACTTGGCAACGGGATTCAATAATCCAGTGGAGCACTTCAACAACGCTAGCAAGAGTAATTATTCAGTAAGAACACTTTCGAAGTTGGTAGCTCTAGCTGAGCAGCTGACGTTCATGTGTCGTAGCGGTATCGTGCCATTTTCTCTGGAGTCCAAATCAAACTGAGAACAACAAGATCGATCTACAAAATTATGGCAGACTCAGTGTTGTCCAGCCGGACAAGCACAGTATGGAGCTGTTACATCAGCCAGTCAGAGGATGGCGGGTCAATGTAGACGATATGCGCTGCTCCTGTCGATCTTGGTACAAGTACGGGATTTGCGTACATGTATTAGCTGCTCTGTGCGTTTTTGGGGGGATGTTCTTGGTGAAAAACTACAAAGGAAACGGTTTGCAAACCGCCGTTGCAATAACAAAGGGATGCATGCTTTAGTTGGACACGCGCTATCGTTAGCGTAGAATACAAATGCCAACCCCAAATGAAGACGATGCATTTTGGTTTGCTCGTTGGTTATATCTAAATGGTCCATGACTAGATGTCAGGTGAGTTTCGGCGCTTACGCTTTTCTTCTTCTTTTTGTTTTTACCAACTAGCGTTTGGGGCTTCAGCAGCTATTCCTTCCGATGCCTGGGGCTGAACGCGATCTTCTCCCAAGCGAGACGTCAGTTGAACCATTCCTTCAAAGAGTTCTTTGATGTTCGAATTGATGATAGCATTTCTCTTGTTTCCCTCATTGGGCTGCTGAAGTCTTGTTATTTTCGCGCGTGCTACACGCAGTCGCTTCAAGTATCCAACACGCGCGCGCTTGAGTAGTGATGAGTCGGGTGCTGCAAAACAATTCTGCTTCTGTGTCACGAACACACATTTCAAGTAGCTCGCCTGAGTTAATAAATTCGTGACTACAAACACGGACGATGACCCGGCCAACTTACCACAACAAATCGAGTGGACACTCCATGAGGTAACCAATTCCTCGCGCCCGATTTCGCACCGCTGGCTTCTGACTCCCCATACTGATTAATCGGACTTTTGGAGGCAGTTTCGCGCATCGAACTCCTCTCGGTCTCCTGGGCGATGTCACCATATGAATTGAACCAAGTCAAACTAACGTCACCACCACTGTCCCTGCAACAGGCTCCGGCGCCCGCCCGCGTATAAGGCGGTCACACTAATTACGAGCGCTCCGGTGGTATTCTTATGTAGATCAGGTGCCTCATCCCGAGGAACGCAGACGCACTGGAGCCATGATTGAGGGTTTTCGGGGGCAGCATGTGCGATGGCGGATCGCTCGATTGGTGCGCGTCTCGCGACCGGACATATGTGTGGGTTAGTGGACAGCCTGCCGTGCCAGCCGCGTTTATCCCTAATCACTTTGCCAATCTCCGCAGACCCTGCATCTGACGCCAATGATGGGTCCGAGGCACCGCTGGACCACCGGCGCTTCGGAAAGTTGAGCTCAGTAACAATAGCAATACATATTGCTTCGCCCTGAGTCACAGTGGACTGATATCCTTGAATCCTGTTATCTCAAATACGGCCCAGGCTATCCACGGTGACCACCCGATTCTTGAGCAGGTACGTAACTGTGTCTCGCTATCACCGTTATCGATGTCCAAACGGAGCTCCATCGCATCACCCATGTTAGCCCACCCCTGTCACAACCCGCATGCCGGAAAGAACGGCGGGTCCTCAGCCCCACCGTATGCCACCAAGATCGTGTCGTATCCCCGCAGATTTTCCGATGTCAGCACTGTCCTTCGCGGTTAGCTAAATGCCACCGATGATCACGCTGTCCAAGACCCATATTCGGTTGCCGGCGAGAACATCCTCAGACGCATGCCACCGATAACAAACCACAACCGCTCCCACCTGGGGGTGGCACAAGCCTCCTTCCCCCCGACATAATCCTAAAACATGCGAGGCAGTGTTCACACTTCGAACGGCAGCGATGAATTTGAAGTGCGGTACATTAATGTCAATTAACTAACTAGAGCTAACGCCACCTAATGCCCATTCTCAGCCGATTCCAATAGTGCTATCCGCGAGTCGGCATCATCCACCGCCGTCCATTTGCCTGCAGCAAGGGGCGACCCCCTAAGGTTACACCGTTCCCTCTACGGTCACCAAGGTGTCCGATTTTTCATAAGTCTGAAGCCATTGCCTCACGTCCTCCTGAATGAGACCGGTAATACCCGCTCAGCGTGTTCCTGCCCCTGGCATTTCCGCTGCGTGCCACTCCAATTCTTGGTCAGTCGCCTTTGCCATTCGTGCCAGCTCTTGGGCTGTTCGGTTCTGATCGCGTAATTGGGTTGACCAACTGAGGACCTCCGCAGCGTCTGCCGCTCGCCTAGTCTTCCAGTAGTCGCCCTTGAGATGTGTGGCCCTCGGGGGTCTGCTGGCGCAGGACATCGGCGTTGTCCCCCATGATATGGATCGGTGCCCGCTTGTAAGCGATGCATCTGCGTAGTCCGCGTAAGAGCCCCAGTTGGGCCATTCGGAAGGACGTCATTCGCCCGCCTCCATACGTGGCGCTGCTCACGTACTGGAGTACGTAGGCGCCCGTGGCCGGGTACACCTTCACCACCAGCGTACCACTGCAGCATCTTTTGGCATCGTCGCCCGTGATCCCCGCTGTCGCTACGAGGAAGCAGTGGCCCTGCGGCCGTCTTGTCCGTTCCAGTCGGCCCCAAGCACCTCGCAGATAGCCTTACTTATCTTGATACTTATGGGCAGCGGCATCGCGGTTTCGAAATCTCTTGTCACGTGCCTATGAGCCTAGTCGTCAGGTCTGCTGTGTGATGCGCGTCTGAGATATCGTTATGATTGTCAAAGTGCGCAATCCTCCACCTCCATACCGCCAGCAAGTACAATGCTGCCCCCAGACTCCAGCAATTGGCCGCCATCCACTCCACTGTGGCGTAAATCAACTCCACCAGCTCATCATGCAGGTCCACGATGATCGCCCCTGTTGCCGCCGCTAAGCCTCGTGGAAGCATGGGGAGTTCCTGCCCAATGATGGCCTTCTCATACGTCTCCTGTTTCAGCCCTGCAGATTCCCATCTGGCCACCAGTATCTGCCTTAGCGTCTTTGCCGCTGGGCATTCCCAAAAAACATGGTACAGGTCGATATTTCCAACTCGTTCACACCCTGCGTGTGGGCAGTCTAGTCCCGTCGTGACTGGGTTGTAGACCGAGACTGCATGGAGTTTGACCCTCAAGAGCAGCTGCTCGCCCCAAGGGTTCAGCGCCACCACTCTTCTGATTCTTCTCCATGCCAGCGCCTCGAGCCCTTTAGCCACTTCATCGCTCAGCAACGTCCATCGCCCCTGGCGTGTGTCACGAAGCTGGCGTCCTGTGGTCACTTTCGCCGCCCCAATGAGAGACTTGTAAGTCCTCCTCGGTGTTGTCCATCGCCGACGGCCCACCCAAAGGCATACCATCCGAGCCAGCCTTGGGTGTGGATGGGCACTGCTAATCAACGCCTTGGGACCCCACTCATGGTGCATGGCCGTGACCAGCTCCGTGTGAGAGTGTACCTCCACCGCCCCGTGGTGCTCCTGTCCTTCCCGCGACCTCTGAATGAGCCGTCTATCTGGGGTAAGCTGCCTCCTGACTGGCACATGTCCCTCGGTCTTGGTCTGGTATCTAATCTTACCGCTATGGTTCCCCGGATGGATGAGCTGTGGATAATTCAGAACCATCAGCTGCATGAGGTACTCGACCTGGCGTTGGACCCCAGAGGTAACCTTGGCGAGGAGGGCAATAACAAGCAAGCCTCCCGCCTTCTTCCACGTCCAGTGGGCCACCTCATTCAATTGTCGTCCGCGGGCGCAGAGTTTTCTGAAGCGCGTGTTGGGGTTGATCACGGTCCCTTTTTCCGAGTACAGTCTCAAGTCAGAGAGTATCAAGTATGGTAGCCACTCCGTACAGAATACACCGTTGACGTGGGTTCTACAGCGACGTATCGATCGCAAAGTCGCCCTTTTAGGGAGGACGTGTCGATGTGAAGCCGCCGCCCCCGCCAGTAAAGCCCCAACTGTTCACGAAAGTAAGTGACGCTGTGGAGCGCCACCACCATTTCCGCCTTGCTTGGCATCCATTCTGCTCCTCAATACGTGGTGCAGAGTGCTACTCCTGTCTTCCAGAGTGTATCCTGCATTCGTTTGCCATGCTTCGTCGGCTCCGAGCGTCTCGGGGACACGTAGAGCGCGGTTGTCTGCTCCATCGACTGTCCTCCCACGATGATATCGCCCACAATCTGTGTGCACATATCCGCTTCCAGTACCCACGCGTTCACTGTCACCGCCGCGTGGGCGAGCAGTTCCAGCTTGAGATCAGGAATGGCGATGCCTTCTTCTTTCCGTGGCAGAGCCGCCACATGGCAGTTCAACGATGCTCGGCCAGTTACGGGTTCGTCCGTGAATCTGGTGTCGTGTAGGAACACGCAGAAAATCTCACTACCGAACGGTATGAGTCCACACGCTTTCCTTGCGAAAGGTCAGCGAACGTTGGATCAACACCTGAAGTCCAGGAACGATCCCTTACACCGGGTTGGTTGTAAGCGCCTCTGTATACCAAGGTTAAGTTCGGTCAAACTTAAAACCTGCACTACTAGCCACGAGCGAGGGCTAGAATGCAATATTGCGCTTTCGCGCGAACCCCCGCAGTCCCTCAGAAGGAAGGGTACCGGCAGTCACGCCTAATACGGGTTTGCCGAGGGTAACCTCGGCGGGTAGTGAAATACACTTGAGAACACTCGGGTTCCTCCAATATATAGGTACCGACACTCTCCGTCGTCCCTAACTCTCGGCCACTCCTATCTCTTGGACTGACCAGCAACAAACTCTCGGTTCAATGTACCTCAAGCTCGCTGGCAGGCATCCCACGCAGCCGAGCGTATCCAGACCCTAAGACAAGCTAGATAGACTTACCGAAGACGGACGTGACCCTTGGTGGCTTGGGGGGAAGACTGCTGATTTATTTCTCTTATCCTACAGCTCTGGGGGGGCTCTGTAGGTCATCATTTAGCTAGTCCTATATACCGTATAACCTGTGTAGTATCCGACACCCTGCTGACTTTTGGGTTCAGCCCCCTTAAAAATGATAATTCACAATCCCTAGACGCTTTGCTAAAAACCACCGAATTAGCACTCGCGAATGCTGCCATTAGATTCAGGAGGGGGATTACCCAGAGAACCCTCCCAGCGCGGGGAACGATTCGAACAAAGTCCAATACTTGCATTGGACGCTCTGCTGGTACTTCCTGCAGGTCTGAGCTTGCGCAGCACACTGGACGAGCTGCTCTTCCAGACCTTCTCGATGGTATCGCGGTGTTTCCGCTGCAGGTAGGTGTTCTTGCGCTTGGTTTTGAGCGAGGAACCAGTGGCCTCAGGGTAGAACTTGGCGAGCGCAGAGGGCACTCCGTGAGAATCAGAATGGTGAATGACATGGAGTCGAAACTCATACGTCGGCGTAGAGCGCTTGTACTGCTGAGTGCGGCGGCCTCCACCTTCACTTGCTCGTGCGCGGCCCATGAAGAGTTGGGAAACGACTGCGTTTTAGTGGTCTGGGGCCTAACTTTTATCGAGCCATGGCCACCAATTTTTGGAGCTGTCGGAAATGACAACGAACCAGTGGTGTCCAAATTGCAGTCATCCGATTGACTAATATGGCTTGTCGGATATAACATTCTATCGGATACTACACAGGTTATACGGTATATACAAATATCAAGTGTAAACAGATCTCTGTGGGAAATCGTATAGCCGGCTCTACACAGCCGAGGGTACGACATCAGATGGGTACAAACGAGGCTTTTAACCTCGGCCGGGGTTTTATTAGACCCAGCCGAGGCTTCGGTCACTATAGTTTCTAGGTCATTATAACGCGGGAAATGAGACCAGCCAATCAAGACACCCTGTCGCCCTTCACTGAAAGGTGCAACGTCCGTCGGACCTTGACAGTTCGGCTCTAAAACCCAACGCCACACTGGCATGCTACACAAAGTTGTGGATCATCTTTTGAAAGGCGCGGACCGTGGTGGACTCTGGCCATTGGTGTCTGCCAATGAAAAGCAGCTTCGGGATAACAGCCGCCATAACCACCACGCTTCTGTGGTCCGCAGTCATCGTCTTCCTCGACTTTAGCGCCAGTCTCGTGTCTAGCTGCGTTCTCGCCAGCTGCCAAGTGTACAGTTCGTCAGGTACGCTGCCGACCGGTATGCCCAGATATCTGGACAATTTCGTAACCGGCTGCACGCGCAACGGTTCCGGTAGCGCCGCCATCGTGGCTACCGCTTTCGGATTGAGCACTATCACCAGTGTTTTACCCTCATTGAGGCACAGTCCCGACGCCAGCGCAAACAGTCTAGTGATCCCCATAATGATCATCACTTCGGCGACGAACGGCAGCGATGGCCCCGCGTCGAGCGAAACGCATGCTGAAACACGCCTTATGCGCGGCGGAAGAGCGCTCAGCTCTTTTATAAACGCGAAGATCAAGCAAACCAGCAAGCTGTAAACCGTCTCCCAGAGCAAGAACCCCCCCGTGCCAAGACGTGGCGTAGCGCTAGAAAATGGATGTCAGCTACAAGTGACGCTGAATTTCGCAGTACGAGTGGTGATGGCATTTATGAAGTTGAGTACATCATCGAGGAGAGTAAGTATCAAGTTTTTGTCAAGTGGACTGGATATGAGTCGGATGACAACACGTGGGAACCTGAATGTTATTTGAAGCCACAAATGGTGAAACATTTCGTCCATCGCCTTGCTGCAGTTCAAAGGCAAGCCAATCAGACAATCGAAAATAGACCAACCTGCAGTGAAGGAGAGGATCACAAAACACAGGTGGAAGAACTCAACCTTCTCAAGCAAGTCCAACCAGGTTTCTTGGTTTCAATGAGGGCACTACTATTGGCGCACATGTCCTCTTTTTACCAAGAGAAGAAGATTGGATGCAAAATGTAGACTCGGGTTACGTTGGTTCTGCTTGTCTCACGGGTACCATTTGTCGTGAGTACGGAGAGAAGGGCAAGAAGCGACCGTCAAGAACCAACCCCTTGGTCGAATTTCGATGAACGACAACGCAGTTTCAAATAACGAGACATGTTCATGAAATTCCTCGCAGCAAAGCCCTTGAAGGAATTGTGCTACACAATGTGTTGAATGGCAACAAGATGAAAGACCTGGGGTGTACTACATCGCCCCTATCACAAAGAAGTGGTGACCGGGAGCTTGAGGGACACATTTGAAGAAGTCGGGGAGGGCTCCGCTCGGTACGACCGTAGTGAAACCATTCCGGAGGTTGTCGGTGAGGTGGAGCAAGTAACAACAATGGAAGTTCAACAAAAAGCGGTAATGAACCCATATCCCAGCCATCCGATGAAGAGCGTTGCATTCCAGGAGTCTTCTGGAAGAAATATCACGAGCACTACCTTCCAGCAGGTTTGTTCAACCTGAGCGGACGGATTAAAAGATCGCCAAACCTGTACAACACCAGCAAAGACATTGCCATCAGATTGACCACGTCGCTGCAGGTTCCGTCAGAGTGCTCTACTGTCTACATTCGAGTCGGCAAGCCCCTAAAACGGTACATAGCGTTTCATATACAAGCAAGAGAAGAACATTTCCGACTTACCTGTTCGCATTTATTTATCCTTTTGATCAAAGTGGTGGGAGCGGTGCACCCTCATGTATATAGAACTCGTGGAAGTTGCTGGACCAATTCACGTCAAGCTGAACAGAACCGTTCTAAGTCCATAGCATGCAAAAAAAACGGGTGTACAAGCTGTGATGCCACGGGCACATCCTTCTTCCTAAAACGACTTGCCTTGCCCCTGCATACATACAGAAGAACTGTTCAAGTGCCTCCTGAGCTTCCTTGGTGAAAACAACGTTGTTCTCTACGAAGATCGAGTAAACCAATAACGTGCAGTATAGTTCCTTGCGCCGATATCGGAATGAAATATTGATACTGTAAGCAGTTTCGGGTATTCAGCAATGTCTAAAAAGGGCGTTATGAGCAGCGACAAACAGCTCCTTTCTCACTTCAATACGGATGCACGTTTTTGTTTCTGGTTCAAGCGCAGCTTGAACCAGCACATTATCAATGCCACAACAGATATCACCAATCGTGCCACGGAACTTTCAAAACTCTCAGTAATGCAATGACCCTCCAGCGGCAATCTCGCTAGCACTTAGGTGCGTTTCTCTGCAAGTTGATGCAAGGATATACTGAGAAAAACTTGATCGGATATCATCTGAGCTTCACTTGAGGGACACGTGGACTGACGAGTTGCGGAGGTAGGTCTAGACTACGTACCACATCGCAGCATATATTGTGAAGCTTGGTGTGTACGAAAATTAGCAGATGGGAACCGGTCAAGGTTTTTGCTGTGTGTTTTCTTGAGCGTTTGAGTCGCTCTCGAAGTGCCAGTTTGAACTTGTCCTTCATGCGTTTTGCCACGCTGTCCAACTCAATGGATCGCTGGTTCTGTAGGTACAGAATAACTATCCGGGCTAATAAGGCGTCTTGACTGTCGCTAAAGTCGGTCATGGAGCATTCTGTTGTACCACGCAAGCGCTATTCAAGGTCGGGGTATATATATATTTGTATGCCCGTTAAAACTATCACCGCCGCTCTGGCGTCCACTCTTTCAAAGCCGTAGTTTTCACGTGTGCTGTAAACTACAACAATTATATCAAATGTCAGGTCAATTGGTCACTTGTATTGTCAAATTTCGCTTCACTCATTAATTTGTTGGATCAAAATTCTGTAAGCTGAGCTTCAGGTCGTCTTTTCTTGAAGCAAAACCTGGTAGGTTTACAACAATCTCTGTATTTATCTTGGTAGAAAAATTCACGTTCTATCTTGATTTTGCTAAACCCTGCACAATGCTGACTTTTAAGACGGGTCTACTCCAATTGGGTTGAAATAAAACTCGAATCCCAAGCATTGTGACTTGATTTCAGTATTGCGCAGAGGAAACGTCACCTGCACTCTTCAACCACGAGAAAAAGATGAGGGTGGAGCGACAGCGAAACTATCCAGCTTTGTCGGTCGCGGCTGTAGTCGGGGATGGGCAGAAGAACGAGTCTTTCGTGACCTGATTGTATCAACACTGACTGAAGAACGAGAGTGACGAGGATATGGAAGATCTCTTGGAAATTACCGTAAACGCCGGATGGAAAAAGATGCAGCCGGACGTGACGAAATTCCGCCGGGTGTACGGCAAAGTGGTAAGCAGGGAGCGCTCTGGGTGGAGCGAAACAAACACGAGTTTGAGCTACTTGCAGCATGTAAAGAGGTGAAGGATATGCCCAAGTGAACTAGCAAATCACTAATGACGTAAGCGCCAGAGCCAAGCACAATGCTAGAGTAGAGGCTGATTTGACCAGCCTGGGCGGATGTAAAACGGCAAAATCGACTCAGCAACAATCTCGTGAGAGTTGTGGAGCTGGCGGTGAAGCTCATCTCCGCTTCGTCGCAGCGGAGGAGAAAAAGGCAAACGTGATGGATCAGAAATTGCAGTCAACGATATTCATATAGGACCCGCAGTGCGACGAACCAATGGAGTTATTTTCTCTGCAGCGAAAGGCGATTATCGAGTTGTTATGGAAGAAGCTTGCAGACACCACTGGTCAGTAGACAACGGCAACGAAGAAGAGTTACAGCGCCTGATCAGGCGGGCACATCGGATTCGGTTGTGCCTGGAGCCAAAAAAGAAAACACACTCAACGACAACGCGAAGGGTTTTTACGAATGTGCTAGTTTACGTCTTGTACTACCATAGCCACAGTCGAGTCAGCAAATGTCCTTAATTATGGCGGTGTCAGTGGACGTGTTGGTCGTCGCCGCAGACTCACTTCCAACAGGAATATACATCCACAATCTCAAACTCGCACGAACGCTGGGTGATTCACAATAAGCAATTTTCCATCGTGGCAGATCCGGTTTCGAGTGCGCGCAAATGCTGTGAAAGCTTTCTATCGCCAGATCCCGTCGTTGCCGTCGATCATGCTCACCTCCTTGACTATAAAGGCATCCTTTGCTAGTCTTGCAATAGTTGTATCTGACAAAATAATCAAATATTACATCACTGACGTTTTGGATCCCAGATCGTGTGCTTGGATCCCAGGTTTAAATCCCAGTTACGGGAGTATCCCGGAACCTAGCTTTGAGTAAAATCTTTTCATGGATATCCGGTAGCCGCCACCGTGAAGGGTCGCTAAAATCTTGAAATGACGCCTCCGAAGTTCGGCCTGGGTACAAATTAGTCGTGGCACGCTGACTGAGTATAACCCTTCGGAGCCATTTAGCCAATAACTACCCGGATCCGTACACGCTGGAAGGCCCCGGAGATTCAACCCAATTCTGGCCAATTATAGGTCACCATTTTATTCAAGTCAGCCTATTCGCATCCATCGCTCACCCAAAGTCAAGATGTAGCCCGAGACAGTGGAAGCTTGCCCCTTAGCTCAGTAGGTTTTTGCATTTGCGTGGGTCACTTTCAATCAGAATTCAAATTGCCACGTAGACCGCCAGCTAGACTTGATCAACCTCGAGAAACACTGTTTCACTTGTGGAGCAGATGGTAAGCGGGTGAAAGGTGATCAACCCAATAAATTCAACTCCAGTTAGCAAAGTGGTGTGTCCAAGTGTGGACAACTTCGTTATATCGTATTCTAACACGCGGGTCTTCTGTTTCAGCGGTCCTCCTGGCGGCGCTTTCGATTTCGGGAGAAAGGCAATTTTCCCTGAAGTTTCAGCAGAGCAATATCACGGAATAGTGGTTTTCGGGGTTGCTGTATTCATGGTGCCAGTTCCCGGGATAGTGGTTCTCAGTCTTATCTTTCTCGCCTGAACAAGGCGTGCCGCGCGGAAGTCCTAGCGTGACGCGAGTGCACTGAATTACAACAGGTATATCCCAGACCAAGAACTCGTCAAGCCATCCCATACTCCAGGTCGTGAAGAGAAGAAGTGAAAGTGGAGTATCCCGGTTTTATGCCGGAACCGTACGAGGAAAAGGAGAAACCGTCAAGACCAGGTCCAAAGTCGGGAAAGAAGAGGACAGAGTTTGCGTGAAAGTGGAGTGTTTGTATACGAAGAAAACCCCGGGGTATTTGAGGTGAAGATACGGTATGTGCTGTCAAGGATCAAGCCGATCAAGGTCAAGCTTCAACTCCTGCTGTATCTGGAATTCACTGGGATCAGAGGCAGCTGGCGTGGCCGACATCTGTCTGAGCCCCACAGCGTAGCCTTAGGGAGAACCCAAGCCAAGGGATCACAGGAGGGTGCACACATGCCTGACCCTCATTCTAGGAGTCGAGTGATCCGAATTAGAGGTGATTCAAGATTTCTGTAGGCACCTTGCCACAAAGTCATCGATTTTGTGCTTGGTGTTACAGCATGATTTGAGCGAGTTCAGTTGCAATCACATAAGCGCTTTTTCCTGTTGCAACTGCTCCATCTTGTGATGCTCAGCCTTGATTTCGTGGCGAAGGGATGCTACATCTACCTTGATTTGATTGTAAGCGAACGTTGTGGTTGCTGTGTCGCTTTCTGCTTGTGCCGACTTTTGAATCCAATCTGAAACAGGGATGGATACTGTACAAGAGTATCAGTCTGTTCGTTAATTTTGTTTGATACATATCAATCCAGGCGTTACGCTCTTGTTAGTCCTTGATCAATGTCTCGCGGCGGTGATTTTCTTCACCATACACCATGTATCATTGCGCATCCAAGCGATGGTGTTTCTGCCTTTGATCTTCACCTAGTCGATTCAAATTCAAACGTTCCTGTTACAGTTCTCGAGCGCGGTTAGTCAGCTCCGCCTCCTTCTGTTCCGATTTGGAAACCAGCGCTTCCAACTTGCTCTCATCCTCCATATCGTCACGACTCCGACCGTTAGTACAACTCCGACCAGCATCCGGCGTATTGCAAAACTTTATATCGCACCGGGTTGTGGAGGTTTCGTAAAAACATCCTCTCAAATGATTGGCTCATTGATAGGTGGCAGATATAATTACGCCTCGTAAATGAGTGGCGTACGTGCCATTTTGCTGCGCCATTTTGCCATGCGAGCTCAGTGTTTGATTGAGAATTGAGGGAGGTGAACCGAGCATCGGTCACCTTAGAGGGTTGTCGCGGCCACGAAGAACTGTGGATCACCGTTAATTCCCCGTCGAGTACTTCAGACGAGTACTTCAGCGATGTTGTTGTTTAACCTCCACCGATGTTGCTCAATGGAAGAGCTCCCGAAAGGGAAGAAGGTGGTTCGATTCCACCCATCGGTAAATGTTCTATGCTCGAATGACTGCTGCAGACCTAACATCAATGCAAGCACCAACTGCAAGGACGCGGGAAAGGGGATCGTATTGCGTTACGGGAGCAGCTTGAGTGTGCCTTGTCGATGAATAGGTGCAGGGTCTACAATTCTGTCGATGACAAGACGCTGATGATAGGGGTTGATGAGGTCGTTAAGACTTCCCTCGCGATGCAGCCGCCGAAGCGCCTTGAGTACAGCGTTGGATCCCTTTGACAGGACGCCTCGCGCGCCTAGGTACGCAGTGACTTTGCTTGGCGCTAACTCTCCGAGATGGCGAACGTTATCCTTGTAGCTGGGCGATGACTCGTCGAGCGTGTATCCGTCTTCGATGAAGAGCTTCATGAAGGCAACAATCTGCTTGGCGTCTGATTTCTTGTGCTTGTTCGTGCTTAGCCATCCGCGCGGAACGGCAGTGTATCATGCGAACCAGGTGTCTATAAGTGGTATCGTCTTCGAGCAGCGTCGGCGCTTCACAGGTACGCTTTCATCTTTATCTCTTGGTCGCTTGGCTTGATCATCATGTATTGATGTTTTTGCTTCAGTTTTGGTGCTTGCAGCTTCTTCTGAGGTGGTGTTGGCTTGAGCTATCGACCTCGTGAGTTGCTGTGACCAGGCAAGCAGGCTCGTCGTCGTCACACCAGAGGCTACAGCACAGCGCTGGCTCGTCGTCGTCACACCAGAGGCTACAGCACAGCGCTGGATCGTCTTCGTTGCAGGAGCCTGCGCGTTGGGATTCATCAACGACGGGTAGTGAAGGAAGATAGTTGCTGTCAGCACAGCTCTTACAGCAGCGCAGACATTGAAGGCCTTGTTACCCAGTGAATGACTTGCATTGAAGAGCTTGCGGCTAATGTCTCGAATATCCTCTTGTGTAGCCGAGTCGAAGACACCCAGCGACGGAAGAACAGAGGCTTGCTTTGGTTCCATCCCGCTCAGCACCTTGGCCACTTGATGATCTTATTTTGGAGTATTGAAGACGTATGCGAAGGCTTTGTTGGTCGTCAGGCTCCGCGGTCGAATATCCACTGCGCCGTCAACTCTGAGCTCGCGTTCGTATGCTGCGCACCGCCACGTCGGAACGAATGAGAGGTCAGCGGCTCTTCGACTCCAGCTGGGCCAACAACGCGATCGAGCAAGCGGTTGACAAGAGCGTGAACCCCGACTGTCGGTGTCGTGTAAACGGTGGTGCTTCTCTTCGACGTCTGAGAAGAATCTAGGGCGCCGCTGTCTTCAAGCAGGTCCAGCAATGGGATCGAGTCGGTGAGCTCAACAGGGACGTCCTTCGACTGCACTGGCAAGGTATTGAGCAGCGCTGCGCACGGCGACTCCTGCGTGATCAAGGCCAGAGCGAGCGCCAGCAGCGGGCAAGTCATGAAGTCTTCGTCAGGAAAGAGCGACAGCGTCTGCTCATCTGACGTCTTCATGCGGATGAAGCGGACAAAGAACATGCCACCAGCACCGATGGTGAGCTGCTGCTTCCGGGCGAAGGTCAGGTCCGAAGGGCGCCCGAAGAGATACCACAAGAGACACAGCAGTGCTGCATCTTGGTAGTCCGATGCACAACAGGCCGTTGAATACAGATATCTTGTCATCTTCTTGAGATCATCGTTCGTGCATGCAGCCGCTTTCTTGGCGAACCCACCGCTCTCGCGTTTGATGCAGTGCTGTTGAAGGGTACGCCCCAAGCTGAGCAGCTGCTGGGCCACAGCTCCACCTTGAACAGGGTACTTGCCGAGGAGCCAGTACTTCGCTTGGCGGAAATATTGCGCGACGGAGTGGCGCGACAAGTGCAACCCCCTTGCTCCTGCATGGAATGCCAGATACACACCAAACTTGTCCATCAGAGTCATTAGGATGCCCCCCCCCCCCTAGCGCGGCTTGGGTCGGCAACGATCAAAGCCTTGACATGCTCTATGCTCGTGCTCTCGGCGGAGAGGAAGCGATTGAACGCCTTTATGGCCGTCGTGCGGGCGCACTTGGTGTTTGCGGGCTTCAAGTTGTCCAGGCTCATTATTCTTGGTCGGAGAGTTGGCAAATATGCGAGTAATACGTGGTACACCTCTCGCTTGTATCACGATACACATATCTGGGCGTCAGCTCCGACCAGATATGTCGGAATCGCTCAGCTTCCGACTGCAACGTACAATCGTGTTTTTATTGGATAAAATTTAATCGGTAACGTGATTTGATTCGCCAAAAACTATAGATATGGTTTTGATTTGCCAAAACGAATTCAAGAACAGTCTCATTGGCTAATATGCACCATACTAAAATGAAGTTTGGTCGGAGAGACGTTGTTATTCATCCATATCATATCATTGATATAGTATGAACTGCGACCACTAGTACACAAGGCTGTGTCTACCACATCAAGCTGAAACAAAAATAAACCGAAGCAGTAGGAGCCAAAACATGTTCTTATGAGCTTAGAGACAACGCAAGCCAGTGTTTTCATCATCTTCATCGTAATAACTATTGTAGTAGTACGTTCCCCGAGGAACGCACCCGCCCAGGTATGCTTATAAATTTCAAAGAATAACTCGGAGATCGTTACCGCAACTTTAACTCTACGGAGGGGGAGTAGGTCAACTAAATCACAGTGGCAAGCCATAGTTCATGATTATGGTTTCGTACACGTTATACTGTACACTCGCTTTACGTCTCATAGACTGGAACAGTCTATGTAAGGCTACCCAGTGAGCCTAATTGCAGGTTTAAGTATTCACGTAGTAGCACTGTTTCCTCTGCGCTAGGCCTGAGTCTCAAAATGCTGAGCGCCATGACACCCGTCCTCCAACAGGGGGTAGGGTTCACAAAGTATAAAATTGCTACTGTTAGGGTTGCTTTAACTCGGTTAAGTTTGCTGGAAGGGTTACTTTAACCCCGGGTACGACAAGTCTGAAATCCAGAGGTGACCGTAAATGTCGGCTATTGTTTGATGAACTTTCGTATATTTCACAGTGTACGGAAGTGTAAACCACTAACGAGGGGAGCTGGTCCTGCTCCGGTCCAGACATGGGACGGTCAGTCCGTGCAACTCTCCTAGTCTAATCATTGCTGTCTAGCCATTGCTGGCCGCACGCATCGCTGTGCGCACTTCAACATTGCTCTCATGAACCCAGCGTTTGCATCCAATTAGACGGTGTTCTCGAAGGTGCTGTTGCTGGGTCTTCACTGCTTCAGCAAACTCTCACTTTTCATTTCGCTGTATCAAGCGCACTCGTCCCGTCTCTAAAGCTCCAGCGCACAAGCGCCGTCCTCCGCGGGGGCCAGGAGGAGGAGGGGGAAGAAGAAGGTCGCTGGAGGAGTCCCGACAGCCCGTTGTTCGCTGCTGAGGAGCTCCCCGCCACATCCAAAAATGCTATACTTGGCGGACCTCTCTGTGCGGGCGTAAGACTTGAGGAGAATGCTGCGTCGACTCGAGAGCTGCTCAACGGATGTCACGTCACGCGACCTGCATGACGAGACTGCGCACCGTCCAAGTTTGCTTCAAGAGAAGACGTAAGCAGAAAAGTTTACTAGTGTCGGCGTGTGCTTATCTGGAGGTGGGGAGGGTTGCATGGTGATAGCCGGATCAGGCATTAACCCTTTCGGACTTTGTAGGCTACGTACCATATAGGATGCCCTTCGGGAATAATGGGTTAAGCTTAAAGTTGCTACATGTATATTTCCAGTCACTTATGGTTGCGGTAATGCCATCCGAATAACTCAAAAGAAGTGCTGCAAGCAAAAATACTGTTCACGATAAATTCAGCAGTGGTCTATAAAGCGCAAACGCTACTGTGCACTGCGGTGGTCTATGGTTTGTCTATTCCTCATCGCTTGCGCTGTCGTCGACAAGGCTCGTGGATCCCTCGAGGCTAACAGACGACGTCCACACGGTGGCTTCGCTGTAGTTACCGAGACGTTGCGAGCAGTTGGTCATCTTCACGGGCGTTGCAACGAGCTCGGACTCGAAAGCTGTCGCGTCAACCTTCGGAGCGTTCACCTCAAACGACTGGTCCTGCAGGTAGCAGCACACGAAGTCGTGGAAACGGTTGTAGGCACCAACCCGCTCCTCCTTGGTCATCTTGATCGAACGCTTGGTGCTCCCGAAGAGGAGTTGACGAACTTCCGATGGCGTGCTCAGACACAGATCACGCGATGAGAAGACCGGGCGGTACTCTTTGGGAATCTTACACGCTTTCAACGGTTTGATCGCATCCTGTGTAAGTGTGGTGACATTAGTGGTGCTGTTGCCGTTCGCAATGGTGTCGGCCGTGTTGACAATGGACGTGACGAGAGGAGTGACGATGTAGATCGGGTCATCGATGGCGTGGATGAACATCAGCACGGACAGCAACACGTTGGAGATGGCATTGCTCATCGTACCGAAGACGGCCTCCACACCAGCCATTAGGCCACCGATCACCCCGAAACCGGCACTGATCATGAGCACGGTCTCGCCAGTGAACTCGGCGGGGTGGTGGGTAATGTGCAGCAGCAAACCACCGGCCATATTCTCGGCCGTCTCTTTCGGGTCTTCCTTCATCAGCCCCCAGAGTGACTTGATGTTCTTGCCGAACTCCTTGAAGAAACTAGTGATCTGCTTGATACCAACGAGCGGGTCGCGGATGGTGTTGAGGATCCATTCGACCGCACTGGCGATGGTCTTCGCGATAGTGATGAGCGTGTCAGCCGTGAAGTCGACGACGTCCTTGATCGCATTCTTCAACCGATCCTTCCACGGCAGCTTGCTGTTCATATCCCTCTTCTGCTTCCTCTCGATCTTGAAGTAGTCCCACAGGGTATTGTTGGGGTGACTGAGGAGGTAGGCAGACATGGCTGCGTCAGCGGCGTTGGCCTTGAGTTCTTCATCGGAGAGATCATCTTGCTCTTCCGAGAAATTGACGACAACTGGGCAGACGTTGTAGATATCGCTTGTGCTGCCGCTAGAAGAGTCCGCATCGCTGTCGCTTGTCGAATCCAAGTCGCTGCCGCTGGCCGAATCCAGGTCGCTGTCACTCGACGACGAGTCTAGAACAGTACCTCTCAAGACTCGTACAGACTCCGTGGAAGTCTGCGCCGCGCAGACGCACGCAAAGAGGATGAGGAGCAAAGTGGAGTGCCACATGAGACCGAGAAGGCGAAAAGTGTAGTGCGGTGAAATGAAACAGGGCCCAACGGCCCGTGGAGCGCCACTGAAGCTCCTGCATTGGACGTCCCCCGCAATCAGATCAGACTAGAAAAGCACTGGGTTCCAAGTTCATCTACATGTACAGTTCATCTACAACCAATTCATTTTTCAACGGCGCACCCGTGAGCCGAAGGCACGCGCCCCTGATCGTGAGATGGGATGTGTGAAAGTTATTCCCCCAACCACACTCTGAAACTCATATTTTTAAAAAAATAAACGGTCTGCTTCAGAAACCTACATGTAGTTACATGTACAATTAGCTGGACAGCGCGTGTCGTTCACTAGTTTGACAAGACATCAACGAAAGCTTGCAGAGGATGGCGGAGTTCCGTCTGCCAAGAAAATAGTACCCGGCTCAAATCGTGCATGTACACTGGCACTGTCACTAACACAGACAGGAAGTCATGGCTATCTGCTCTGTCACTGACGCCCAGTGACACTGTCAGTGACACGGGTAGATCTGGTCGACGGACAGGCTCGCAATGCCGGCTTTATTACACTAACGCAGCCGCATTCCCGGTACATGTACACAGTACAGACATGTATTCTCATTGGAGCAAGGCACCACGCAAGATTGCGCTCTTGTCCAGGTTTCACCCCATTTGCATGTGTACGGTGTTCGTCCCAACAGAGCTTCTGTCACAGGAGCGCATTCTTGCCCGCAAAAATCGAACAGAAAAATGCTGGATGATCGTTGGAGTGCTTTGCCGTTCGCCGTCGGAAAAGTTACTGTAGACAAGTTGGGCGATTCACGTGGCGACCTGTTAACCCCAATGCGAGACTTGTCGATGCAGGACCCGATCGATGTCGGGGGCTTCATGAGGCCGCCACTGGTTTGATTTGCTTTTGGCACCGGAAACGCTCATGATGGTCCTTTCAGCCGCTAGAGATAATAAATGTCAGCGGACCATACAAAAGTACATACTTTGCCACCATCAATTGGTGACAGTAGCTATTATAAGTGCGGAGCGCGGCTTGGTCAAAAAATCATGCATGGACGCAGCACTATAATCTGGTACACAACGTAGTGGCACCAGCACGAACGGTTCTAATTAGTCATAGACGTCCTTCTCTAATGCTAGCCTGGTAAGGTCTCCAAAGAGAGGATTTTTTCCCGAGGTAACTGGTAAGCTTAGCTCGAAATCTACCCCAGGGTGCCGATTGAGTCGACCTATCGATTGAGTGAAGCGTTGAGAGACGGTTGTTGCCGTGCTGCAACTACATGTACAAATGAAAAGTGTCATGCGTTCATAATCTGGATTCATACCGATGTAGAACACCCGAATCGCTTCACTGCATGTACCAGTACATCATGTACTGATACATGTAGTGAAGCGATTCGGATAGGTTGTGCATAAATGAGCAGGAAACAGTAAATTGTGCTTATATTTATTGCTCGACGAAGTCACCCAAGTCAATTCCCCAATGCTTTTGGGTACATGCTAAGTATTAATGCATCTCACTCGGGCTACGTTCGACAATAGTACAGCCAAGTACTTTGGGGTTCACTGCCTTACCGAAATGCGATTGATCACTCTCACACGGAAATTTTGCGTAGATTCAAGTTGTACTTTAATCTTGCGCGCATCCCCCACTCTGCCAGATTAGCTGTCAAGAAAGTGCTGCCCACGGTGCATTTTGTCCAAACTTATCTCGTTTTTACATCTTTCCGGGGGGGGGAATTGTGGCACCGTGGCACGCAAGCTACTTTCTTAATCATGCCATGCCCGGCATGGCATGGCATGGCATGGGATTGGCAAATACCGTACGAAGATTGTTTGAAAGTGGCAATATGATAGAGTGCAGTTGCATAGCTAATCAAAAAATCATAATAAATCCAAACCGACGACGATATTCGGATCACAGCGTTGTTTGTGATAGAGCGGTTATAATAATACACAATGCATGTATTACATGTCGATACTGTGCCAACATTTGACCCCGAACTCCAATGCCTGGGTATTTAGTCTGGGCCAGGCCTTTCACCGTACATGTACCGGTCAGACTGCACACTCCGGTGGCGGCGGGAGGTACATGTACACATGTGCTTTAGAAGAAATCACAGCACCCGACTGATCTTGTTGCATTTTTCTGCCTGAACTCAGTATAAAGTCTCGTCCAGCCGATTTCAATTGGCGCGTGCAAAAGGAAACTCGAGGGCCAATGACACCATTCTATGCTCGAGGCGGGGTGCCTTGCTCCAATGAGAGCGCCTGGGATCGGCAGTACACAAGCCACTGGCCCGGACTGGCACTGGCTGGCAGCCAGTGCCAGTCCGGCTAGTATCGGTACATGTGTAGCCAGATCACGAGCAGATTCTATGTTGCTCCTTGGCCATTTTGTGCCCGAGGATCGCGGTGCTTCTCGTATTAATTAATCTCCACTCGACGTTGTAATTTGATGACTCTGCCCCCACCAGATCTGCAGACTCTTTACCGACACTGAGGTGCCAATTCATTCATGTTCATTTTCCCGTTCGAGATACATGGACATGTACACAGTTTGCAAATTGTTGAAATGGTCTTTCGGCGGCACGGCTGAGACTGTCATTTACAAAATCTCCTCCAAGTGCCGAGTGCCATCTCTTCACAGCCATGGTTCAAACAGGACACGCCGTCGCTGTCGCGTTCGCGCTTAATATCGCTGCTGGAGCTGCCACCATTCTGGGTGGAATGGTCGTCTTCAGTGAGCGCCTCGTATACCTGGCCAACCCGGTGAGTTTGGCTGTCGCTCTTAGCATCTCGTCCGGAGTGATGCTGTTCATTTCGCTGGTGGAAATCTTCGGCGAGTCGGTGCATCTGCTGACGGAGGGCCTTAAAACCGACGACATGACAGAGGAGACGGCAACTGGACACGGCTGGCTTTCGGCTACGGCGTGTTTCGCAATTGGTATCGCACTCATCTACTTCATCGATATGATTGTGCACGAGATCGCACCTGAGCACGAGGTGACGGATATCTCCAATTTGGAAGACGTCCGCGAATCGATCCGCCATTTCGAAAGCAGCATGAAGAATGGCAGCACCCCGGCTGAGTATCTGGAGTCTCAAACCCCTCAGCTAACCACTTATCAGAAGAAAATTGACGAGAATGCCAAGCGTGCCTTGCAGCGCATGGGTGTGCTTAGCGCGCTTGCTATTGGAATCCACAACTTGCCTGAGGGAATCGCCACGTACGTTGGTGCCATCGAAAACTCCTCTGTTGGAGTCTCGCTCGCTGTCGGTATCGGCCTTCACAACATCCCGGAAGGTATCGCCGTCGCTGCCCCCATTTACTTCGCAACCGGTTCCCGTTGGCGTGGAATCATGTGGTGCGCGATTTCTGCGGGTGCTGAGCCGATCGGCGGACTTATTGCATGGCTGGCGATTGGTGACGGTATGGACCCGGTCTCGGAGGGCGTCCTGTTCGGCATTGTGTGTGGCATCATGGTGTGCATTTGTGTGAAGGAGCTGATCCCCACGTCGTACAAGTTCGCTAAGGAGAAGACGTACCTTGTTTCGTTGGGCATGTTCGCTGGCATGTTCATTATGGTTTCCAGCCTGACGTTGTTCGGCTACGCCGGCGTGTAAGAAGGAACACTTTATACGCAGGCTGTGAGGCTGTGTAGAGTGAAGATATACAGTCGTGCTAGACTTACACTAGCGAAAGAAAGAGCAATGCATATTACATGTAACTTCTAAACCCATTGTCTAATGCATTCCTCTGTTGGTACGCGTATAGCCGTGTTCTTTGTCGTCAAGCTCCATCTCAGGGTGGCCATTACCGTGATGCACAAAGAAGTTCTTGCATAGAGCTTTCCATCGGCAGATTGAGCGCGTTAATCCCTCCGTGTTTGCTGCTTTTGCTTCAAAAACAGTAGCACTCGATGAGGAAGAGTGCTACTCGAGAAATGCTTCTGCAAAGCCGCCTCGAGTATGACCTGGGTAGTACAACCGCAACTGAACAAACACTCCATGGTGTAGAGATCGTGACGATCCACAGCGTCGAGAAACATGTCCTCGCCTGCCTTCTGAGGTACGCTACCAGTTGTGTAGAGAAACTCCACGACTTCGACGCAATTCCCTTTAGCAGCATTCTGAAATGCGCTTTGAACAGATTCCGATGAGATCGATCCCATCGAGTACACCAACTTTACGACATCGACGTCACAGGAGCGCGCGGCTTCTGGGAAAAACTCGCTGATCACCTCGGGGTATACGCTGCCCTTGCTGTGCAAAAACTTCAAGACACGAGCTTGATCATTGCGAGTTTCACTCAGAAGTCCTACATCTGTGATTGCGCGCTCAAAAGCCTTGCTCACCACTTTACGCGAAAAGTTCCCTTTGCCATCGACGTATTGCAGCATATTGATATGGCAACCACTAGCTGCACCTTCGAACGCTTTATCGAGAGAAGATGGAGAAGTTTAATGCCCTTCAATGCTACATAGGTACTTCGCTGCCTCCGTTTGGCCGAAGCACGCCGCTGCCACAAACGCCTTGTTGATGGCGCTACTACTGAAGTCCTGTTTTGACTGCAGGAACTTCATGATCTCGAGTTGGCTCGTCCGCGCCGCAGATGCAAATGCACCCTCAAGGGTTGAAGCATCGAAATGTTCCTTGTCGTAAAATAGTTTGAGCACCTCCATTGGTCCAGAAGCAGCGGCAGCGCAGAACGCCGAGCCAAAGGATTCATCCTTGTGTCCACAGTCGTGCGCGTACAAGAAGTCGATCATTTCCCGTCTCCCACTTTCAATTGCAGTAACAAGCGGACAAGCCAAAGTGGCATAGTCGTCAGCAAAGTCAAGCATCTCCGCCCCGCCCCGATCGATCACGAGCTTGACGATGTCCGAGAAGCCGCAATCAGCAACGCTGCGTACAGATTATCCATATCGTCGAGGTAGTGGAAATGAAATACTCCGTGGAACACCTGGAAATCGTCATGCTCTGCTGCCCACTTGAATATTTTTCCTGGACAGTCGTTCAGCTCGCACAACACCCAAATAATCTTATCGTCCTTGTTGTTCACCGCGAGCTCCAACGCCTCCACCATGTCAAAATCGTACGTTTGTTCTGGATCATCCCCTTCAAAGTGCGCCTCGTACAGCTCCATCACGTACCAATCCGAAAGCAGGACTCTGACCGTCTCCTGGTGGCCCCCTGCCACTGCGTTGAACAGAGCCCGCTGGCATAGGAAAGTAGGCTCATAACCTGCACCAACCCACCATCTATCTATAGTTTTGATCACGTCGTTGTAGCCGTGAGCAGCTGCGATATCAGTGGCCTTGCACCCAATTTCATCTCTGTCATCGTCAATGTCAATTCGGGCCAGGAGTCTCTCCAGCCACTCGATGTCGTTGGTGGCAGCGGCTTCCACGGCTGCTTCTTCGACAGTCATGGCGAACATGTCGATGTGTTTCAGAATATGAGGGAGGGCTTGGATCGAGTGTGGAAACGTCGCCTCCTTCAGACGCTTCTGCTGACGGGAGTCATAGTCGCGGGGCTCGTTGCAACGAGCATGCTTCATTATTCTGACGCAAAAATGGTTTTATTCCTAGAACCACGACTAAGTACGTTTGGGAAACTAAAGATTATCTTTCAGTTTCTAAAGATGCCTACTCGATAAAGTATCGAATACGAACTGACACCGTCGCCGATCTCGATAGCATCTAGGACGACGTCTTCGACGATGGTCCAGAAATGCTACAGCGTTGATGAACTCCAGCACGATTCTTCAGGAAGAAACTGACGGACAAGCTCGGCAGAATCACATCTCTTCTCGTTCAAGAAGTTTAACCTGCCAGCTGCGGTGTCTGTTGCGGCATTCACACCTACGGCATGCTCTCCTTGACGTCCAGGAGTTCCACCCTGTCGATATGTATGTCCACGCCCACTCGCAACAGACACCTTATGTTCTTTCCTGGTATGATACAAAGGTACTCTGCAACTTGCAACGCTGTATTTGTAGCAGTTATGGTGACTACGCTCGAGTCGCGCTACACTGCATCCTCACCTACCGAGCCCAAGCTGAAACTTGGGCCCCACTAGTAGGCGAACGCTTCTACAGACTACATTCGCAGTTGTACAGGGACTCCACCACCTCGGTCATTTTGGAGAAACCTAGGAGCCTCGGCGCAGCAGCAACATGCCGATTCAAGGAAAACCGTCCGAGTTGGTCATTGATTTTTCACCGGATCCAACACGCGCGTGCCGAAAACGACAACAAGCCTGGCAACTTATCTGATGGAAGTGTATCATCTACATCTTATTACGCGTTATGAAATGCAAAAACGGTCTTGCGTTGGCGGTCGGACCGTAAGATGAGTCAGTGAAGCACAGCTGACGCTGAGGTTTGCGCCGCCTGAAAGCTTGAGTCTCTCTACATAGTGTGGCTATCCTATCTATTACCTGTGCTTGGCAGCTTAATTTGTGAGGTACTGGTCCAAGGACTCGCCCGAGATGTCTTCAATCTGTTTGATCACGCGGTGGCACGTCTTCTCCACCTCGCCGTTCGTGTCCTCCATCAGCTCCGCCAGGAACGGAATACTCTCGGGCAGCATGGCCAGGAACTCGTCACCAATCACCTGGTAGCACTTCTCCACTGTCACTAGAGCCGCAAGACGCACCGGGGCGCAATCTCCACGAGACTTCATGAGCACCGCATAATGCAGTGGCTTCCACAGAAGGTCGCTCTTAGCGGCCCATGCCAGGTTTGCGAGGCACGGCGCCACGGTCTCAAGCACGAACTCGCGCATCGAGGTGTCGTACTGCAGAACGTCCAGCACATCCACCAACGGCGTCAGCACAACGTCGAAGCGGTCCTTCTCGATAAAGCCATCATTGTCATGCACGAAACAGCCGTCCAACGCGCGCACCACGGTAGTTAGCAGCAGGGTGTTGCGCTCACGCTCGGTCTTCACATCGACCGTGGCCGAAGCTCCCAACTTCGCCTTCTTAGCTGGCGGCTCATCTTCATTAGCGAAGAAATCGTCATCGTCCTCGCTCTCGCTGTCTTCAGAGGACCGCGGCGGCTTCTGCATCAGCACCTTGCGGCTCTCACGAAGCGCCGACGTCAAGAATTCCAGCACGTGCGCGTAGTAAGGGACGAAGATGCCACGCAGGCGTTCCGAAAGCTTAACAACCAGCTTGAAGAAAGCAATCCTGCGCGAAATATCACCAGTCTTCCCGGACGAAGCCACACGAGTTTGTGCCCACTCAGCCAGCTTCAGGAACAAAGGCTTCAGCTGTTTCTCGCTCAACTTGAGGATGAATTGAACAAGGCAGTCCAAGACTTCATCCTCGACTGCATCCAGGTTTTGAAGCTTCGATGCGTGCACGCGACGAGCATCCAGAGCCGTCACGAAAAAGCGCGCAAACGAAGGCAAGTGCTTCCGAATCGCCGGCAAATCCAGATCATTTACGACCGTACCCACAACCGAGAACAACCGCATCACACTGGTATCGCTCTGCAGAGTCAGCACATGCTCGTACGCGCCAACCAGGTTAGGGAGAAGTTGGCGCAACTCCACGTGGTTGCACAAGTTCAGGAAGCAGCAGTCCACAGACAACAATACTTCCGCGTTCGAAGGCGCAGTTGACAGAACCGCCGGTGTGAGGAGAGCACGGATGACAGAAGGCAGGTATGGCCCCAGGAACTGCGGGATCTTGCTGGTAAACACCTCCAAAGACGCCAACAGGCACTGGAGAACCGCCTTCGAGCCACTAACCGCACTGGTCGACGAGCAGTATTCAATTCCACTCAGCAGTCGCGGGAAGAACTTCGGCAGAAGGGGGAAAACAACCGGCCCGATCGCGCGGCAGACAGAAGAAAGGCACACGAAAGCACATCCGAACAAGTGCAGCGTCATGGGAGGCGCATTCACAACGTCTTGGTCCACGTACTTCACAACAGTCGGTAGGATCTGCTGGAAACGCTTGGTGTGATCCGAAGCGAAGTTGCGTGCTAGAATGTCGACACTAAGCAGCGCAGTCTGGATGTTGACACTGTTTTCGGAGCTATCGGCATTCTGAAGGATGGAATCCAGCTCGTCCAGCATGTCAATAAAAAGTAAAGCTTCACCCGACGAAAGCGAGTCACGCTCTTCTTGAAGACGCTCGTTGAAAAGCTGCATCGCCTTCTTGCGCACCAGGCTGTTGTCGTGGTGCAGCAGCTCACTGATGACCGCTACGAAACCTGGTGTGGATAAGAGCTGCTGAAGAGCGCCTAGAATTTCAATCGACTCAGCGGCCAACGTTGTCCAGAAACCACTTTCATCGTCGTGCAGTGACTGTTCTCGCGCAACACGACGGAAGTACAACAAATCGAGCTGTGCCAGCATCAGGTATTGGTGCTGCAGCATATCACCTTCTTCTTCGACTGCCTGATCGCGTTCACTCTCGTAGCTCAAGATCTTGTGATGCAACTCACGCGCGCGCAAATGCGCGGTGACAAACTTGACCAAAAGCTTGTTGAATTGACGCGACAGCGTGTTGGAAGTTGCCAGCCGTTCGTCCAGTACGAAGCGCTCGTACTCCACATCGTCCTCGTCTTCATCCATCTCGTCCGTATCAGTATCTGCATCTTCAACCACATGAGGCAGCAAATCACGTGCCATACGAAGGACCATCACGAGGGACGACACTTGCTCAGAGCAATCAAAAGTGAAGCACAAGTTGTGAGCGAACTGAATCCGCTCTCGTTGAACATCGATATCCTTCACGACAGCAGCGTGCTGCAGCAGCGCAACAGCGCAGTAAGGCAGCAACTCACTTCCAAGAGATCTCACAACCACCTCAAACAAAGCTTCACGCTTGCCCTTAGGAATCTGGGTAAACGCACCCACGAAAAGACCAATAAATCGCTGCGGGGTAATCAATGGTCCTGCCTTCTGATTCTTCGTTGCGATGATGTGCGGCACCACCGCCTTGATAATCGTCTCCAGCACATAGAAAGAATACTCGTCCTCGTTGCGAATCGATCCGGAACTGACGAAATCAAGGATTTTGTCCAGCGACGTAAGGACACTAGCCGGGTGTAAATTCACCAACGAACTGATAAACAGCACAGCCTCGTTGCGCGTCTGGGGGGATGAAGTACGTCCCAAGCACGTAAGAGTGTGCTTAACGAGAAGTTCGGGCTTCACGTCCGCAACCACGTGCTTCACAGTCTTCACTGGCCGTCCATTAGTTTGGATGGTCGATGATGAGCTGACTTCACAAACGCGACGCAAACAACTGAACAGCACCTGCAAAATGTACTCTGAAACCACACTCTCGTGCTTTGGGTCGCAAAACAAGGCCAACACGTTCGCCAGGCTTGTAAGTAGTTTCCTGATATCAGCATCGGCCTCCTCAGTACTTGAAGCGCTGTCAACCTTGACAACAAGTACCTCGAGAATGCAGCTCAGGGCCGAAAATTCCACCGTAGATGCAAGCGTATCCTCCAACAATCGCACAAAAATGCTGAAGCTGATGGGCAAGGTGTTGAGGCACTGGATTAGTCTCGAGGCAACAGTTTCGTCAGCAACCATCAGCAAACGAAGCAGTTTATCAACGAGTACGTGGCGGGACACATCGTCAAGAGCCTCGTAGAATGTGGGAGACAGATTTGTCAACGCAAATACTTGCAGCTTGCGCAGGTGCGCAACCGCGCTCTTTTCCGAGCACAGGACGGCCAGCAAAGCGTCCAGGAATTCCTTAGAAACCGCAGTTTTTCCTTTCTTCGTGGTCATAACTGCAACATCCGGGTCCAAATAATGACCAATAAAATCGATCAGCAGCTTTGTCGTGGCGTAGTTAGCACCAGATGTTGAGCAACCATCAAGCGCCTGCAGAAAGAAGTCCACAGACTGCAACCAGAGCTGGGTTTCCTTCACTGGAGTCAGCAACTCCATAAGCTTTACCGCGATGCCCACTTCATCACTGCTTGCAGACGACACAAAATTTATCAGCAACTGGTGGAACACAGAGCTTTCTCCTTGACCACTGTAAGTGCCGCAAAGAGCAATCACCGAGTTTGAATCCATGAGCATATCCTGCTTTGCCTTCAAAAAGAACGCAGTCGCCTTCAGAAGAACCTTCAAGTTCGCTGACTTCGATGAACGTACAGCGCCATCACACGACACGAACCATCGGTCCAGACAGGAAATCGCTGATTGACGCACTGCCTTGCTGGGATCCGAGAGCGCCACCATGACGACCGGAATAACGTGAACAAGCGGCTTGAGCTCCTTGTCGGATTCAGAATATGAGAAACCCTCCAGAACAGCAGAAATGATGTCCAACGCACGCGTCTTGGCCAGAACCTTCAATACGCTGTTTGTGGGAGCAGCCACTGTGACCAATCGAGCCATTGTTGGCAAAAGTTCCGTCTCCAGACCCGCATAGAACAGATTCAGCAGGCACTCTTGTACACGAATAAATATGGGGGTCGGAGACTGCAGTAGCGTCGAAACGCATGCATCGAACTCATCACGAGAAACAGCGAACACGTCGTATGAAACCTCAGACAGCTTCGAGGCAACGTGCACGGCATGCTCAATTTGCACATCAGTAACATTTTTCTCACACACCGATGCAAACTCCTTTTTCAGAACAAAGCGGAAAGATTGGTCCAGCGACACCTGTTGCTCTTTCGTCTTCTTCGATCTTGACTTCTTAGATGCTAGTTGAGCACGAGCAGCCGAAAGAACCTCAATTAGAAAAGCTGTAAGAGGCTCCTCGATAAGCTCAGATTTCTGTGACCAGCCCAAGCAGTACGGCAGCAATCCCGGGACATCAGCAGCGAGAGCGTGTCCGAAATTTTCCGCAATATCATTGATCGTCTTGCTGGATTTCTTTGATGCCTTAGCAACATTAGCGCCGAAGGGGTGGTCAAGCGTAGAGATCCACGTCCAAGCTGTGTCAACAGAAATTGTAGTCTTCTTGTTCACGTTTCCATCCGTAATAAGCGAAACAAACACAGTCAGCAGCTTCTCGTCAACGTCCGAGGACGCTGTCTTTCTGAAATTCTTCAGTGCAAAATCAGCAATAGCCTCCGCGACCGATGGTTCTCCGCGACTTGACCATTTGCGAAGCGCCTGAACAATCGCATCGAGCATTCGCTTTTTGGTGCTCAGGCTCAACAAGAGATCACCCAGTGAACTAGTAACCATGAACTTGGCAATGCGCTTGCTATCATCCAACACGCGACGTAGAAGTACATCCCCGCTTGTAAGCACCTGGTTCTTGTCGGCACCCTCTGGATTCGTATCGTTCAACTTGGCTAGCGATACCAACGCCTGGTATCGAATGTGTTCAGTTGGGTGGTCCAACGCCAAGGCGAGCGATGTGTTCGCGTCTGTGTGAGAGGGCACAAAGTGTGCCGAGTTGGCGACATTTTCAAACGTCTTGGTGAGGAACATGTTCAGCTTCTCATCCTCCTCGGCCTTGCCACTCTGCTGGGAAAGTAGACCGTTCACAACCGTGTCCACCTTAGACGCGTTCTTCCTGCTTAACGCAACCAGAACATGTGAAATAGCCTGCACGCGCTCGCTGTCCATCGAGAAATCCTGTTCCTCAGCCTGTTCAACTAACGTCTCCACCAGCTCTTCTGTGAACTCGTCGACCACCGAAACGCTCTCAATCAGCGTCGTCAGCAGACGCAGGTAGTCATCATCCGTGGACTTCATGTGTTGCGTCAAAAAGACTGTCAGCAGCTGCACAAACTTGGCCGACTCGTAGCTGGAAGTAGCGTCGCGCAGGAAGTCCGCCGCGTTCTCCATGTGCACCAAGTACGTGCCCGCACCGCTCGACAACTTGAACGACGGCTGGGTCTGCGCCAAAAAAATGACACACAGCAATGCGTTCATCTGTGCTCCAGACTGTGCGTGCTTAACCAGCGACTTGACGAGCGCGTCCACCACCTTGTCTGTAAGTGTGGCCTTGGACGCCAATTTTGTGACAATCATGTACGCGGACGACTGCAGCTCCGGGAAGCTTGTGCTCTTGAGCGCCGTGAGCAGGTGCGGCACTAGCCATCGCAGCATGTGCTCCGTCACCTTGCCCTGCTCGAGCATTTGCAGCACCACGAGCGTGTAGAGCGACGTAAGCTTCGGGTTGCTGGTACCGATGCGCGTGGCGGTCGTAAACAAGAATTCGATGACTGACGACTCGTCGGAGGCGCGCTGCACGAGCGCCGAGCGCAGCAGCGGCGTGCCGTTGGTCTTGACAGCCAGCAGGAACTCCCACCGGGTGTTGTGGATGTGCAGGATGCGCGCCATGCGCACGAACCAGGAGCTCTCATGGAAAGCCACGATGGTGGCCATCACGGCGTCCACATTGTAGCGGTGCACCTCGTAGCGGCGCACGAGAAACTCGAGCACCTTGTGCGCGGCGCCCAGCAAAAAGTACGCGCTGAGCGCGTCCAGCAGCTTCTGAAGCGCCGCGTTGAGCGCCAGCTCGTCCTGCTTGAGGATCTGCGCGCGGCGGAAGTGGATACGCTGGCGGCTGAAGAGAGCGGCCACACCGGCGTCCCCGAGCAGCTCCTCGAAGCGCGCGTCCAACTGCTTGAGCTCAAGCAGGCCATTCCACGCCAAGTTGTAGACCGTCTCGTCGTCCAGACGCGCCGCCTCGCGCTGGTCGTACAGGAACGTGTCGGTACGGCGCTTGCTGCCGGCGCCAGCCTCGCGGAGCTGCTGCAGCTGACTCGCTAAGGCGCTGGCCATGGTGTCGGAGTGAATGTCGTTCCGAAGCCAACCGTTCCTGTTTTGATACTGCCCCAAACCACTTGTCCTCGGTATGGCAATCGCTCTGTACGGCCGAATGACTGGCGCCAACGAAGGAACCCAATTTAGTTAGTGTTGAACCCAATATGACGTGATTTGGGCGCTACTGAGAACGTATTTTGGGCTAAGCTATCTTTAACGTCCCTACCCCTAGTGATCGTTGAAGTACCGTTGGCACTGGGGATGAAGGCACCAGCAACGCGCGGACGGCGAGTGATGGCGGCGGTGGGCAATATGCTGGCGACGCGGGCGATGGGGTCGGCAACAACTGCGACTGCAGAGGCGATATACCCGCGCTTCGTGAAAATCGTGGAGGTGGGGCCGCGCGACGGACTGCAGAACGAGAAGACGCTCGTGTCGACGCCGGACAAGGTGAAGTTCATCAATCTGCTGTCGGACACGGGGCTGTCGGCGATCGAGGCCACGTCTTTCGTGTCTCCCAAGTGGGTCCCGCAGGTGAGAAACCAAAGGTTGGGGGGGGGGGGGGTAGAACTGACATGACGCTGGAAAACGGCAGATGGCAGACAACACCGACGTTCTCCAGTCGATCACGCGCAAGGAGCGCGTTTCGTACCCGGTTCTGACGCCGAATATCAAGGTGGGGAAGCGTGTTGAGTAACTGCCTCGTAGTGTTGAGCTAATGAATTAACGCGGTTGTGAACTGCTCGTGCAGGGGTTTAACAGTGCTGTTGCCGCGGGAGCAAAGGAGGTGGCCATCTTCGGAGCTGCGTCGGAAGCTTTCAGCCAGAAGAACATCAACTGCTCGATTGAGGAGAGTCTGAACCGCTTTCGTCCCGTGTGTGAGAAAGCGAGCAGTCTTGGTATCCGTGTTCGTGGGTAAGTAGGAGGCCGCACTGTCGTTTGAAGTGGTCTTGTAACGTTTCTTCGCCCTGTAGGTATGTATCGTGCGTACTAGGCTGCCCGTATCAGGGTCCTGTGGAGCCGTCTACCGTCGCCACAGTAGCTCTAAAGATGCTCGAGATGGGCTGCTATGAAGTATCTTTGGGCGACACCATTGGTGTCGGCAATCCAGGTAAGCTTCAGAAGCTGTGCAAACAGGTTGGTTGACAACTAACACGCTCCTGCTGTTATCGGTACCTAGCATCTACGTTGGCTATGCTGCAGGCCACGAAGCAGGTTGTCCCTGTAAAGCGCCTCGCCGTGCACTTCCACAACACATATGGCCAAGCGCTGTCCAACATCCTGATTGCGCTGCAGGTAAGATCACGACTAAACGTCATATCCTACCCTATTTTTCGCCCGCGTTTTCATCTCATACAACTCTACGTGCCGTGTGCAGGAGGGTGTCGCTGTCGTAGACAGCTCCGTCGCTGGTCTTGGTGGTTGTCCGTACGCCAGCGGAGCTTCCGGGAACGTGGCCACGGAGGACGTCTTGTACATGGTGCACGGCTTGGGCATCCAAACCGGCGTTAACCTCCAGAAAGTGATGGCAGCGGGTGAGTTCATCACGAATTTGTTGGGTCATCAAACTCACTCGAAAGTGGCGCTTGCCCTGGGGCCAAAGTTCTTGGATACTTCCAGCCGTCTCTAACCAACTCGCAAGAGTGTAAGCACATCAATCAAGCCACCGCGGTAATGTGCCTCATTTCAGCCAGTAATAATCCGTTAAATCTGCGTTTCTACCAATCAGTGGCATTTTCTCAAATACGCTTCCTGCCTACTAGACGAGCGTAGGTCTCACCACCTCCTGCCGCAGCATGGGCAGCTCCAACTCCAAGAACAAACAGCAGTCGTCCTCAAGCACTGGCGCTGACGGCGGCGCGGGAGCTAGTGGCGTGCGGGCACAGATCACGTCCAAGGACAAGGCCATCCTGGACCTCAAGAACGCCCGCGACCGACTCAAGAAGTACCAGGCTCGACTGGACATCGAGGCCAACCAACTGCACGACAGTGCCAAGAGGCTGCTGCAGGCTGGCAAGAGGGTGTGTTGGCTGACTATGTGATCGATGAGGGATTGCTTTTGTTTTATTGGTCTTATCTGTGTGCTGATTGACACACTTTAGGACCGCGCGAAGCTGGCGTTGAAACTCAAGAAGTACAAGGAGCAGCAGATGCACCAGGCGGACGAGCACTTGATCCAGGTGCTGGGCATGCTGGACACGGTTGAGTGGGAGACGCAGCAGCTGCAGGTGTTTGAGGGGCTGAAGGCGGGTAACTCCATTCTGAACGCGATCCACAAGGTACGTGCATCGATGCAGGATGCTGTTGCTCTGGAGAGTTTGGTGTTTAGTACGATGGGTGTGTACTGATAATCATGGGGGCCTGAATCTTGCTCAGGAAATGACCGTTGAAGCTGTCGAGGAGCTGATGATGGAGACGGAGGAAGCACAAGCGACGGCAAATGTGCGTTACGCAATACTGTAGCTGTTGGTTGTCAAGTGCTATCTGGTCTCATGATATTGTGTGTTGTTTGCGTGAATGTTGTTGGGACAACAGGAAATCAGCAGGGTCATCGGTGGCAGCTTGACCGTCGAGGATGAAGACGCCGTGCTCAGTGAGCTGGCCGAAATCGAGAAGATGGAAGCGGACGCACTTGCTGCAGCCATGCCCGAGGCCCCTGCCACTGCGCTCGAAACAGGTGCGGACCGAGCTCTGCCATGCTGGATGTATCGCTCAACTGAAGGCTAACCATGTTCTGTCCTCCATTTCTGCAGCGGACATTTCAGTGGAAGTCACACCTGCAGCAACAGAGGAAGACGTCAAACCCAAGAATCTCGCCGTCAAGAAGGAGGCCGTAGCAATTTTAGGGTGACGCAGCACCGCTGCAAATGGAGATTTTGTAGCCGTGCGCAGTGTATCAGGTGCAACTGGCGGTACCGGGCATTTACCTATCACGGACTGTATCTTCTGCATCGGGTTTTGTACATGTATCTGCGACACAATTGTGCTCCATACAAAATCCACATTAAATTGGTCCATAAAACGTTACCCACGATTACGCTGCCTATTCCGACGTCTTGGAGACCACCAAGCTGCTGGTCGAGTGCAAACCCATTCCTCTCCCAAGAAGGACCCCAAGCCGCCCCCACTTCCGACGCACAACCGTTCTCCCCCCCCCACGGGTCGACAGTGCGCTGACCGACGGATCCCCAGTCCCCTCCGACCTGACTGTTCATGCTGTCCACGACCCCCACCGTCGCCATGGCCGCGACGCACGACTGCGAGTTCTTCACGCCATGGTGCGACCCCGCGTCCTTCTACCTGTACCTGGTGATGTCGCTGGTGCTCATCTGCGCGGCCGGAATGATGGCGGGTCTGACCATGGGCCTGCTGTCGCTGGATATGCTCAACATGCGCATCCTCGAAATGGAAGGCTCGGAAGAGGAGAAGCGATACGCCAAGCAGGTGCTGCCGGTGCTCACCAAGCACCATTTGCTACTGGTGACGCTGCTCATTGTCAATGCAAGCGCCAACGAAGCACTCCCCATTTTCCTCAACAAGTTGGTACCGGAAGCAATTTCCATCTTGCTTTCGGTGACCTGCGTGCTGCTGTTTGGAGAGATCATCCCGTCAGCAGTCTTTACGGGTCCTAATCAATTGAAGATCGCTGCTATGTTGTGCCCTTTTGTGAGGGTTCTAATGGCCATCACGTGCCCGATCGGCTATCCGATTAGCCGTGTACTCGACATGTGGCTCGGAGATGATCACGATCCGGCGCAGTACAAACGCAAGGAGATCAAGGCGCTGGTCACGCTGCAGCGCGAGAACGACGCGGCGCGAAGGTCTTTTATTGACCACATGCGCCAGTCGCAACAGATTGCGGACACGCCGACTCACTCGCACACAGTTACGACTATGACTGCTATTGGAGACAAGCAGCCACTGCTGACGCCGCACTCGTTGTACGAGGACTCTGCTCAAGGTACCCGACTCCATGTTGATGAAGTGACTATCATCCACGGTGCTCTGGACTTGGCTTCCAAGACGGTCGCAGAAGTGATGATTCCCATGCAGGACGTGTACATGCTGGAACTCGATACGGAGCTGTCTCCGGACATGCTGGCTAGCGTTCTAGCCTCCGGACACAGCCGTATTCCGGTGTATGAGAAGCACAAGTCAAACATCGTGGGACTGCTTCTCGTCAAGAAGCTTATTGTGTTGGACCCGGATGACCGTCGTCCGATCAGGGATCTGATACTCCGCAAGCCCATTCTGGTGGGTCCCAAGGAGTCGTGCTACTCCATCTTAAATGAGTTTCAGAAGGGCCGCTCACACATTGCTCTGGTCTCTGAGGATGTTGACTTGGTGTTGAGATGTTGGCGGTCAGAGGAAGAAATCCCTAAAACGGTCGTGTTCGAGGGCATCGTAACCATCGAAGACGTGATCGAGGAGCTCATCCAGGAGGAAATTGAGGACGAAAGCGACGTGTATGTGCATGATATCGTGGACTACTGGCAAGCTCGTTTCCGCAGGGTCGTAAAGGGCACTGGATCGGCATTTGTAAAAAAGCGCCTCCGTCTTCTGGCTGACCGCGCCCGCCGTCGCGTCAAAAGCCGTCGTTCGAAACAGGCCGCCGAATCTGCAACTGCTAGCTCCATGAGATCTCCTGGCATACCGCAGCTTGAGGCTCCTATAGAGATTAAGGTGGTCACCGAGAAAACTCCGCTGATCCCGAATCAGTAAGAACAGGTTTGACGACGCTGGAAGACTTCAATACCAGGAAGGCTGTTTTTACTTGAAGTAGCTCGTTACTCTCAATCAAACGTGTATATATGAATCGAAAGCTGTGCATGTATCGCAAGTCACCAGTAAAGATTAGCCCCTGCAGCTAGTATTCACGTGAAAATGAGTAATGCTACATTTAGTAGCATTAGTCTTATGCTACGCTAGAACTGGCTAATAACCCGAGGTAAAATTGAACATAGGAAGTCGTTAGCATAGCTAAGTGAGGTCAATGTACCTCACTGAAAAACTAAACCCGAAGTAAGGGTTAAGATTAGTTTCTAGTACCCAGCATCTAGCGTTTGCACATATATCGCGCGCGACGCAGGACGAAAATTCTCCGGACAGTAAAAACATTAGTTTCCCTAAAATCATCAATGCACTCGTGTGTGTTGCAGCCTGCAGCACAATCGAGACAGTACAGCAAAGCACGTCTACTCTGCCCTAAGATATGAACTCGGGTCAGCGATGAAGTTCTTTAAGAGATAAATTATACTACGTAGTAACGCAACAAGCACTTTTGCAGATTTAAAGTTTAATGCGTAGAGTTTTGGCTCGCATGCATTGTTGCCAAGCATTGCTGTTATCAGGCAATGTTCACTTCAACTGTAGCCAGGGATGTTAAAAGAAAGCCTCCTGAAAAGACAAAATCTTCTTATGTCTATCAGATTGCCAGAATGTTAAAAAAGAAATCTTTTCTTGACCTTAATTAATATCTGAAGTTTACGTCATTCATCTTCCGCTATCACGTATTAATAGCTTTGACATGAGGAGCTGTGTGGCGAAGTACATGTACGTTCTTGTCGTTCACGCCCATTTCCAACAGAAAATGACACAGCAGTGCCTCAGTATTTGGCCGAGATATCCGGGATATACCGTCGCCACGAGCTCTTAGCAAACGCTGGACTTCTCATTATAAAGAAGAATTTCGGCCGATTTGACCGATCTTCTTTTGCATTATAAGGAGATAGCAGGAAAAAAGAAGGCTTAATTAACATCCCTGGCTGTAGCGTTACGTGTATGATGGTGATCGTCCATACAGTCCACCAACTGCTAGGTACAGTAGTACTAGTATGGTCTAATGATTGAAGTGCCTCTTGTTTTGCGTTCTGGCTCGGCACCCAGTTTACGTGAAAACACCTGCGTGATCCGGCTGGCGAGCTGATTGCCGCTCTTTTATCGGTTGGGGGTGTCTGTACCAAAAGTTATAATATGCTGGTAGAAGGCTCGTTAGCTAAGTCTTGGTTCTGTATCGAACTACCGAACGTTCTGCCAAGAGGCCGAGGTATTTTAATACTAATAACATAGCATCACGACTCCCCGGAACATTGCTAAGAATCCAAGTGTTTTCTTTTAAAACGATGATGCTATAATAGTGAGTGTGTCCAGGTGGCGGTGCATGTATTGAATACACGTACATGTGCAACCGGGCTGATCAAGCTTGCATTTCTTGAAGATTATTAGTCAATAATAACATCAAAGCAGACACCAGCCGAAGTCTTCTGAAGCTATCGACCATCGGGATGTCTCTCTTTTAGAATTATACAGGTACCTCATTTCGATCCACTTACCTGTTCTGTTGGAGGCATGCTTGTTTGCTCCCGCAGGAGGCCTCTAATTGCACACTTGACAGGGGATAGAGAAATGGACAAACTCGGAGTACTTTCGACAAGCAAACGACGGCGAGACTGTCGAGACCTGTCTCAACGAAATGTACGTATCCAATGATTGGATTCCAATCACAGGTGTTCCTGGCAATGTTGTGTACTTGTTGGTCGAAGGTGTTGCGTGGCGGTGAATACATGTAGTCACCCATCTATTCAACGTGTAAACAGAGTGACACCGATACGCGATGCAAGGATTCCAACAAGTCCGATCCCGAGATAAACGTACGGTTTTAGTTTTGGCCAGTGGCCACACAAGCATGAGCATGACATTCTAGGCGCTGCACTGCAGCCTGCAGACTCTGCAGGCAGAGGGCCCTACTGATGGAACCACACTTTGGATTTTTCACTTCGTCACTCAAACCAACTAAACGGACCATGCAGACTTTTGCACTGCCACTCCTGGCGCTTGCCGGTCTTGCTGCCACTGTATCCACAGCCGACGTCGTGTGCAACGGAACGGACGCGCGAACCGTGCCCCCCACTGGTGCTATCGTCGTCGATCCCACGGGCGCGTACAACGGAAGCTTCCACAACATCTCGGAGGCTGTGGCAAACATCCCCAACACGACAGATGAGCACACACTCTTCTTCTTCCCGGGTGTCTACCATGAGCAGGTGCTCGTCTCGAAGCTGAGGGGTCCGCTCGTGCTGCAGGGATACACGTGCAACACGACGTCGTACGTTGACAACCAGGTGACTATCACCCAGGCGAAGGCTCAGAAGGACATTCCTCCCGAGATTACCAGCGGCCGTAATGACCTCACGAGCACGCTGCGCCTCAAGACGAACAAGGTGAAGGTATACAACCTCAACGTCGCGAACACGGCCGGTAACGTGGGCCAGGCGGTGGCCACTATCGTCGAGGGTTCTGACTACGGTTTCTACGCGTGCAACCTCACAAGTTACCAAGACACCCTATACGCGAACAAGGGTCGCGAGCTATTTGCCAAGTCATACATTAGTGGAGCTGTCGACTATGTATTTGGCTCGAAGGCGCAGGCGTGGTTCGAGTCCTGCGATTTTGAGACTATTGGAAAGGGCTGCATCACTGCCAACGGCCGTACCAACGAGACCAACCCGTCCTACTACGTGTTCAACAAGGCTCGTGTGTTCGGCACCAGCGGCAACGGCACGGCCTACCTTGGTCGACCATGGCGTACGTTCGCTCGTGTGGTCTGGCAAAACAGCGAGTTTAGCGACATCATCAACCCGGAGGGTTGGCAGCGCTGGAACAATGACAACAACACGGCTAACGTGTATTTCAAGGAGTTCAACAACACCGGTGCCGGCGCCGCTCTCGACAAGAGAGTGGCCTTTAGCGGTCTGCTAAATGCCTCAGTGCCGATCACGGAGATTCTCGGCGAAGGCTACGAGTCTCAGTGGTGGGTGGACACCAAGTTCTTGTGAGCTTGCCAAACTTGACTGCAGCTTCGTCACAAGCTTAAAACGCAAATTTGCAACACTAGATTTCAACAACAACAATAGATGTATACCGTTTATCTTTACTACAACTTTCACTTGTTGCAATCCTGTTCGTACAAACGAAAGTGCTTCAATGGCCGTAGCTTTTATTAGACTTTGCTTGGAAATCTCGTAGCAAGTCTCTTGCACATGTAATGGGGCCAAGCTGCTGTGATTTGTGCGATGCTGTCAAAGGAATTGCATCCATTCACGCTGAGGTTTCGAGTATTGTGTCTAAGGGCTTCGACATCCCTGTCATTATTCGATTCGATAAGCGGTTTGACACAGTGCTCGCCTGAGTGCCACAATAAATATAAATGGAGTCCTTATTCGCCGAAAACCCCTCTCATTACCTATTTTACCGCGGCATTTTTCAGAGCGATATTCCGTCAAACCTCGCCTGTACAGATCGTGTACAACCCGTTGTTTGTGCGTGTATAAATTCGGGCTCGGTGGCTAATGTTGCTGGCACCATAGTGAACTCACGTTATATGGGCCGACAGATTCGCGTATTGTCGAGTTGGCCCAAGCAAAAGATAAAGTGTATATAAGTGGCTGTTTTTCTGTCCATTTAACATGGAATTTACCCGGGAATCGGTCCAGTGTTCCATTCAAAGCCTAGATCAAAACGAATCCAGTACAAAAATGTAAGGGAAAAGCCCAAAAAGTGACTCGATTTGAAAATTACTGCGAAATACAGTTCGCTGGTTGCTGATTGTTGTGGCTGTGATGGCCGTGAAACCGCATTTGCTCCGGTAAGCGCTTGCAGTCATTCCCGTCGAACCTGTGGGGGTGCGTGTGTATGAGTATCCCCGCTCGTGGAATATATTGCTTAGCGTCATGTATAATGAGATGGATGAGTGCCCTTGGGGGAGTCATACTTGCTAGCTGTAAACTGCACCAAACTAAAAACAAGTATGCAAGTTTACGAAAAACGTACCGTAGTGAGTCGCCTTTCGCAGTGATTTTCAAATCGAGTCCTTTCCCAAAAAATGTAAAGTCAGATTCTTGGGCTTCGGTGCAATCATGGATGGCGTGATTTCGACGACTTTAATCATTGTCTCGACAGTTAAATATCCGTGGCAGCCTGCCATTTCGCAATTCGCTGGAAATAAGTGTGGGTGCTGCTCAATTATGCGGCTACTCCATGTCCTGTCGGCAGTGGTGGTCACTCTTCTTGCTATTGCTAGCACTAATGTAGCTGGACAGGCAAAGTGGGGCGGTGTGCTCATGACAGATCGCAACGGTGCCAGCAGTGGGAGATCTCTGCGGGTCCATACAAATGCTGCTGAAGAGAGAGCTAACTTGTTGTCAAAGATTGGCAAGAATTTACTAGTGACGTGGTGGCTTGAGATCGGGAAAAACGAGGCTTACGTGATGGAAGCACTGAAGCTGAAGGGCTTATCTGGAAGTGCCCTCACCAAGCACAAGAACTACAAGTACTTGCTGAAATATGTGGACAAGGCCGAGAGAATGAAGCTAACCACGTGGTATTACACGAAACAATTCTCCACGTATCAAGCCTGGACGAAGTTGGGCATGCAAGAAGTCCGCACGGTCGAGCAGCTCAATCGGATCAAGAAGAGCGACAGCTTCAGAATCTACAAGCGTTACGTGAATTTGTTTGACGATGCCGTTTTGAGGTCGTGGAAGGCCGGTTACAACCCTCCTGTGGTGATGGTCGCCAGGGGTGCTTCGGAAGCGGAGGTGACAGCACGAGTGCAAATTATGGCTCAATCAAAGAGGTCCGAAGAGTATGCGAAGATAGCACTGGGGATGACTGTGCCCGGAAAGCCGATGGTTACTCTAAAAGGAGAAGCACTCAAGAGCCATGACGACTATGATTACTTCGATGTGTTTCAGAAGGCCGTTGCGAAGATTGCCGCTAAAGCAGCTGCGAGGAAGGAGGCCGCCATAGCGGCTGCGGGGAAGACGAACTAGGTAGGCAACTAACATTGCGCCAAGCACTACCCTACTGAGCAGCGAAGCTTGAAAGTCCGGCGACAGTGGTCAAATGAGTCATCGTGACCATTAGGTATCGTACACTCATCAACTTGCCCAGATTCAGTAAAACTCTCGCCAGCAATACAATGCCAGCTCATACACCTGCTCACGGACATGCATGCCTTGAATCAGAAATTGATCGGCACGCTGTGTATGTAGACTCGACGGGATGACTACCGTAATGTCTCGTGTGTTGCCAGAACTGTAAATGCCTCGATTAAGTACGAAGTAATATGTTGAGATAGGCGCACAGTACCATTTCTCAATTTGCGGCCTCGTGCGCAAGTGGATTCTCGCGTCTCCAGCGTCGGCACCCTCGCTCTCTTTCCGTCGCAACCCGCCGCCCGCTCCCCCCGCTTATGGCAGGCGAAGAATGCGAGTACCTCTCGCCATCATGTGACCCCACGTCCTTCTGGATGTACCTCTGCATGTGCCTGCTGCTCATCTGCGCGGCAGGCCTGATGGCCGGTCTCACCATGGGCCTCGTGTCGCTCGACATGCTCAACGTGCGCATCCTCGAGATGGAAGGATCCGAGCTGGAGAAGCAGTGCGCGCGCAAAGTGCGCCCCGTGCTGGAGCGCCACCACTTGCTGCTCGTCACGCTGCTCGTCGTGAACGCCAGCGCTAACGAGGCGCTGCCCATTTTCCTGGACAAGCTCGTGCCCGAGGGCGTGTCCATCATCCTCTCGGTCACGTGCGTGCTCATGTTCGGCGAGATCATCCCGTCCGCCATCTTTACGGGTCCGAACCAGCTCCGCATCGCTGCGGCTTTGACCCCCGGGGTCAAGGTGCTTATGGTCATCGTGTCCCCCATCGCCTACCCGATCAGCAAGGTCCTGGACTGGTGGATCGGAGCCGACCACGACGCTGCTCAGTACAAACGCAACGAGCTCAAGGCTCTCGTGGCTCTCCAGCGAGAGAGCGAAGTTATGCGCCAAAGTTTCGTCGAGTCACGCCTGTGCGACTATGAACGCAGCTCCGTACGCAGCAGCAGCACCAGCAGTGCGCACAGCAACGTACTCATGTCGCCCAACACGCTGCGTCAACAACCGTTGCTCAAGCCCGAGCCTGAGGCGGAGGGTGACGTGGAAATTGATATAGAGACCCCGAACCAACGCAAGCGTCGTCGTCAACAAGCGTTGGCAAGTGGCACACGTCTTAACGTGGACGAGGTTACGATCATCCATGGTGCTTTGGATCTCTCGTCCAAGACGGTGGCGGAGGTCATGCTGCCCATGAGCGAGATCTACATGCTGGAGATCGACACCAGGCTGGATCACAACGCCTTGGCGGATATTCTGGCCTCGGGGCACAGCCGTATCCCCGTGTACGAGACCCGCAAGTCCAACATTGTCGGCTTGCTGTTTGTCAAGAAGCTGATCGTGTTGGACCCGGACGATGCTCGTCCGATTCGCGACCTGGTGCTTCGTAAACCCATTCTCGTGTCGCCCAGCGGCTCTTGTTACTCAATGCTGAACGAGTTTCAAGAGGGTCGCTCGCATATTGCTCTGGTCACGAAGGAAACGGAGCTTGTGGCGTCTTCGTGGCGCAGTCAGCAGGCCATCCCGCCTCACGTCGTCTTCGAGGGCATCGTGACCATCGAAGATGTGATTGAGGAACTCATCCAAGAAGAGATCGAGGACGAGAGTGACAAATATGTCCACGACATCGTCGATGTCTGGAATACCAAGGCACAGCAGTCGCGTCTGCAAGCTGTAGCAGCCAAGACCGTCATCGCCAAGAAGCTCAAGCTGCTCGCGGAGCGCGCGCGTGAACGCGTCAGGAGTCGTCACCAAGCAGCTGCCGCTCGTCCCCCCACCCCAATCCAAATCACGGTTGTTTCCAGTGCTGCATCGGTAGGTCATGTGAACTAAGATTCCGTGTGGAGCTACCATTCGGTGATAGTTCCATCCTTCGCATCTCTATCGCCCGCAAGTTGAAAAGCATCAGGAGGTGCATATTGCTAGTGGGGTTGTAAAATCTTGTTGCTTGCAGTAAGATCTAAAAAATACCCTTCTCATGGATCGATCAATGTAGATATTCATTTCGCCCACCTTCCTCCTTTCTTCCGTCAATACGATCACGTCGAGACGTAGTTGCCATCCAGTGCTTGCCTCAAACGCTCCAGCGGCACCGAAATGGGCGGCAGATCATCCGAAAACGAATGGCGGCTCGTTTTAGGGGGGAAGAGCTCATCCGAGAGAGACATATCGATCACCTCTTGCTTCGTGAGCGAGTCACGCCCGCACTTGGGCCAGACATCCACCGTGATCGAATCGTCCTCCAGATAATCCACCAAAACCACGGGCACGCACTGCAATTCAAGTTGGACCCCCACGTTGTAGCGGTGGTGGCCATCCAGAATAGCACCAGTAGCTCTGTCCACAAGTAGCGGCTCCAGGTAAGCGTTCCAACGCACAGTTGCGCGGCGCAGGCCATCGACGCGGTCCCAGCTCACCACGTGCTCGTGTGCCTTCAACCAGCTTATCGATGCCAGATGCACACTAAGCTTCTTTGGTTGACGCTGCCGGTGAGCGTCAAAGTGATACTTGAAAAAGTACGACGTGGGGTCGGCGATACGCGTCAGGAAGAATTTCTGGCGACGCTCCTTGTCATCCGACAGAAGGTCTTCCAGCGTCGCAGCCTTTTGTCTGCAAAAGCTCGAGGTTGGGTCATTCTCACGGATCGCGTTGAAGAAGTCCTTCGTGTCGTAAGATGGTCGTCTGATCAGGTCCATCTGTGTCGACTCCCGGATACGATCAAAAGAGCGCAGTCGGCCACGGAACAGGCTCTTGGTCACCGATGTAGCCAAGTTCTGAGCGCCACAGATCAAGCGGATCGACACTTGTTGCAAGCTGGGCTTGCGCTGCAGCAATGGCACTGTTGTCAACTGCATCTCTTCGCTGGATACCGCTGATAGCGTGGCCTGTTTTGTAATCTCTTCAATAGGAAGCGGTGGCTGACGCAGCACTGACAAGGGGATGGAAATCGGCGGCAGACTCTCTGTAAATCTGTGGCGGCTCGTCTTGGGCGGAAACACGTCCGGAGAGAGTGACATTGCAATCACCTCCTCCTTGGTAAGTTGAGACCGTCCACAACCCGGCCACACGTCCACTTGAATCGTCCTGTCCCCCAAGTAGTCCACTAGCACAGCCGGCACCTGCTTCAGCCGCAGCTGCAGCGCCACATTGTAGCGGTGGTGACCGTCCAAGATCGCTCCCGTCTTGATGTCCACTAGCAGCGGCTCCGTGAACGCGTCCCACGACAATGTGGCCTTCCTGAGTCCATTCACGCGCTCCCAGCTCACAATCTGCTCGTGGGGTTTGAGCCACTGCACGTCCACCAGCTGCACCTCGGCCTTCTGGGGAGCCAAGTGCTGGTGGTCGTCATAATGGAAGCGAAAGAAGTACGAGGTCGGGTCCAAAACACGAGACACAAAGAAGTCCTCGACGGCCGACTGGTTCTTGTTATGGCCGTCCTTGTTATGCGGACTTGAGGACCCGAGCAGCACCGAGTCGTCCTGCGTCGTGGGCAACCACAGGTGCTTCCTTGTCTTCCGCGAGTTCCGGATCTCGTGCTCGAGACTCGACTGGGCGTCACCGCACACCAACTCGGCGTCGGCCAGCCGCGAGGGCGCCACGTTACGCAGCACGTCATCGGCCACGTGTTTGCCCTTGAGATAGAGCCGCATCGACACCTGCCGCAGCACGTCGCGCTTACGGCGGCGCGCGGGGGACGGGGCCACAGCCACAGCCTGCGCGGCGGCCGCGGGCTTGTCCGGGTGGTCCACGACGTAGCGTTCGGCCGAGCGCACAGCCAGCTCCGCGCCGGGGTCGGCCGTGTCTACGTGCAGCAGCAGCGGCGCGTTTTTGGCCTGCATGTGCAGCTCCGTCGTCTCGCCCGCGCGCTTCATGACTGTGGAGCCCGCTTCCTGTCTGCACAGCCTCAGAGTTAGAGGCGCTATAAATGACGCGGGGAACAGCGAAACAATACCCGAAGTGAGGGGCCATCGCTGATGGACGGAAAGCGACTTTTGCCCGACGACGCAAATCTGAGTGTGAGCGTAACAGCTCGGGAAGAAAAAGAAAAGGGCTTGGCGACTGAATGCATGACTTGAACTAAGTATGGGGGAGGATTTCAAAAAGATATTTTGGGTTACGAGGACGATCTGGAGCCCTCCATGGTAAGAGTCCAACCGCAGCACACCTCCGCTCAAAGCTTAGTTGAGGCTGAGGGCATTAGATGCCGCTTTTGGAGGGATCGAGGTGTTGCTGCGATTGCTATTTGAGGGCGTGTTCAACGTATTCGTCTACGGATCGAGTCACGGGGGGGGGGATGACAGATTGCTGGTTGCACAATGAGAAATGTTCTTACCGAACACGCCATACATGCCGTGATGCAAGTTGCCGCATGCCACGACTGCATAATGCCAACGACCACGTTACGATAGCTCTACCATTGTCGGGTTATGATTCTACGGCAGCGTTGGAAGTGATCACTTTGACTTCTTGGCCTCGGCGTCGTCCTCCTTCTTCTTGTCGTCCTTGTCGCTGTCCTCTTCCTCCTCTTCCTCCTCCGAGTACGCGAGAAGCTCCTTGAACTCGCCGCGAACGAACGCCGTGACGAGCGCCGAGCCCAGACACGCCGGCACTAGATACAACAGCGCCGGCTGTGCGGCGTTGAAGATGAACATGACGGCCACCGTGGCCACGAGGCCCAGCACGTAGAAGAGCAGGTTCACGTGGAAGAAGGGCTTGGCGAAAGCCTGCGCGCTGCTCGTCACGTTGGCGCGGTGCGCATCGTAGCGCAGCAGCAGAGCCACGAAGATGCCGGGGATGACAATGTCGCCGAGCCCCAGGATCGAGTTCTTCTGCTTCTCCGTGTCGGTGGCGAACTCGCGCGGGAAGATGAGCTTGATGGGGGCGTCAAAGGACGTGGCCACCGTCACCATCACGTCCGTGCCAAAGACCCAGAAGATGTCATAGAAGAAGAGGCCGCACAGCAGGATGGCACCCACCTTGAAGCTGCCGAGCGACAGTGACTCGATGCCCTTGATGGACAGCGAGATGCCGAAGATGTTGTTGAGCAGGTAGTGCTTGGTCTGGAACCAGGCGGCGGCAAAGGCCGCAGCGAACACGAACGTGAGCATCCAGGCCTGTGACAACTCCAGCTTGTACACGCCGTAGAACGGCACCTTTACGTGGTGCGTGTAGAGCTTGGAGCTGCCCTTAAAGACCAGTTTGGTCAGCAGTGGGCTGAAGGCCTCCGTGAGGCTGTAGGCGCCAATGAGCGCGGAGTACGACGTGAGCAGCAAATTCACCAGGTCCTTGTCGAAAACCTTGAAGAGCACGTAGAGCCCCAGCAGCACGCCCGAGCCCAGCAGCGGGAACATGTAGGCGTCCTCGGCCTTCATGACCTCCTCGTTCTTCTCGCCGCTGGCCGCGCGCTCGTGCTTGAGCTTGAGCGACAGCGTCGAGCCGATGTACACGATGGCGGAGGCCGACGTAATGAGCTGCACGGGCACGGGGATCAGCACGAAGTTGGAGGCCAGCATGAGCGAGATGAGCGCCACATAGCAGCCACTCTGCACCGAGTCGATCATGACTCGAAGCTAAATGGAAATGGAGTCGTCAGAAATACTGCGGAAAAGTCGGACACGTGGCTTATGTCACTATATGTCACTCTAACGGAAAACACGTTTTTGACCAATTGTGAACGAGGGAGGCGGTGGTTGGTTGAAAAGCGGCAAGTTGCCGTTGAAGAAAAGTGCCTTTTTGGCCGATGGCGTCCGCAATGCACTTTTCTCGGCGTTAGCGCGACCTTGGCGCCAGTAACTAACGCGGAGACCGCGACATTTTCCATGGCGACTGCAACAGCCTTGCGATATTGGCGCCCGTCGTCGAGGCAACGCAGCGGAATCTCAACCAGAGCTTGATTACTGCTGCGAGACGGGCGCTCGCGTCGTTCGTTGCCACGGAGCTCGCTGCAGGATCGGCAGCGTGAGAAAATCGATCTCTCGGCTTTGAGCACTGCTGCTTCGTCTAATAGAATTCAGCGCTGTGCTCGACGACGACGACGACGACGACGACGCTGACTCCATGGCAAACTGCAGTTTTGGGCGTGCGTGCAGTCTGTTAATAACGTGCGCGCAGCCACTGTTGCAGCTGGGGCTATAATAGCCGCTACTATAGCAAACGAAAAGACCCGACGGCGACCTGGTCGGCCATCCGGTGCTTGTGGATCCAAACCGAAGGCTGCATGTTCCGCCCCACACAGGCCGATACAAAACGTCGGGCCAGGCCAAAATTCGACGTACCGCCCAGCCGTTTCCTGGTGTGTGCGTACTTCAAATACCGCATCGCCAAAAGCGGAGGCCTACACTGCATCCAAGTATGCTTCGAAAGGCGCAGCCAACGTACAGAAACGCATGCGGATCCCTCTAGGTGCCACTCTCGATCAAAAACTGACCCATGTTAATGCCAGCCCAACCACATACAAAGCCCAATATTCTCTGCTGAAGACACCCCCTTCATGCGGGTGACGAAGATGGAGTCCACGCCGCTCCACGTGAACGAGGAGAGCAGCGACGACAACCAGCGCGAGGACTGGGAGAGCGACTGGCGCACGAGCAGCTCGTCGGACCCGCGGCTGTCCACGGCCTCGCGCTTCTCGCTCGTGGCGCTGCCGTCCAAGGTGCGGAACTCGGTCTTCCGCCGGGCCCCGAAGCCCCAGAGGAAGACCAAGGACAGATCCAGCACTGCAGACACCACCAGGACGTCGTCCGCGGCCTCCACGCCCAGAAACGCGACACAGCAACTTGAATGCGAGAACGTAGAGAAGTTCCGCGTCTTCTGGGACGAGAAGCTCCGCAGCACAATGGAGAGGCTCGCAGGCACCAGACCCAAGAGTGAGGACCACCAGGAGGACGTGTTCCACCTGCTGCTCAAGCTTTACGCCCATCAGGACGTGGTGGCGCAGCTCTACAGCAGCTACGAGAGGAACGCGACCGAGTTCGAGTTCTACATCCCGCAGCTGTGTACCTTCTTGATCCATGGCAACTACGCCAAACAGCACCAGCTCGAGTGCTTCTTAATGTCCAGGAGCGGAGAGTCGCTTCCCTTTGCACACAGGTTGACGTGGTTCTTGCGCTCGTTCTGTGACGACGCTAAGGAGTATCAGTCAGAATATTTGAGCGTTACAGCGTCACAGGATCAGGAGAACTCAGACCTACTTACAGCCATTGGGAGGCGTGCAGGAGTGCCGGCACTGCTCATGAACAGTGGACTGTGCGTCGAGGAAGTGTCCGCGACCAAGCCGGCCAACTTGCAGCAGAGAAGGTCGACCATCTTCCCGACGGATCACGAGCTGGATTCCGAGACACTGGACACAGATGAGTCGTTTGCGGGCCATTTGCTCAGCAAACGGAACTCGATTGAGGACGAAGCGCGGATGGATGAAGGGAATTCACAGCAGATTTCGTTGTACAGGCAGTCGCCCAAGTTCGTTGAAGCGCTCACAGATCTGGCGGAGAAACTGATTCCGACGCCGCGTTCTCAGCGGAATACAGAACTACGCAAGGGGCTGACTGAGATTCGGGACGAAATGTTGCCCTCGGATGTGATTTACCTGCCGGTTGGCAACTCGTACCACCGCGTGAAGGGAATTCAGGTGGATGAGTGCTTCACGTTTTCCACAAAGGAGCGAGTACCGTACTTCCTCTGTGTGGAGGTGCTGGACTACTCGGTTGCTTCCTCCATTGCAGCTTCCAAGAAGCAGCGAAAGAGAAGGAGATCAAAGGCTAGTCGCAACCAGTCGCGAGTCTTCTCGCTCAAGTTGCCTTTCACGAAGACTGAAGTGGACCAGGTGATGGCTGTGGATGACTCTCCGATGTCAAGTAGTACGTCGGCTGAAAGCGAACTGAGCTTTGTACCCTCCCCGAGTATTGCTTCCCCTCTGCCTGAAATTGAAGAGGAAAAGGGCCCAGTATCTTCAGAATCATCAACGCCATTGCAAGATGCTGACGCTGCGCCAACTGACGATCCGCTGGATGGTGAAGACGGTGATGACGAAAAGGAAGTTGTTGAGCGGAAGGCCCGAAAGAGCTTCTTGGAAGACGAGGATCTTCAGAGAGCAGCCGAGGAACAGCAGGAGCGAATGGGTCAATGGAACTTGCCAAGACCTCGCCGCCACAGCATCAAAGATTACTCTTCCAGTGCATCAGCTCGATCAGGCGGACAATTTGACAGTTTTTACTCGTCGTGGTTTTCAAAGAAGGCACAGCTAGACGACGAGGAAGTATTCCAGAGTACGTCAGCGGGAGACCTTGCGCAGAATTCCACCGAGGTCGAAAGCGACGAGTTTTCTATTGGTGTGTCAGAGGATGCCAAGCCTTTGGAAGGGTCTGAAGAAAGTGGGGTGGTCGTCGTTGAAGAATCACTCTCAGCTGGATCTACTGGGTGTAGGATCGGCGATGATGAAGTGGAACAGACCAATGTAGTCAATATTTTGGAAGAGTTCACAGAAAGCTCGAAAACTGATAAAGCTACAGAGGCAGCATGTCAGGGAACTGAACCGGTTGGTGCGGCTACTGCAAATGGCGGCATCTTTTCGTCTCTATTTACCAGAAAGCCGAAGCCTGACATCGATGCTCAGCCTGAACACACTCACGAAGTGCGTACAAGCTGTGACTCAGCCGAAATCGAACCTCAAAATACTGTGGCATCGAAGGAACCTGTTGCCCCAGTAACTCCAGTTCAGACACCAGGTCTCTTTTCATCCTTGTTTGCGATCAAACCCAAGGATGTATCTGCCGAGCCTTTAATCAAGGATGAAGTTAAACCTGGAGAGACAACTGGATCCAGCAGTGAAGAGTGCGACGCAGCAGTAGCAAGTGGCGAAGCTAAGTCTGTTGAGCCAGTAGGCATTTTTGCATCCCTCTTTACGAAGAAGCCTCAAGGAAATACCGAATCCACTGCCGTAGCTGATGGCACCGAGGCGTCAGTGTCTTCGCTTGAGCCCAGCGAAGAGGGCGCTTCGGACGACGTTGATGCTGAAGATGCTGACGGAGAAGAGTCAGAGTCGAGGGAAGCGCTTCCTTCTGACAATGACCCTGCTGATGCTACAGATGCGTCTTCCCTGGAGTCTAGTGAAGGTGTTACGGACGACGTTGATGCGGAGGATGCGGATGGCGAAGATACCGATTCAAATGGTGGTCTTTTCTCGGACCGTGAGAGCGTTCCGTGCGAGCCCGAGCCTTCTCCTGTTGAGAAGCCTGCAGACAAGCCGGCAACGTTTGCGTCATGGTTCTCTCGAAAGCCTGCGACCGGGCTTGTGGAGGAAGTCTCTGCTGGGGGTGAAAATTCCACTGAACTTGCTGCTGCCGACGAAGTGAGTGCTATCATCGATGGCCAGGCTATTTCTTCAGAAATTCAAGAGAATGGCACTTTGGAACGACCAGGTCTTGTAGACGAAAATATTCCTCATGACGAGGATCGTCCGAACACAAGACGGCGCGACTTGAGTGTGAGTCTCGACTTTGCTGACCCAACAGCTTGGAAAGAAAAATTCGACCTCGAAGATGGTCTCACTGACGATGAGCCAGATGCAGAAACCGCTGATGCTGATGCAGTGGAGGAGGATGCCGAGGGGTACCACGAGGTGTCTGGTGATGATAATGATGATGATGAGAAGCCTATGATCGTGTTCCGCGAACGCTGGAGTGAAAAGGAAGCACGTATTCGCCGTGAATCCCCATTCGGTGATCACCCTGGCTGGCGACTTCTCTCCGTCATCGTAAAGAGCAACGACGATCTCCGTCAGGAGCAGTTTGCGGCGCAGTTGATCGCCCAGTGTGACCGAATCTTCCGCGAGTACTCGCTGCCTCTTTCGCTGAGGTACGTTCTTGTGGGTCATGATCTTATCATCTACAGATGTCCGTATTTGACCACTTCAATGTTTTAGGCCGTACAACGTGATCGCTACATCAGCGAAGACCGGACTCATTGAGGCGGTTCCTGACACCGTGTCGCTTGATTCGCTGAAGCGCAACGACCCTGGCTATACTACTCTCCTGTGAGTCTAGTTAGCTTGTGATTTTGTGGTCAGGTGTCAGCAGTGTGCTCACTATGTTTTGTGCTTTATTCAGTGACTTCTATACTAGACTTCACGGCGACAAGGAAACCACTGGATTCACTCGAGCGCAGCGGAATTTCGTGGAGAGCCTTGCAGCCTACTCGATTGTGTGCTACGTCTTCCAGATCAAGGATCGCCACAACGGCAATATTCTGGTGGACACTGATGGTCATGTGATCCACATTGACTTCGGTTTCCTGCTCACCAACAGCCCCGGCAGCAACTGGAACTTCGAGCGCGCTCCGTTCAAGCTCACGGACGAGTTCGTAGAGCTTATGGGCGGGCCGCGAAGCTCGGCGTTCCGTTACTTCCGGTCTCTCTGCATTCGCGCGTATCTGGCTTTGCGTCGTAACATGGACCAGATCGTGCTGCTTGTGGAGATGATGCTTGTTGGGAACTCGGACTTGCCGTGCTTTGCTGGCGGAAAGAAGGCGGTGATCGAGGGTCTTCGCGCACGACTCAAACCAGGCGCTCGCACGAGTACATGCCAAGTGTTCGTGAACAAGCTGATTGACGAATCCATCAACAACTGGCGGACACGCTGGTACGACAAGTATCAACGAGCTTGTCTCGGAATTCTGTAAGTGGTGTGACGTTTGAAGCCTCCGTTTTTGATTTTTAGGTAGCTATAGCGTAGGAATGGTTGATTTATAAACGAAATGGCTACGGAGGTCCATGAACAGCTTTATTGCTTTCACAACGCTCAGACAGGAGCACAAAACCATTAGCCTCGTGCTCGTGTACATTTTGTCCATCTATTATTCATTAATGTCGCCGAGGACACTGAAATCCTTCGGTGCACCGTCATGTTATACAAGCCAAGGAAGAAACCCAACTGCAGGGCAGCTCATAAGGTCGGCCGACACGGAGCAAGGACGTCAAACAACACTTGCGACAGTATCTTTCAGCTTCACCTCATCTTTTGGTGTGGAGGTTGCCACAGTATGGTCCTCTCGAATCGTGCCGGCGTGTTCTTCGACATCCCCTCCGGCCTCTTGGTTGGTATGAGCTGACGCGCTGAAGTCTATCTCGTCGATAATTTCTTGAGGATCCGACGACGGGATCAAGAACAGGAAGAAAATCGGCACCACTTTCAGCACGCTGCGTAATACGACAGCCAGCCACAGGTTGTCGTACTCGTCCTTGCCAATACCCATCCACGTGCACACAAACGCTCCCCAAAATTCACTAACGCTGTACGACAGGTTGGAGATGGACATGAGCAACGCAAACAGCGTGCCCTCGATACCCTTGGGACACAACTTGGCGCAGAGGACCATGATAGGCATTGTTTTGAGGCGGCCGATGACATCTGCGACCACGTGATCACCCAACACGAAAGCTTTGTCCGGAATACCAACTTCCAAATTGGCGCGCGTCACTAATACGACGTCAAACAGCGACACCACCGCCAGGCTAAGCTGCGCGAAGAGGAAGATGCGGCGGAATGACATCTCCGTAAAGCACATATTGTACAGCATGGTGCCCAGCATGAGGAAAATAAAGCCGATAGCGGAAACGGTTCCCAGAAACTCGGGTGTAAAGTGCAGCACGTCCGTGGAGAAGTAGAAGAGGATCTGCGTGTACGCGGGGCTGATTGCGTGTGAGAGGAAAACCCACAGCGCACACATCCAAATCACCGGCGTGCAAACAGCGTCCTTGAGCTGCCGGACCTGTTTCTTTGCAGAAGACACAAATTGGCGCTTGCTCAGCGTAGACTTCGCTTCCTCCATGAACATGGAGAACACCAAATTCGTGAAAGGACCCACAGCCGCAAGGCAAAAGACTCCACGAACACCCAAATTGTGCGTCGCTGGGCCGGACAGGAAGGAGCCAAGCATGCCTCCCACCGACAATGTTATCCATGACACAGACTGGAGATCGCTCGCGCCATGCTTCGGGTCCAGTCTCGACATCTCCACAGTCCTTGCATCGATCACCACGTCCGTGAACGCAATCGACAAGCTTTGCAGCATGAGCAGCAGTACTGCCATGGACGGCGTCGTGACGAGGTCAGGTACTGCAAGCGTGAGCGTAGCAGCCATCCCCAAGACACTGCATAGCATCATGTAGGACTTGCGGTGATAGCCGAACAACGGTAGGCTGTCCGATAAGATTCCATACAGCGGCTTGACTCTCCACGGCGCTTTCATGATCGTCTGCAGCAGCTGCGACTGAGCCGGTTGTAGCTGCAAGTTGTCCTTAAAGAAATAGTTGACGGCCAATGTGCTGAAGCTGGAGAAGCCTTGCACTGCGTTTACCACACAGATGAGCACCAAGAACGACGTGCCGAACGTCTGACGCAGACGCTGCACCCAGTCGAAAAACTGTTGCGCTTTGGACAACTTGGACTCGCTGTCTTCGTCCTGGGCATGGTTCTGCTTGTCTATTGCTGTCGGGGAGGACTGGGTCTTAGCCTTGTTCAGCTTTACTTTGTCCGAGACGTCCGAAGTACCGGTGGACGCTGGTGACGTTGCGATGGAGAGCTCCTCGCCATTGGATGTGGAGCTGTTGTCGTGGTCCAGATTCAGCCGCGGAAGGAGCTCGCGCGGGGACTCGACCTCGGCCGTCTCGACCGCCATGGTAAAAGACTGCAGACTGAGCGGGGCTGCTGTTGCCTGAATGGCGACATATGGCGGCCGAAGATAATAAGCAGGATAGGACGACAGACGCAAAACTCAGTCTGCAAAAATTGCCATTTCGGTCATGTACACATCGACAGGTTAAGACTACCGGAATTCTGCTTTGGCAGCACCTAACGGTAACGGCCCCATAAGCAAATCAGTGTTTGTTCACTAACACACTGACGCACTGGTACGCGAGGCTGTGCCGGTTCTGCTGCATTCGCTTGACTCCGGATTCCAGTTCATGAAGCCGGGAACCGCGAGGGCTGCAGACCCCCACCTTCTTGTAGTGTGTGCGGCAATAGTCGCCCCAGATACGCGGTGTACGCTCTCCTTCGAGCCTTCGACTTGTTTGAAATCCGTTGTGGGTGGGCAAGTCACATCCTGTCACCCCGTTGCATGATCCACTGCTTCGGGAAGGGGCGCGAGCGACGATGTACGCCGCCGTTGGCGTGCGCAAGTGCTAACGAGCCGATGGCCAAGGTGGTGGTCTATTCCAACGGCGTTGCGTCGCAGTCTCGAGCTGCAGCAGAGGAGACCTGTTCATTTGCAAAGTGACTGCAGAGGGCAATGTCGTGCGACCAGTTCGATTGCTACAACACGAGCTATAGCAGCGGACGATGGACTTCCGAATATAACGAAGGGGGAGGCTACGGAAGGCCGAGCAGCATTTCGGAGAGCAGAGACTCAAGATCTTACGAACCAAGTGCTGGCAATGATGGTCGTGGAAACAGTGGCAGTCAACGTGATTCAGATAACGGTCGTTACGGATCGGGCAGCTACGGTAGTAGGAGTTATGACTCTCGACGGCACGATGATCGACGTTACAGCGCTCGTAGCATTCCTTACGGAGGTCATGGCACATGGCCATTTCGTGCCGACAACCCTGACGACGATAGATCTCCATACTACGCTCGAGGCCGTGATGCTGGCAACTACGGCGACTATGACGATAACTCACGTGGTTATGAAAGACATGACCGACAACGTCCGAGTTCCTTCCGTACAAATGGAGGTCGTCACGATGAAGGAGAAAGAAGCGGGCGTTTTGGCGATAGAGCGCGCAATCACGATACGTTCCGCCGTGGTGATGGAGGAGGCCGCCGTGGTCCTCGAGATGAAGGTGGCGCTGGTGCAGGTTTCGTTGCTGGGTCTGGATACGAGGAGGTTGGTAATCCCCTTTCCAACTTACTCGAAGTAGACGAATGGAGTGGCCGCGCCGGTGCTCGACATGTACGCGCTGACGACGCCGAACTTCAGCAAGATGTGGCGGTTTGTCATCGGCCCCATGTTGCTGAGAGAGGGAGGACTGTGCTGCTCAACATCAACTACTTTAACGTCTCAATCGACTCGGCGCTTCGAGAGATATTCAAGTATCATGTTACTGTGGAGCGTACAGCGTCGAGCTTGAGATATGGTGCTTCAAGTGGCGACCACCAGGATGGGGCTCCAAGTGCTGTTGGTGAAGATACTGGAGCGTCAGAGACTACGAGACAAGACCACCAAAATGATGTTGCAAGTGGTGCTCGCGATAGTACTGGCGCGTCAGAAATTACGACACAAGAACAACGACCAACACGACCGCTGCAGCGTTCATTGGTCCGAGACGTTATCAATGCCGCCCTTCAAAAGTTCGGCGAGGAGTTTGCTGGTGTACGTGTGGTTCATGACGGCATGTCGGCTCTCTACTCGCCTGTCATTCTGCCGTGGAGCTCAAAGGAGTTTGCTGATGTCGATTTGGGCGGCGTTGGCGTCAACTCGTTCGTGACGTCCAGTGAAGGTGCCGTCAGTGCATCTCGTCGTAGAGGCCCGCGAACATTTGTTGTAAAGGTGAACCTTGTGGAAACAATCTCTCTTTCGACTTTGGAGGACTTCTACTCCGATGCAATGGTGAATGTCATGCCCGTGCTGCAAGCTCTGGATGTTGTTGTCCGCCATCTCGCAGCGCAACGCTTGGTCGCGGTAGGGTCCGAGTTTTACAGCTTGAAGAAAACCCACACACTCAATGCCGGCAAAGAGCTGTGCTGGGGGTACCATCAAGCGATCCACGCCGCAGAGCGCAAACTGCTCGTGAATGTTGACCAAGCGACGGGGGTCTTCTACTCCCCAGGCCCTCTCATGCGCCTGGTTACAGCTGCGTTGCGCGTACGTAGCCCTCGCGAAGTCCAGAGATTGTCGGACCGCCAGCTAAAGGAGCTAGCGCGTGCATTGCGAGACGTGGAGGTGATACCAACACACCGCAAGGACTGCAAACGTGCCATCTGCGGCGTAAGCGCCTTGTCTCCCCACCAGATATTTATGAACGCTAAGGGTAAGGAGATATCCATCGCTGGCTACTTCAGCGAGCGGTACGGCAAGCAGCTCGAATACCCGAGTCTGCCACTTGTTAACGTTGGCAGCAAACGCCCGGGAAAGGAGACCTGGTTACCAATTGAGCTTTGTACCGTAGCACCGGGCCAACATTGCGCCAGCTCTGAAGATGTGGATGCACCAGAGATCACCCGTTTGACTAGCCAGCCTCCCCAGACACGCCAAGCAAATATCCTGGAGCACGTACGACAAGCACGATTCGAACATGACCCATTCTTGGAGGCCTTTGGCATGAAAGTGGAGCAACGTTTGCAGCGAATTGAGGCTCGCGTAATGGACGGTCCGCACGTTCAGTACCAGAACGTATCAGTGCATCGCTCAGACGGGCAATGGAGCCTCAATGACAAAACGTTTGTCAAAGGTGTCCGTGTCCGCAACTGGGGTGTGATCGTTCTTGCCGACGTATGGAATAATGAGGTGCGAAAGTTTCTGCAGACGTTGTGTGAGGTCGGGAATGGACACGGATTGCCCTTCGAGAACACACGCCCCGAGTTCATTCACCAGAGCGAAAACCGTGGAGTGGGCGTCGACGAATTGATGACCAAATGTTTTCGACAGCTTGAGAAGTGTCAAGCCGAACGCCGTGCAGGGCCTCCGCAGCTATTGCTCGTAATCCTGCCAGACACAAGTTCCTTTCTTTATGGAGATGTTAAGAGGACGTCGGACACTGTTTTGGGCATTGCCAGCCAATGCATTGCATCAAAGAACCTGCGCAAGGCGAACGCCGCCTTTTGCGCGAACGTGTGCTTAAAGATTAACATGCGGCTGAATGGCAAGAATGCGGTTCTGCGTGGGCCCCTCCCGCTGATAAGCACTGCACCCACGATCCTAGTTGGCGCCGACGTTGAGTACCCGCGGCCAAGTTCGGACTATCAGCCAGCAATTGCTGCTGTCGTGGCGTCAATGGACGCGTATTCGGCCCAGTACGCAGCACGGGTGGCTGCTCAAAAGTCGAGCAGCGAAATTCAAAGGCTGCCGCACATGTTGCGGGAACTATTTCTTGCTTACTTTGAGAACACGAAGCGCAGACCAGAGCATGTCATGTATTATCGAGGTGGAGTGGGCAAGGGTGAAATGGTGGACATTCTTCAGGCGGAGTTGCGTGCCCTGCGTATGGCGTTCAAAATGATTTCTGAAAACTACAGCCCGCTGGTTACGTTTATCGTGGCAAACAAACGCCACCACACACGTGCGTTTCCGGTGAGTCCCCGTGACGGCGACAGGAAGGGAAATGTGAAGCCAGGCACTGTGGTCGACGCTGGAGTTGTTGACCCTCATCGGTCCGAGTTTTTTCTATGGGGGCACACGAGTTTACAGGGTACCAGCAAGCCGTGCCGGTACACGGTCTTGCACGATGAGAATAATATGTCGGCGGGGGACGTGCAGCAACTGACGTATCATCTCGGATACACGTTTTCGCGATCGACCCACTCCGTGTCGGTCGTCACTCCCGTCTACTATGCGAATGAAGCTGCTGCGCATGCTCGTCACTTTTTACGGGAGGAGCCAAGTGGGGAATCTACCGACGGCACAAGCCAAACAACCTTCAGCTTTGCAAAAGTCCACCCAAACGTTCTTAACCGCATGTTCTTCATTTGAGGATGGAAAGATGAAGCAAGACTGTTGCAGGCAATGCGGGAAATTGATTCTTCTGTTGGCTTGAGCTTTTTGGTGGGCGGGGTTGCTCTTCATTTCGATGGCAGCGAAATACTTCGAAGTAGTTTTCATGAGGACGAAGAAGATAAGGTAAGATTGAAGTTTTTGATTCCGACTTGGATTGTAGCCATTTTATTTTCCGATAATGAACGCCTGATTACATAATCCAACCTCTCTAACGTCATAAACGATACCAAACTTGACGGAAGAGAAGCCTCCCCGCTGGCTCCCGTTCAAAGGGTGGAAAGCAACCACCACAGTAAAACTCCCCAGCTCCGTAGCGTTTCTCCGTTGCCATGGCCTCCATCGCCGCGTCGCCAGGTACAGTCTCCCCCCCCCTCTCTCCTTCCCCCTCCACCGTCGGCCACCTCACTCTCTTGTGTCTCTCTTTATGGCCCGCTCCCCCCTTGCAGTCTACCCGAACGGGCTCAAGAAGCGCTCGCGACTGACCGAGTCGTACGATTTGTCGAGGAAGAAGCGCCAGCGCCAAGCCAGCAATGGCCAGGACGAGGCCGTCGATGAGACCGACGTGGCCAAGTACAGCCAGCGCCACGTCGAGTACTTTGAGCAGGTGAAGCAGGCCGAGATCGCCCGAATAAGGGCCGAGTACGAGCAGTTCATCATGAAGAAGGACGCCGAGTTCCAGCGGCTCGGCCAGCAGCTGCAGCACACACAGGAGCGCGTGGCCGCCCAGGCCAGCGATGTGGCCCGTCTCCATGGCGAGAACAAGCTGCTGAAACGTGCAGTGGCCATCCAAAACCAGCAAAAGGAGGAGGTTCAGCACGAGAACAGCGCGCTCAAACAGCTGGCCACGCAGGCCGCCGAGCACATGAAGCGCCTCGAGCAGGCCAACTACACGCTCAGGGTCCACCTGCAGACCAGCACCAGCGCGGGCAACGGCCACCACTACCAGCCGCCTGATGTGTACTAGGCCGGCCGGGCCGCTACTAAGCCGGTTGGGCCAGCCAGTGGCCGCCACTTGGCCGGGCCTTCTATAGACAACCAGGCAGCTCTCCTCCAGTTCTACTACTAATTCATTATTCTATGGGCCCGCGTCGGAAGTCGAGAGCTGCCAGGGAAAACAAGGCTGCTGTTCCGACGTACTTTGGCGACTGCGTGTTGTGTGTGCCCGTCCGCATCGTCGGGCGAGTTCATTTCCCGGGGTGTTGCTGACTGGAGATGGATGCAGTAAGGACTGACGTGGAAGGCCATTGGAAAGCATTCTACGCTCCGTGTTGCCGGTCTGATACCGTGACCACTTAGTGCATCTTCTCCAACTACTGACCGAGCTACGACCCAACGCAGGACAGCAACGAGTCCTGAGGACTTCCTTACATTATTTCGCATCACCAGCATAAACTCCAAAAACATCGTCGTATGCCAACACCATGCAGTTTCCATCGCATTCTTCTACTTCTCTCTAGGCCGACGCCATCTTCGTTTTGTTCTTTGGCGAGGTCGGACTCGCAGGCGCCTCCAGTTTAGCGTCAACGTTCTCTTCCTCGTCCTGCGTTTGCTGGAAGTCGTGTGTGAGCTGCGAGGCCGAGGCAGCGCGAGCCCGTGCGATGTCCTGGAACCCGAACATTGCGCGAAGCTCGGCACGGAAGACAAAGGCGATAAGCAGCAGGATGAAGGCTGCGATCGCGGCTGCAATCTGGCGACGCTCCTGGGCGGCATGGTACTCGTCGATGTGCGCGTAGCGGTTCTTGAGGTGATACGGCAGCTCAAACTGCGACCGCTTCGGCCAGATCGACAGGAAGAGTTCGTGCAGGATCTGACTAACCGCCGTCGACGGGTTCTTCATGTCGTCGTTGATGCAGACGAACTTGGTGCGCCGCGCACGTGTGCCCATCATTTGCTTCCAGGCAAACTTGTAGTTGTCGCTCAGCATGTGGAACGTCACCTCAGTCTCCGGCATCAGCTCCACCTTCGTCTCGTACCTTACGTTTTTGATCAGAGCGTCACGCACTGACGGGCATCGCTCCAGATTCTCCAACGTAATGTATGGCGTCAACGTCTCGCTGAGTCGCAGAGTGCCTTCTGCCGTGGGGATCTCACGCACCTTCTCACGCTTTTCAGGCTGCACACACTCGCGGACTTCGTTCACAAAATCTTCAGGCGGTGCGTCTCCGTGCGCAAGACTCGCAGCGGTCAATACCTCATTCTCATCCAAGATTCCGTTGCGGTTTGCGTCCAGGTACTCGAGCCAGATCTCTTCAAGCGTGTGAGGATGGATCTTCACGCGGTTGATCAAGTAGTGGAAGTACGAGAAGCTGAACTGCATGTCCTCCGGGTGGCGGAAGCGGTGAGCCGATGTATCTTGCACCTCCTTGGTCCAGTAATCCTTAATTTCGCTAATGATTGACTTCTGCAGCAAGAACGGCATGTGGGACGGCACACGACGTCGATCCGATGTCTTGGGCTTGCCAAACGCGCGGTTATACAGCTTGTTTACAAAGCGCAGCGAATCTCCAAACGTGTCCCTGGATAAGTGGGCCTGGGCGCTCTTCAGCGTCACCTCAGGCTTTGTTTTCTTCGACGATGCTGGGCTGCACACGTCCGCATACTCAATATCTTCCAGACTTTCATCTGCAGGCACGACATGTCCAAGCCCCACTGCTGATTTGATGCTTCCAATGAGGCGATCCAGCTTACCCAAGATGCCGCCGCTGGCTTGAGCTTCACGCTCTTCCTTTTCGCGCTCCTTGCGCTGTGCCATTCGCCGTTTCTGGGCTTCGCAAGCTAGTTGACGGCCTTCCTCTTCCTTCTGCACCTGCGGGTCTACCTTGGCTTCGTCCTTGACGGGTGGGCGTGGGACGGGTACTTCGTTCGGGTTGCAAATTCGAGGCCGAATTCCGATTTGACGTTTAGAGGTGTCAATGCAGCGGTCAAGCAGCTCAAGCAGAGCCGGGTTATCTCCCATGTACGGCGTGTAAATTACCTTCGGCTTGGGTGGGTGAAGCAAGGCCCACAGCGTAGGCTTGTGCACCACCTCCACTTCTTCCGAGTGATAGTGCCCCATGGCTAGAGCAAAGCAGTAGCGGTAACGCGATGGGTCAGCGCGGTCCGTGTCGTAAAAGCAGATTTGGCCGTCAGTCACCTGCGGACTCGTCTTCCACTCCTCCATCAGCTTGTATACTGCACTGTTGTCTACACCACCACCGTCAGCGCCGCTTGAACGTGTACTTGGCTTTGGATTTTGAGGAGCATCTGCGTCGCTTGCAGGTGTGCTTGCCTCCGGAGTTTGAGAAGTATCTGCGTCGCTGTCTTCGTCATCAAACGCGCCCGCAGCTGTGAATACAGCATGTGCATGGTTCGTCAGCACGCGCACGGTGACGATAATGCCGCGGTTGTCTTCTGCAAGGCGGCACCCAGCAATTCTGCTGGTCTCGTCAGAACCTTCTTCTTCAGTGTTTTCGTCGTGCTTGAGTTCGTCCTGCACAGCATCCTGCTGGTTGTCACTTTGTTCAAGGGTCTTGTCGTCGTTCGTCTCCCCCGTTGAATCAGCAATACCAGGTACAACTTCGTCCTCAGCCGATTCCTTCTCTTCTGAGGTATCGTGCTTGCTGCCATCGGTGACCGTATTCTCCTTAGCTTCCCTTGTAGCAGTCTCAGCAGGAGGCGCGACAGGTTTTTTCTTCGGAACCTGAAGTTGGCAGACGTCGTGATCACTCCAGTCAATATCCTTTTCATCGTTGTGAAGGCGTAGATCCATGTGCCATCCGAGGTTCAGAACATCTCCGTCACTTAGTTTCTTTCCAGTGACGTTGAAGGGCAGAAAAATCTCCACTAGTGGCACCTTGCTAGCCAGCTTGTTGGCAACAACAGCAATCTGGTCATCAACGAACAAGTCCGATGGGGTCTTCTCAGCCTCTAGTGTCTCCGTCCTCTCCGTGCTGTGCGCTACATCCGTTTCCTCGCCGATAGCAGGGAAAACGTTGCGGAAAGTGGCTTGGCGGAAACCGAAAGGTAGCCGAATATGATGTGGCCGGACACTTGTGTTTTGGAATGTAGACACACCAGCAGAAATTTCTTCAGTGTTGTCGGAGCTAGAAAGCAGCTCGATCTGGTTCTTTCCTCTCACCAACGAAAAGTCGAGTTGGAATAGGAGTTCCCTCAGCATCCTCACCAGCAACTGTGATCTGGGCGCTGCTCGTCATTGGATGCGCATCTGAATCGCGGCCAAACACGAGCAGTAGAACCATTTCGGTCTCATAGACCGAAGCAAAGCGAATCAGCTCCTCGTTGTCATGGGCAGCACTCGAGATACTGCCGTTAACTCCAAATGCGTCCGTAAGGTTGAAATACGTAGCATTCACATCCAGTGGTACCTGCACGAGCGTGTGGTTCCGTTCAACCTCTGCCGAAAACAGGTCCATCACCAGCGGCGATAATCCTTCTTCCTCTACGTCATGAACATGGGGCCGATGTCGGTCGTACGACTTTTGGACACGGCAATCACCTCCATCGAATGCACACGAGCTCACGTTGCACGTGCGGTCACAAACCCCATTGCCCAGCCACTGATAATGACACGTTCCCTGACATAAATGGTTGCCAATCTTCGGGGGTTTGGGCGAGTGTTCCAAAATGCTGGCAATCTTGTCTGCATCACACGTCACGGATCCGTCCAGCGGGTTCACGTCACAGCCACAATCGCCCATATCAAAATCGCACGCCGTGACGTTGCACTCCTTATCACAGCGTCCATTGGCCAAGCTCGTCTCCCAGCACCGGTTTGAGCAGAGCGGGATCTCCCAGGCAAAGTAGGCCTTCTGCACGCCCGCTTGGCTCACAAAGTCTTCAGGTCTCACGGGCGAGCCCAGGAACACGTCGTCGTTAAAATATAAGAACATGTCACTCAGTCCGGGCACATTGTCCAGATTCCACTCGATTGCAGGTGACGAAAAGACCGGCAAGTGGCTCTCGTTGGAGAAAATGTCGCGGTGCTTGATGATGCTCAGCTTGGGCGACTCGATGTCGAGCCACGACGGGATCTGGCCGTCCGTGACCACGAAGATGTGGCGCACCCAAGGCGCGTATTTCTCCAGCGACCGCAGTGAGTACCGCAGCTCCTCGTTGTCCCGGAAGCGGTTGTCCGAGTTCGAATCGTCTTTGCCCTTGACTTCGGCCTCTTGGCCCCACACGGGCAGCGGCTGGCCGGTGAGCGATGCGATCCAATGTTTGTGCCAGAATTCCTTCTCCGCCTTCCAACGCGGGTCTGTGCCGTTCACCCACGTGTACACGACGTCGATTGGCCCATAATTCAGGAAGTCCGAGGCCTGCACGCCGCCGATGTTGCTGTGCGACGCAGGCGCGGAATCGAGCAGAAAAAACGCGCAGCAGGTAGCCAAGACGCCCGCACAGAAGAGCAGAGCGGACAGAGCGCTCGAGCGCCGCGCTACGGGGACGGACGCATCCTCCAAGACGCGTCGGGAACGCGACGACGCCATTACGTGTCCGATTTGGAAGTGATGTCGGAATTAAGAGGGGGAAGGTGGGACGTAAAGTGTACACAACTGGTTGAAGCGGTTGACCAGAGCGATGCAAAGTTCAAGCGACAAGTTTGCAGCAAACCAACAGAGAAGTATGGCGTCAAATTGCTTTATTCTTGCTAGTTCAAGGTGAATTTGCTCAAACAGAAATGAATGGAGAGTGCATCTCTCTCTCTCTCTCTCTCTCTCTCAGTGTGACCCTGCAGACAGCCAGGTCGTTGCGAACTGCAGTCTGCATCTCCAATCTGGGTACGCATGACTTGCGCGACGACTATCACTATTGCGCTGTAAAACATGATGATGTGCAGTTGACAAATTCTTCTCAGTCAAGTGTTTGCAAGTACTCGGCGAAAGTTAAAGCGCAGGTCGATCTGTGTACCTCTACCAGGCTGTACTCCGTCTAATCATCTTTGGGCTTGGGCACAGGCTTGATCTCAAACTCGTCAAGTGTCAACTTCTTGGTCATTCTCTACAGTCACCACAATAGCAGCAAGTGAGTCTCCTTTTGCCTTGCAATTATGGCCTGAGGCAGCATCCGGACCTTGTGCTCCTCCTCCAAGTTGAACATGTGCTCCGATTGGCTCTTGACCAGGTGGTCTCTCGCCTCGAACTTGCCCTCAACAAACTGCAAGCACCAAATATCAGCGATTGCGGTCTCCAACCACATTGCAACTCCCTATTTACCTGCGTTAGGGCCACGTATCCACCCACGATGAAGAGAACGAGCGGGAGTCCGGACGTCGCGAAGTGATTTTTCTTCTTGTGGTGCTTCTTGGGACGCGCAGTGGGCGGCACCTGCTTGGCCGCCGCACTGGAGCGGCGCACTGCACCACGCAGCATTGCAGACAAATAGAAATGATCATGAACCTCAGATTTACGCTCAATCAGAAGGCTCTACGACAGTTCTATCGTCCAATCAGATCTAAATCACCAAAAATTTGCATTTGTGAACGAACGGCAATGGCGAGAGTGACGGCCAAGCAGTACTTGGTCCTCTTCAGCGCGACGCTGGGCTCGCTGTTCGCGGGCTCCAGCGCCATGCACGCGGTGCTCAAACCCGATCTGGTGCGTATGAGATGGTCGATTGGCTGGTTGTGTATTGCAATTGGGGCTGACCCCTTGTGCTCCAGACCATTCCGGACCTCAGCGACACCGACAATGCCAAGAAACCCAACAATCAGTAGCGTGGATGCTGCTAACTACCAAGATAAGAGATGGGGTCGTCGACGGAGTTTCTAAATAGTAATTTACCGATGGTCGAGTGCTGTTTAGCGGTCCTGTTGTTGCTGTCAACGCTGTTTCTGCTGAAGACGCCGCTCCTGACGAGTGAAATGAAAAGGTTAGTGCATGCTGTCGAGTACGGGGGTTCAGTGACGCACCTTTTCCTGCTCGCGCAGCTCGTTGAGTCGCTCTCGACGTCGACGCATGACCTCTTCTTGGCGCTTGCGCTCGACGACTTCAGGGAGTTGGTGGTACAGCCGGCGACTGCGCTCCTTCATCTCGCGGCTTGAAATCTTGGCCCGACTGCCCGTAGCCAATCGGTCGAGCAGCTCCTGCTGTTCAGGAGGGAGTGGGTCGGCAGCTGGCGCAGCAGCTTCACTTTTCTTCGTATCACGCGTTGCAGGAGTCTTTTGTTCAGGCTCTTGCTGTCGCTGTTGCTGCTGTTGGTCTCGATGGCGTTTCAGCTTGTCGTGGTGACTTTCAACACGATGTCCGAAGCTTGGATGGCGTCGCTTAAACGCTTCTGCTAGAGACATCTCTTTCCCAGCTTCATCTCCGTCACTATCTCCGTCATTGTTACTCCGTGTCTTCTTCACGGGGATAACAATCTTCTCAGCCTTTTTCATGCTTTGACGTCTTGAGCTTGCAAAAGAGCTGCTTGAAGAATCGTTGCTACGCGAGGATTCATCGCTGCCGCTGCTAGAACCGCCTGACTTTCTCTCATCTTCATCTTCGTAAGGACGGCGGTCATGGTCACGTGTTTGACGCCTCTCAGACGACTGGAAGCCTTCGGAGCTCTGTTCTGACGACGAGAGAGAGCCAGCAAAGGAGTGCTCGAGGTTCTTCAGAGGTGCTGGTGGCTGCGTCATATCAAGTGAGCCTAGTGGAGGTGGCGGCAACATCGCAACCTTTTCCTTGATGTCCTTGAATGTCACACGCTCAGCCTTCTCAGACTCATCCGTGCTTTCACTGTAGCTGCTTTCGTCAAGCGCCTTACTCTGGTGACTGCCAGCGGAAGAGTCACTGCCACGCACTTGCCAGTTCATCTTACGCTGACCTTGTTGCTCCTCAAGGAGAGATTCACTCCTACTCGAGTTTGAACGAGAAGTTTTACTCCTATCGAAAGCGAAACCCCTCTCGACAGCTTCGATGGGATCTAACTCGCTTGCACTTGCAATTGAAGACTCAGACGACGCTGACCAAGCTATTGGTACCGGTGGTTTGGTCATATCCTTCTTGCCAAAAATCACCGCGGGCAATCGAAGATGCAAAGGCAAAGACTTCCCCACTGCCGACGTCATGCTGGAGAGGTAGTTGAAGTGAGCATCCATCGACATGCTAGAACTGGACGCGAAACTTCTGTCAGAAACGTTGTCCTCGTTGTCCAAATCATCAGCAGAGGTGGTTGCATCGGCGCACTTGGTTTGTTGACTTGCAGCACGCACAGGGGCTTCTCGTCGGCCATCGCCACCCTTTCGTCTCCGGGTAGTACCAGCTACAAGGTTCAACTGGACAGCAAAACCAAGACTGGAAACACCGGAGTCGCTGTCTGAGATCTCCGATAGATTGTCCACTGCGTTGCTATCAATCATGCCAGCTGGCCTGCTCTGGTGACTACCAGCCGTGCTAGGGCGCGTTGATGCTCGTCGAGTATGTTTGATACCTGGCTGTTGTTGCTGTTGCGGTTCGTCCATCGAGGTTTCGACACTTTCTACGTCCATTTCATCGTTCGAAGACCCCGCGGGACTTCTTCTATTAAGTGACGAAAACTCCGTCTGATCAATTTGGGGTACCCGATCGCCATCACCAACCTCTTCACGTCTTGCTGCGGGTTGACGGTGTGTATGGTCGATTGCAGCATCTGCCTCGTGGTCTTGATGCACCAAGCGCTGCCTACTACGACCAAAAGAAGTACGTCTATCTGACGTTAGCATTCTGCTCATATTTGGAGCCACCAGCTGAACTTCGTACTCCTCCACTGCTTGACTGTCTTCTTCGAAGGGATGCGGCAATGCACGTTTAGGGAACATTGGTACCAATTCGTTCACAAAACTGTCTTCACCGTAGCCAGGGTGTAGCTGATCCAAACTGTCATCAAACGAGGTTTGCGTATCCGACGGCGGAAGTGAGTACTGGGCGACAGAGATAGCTGACGTGCTGCTTCTCCGGGCTTGGTGGTCAATCTGCAGACGGTATGGATCATGTGGATTGATATTCACGGACGGGTGCGCATCGCCAGTGCCATTGGGTGGACGAGATAAATTGCCTTCAGCCCCCCTTTCATCGTCACTTAGCCCCTCTGATGAAGAAAAAGAGAGCACATGTTGATCGACGAATCGCTGTCCAAGCGACCTCTCTCTGTTCTTGGCCACTTGATCAAGACGTGCGATAGACTTCTGGCTGGGAGCGAAGGATGACTCGGATACTGAGTCTTCCTCAACAGCAACTACGCGAAAGATTTTGTCGCCTAGAGTGGTTGGCTCCTGACGAAACTCATCATTAGAAGCAGCCGACACTGAACTTGATAAATTTTCATCATGCTCAGCTAGCATTTCCTCCGAACGTCCAGTGGCCGAGAGATTTCTTGAATCCCGCGGTTTGATAGCCCTTTCTTGAGCCGATGAGCTCCACAGGCCAACTGCACTATGATCCTGCCCTGCCTTTCCATCAACCTCCTTGTTACGAGCAGTTTTCTCGATTTCATTTCTTTGTAACTCTGGCGGGCCAACACCACTTACGTTTTCGGGGTGAGTTTCAATCGCTTCATGTCCATGATAATCCACATCATAACGTCCAGATTGATAACTTGATCTCGAAGATGCAGGCGAGTAGCCCAGTCGGCTATCACCAGCAATATCCGCTTCTCCATTAATTCTTGGCGTGGTTCCGAATGCATCACCACCACCGACACGCAATTCCTGGTGGTCACCAGGCCCTCGTTCCCGAGGATGCAAGAAATCATCCTTTGAAACACGTCTATCATCATGCTGTTCACTGATACCACTCGAGCTGCTGTAATTAAGAAACCCTGTCTGGGGAAAGCCCTCACTCGCCACAGATTCTTCATCATCCGTTGACATATGACGGTGCTCACCAGGCATCACGGCTTCAGAAGTTGCAGAAAAAGATAAGGGAGGTGAGCCTCTTTCTCCCGCATTCGCAGGCAAAGATACAGCTCTAGTATTCCCTGCAGCATTGGAACCATTGCACGGGGATGCAGATGCCCCACTCCTTCTTAGTAAGCCTGCATCATGTTCATCGAGTTGGCTAGCACGGTGACTCGATTCAGAGCCAGAGAATAACGATTCTTGATCGTCTGCAGGCTGACGTGTAGTTGGCAGTTGATCACGTCGTGGTCTGGGCATGCGAAAATCCAAAACTTCTTGTAGCCGATTTTCTAATCGCTCGATAGATCCGTTTTCTCGCTCCGGGCGGTGGGAAGGAGGATGCCTTTCGTCATCTTCGCCATCGGTACCTTCAGGGCGTTCTTCGATACTACCGTAGCTGTTTCGGCGTCGGCCCTCCGCAGCAGCCTTGCTATATCGATGTGTGTTCCACTGTACAGCCGATGCCTCCGGCAGAGCATCGTCACCACCGTTTGTAAATGGTCTCTCCCCCGTCTTCCCAGAATTATCTTCGTACTCCCCGACGGTCACTCCACTACGGGTCTCCATAAGTACACCCTTCGATGGCGAACTATCTTTCTGGATGTATTTTGCTTTCTTGAGTTTCTTAAGCTCCTGGCGCTCATCGTCTCCGAAAGAAGTCGCCTTTAAAGGCTTCTCAGTGTTGTCGTACATGGCTTCAGCTCGTCCGTCTCTGTCTTTTGTCCCGACCCGGCCAGACTCGATTTCTTCAAGCGAATCAAGCGAACCACTGCCCTTGCCCGCCTTAAGTTTCACTCTGTATTCTGCATTTGCCTTCACAGGCTCGACGTTGTCTGAAAGTTCACGGTCTATATCTGCCAAACCTTCTGACTCATCGTCATCTGTCTCGATCGAGAAAGCGGATAGCTCCATCGAGTCTTCCTCTAAGCCAAGCATCTGCGCAAATGCCCGTTCAGCCATTAGCTGCGGGTCGTCAACTCCATCTACCTCACCAACATCCAAAAGATACTCATCTCCACCGCCCAATTCCTGTCCTCTTCCTCGCCGTTCCATCTTATCGACCAGCGCCAACCACTCCAACGCTTGTTGTCCCTGTTGTCTCGAAGTCACATCGTCCACCGCAACTTTGCCGCGCTCGGCGGCCGTTTCTTTCTGCTCCTCCGCTATCAGTCTATCACGCTCTCGCTTCTGGTCCACTTCGTCCCTGTACTTGTTCGCCTCGTCTTCTCCACGCCTCGCAGTCGGGTGCTTCCTATTATGTTTAATCACCGTCACCGCCGGCCTCTCCTTGCCAGTCGACACAGCAGGTGCAACACAATGCGTCCTCGTAAACTGGTACGACACGACGTCCTTCCTGTGTGGCCGAGGGGTGACAAACACCTCTTCGGGGCTCTGCCTTTGTATCATTTGCTCCAACTGCTCTCTGTCCTTGGACCGTTGCATGGCCAGCTCCTGTTCCTGTCTGGCCCGATCACTGGCCTGTCGTCTCTGCTGGCCGCTTAAGAGCTTGAGTCTCTGCATATTCTGCTCCACCTGTCGTCGTCTTGCGTTCCTCGCTGCCTCCTCCTCCTCTCGATTTTCTTGTGCCTCTATTTCACGTTCTTTCCCTGTAACTTGGCGGTTGTAATTCCATTTCTCCTGCTCGTGCTGCGCCTGCTCCATGAGCTCCAGCAGCTTCGCGCGCGCGTTGCGCTGCGCCGTGCCCATGCTCTGCAGCGAGTTCTGGTAGCGTCGGTGCAGCTCCGTCAGCTGTGCGCGCTGCTCAGTGTTTAGCTGCGTGTGCATCTTCTGGCTCTTCCCGTGCTGCAGCCGCTGCAGGTTCTGGCGGTAGCGCTGCGTCACCTGCTGCGCCAAACGCCGCTCCTGGTCCCGTACGGCCAGCAGACGCCGCCGTCGTCGCGCCGCCTCATCCTGACGCGAGTAGAGCTCGATCTCGCCCGAGCTCAGAGGGATCTGCCCCAGATTGGCGTCGCGCCGACGTCGGCCGCGCGCCGCCATCGTGGAAAGTGACGGTTGGGAATTGACTCTCGCTTTTGTTTTTTAAATAGGAACAATTCGTTCTAGATTTTTAAAAATACCAGATCTGTCTTCCTGTGTGTTCTTAAAATTATATTATTAAAATAATTTTAAGAACACACGACTTCCAAACTTTTGTATATTAGCGTTCACGTCGTGGGACCATTCCGATCCAGCGTTATAGACTATGAGTCGTAGTGACTTCGAGAATACTGCTGCGCCTTTTGTTTTGCGTCAAAAATTGCTTCACTCTGTCCGTGATTGATGCAGATGACGAAAATGATATCTACATTGTGGAGTGTCTGATTAAACTGTAAATAAAGGAAGTGTTATGGAAGTAGTCATCGCAGTGAAGCTTAACAAATTCCATTGGTCCGGAAGTAGCTGTGACTATTAACAACGTGTGCTCCATCAATGAGGCATCGTATACATTATTGGCGTATAGGTACTCGGCGATTTCGAATTGATGCCCTTTGATTGCCAAAATAAGTGGGCTTTCAAAGGGGTTATCGTACTCGTGGAGCGCGCGCTGCCATACTTTAAAAACTTTACGACGTCAAAATACCCACGATGAGCAGCCCCACCACTAGCACCATGAAGGCATCCCAGGTCACCGGCGGCGCTTCTATCGTTGGCGAGTACAATTTCCAGCACTTCAAGATGTCCATTCTCGGCTGCCCACTCAATCATTGTTTTGTACTGGTCGTTTTGGCGATCATCCGAACAACATGTAGCTGCTTGCACTCGATCGCACGTCCTCTTCTTCGCGGGGATACATCTTTTTGAGAAAGGGGAAGGGTCAAACTGTGATCGTAGGAAATACGGGTTAACTGTAAACTTACCCTAAGAGTTCAACAACTTCATGAATACTGCCGACCTTGGCGTATATTGTTACATGTAGCTTTCGTTGGCGACACGCTGCGCCCGTCGTCGAATACACATACTTACGTCGCTCTCGACTTCATCCCACGACTGGATGCCTACCTATCTGCGTACTCCTCACCCTGGGGGTCAATAAACACAACTGCCACAAGAGCCTTACAGCGCTTTCCCAACCAGAGCCGAACGCATAGCGCTGATCAGCACAGGCACAACCTCCGGCTCGGCCAGAGTCGACATGTCACCCAGAGAGTCCTCCTCGCCGTGCGAGATCTTGCGCAGCACACGGCGCACGATCTTGCCACTGCGCGTTTTGGGCAGCTCCGGAACCATAACAATGATGTCCGGCGCAGCGAACGCACCGATCTTTGAGCGGACTTCGAGCACGAGCTGTTTCTGAATGTCAACAGAAGCCTCCACACCATCCACCAGCGTGACGTAGCAGCAGATACCCTCGCCCTTGATGCGGTGAGGAATGCCGATCACAGCAGCTTCAGCAACAGCACTGTGACCCACAAGCGTGCTCTCAAGCTCAGCCGTGCCAATGCGGTGACCAGACGTGCAAAGCACGTCGTCAATGCGACCCGTGATGAAGTAGTAGCCGTCCTTGTCGCGGCGGCAGCCGTCACCCGTGAAGTACAGACCCTTGTGAGACGCGGTGTACACCTGCAAGTAGCGGTTGTGGTCGCCGTACACAGTGCGAGCCATACCGGGCCACGGTGAACGAATACAGAGCTGGCCCTCGATTCCGTTGCCTTCAATCTCGTTTCCGTTCTCGTCCGTCACCACGAAGTCGATGCCGAAGAATGGCTTCGAGCACGAACCGGGTTTCATTGCGATGGCACCCGGCAAGCCGACACCAATGTGACCGCCGGTCTCCGTCTGCCAGTACGTGTCCACAATGTAGCACTGGCGGTTGCCCACCATCTCGTAGTACCATTTCCACGCCTCCGGGTTGATCGGCTCACCGACGCTGCCAAGCACCTTCAGGCTCGACAGGTCGTACTCGCGGATCTTGTCGTTGCCGCGGGCCATCAACGCGCGGATGGCCGTCGGAGCAGTGTAGAACTTGGTCACCTTGTGGCGCTGAATCAAGTCCCAGTAGCGGCCGTGGTCCGGGTACATGGGCGTGCTCTCGAACATAACCGTAGTGACACCATTGGCCAGCGGGCCGTACACAATGTAGCTGTGGCCCGTGATCCAACCGCAATCAGCAACACACGCGAAGACATCATCGTCGTGGATGTCGAACGCGTACTTGGCCGTCACCATGGCGTAGAGCAGGTAACCGGCCGTGGTGTGAGCAATACCCTTGGGCGTGCCCGTTGACCCGGACGTGTACAGGATGAACATGAGGTCTTCCGCATTCATGAACTCAGCCGGGCAGTACGGGCGGTGAAGTAGCAGCTCCTTATCCATGTCCACATCGATGCCCGGGTTCATCTTCACCTCCGGGTTGTGCGTACGCTTGAACACGAACACCTTGCGCACGAAGTCGAGGCCCTCCAGAGCGACATCCACTGTCTTCTTCAGGGGCAGCGTGCGACCACCGCGCTTGCCCTCGTCGGCGGTGAAGACCCACTTGGTATTGGCGTCCATCACACGGTCACGAAGGGCATCCGAGGAGAGACCCGCGAAGACCATGCTGTGCGCAGCACCGATACGCGTACAGGCCAACATCGTGAAGATGGTCTCCGGAATCATGGGCATGTAGAGTGCAACAGTGTCGCCCTTCTTGACACCCGCGTGCTTCATGGCGTTGGCGATGCGGCACGTCTCCTCCAGCAGCTCCGTGTACGTGATGTTACGCCCCTCACCGATCTCGTCAGCCTCCCAGATGATGGCCGTCTTGTTCGGGTGCTTCTTGACATGACGGTCAATACAGTTGACGCTCACATTGAGCTGGCCGTTGAGGAACCAGGCCACGTCGCCCTTGGCCACCGTGCCGACAACAGTCTGGTCGAAGTCGCGGAACCAGTCGAGGTTCTCGCGCGCCAGCTCGCCCCAGAAGTTCTCCGGGTCCTCGAGCGAGCGCTTGTGCATGGTCTCATACTGCTCGAGGCTACCAATGTGCGCGGCCTTGGCGAGTTCGTCGTTGACCGGGTACACGCCGTTGAAACTGATGCCTGCGATGTCACCCATGGTGCACTTCCGTTTGTGGCGGCCAGAGAGCTCCGGCGGGGGCGGCGCGCGAGTCGACAGCCAGCCAACGCCCGGCTTTATTCGGGACCTGCAGATACAAAGCCCGCATCGCAGGCCTCCTGTCTATATCAACTGCGTCATCCCAGCGTTTGAGTCGGCGCCTCCCAGCCCCAGAACGCGAGCTCGATCGCTGCGGCGCCAGCATTTATGACGTGAAATCGGTCGCAGTGCTTGACATCGCAGCCAGGGCTCACGGGAGGCTACGGGCGTTGCGTTTCAAGCTGCTGCTGGTGGCCTCGCTGCATGCGCTGAACGCCCGCCAGATCTGGAACCTGGAGCGATCTCGACCACCAGAAGCTGTTAAACGCTTCAGCGAACCAGGAGCGGCCCCTCGAAACTGGAGCCATCTCAAACGAGCTCGCCGCGGCCTTGTCCGGCGAGGGAAGTGTCTCGCGCGCGCACGACAGGCCGCAGGTTTGACGCGCAAGGCCCAGCCGCCCGCAGCAATCCGCACCAGCAGCAGCAGCAGTAATGCCCCAAGTCGCAGTGCAAGACGCAACGCGCGTCCATGCCGAAAGCGTCTGCAAGCTCGCCGCTCGATGCCCGGCCGTCACGGAGCACAACCGAGGAGACTTTGCCCGCCAAGAGGCGGCAATGCTGCTTGGACGCGTCAAATGACGTGTTTCTGAACTTGTGCGACACGCCATGACGCGTATCTTCCCACAGCCGGTGCATTGCTCGACGCGATCCAAAAGGCAACTTCCAGTTGCCTTTTTTCGCGCGGCCTGGACTGCAATCGCGAACTTCCGCCCTCGGCCTGGACCCGCAGAACGCTGAGCAAGCCAGCGCAAGATGACGAGGCACTCGAATAAGAAACGACCAATTCATTAGCGAACGTGCACCGCCTCAAACGAGCGGTGCGGTGCGTTAGCGACGACTACCAATACACAGAAGAGCGGGAGCTTAAATGAGGCGGGCCCACTCAGAACGACTTGCCGACGAGCGCCGCCTTCGTGTTCGTGATCAGGACTGGCACCACCGACGGATCCGCCAAAGTCGACACATCGCCCAGCGAGTCCTCCTCGCCGTGAGAGATCTTGCGCAGCACGCGACGCATGATCTTGCCGCTGCGCGTCTTCGGTAGACCGGGAACCAGCACGATCAGGTCAGGAGACGCGAACGCACCAATGTGAGCGCGAACCTGTTGGACCAGCTCCTTCTCGACCTCCTTCGACGGCTTCACGCCGTCCACCAGAGTCACGAAGCAGCAGATACCCTCGCCCTTGATGCGGTGCGGGATGCCGATCACTGCTGCCTCCGCCACAACACTGTGTGCCACCAAGCTGTTCTCCACTTCGGCCGTGCCAATCCGGTGGCCGGACGTGCAGAGGACATCGTCGATACGACCCGTGATAAAATAGTAGCCGTCCTTGTCGCGGCGGCAACCGTCTCCGGTAAAGTACAGACCCTTGTGCGTCGCCATGTACGTGAGCAGGTACCGGTTGTGGTTACCGTACACGGTACGAGCCATACCGGGCCAAGGTTTCCGGATGCAGAGCTGACCCTCGATGTCGTTGCCTTTGATCTCGTTGCCGTTCTCGTCCGTCACCACGAAGTCGATGCCGAAGAATGGCTTCGTGCACGATCCAGGCTTCATCGGAGTAGCTCCAGGCAGACCAACGCCAATGTGGCCTCCGGTCTCCGTCTGCCAGTACGTGTCGGCAATGTAGCACTGACGATTGCCAACAACTTCATAGTACCATTTCCACGCCTCCGGGTTGATCGGTTCGCCAACACTGCCCAGAATCTTCAGAGTGGACAAGTCGTATTCCTTGATTTTGTCGTTGCCGCGGGCCATCAACGCGCGGATGGCGGTCGGAGCAGTGTAGAACTTGGTTACCTTGTGACGCTGGATCAAGTCCCAGTAGCGACCGTGGTCCGGGTACATGGGCGTGCTCTCGAACATAACCGTAGTGACACCATTGGCCAGCGGGCCGTAGATAATGTAGCTGTGGCCCGTGATCCAGCCCGCGTCCGCCACGCACGCGTACACATCGTCGTGCTGCAAGTCGAACGTGTACTTGCAGGTGATCATGGCGTAGAGCAGATAACCGGCCGTAGTGTGGGCGATACCCTTTGGGGCACCCGTTGACCCGGACGTGTACAGGATGAACATCAAGTCTTCTGCGTTCATGAACTCTGCAGCGCAGTACGGACGGTGCCGCTTCATCTCGTCGTCCATGTCAATGTCGATCTTGGGGTTCATTTTCACCTCCGGGTTGTGCGTACGCTTGAACACGAATACGTTACGCACGAAGTCGAGGCCGTCGACCGCGACGTCCACGATCTGCTTGAGCGGCAGCGTGCGGCCGCCGCGCTTGCCCTCGTCCGAGGTGAAGACCCACTGGGTGTTGGCGTCAATGAGGCGGTCGCGCAGAGCGTCGGCCGAGAAGCCGGCGAACACGACACTGTGCACGGCGCCGATGCGGGTGCAAGCCAGCATCACGAAAGCGATCTCCGGGATCATAGGCATGTAGATGGCCACCGTGTCGCCCTTCTTGACTCCCGCGTGCTTCATGGCGTTGGCCACCCGACACGTCTCCTCCAGCAGCTCCGTGTACGTGATCTCACGCCCCTGGCCGATCTCGTCGGCCTCCCAGATGATGGCCACCTTGTCGGCGTGCTGCTTGACGTGGCGGTCGATGCAGTTGACGCTCACGTTGAGCTGGCCGTTAAGGAACCAGGCCACGTCGCCCTTGTTCACGGTGCCCACGACGCTCTGGTCGAAGTCGCGGAACCAGTCGAGATTCTCACGCGCCAACTCGCCCCAGAAGTTCTCCGGGTCCTCGAGCGAGCGCTTGTACATGGCCTCGTACTGCGCCAAGTTCTTGATGTGGGCCGTCTTGGCCAACTCCTGGAACGGAGGGTACTCTCCGTTGACGCTGACGCCGGCGCTGTCGCCCATGGTTGGCTGGCGGGTGATGTGTTGTGTGGGGAGGGTGGTGCGCTAGGCGAGGTAAATTGGGTTATGCGGTGAGCTAGCAGCGGAGCAGGCGGTTGCTCTTCTTCAGATCTTGAGCAGCGACCTGAACAAGTTGTTGTTGCCGTTCACGTGCGACTGGGGTGGCTGATGATTGTGTTTTGTTACCCTCGTTTAACCTGGTGATAGTTGTCATAGAAGCTGAATATATCAAGAGTTGTTTTAGACTGTTGTGGGGTTGATCGTGTCTGTAATAGATGATAGTGGTGCTGCCAGATAAAATAAATAAATATAGGATGAGACAGGTATTTGCGGGGCTTGAACCGACGGCTGTCGATAAGAAGCAGGAGCCCCATGTTGAACTTCGTGTTGTGAACCCATCTTGGCAACTCAATACGAACATCAGAAATAAGGACATTAATAATATAATTTAACTTTTACCCTCGATTTAAACTTACCTCGTTAAAAATGCAACGCCACCGCCGAAACTTGCGTTTCATAGCCGCAGTTTTAACTAAAAGGCTTGGTCTCAGTAAGGGCCACGCTAAGTGCGACTCCGCCGTTGCTCAGCATTCGCCTGACACGCAATGGGCCTTGCGTCGCCGATGAAAAGCGCTGAGAGACCGCCGAAACAGCAAGTTGAAGACAACCTGTCCGACAGGCATTCCTTCTCGGTTGCAGCAGCAGCTCTCGATCGCTCGGCCGCTCTTGCTCACGGCTGAGCCAACCAACTGCGCCTCTCCAATTGACCGTCCATCGGTGGTCGTCATCAGAACAGCATCGGCCGCTGGTTCAGCGATTTACTTTTGTGGTCGAGGCTGAACTCGCTGCAGGCTGTCGCCTCTCCAAGCGAGGGTAGCCGCCTTGAAGTTCTTATCATCCATCCTCCCAGCCTTGCCATCACTGCTGCCGACCATCTGCCCGCGCTGGTGATTACCATGTGGCCGCGCTGGACGGGATCCTTGCCGTTAAACTTTAACTTAAAGCCCACTGACGCCGAGCAAGGTATTCACGTGAAATGCATGTTTAACCAGCAAGACTAACCGCCGCGGCAACGACCGAGACTCTCTCGTCGAGGTTTCTCCACGGCCCGATCGCCATCACGTGCGCGGCAACCAACTCGAGTCGATGCTGGAGCGGCCAGCGTTTCACGTGATGACTCTCCCAGGCGCTCGTTGAAGTTGATTTCGCAGTTTTAACAAGCGATCTGTGCGGACATCTGAAGCACTGACGAGAGACCAGACATGCAGTGTCCACAGACTGTGCATCCATCTGTCTGCCCCTCTCTCGTCGCACGTTGAACTAAACCACGGCCAACGGCCTCCACATGTGCTGGTCATTTCGGAATTCGCTCGGACCTGCCCAAGTCGCTTTCAAGTCGCAACAAGATGGGAGACAGCGCCGGCGTGAGCTTTAACGGGGTGTACCCGGTGCCTGACGGGTTCGCCAAGACGGCGCATGTGCAGAGCATGCAGCAGTATGAGGCCATGTACAAGCGCTCGCTCGAGGACCCGGAGAACTTTTGGGGCGAGCTGGGCCGCCAGCACCTGGACTGGTTCCGCGACTTCGACCAGGCCGTCGTGGGTACTGTGAACAAGGGCGACACGGCTTGGTTCCTCAACGGAGAGACGAACGTGAGCGTCAACTGCATCGACCGTCATGTCAAGAAGCACCCGAACAAGACGGCCATCATCTGGGAAGCCGACGAGATCGGACAGGGGCGTAACATCACGTACACGGAGCTGCTGGAAGAGACGTGTCGCATCGCCAACGCCATGAAACATGCGGGCGTCAAGCGCGGCGACACTGTGGCCATCTACATGCCCATGATCCCGGAGATCGCATTCGTGATGCTGGCCTGTACGCGTATCGGAGCAGTGCACAGCGTCGTGTTCGCTGGCTTCTCGGCCGACTCGCTACGTGACCGCGTTGTGGATGCCCGGTCCCAGTGGGTCTTCACTGCCGACGAGGGCAAGCGCGGCGGCCGCACACTTCCGCTCAAGCAGATCGTGGACCACGCCGTGAACGGGCTTGACTTCGTGCGCAAGGTGTTCGTGTTCAAGCGCACGCACAACCCGGAGGTGAAGATGAACCCGGGCATCGATGTGGACATGGATGAGGAGCTGCTGCGCCACCGCCCGTACTGCCCAGCCGAGTTCATGAACTCGGAAGACCTCATGTTCATCCTGTACACATCGGGCTCCACTGGCACACCCAAGGGTATCGCGCACACCACGGCTGGGTACTTGCTGTACACTATGCTGACGGCCAAGTACACATTCGACATTCACGACGATGATATCTTCGCGTGCGTGGCGGACGCGGGCTGGATCACGGGCCACAGCTACATTATCTACGGCCCGCTGGCCAATGGTGTCACTACGGTTATGTTCGAGAGCACGCCCATGTACCCGGACCACGGTCGCTACTGGGACTTGATCCAGCGTCACAAGGTAACCAAGTTCTACACTGCTCCGACCGCCATCCGCGCGTTGATGGCCCGCGGCAACGACAAAATCAAGGAATACGACTTGTCCACTCTGAAGATTCTGGGCAGTGTTGGCGAACCGATCAACCCGGAGGCGTGGAAATGGTACTACGAGGTGGTGGGCAATCGTCAGTGCTACATCGCCGACACGTACTGGCAGACGGAGACCGGAGGCCACATTGGCGTTGGTCTACCTGGAGCTACTCCGATGAAGCCTGGATCGTGCACGAAGCCATTCTTCGGCATCGACTTCGTGGTGACGGACGAGAACGGCAACGAGATCAAAGGCAACGACATCGAGGGTCAGCTGTGTATTCGGTCTCCGTGGCCCGGCATGGCTCGCACCGTGTACGGCGACCACAACCGCTACTTGCAGGTGTACATGTCAACGCACAAGGGTCTGTACTTCACGGGTGACGGCTGCCGCCGCGACAAGGACGGCTACTACTTCATCACGGGTCGCATTGACGACGTGCTGTGCACGTCTGGCCACCGGATTGGCACGGCGGAGATCGAGAGCGCGCTGGTGGCGCATAACTTAGTCGCGGAGGCAGCAGTGATCGGCATCCCGCACCGCATCAAGGGCGAGGGTATCTGCTGCTTCGTGACTCTGGTGGACGGCGTGAAGCCGTCGCCGGAGGTGCAGAAGGAGCTCGTGATCCAAGTGCGCGCACACATTGGTGCGTTCGCGGCGCCCGATCTGATCGTGCTGGTGCCGGATCTACCGAAGACGCGTAGCGGCAAGATCATGCGTCGCGTGCTGCGCAAGATCTCTCACGGCGAGGAGGACTCGCTGGGCGATGTGTCGACTTTGGCGGATCCGTCGGTGGTGCCAGTCCTGATCACGAACACGAAGGCGGCGCTCGTCGGCAAGACGTTCTAGGTTGAACCTCGGTACGGAGGTTTGTTGCCTTTAATTGGCGACGGCTTTCACGATCTGCGTACGTGCATGTCGTATTGCTTGTAGTAGTTGCGTGTAGCATACTTAAACGTGTTGGCCTGCGTAACCGCTTACCAGCACTTCTAATGAAAACAACATGTCTGGAAGCTGTGTGTTAGTGCTCGTTACCCGAGCGTCAAATCACATCTTTCGATACGTTTTGTTGACAATCACAACTAACGCTAGAACCTGTGTCGAAGTGCTGTTCGTTTGCCCTCTATCGAAGAGCTGACACTTGAAGAAGATCGACTGTAGTTGATAATTCGATGGATAGGGAGCAGCTCAACCTGCATCTCGATGATTTCGGTCGGTAGTTTCGTAATGAAAACCCGGAGCACCAAGTCCAACCTTGCGTCCACCAAATCAACAGAAAGTCCTCTTTCGCTTCAACTTTCGACCATCGAAATATGTTCTACACACCACTTAATGTCCCGCACATCGGACTGTGCGTCGTTTCCACGGCCCCACTCACTTTATCTCTCACCATGTTGGCCTCCAAGCGGTGCCGCACGCCCAGCGACGGCGACGACTACCTTCCAGCCGCGCACAACTACCAGCTAGCGCCCATGAAGGCGCTGCTGCGGTCCGCGCGGCGCGATTTCTACCTCCAGAGTCTGCAGGAGACGTCGCCCATCCAGTCGGAAGACGAGGAATTGGCGCTAAAACCAGCGCAAAATAACGTCCAGGAGCTGGACGCCAAGTGCAAAAAGCTGGCCGAACTCATCGCCAATTCCAGGCACCTGGTGGCCTTCACGGGCGCCGGCATCAGCACTTCCGTCGGGATCCCCGACTACCGAGGAGAGCATGGCATTCGCACGAAAAACTTTGACAGGTCCAAGTTAAAGAGCAAAAAGAGGCGGAAGGTGGACGGGGAAGAGGACGCGGACAGCGAGGAGGACGAGGAGGACACTACGAAGGAGGCGCAGCAGGTGGAAATCCCAGAATTTAACAGTTTGGTGCCGTCGACGACCCACATGGCGCTGTCGGAGCTGCACCGCCTCGGGTTTTTGAAGCACGTGGTGTCCCAAAATGTGGACAACTTGCACCTGAAGAGCGGAGTGCCCGCTCGTGCGTTGACGGAGGTGCACGGCAACGCGACGCAGGCCAAGTGTGAGACCTGTGAGAAGATTTACACCAAGGACTTCCCGTGGACCGGGCTGTGTGACGACCCCGAGTGCGTGAGCACCAAGAGGTCGGTGGAGCAGAGGCTCAGGGCGCGGACACGACACGGCAACGGGAGGTTGAAACGGAACGTGGTCGGGTTTGATGAACCGCTGGGGGACATCGACTCGGCCATTGACGAGTGTGAAGCTGCCGATGTGGCGCTCGTGCTGGGGACGTCGCTGCGTGTCGAGCCGTTCTCGGAGATGGCTGGCGACTATGCGGGATCGCTGTGTATTGTGAACTTGCAGCCAACTACGACGAAGCTCGACCGTCGCGCGGAGGAAACTGGTGTGCGCTTGTTTGAGAAGACGGACGTGGTGATGGAGAAGATGATGCAGTTTCTCATGAAGGACCCCGCATACCGCGTCCCCAAGTGGACTGGTGAACACCCGACTTCGGTGTTTGTTCCTGAGCACGAGAGCTCGAATCTCGTGAACGTCCTCGCTGGTCGTGTTCTCTCCTGACGGCCGTGTGCGCTAGTGGCTGGGGTTCTTTCCCCTCTATGAAGGTGAAACCTGAGGCCACTGAAGGCTGTTAATTTATATCTTGAGGGTTTCTCCTGCTTGTATATGGAAGGGCATTTGTGAAGGAGAAATGAATATATCGACATTCTATGCGTTAAACAGTTGCATGAGCTCTACGCCTCGTTCATGAGCGCCGTAATTTCCTTGTAGTCGGCGATAAGAGCGTCCAGCTCTTCGGAGAACTTGGTGGTCACGATGATATCCTCCATCGGGGCGGACAAATCGGACGCCTTCTTCAAGCAAATCTTATACTGCGGGTACGCGCCACTGCAGAACGCAATGTCCGTGTATTCGCAGAAAGCGAGCATGGACCCGTCACGGCCTAAAATGTGCATGCCGTAGCCATTCACAGCGATCACGAAGTAGTTTGGCAGCTCAATGCCTAAGCAGTAGTTGAGTCCGTTGCCAGAGCCATCGCGCTTAGAGCCACGGTTTACCAATTTGGACGGGAAGAAGCAAGCGCCGTACAACCGGTGGCGCGTTACTTCTTCGATATAAATGCGCTGAAGCTCGCTCACCGGGAAGAGCGCGTCTTGATCGTCCAACAGGTTGTCCGTGATCGTATCCAGCACAAGTTCAGCCCATTCCTCTTCGTCGTGCGCGGGTCGCCACTCGTGCGGAAGGTAGTCCTGAACACCCATCTCGATAATTTCCTCCACGGAATTAGGCGGAACCTCTTCGCAGTCCACGGCAACCGCCAAAGCAGAAAGCCGGAGTAGAGCTTCCTCTTCCATAACAGGCAGGTTTCCCTTCACAATTTCGTCCTGGATCTGGATGTATACGAGGCGGTCGTACATTTCATCCGTGTACTGCAACATGTACACTGGGTTTAGGCGGATCTTGAACACGAACCGGACTTCGCGTCCACGGATCAGCTCCTTCTCGAAAATATCGCCGAGATATACATCGGCGTTCAAGAAGGAGGGAGCTGCGATAAACTTGTGGAAGTAACTGGACGGGGATGACGATGAAGTCGTTGATGAGGTGGACGTGCTGATAGTGAGAGTTGGTGGCGGCGGTATTTCTTTTCCGACGGCCTCATTGCCATCAGCAGATGGGTCGTTGCTTTCATTGCTCGCTGATACGAACGAACTGGTGGTCGACGTAGCTGCAGATCCTAAGTTGCCCTTGCCGAGAATCACGCGCTCGGATATTGTCGTGAGACCCAAGAAGTTGACGACGTGATCCTCCAGCCCAAGGAAATGCGAACAAATTTCTATGAGCTGCGACACAGTGAGCTCGGGAGTAATCGGGAACGCATCTGCCAACGGAGTGCCGTCCAGCAACTCAATCGTTGCCAAGAATGGCGGCCGCGCTTCGTAGCCGCGGATTTCGTCAATACTGGGGATAAAACCAGTTGCACCATTTTCCACCAGATTCTCCAACTTCTTCAGTGAGTAGGCCGCGAAGTTGCGCACCAAACGCCAGAAGCTGTTGGACTCAACAACTTGCGCCTTCAGGAACATGATCACATACTTCTGGAGCGCTAGGGAAGGTGGGAAGGAGGTGGCACACATCGCAAAGAGAGACCAACCGCGAATGCTGCTATCTCTCTTCGGGTTCTTGGTGAGCTGCTTCATGAGCTGCAGGTAGATTTCGTCGACTAGCGATGGCTTCATCAGTCCAATCTGAAGAATGTACTGCGCCAGCATCTCCCGGTAAAATACAATACGGTCTCGCATGTATCCCAAAATGCAGCGGTTGATAGAGAGCGCCATTTGTCCTGCCGATGCAGACGTAGCGTGAGATGGCACTTCGTCAGGATTGTCATCCAGAACGGAGAGACTCTGCGAGATGGCTCGACTTTCCCAACACAGCTTCTTGGCAAGCGCACGCTCCGACTGTGCATTATACCCGCGCAAGTTCTCGAAGTGGTTGAATGCCAAGGCATCCTTCTCTGAACCCAGCTTTGACTTTCTGTCGCTCGAGTTGTCTGCTCCTTCATCCTCGCCAGAAACGCCTGGCCACTCGGTTGTATCGCACCGCGGGCGCTCAGATTCGCCGTGAAGACTTGGCAGGCTGCTGCTGTCACTATCGTTGCGAGTAAGAGTGGCAGGGCCATTTGAACGCAGTCGGTCGCCTGTAACTACGGACCGCCTTCGTGCCGCCACCATTTTATCATCCGCTTTCATCAAAAGTCGTTCGTGTACACCTGCATCTCTCGCTGCCTGAATGCTTAGCTCTAACGCACCTACCGACGATGCATCAGTGGGGAGCGCAAGAGTTGATTCCAAGCGAGTCGCAGCCGCGATGCGAGCTTCTAGACTCCGTCGTAAGTTGCCCGCTGTAAGAAGTACTCGTTCACGTTCCACCTCGTCATATTGAAATTCGTTTTCGCCACTTGATGGCACAGAGAACTCTTCAATCTCGGTGGATAGTAGTTGCACAGCATCTTCACGTATCTCGGCATTTGCTTCTACTCGATGAGTCAAGAAATGAATAGCTGCATGCAGTCCATCCATAACGGCTGTCGCATCAAACGCATCCTCGCCGCTTGATCGACTTCGTAGCGTCGAGTAGTGGTCGAACAGCGCAGCAAACAGCGGTGAGCAAAATCCAATACTGATAGACTGACCGAGTTCGTGCTCCACAACCTTCGGGTCGTTGGTGTCAAGTGCCCTGCTTAAAGCATCTTCGACGCTAGCCACCTGCTGCAGCCGAGCTAACTTGGTTTCGAATGCAGCTTTTAACAAGGATGGAATAGAAGATTGCAATAAATCCAGATCACGGGCTTGACGAGCTTCCCAAATCTGCAAGAATAGGCCAATTGGTGCTGGTTCCGACATTTTCTTTTCCTTCTTCACAGGAGTGCGTGGAGGTGTTGGTTTAGCAACTGCAGCCGGAGCCGGAACCGGGCTATCTCCAGAGGCAGCAGCGTCGAGTAATTTATCACGCTCTCGCTCTGCATTCTTTAAGTTAAAATCCCATTTCGCTAGGCCAACTCCGACGGCAGCCTCAATCGCTTCGTTCAGTAACTCGATGTCCTGAGACATCTTTGCCACAGCCAGGAACTTCACCATTTGCTTACGCTCAGAATGTGTACTCGCAGGAATTGTTTGCGATTCCAACGCGCGTTCAGCATCTACCGTTCGAGAATCTCCATCAGGAATACCAAGAGTCTTTAGCCGTGCCAATACCCTCTCCACAGCAATAAAATTCTCGTCATCCAAAGCCTTTTGAAGAGCAGCAACTAGGTTTGCAGTATCAACAGATACAACTGCGCTTGGAGCGACCTTCTCTTCTTCCTCCTGTAGCTCTTCCTCATGGTGGTGCTCCTCCTCGTCTTCGTCGTCACCATCAGGAGTGACATCAGTGTTGGTAGGAATCATGCCGAGTGTATCCACGAGTGTTGGTAACTTGGCCTCAACGCCCAAGCTAATCGCTTTGATAGCAGGCCCCAGCAACTTTTTCAGTATTGCAGTATCATCATCTTCTTCTCCGATTGTTGAAAGCGCATGAGTCACAGACTCAACAGCGCTTTTCTCCTCTAGAGCACGAATGATCATCATTGTAGCCAGTTTCCTTTCCAAGGACTCTACGGAAGGCTCTTCCAGCGTTGCCAAAGAACCCATCAGTGCTTCTGGGTCGTTGGCAACCATGGAAGCACGGAGTTTCTTGTTGACCGCCGCAATTTTCTCCGTTTTCTGCTTCTGAAGTGCTACGATGCTCTTGCTTTTCCTCCGCAAATGATCCACGGCTAGCCACGGAGAACTCTTTTCAGCGACACGTACTGCGTACTCAATCAAAGCAGGGTGTCCAATCCTTGTGGCATCAGCAATGATCGAGTTCACGTATTCTTCCTCATCGAGGCGTGTAATCAGCTGCCGACCCTCATTTAGTACGCGAATGTCCTCCGACGCACGCTTTCCTAAAATTTGTGTACAGTTTGCAAGATGCTGGATAACATCGTTCTGATCCCGCTGTGCCATCGCCTCACGTAAACCGCGCATGACATACAGCAAGCGCGCAGATTTTTTGCGGAAACCGCCACGTAGCATATTGCGCTGGATCATTGTTGCACACGCGTTGAGGTACAAGAAGCGTGCCTTCTCCAACTTCTTCCACTGGTGACTTGTCAAGTACACTTTCGTCTTTCCCACGACAAACTTTTCTTCTTCCAAAACGCCAATAGCAGATAACGAGCGCAATAGCGACTCCAAGGTACCGCGATGACCACATACATTTTTGTAGCGTCGGAAAAAGTGACCGTAAGACAAGTGAACGGTGAAGATAGATCGACTTGCTTGCATCAGCTCCACGAGGTGATTGTCTCGGATTTGCTTCATCACGTAACTTGAGTCAAACACGCCTTCTTCAAGCTCCTCATTTGGCTTAATACATACGAGGAAGTTCTTGCCCGTGTGGTTGAGTGCTTGCAACAGGGCGCTCGCCTGGTTGTACACATCAGTTGCTGCACTTTCACCCGCTTGCTTTGAGTCCTTTGCCGAGCTTATGGAGTTCCGGAACTTCGATGAGGTGCTTCCTCGAACGGCCTGCTTTGCAGCCTTTTCACTGGATGCAGCAGCCATCTGGGCTGCTCCAACAGCATGCAATACGGCATTCTTGGACGACTGCATAATTGCCGCACATGTCGAAGAGATGCTGAGCGCGTTCTTTGCCGAAAGTCCCTTGCCGTTGTACGTCACCTTGCCGCAGTGGTGCTGAACGATGAACAGTAGCCGCCAATCCTTCGAAGGTGCCAAGTACTCATTCGTCGCAGCAGCCCCCATGTTGGGCCGCGACAGTCCGCCCACGGCTTCATTGCCTGAGAAGAGCTTGTTCACGAAATCCTCGTCATTTGGCGCCCGCACCTTCCCATTCTCTGCCAACAGATCAAAAATACCGAAGGGTTTATCCTCAAACAACTGCAGGCACTTCTCTTGATCGCTTGTGATATCCACGTTAGAATGGACAGTCAGCCGGTTCTCAACTTGCTGCGACTCGTCCTCCAAGTCCGAGAAATTGATAGCTAAAGTGTTTTGCACGTAAAAGTTATGTACCTTTTCACTCCAGTAGTTGAAGCAGAGTTGATCGAAACTGTTCTGCGACGGCTCCAGGTTCTCGAAGCCTACCATGTCCAGCACGTGGACGCCTTGCGAATTGATCACAATGTTTGATTTCTCGTACCGGTCAAAAATTCCACCCAAAATGCCGTTGAGCGTCTCCACAAGGAAATTAAAGAGACACTCGTACAAACTTCGGATAAAGGTGTCTCGAGCCTTGCGAGCTTGATGGATAGTGACCACCTTCAAGGAAGACACTGTCTTGGCGCCATCCTTAGAGAAGAACTGGCGCGTGCGGAAATAGTTGTCCAGGACAACAGGCTCTACCTCAAGTAGTTTCGCCGCCAGCAGAATCTGTGCAGGGTCCTTCAGCGCACACGACTGCGCATCACTTACTGTTGTCGAATTAGCACCGGTGACAGGTTTGCCACCTTCGGGGTCAAGCACGAAATCCACATTTCCTAGGTGCAATAAGGCTGCTACAATGCGCACGATCTCCACGCGCTGGTTCTTGCGGATGCGTAAAGCTGAAAAGCTAGACATAAGGTCACGGTAGTCACGAGCATCGAGAGCAAAATTCGTGAGCTCCGGGTCTGCCTGCTTCAGTAAATCAAACTCCTCCATCCCCTTGTTCAACTCGAGTGAATCACGAAGCGTAGGGTCATGTTGCACACCGGCAAGCACCTGATAAAACACGTGGAAGTTGCGCTCATGGCTGCGGCAGTCAATGATGCGTGCCTTCTCGAAATAGTGCGTCGTAAACCCACCTCCGATCACGTAGCCATGCTTGCTGAACTCGACTGAAATCATCTTGGCAAAGCGCGAAGAGTTCGGATTCTGCGGGGTGGCGGCATTTCCAAAGGCTTCCAATATCGAAAACGCGTGCAGAATCTGCTGGCCAATGGGGTGTAGCACACCTGAATCGGCCTCCGAATCGCGCGGGATAGCGCTGTCTCCGATTTCGCACAAGTACTGCACAATGAGCTTGGCCGCCTCGGATTTGCCCGAGCCCATTCCACCGAGTAAAATCACGGCCTGGTCCTCTCCAGCATCCTGCATGCACCTCAGCGCATTCTGCGCGAGCGCGAAGACATGGGGCGGCGCGTCATTCACCGTGTCCTTCTCATAGAGGGGAGTCTGTTCTCTGCTCTTGTTGTACGCCTGCATGTGGTCGGGCGTGTAGATGGGTAGCGGCGTGACGGGGTTCACCCCCACGAGGACTCGATCCACCCACGTATACACTTGCTCCATGCGGTATCTCGCTCGTAAAGTATACAGCGCCACATTCTCCAATTGCTCGGACGTGAAAGTCTCGGTGCGTCCTGCATCTCCCTACAAACATAAAATAAGTATCCAAAACAACAAAAACAAAACATTTTTTCTGTCCGTACGTTTGTAGCCATGAGCGGCACATTGCTGAGGTCGTGCAGCTCCAGCGGCAGCAGTTGCTTGGGGTGATGGCAGGCCGGCAATTTCACCAATGGTTGGTCGCGGAGGGCGCGCTCCTCTCCGTCCTCTGTGTGGACGACCGTCACGTGCTGCTCCTGCTCCGACTCCTCGTCGAATAGGAACCCAGTGCGCACCACCACGGCAGATGTGCACACGCCGCTCTCGTCGCTCACCCAAACGAAATCCCCCTCCTCGATGGGCTGTTTCTTGGTGGCGACGCTCGCGCGCGGCTGCTGCTGTGCGTACTCGTCGCTGCTGATGCGGAAGCTGCCGTTGGTGCGCTGGCTGCGGCGAGGGCCGCCGGCATCCGCGCTCATCGCAAAGTCTCCCCTTACGGCCGAGGTGGCGGGCACTTTTTACTGCTCTCTCGCGCTTTGTATGTGGATAGCCGAAGCATGCGATTGGCCTAAAACCTTTCTGAGAACGGCTATTATTAATAATATAGAGTTTGTTGTAGTTTCTAACATGTGCTGTAGTTTCTAAATGGCTTCAACCAGACACTGTGAAGGAGCATTGTCAGTAAAGGAAGGCACGAAGCAGAGTGAGCTCAAACTCGCTGTCAGATTGCGAGTGACGTCTGCTGCAGTACACTTGACTCGACACAAGACACCAAAGTGCAGGCCACACTACCGCCTCTACCTATTCTACTGCATACAGCAGTATTGCACTGTTGCCCACGCACCTTGTGTTCCCTCTTTTTTGCCGTCGTAGTGGCGGTCCTCTTACGACATCCAGCGTCCACTTGAAGCGAGGTTGCACATGGGCCGACGCTGCGATACGTGCTGGTCATCTTGGCGATTACGCAAATGAGTTGACTTGGTGATCGTATACCGACATTTCAGCCAGTGCGCGCGTCGGAACGAAGATCTCCGCTGGTGATTCGCGAGAAATGGTTCTCTTTTTCGACCAATGTGCAGCCGTCAAAAGGTGTGGCCGCAGCCAATCAGAGGGTTCCGTCGACGCGTCTTCGGCGCTGTCCTACCCTGGCCCATGTCTGACGTCGCAGGTCAAAAGCTGAAGCTCGCCACGTACTTCAGAATTGCATTTGCAGTCAAGCGCCCAAGCCCCGCAACACCAACAAGACACTACCCCACCACTACCAGCCATCATGCCTGTGGAGATCAACACCGCCGAGGAGTTCAACGCCGCCATCGGCGAGAAGCAGCTGACGGTCGTGCAGTTCTCTGCACCGTGGTGCGGCGGCTGCAAGATGGTGGCCCCCAAGGTGAACAAGCTGATGGAGAGCGACTTCTCCGGCGTCAAGTTCCTCAAGGTGAGCGCGGAGGAGCTGGAGGACTTTTGTGAGGAGATCGACGTGGACAGCTTCCCGACGTTCCGCGTGTACAAGAACGGCGAGGTGGCCGCGTCGTACGTGAGCTCCAAGTTCGAGAAGGTGGAGGCGTTCATCCGCGAGAACGCGCAGTAAGTGCGGCGCGTCATCATGTTCGCACCGTTGCTGCTGCTGCACTTGTTAGCGAGCTGAGAAGACTGCGATAGTATCGGTCGGGTTCTCTCGCGCGCTTGTCTGATCGAGATGGTTGGTCTGCGCGCGAGTCTGGCTGGAGCATGTCCGAGGCACCTATTGGCGATGGAGGGCAGAGGCGAGAACGCCTACTAATGTATTGAAATATAAAGCCTTGCACCTTGCGATGATCTTTTGTTCTAGAACTGTGCGTAGCGGTTGTTTTTTCTCACTGTAGATGAACGGAACAATGACTTCAGAATAATGAACTCTGTTGTAAAGAGCGATCTTGCACTTCGTTCAGGAAACCAGTGGTGCTCTTTATTCAAGAACGTTTCCTTTAGAGATTTTTGAACGGCACCAGCGATAAAGATTTTGCTAGTGGCGGCGCTGTAGGGATTGATGAATTTGATGGACCAACCGGCGGCTTGTGAAATTTGATTCTGCTGGTCTACGAACTCGAGCTGGGAGTCAGTACGAGTTCATTTGAACCCCGGGCACAGCAATTCGGAATTGTTTAAGAATTAGCTGCGGCATCAATGCAATGGTCAAATATCCCGGATACGTTTTCTACGGCACAAGATACCTGTAGGTTCCCTTCATTGAAAATCACTTACAAAATTATTCAGCGGCAATAGCAAATTTCACAAGCCGCCAGTTGGTCCATCAAATTCATCAATCCCTACAGCGCCGCCACTAGCAAAATCTTTATCGCTGGTGCCGTTCAAAAATCTCTAAAGGAAACGTTCTTGAATAAAGAGCACCACTGGTTTCCTGAACGAAGTGCAAGATCGCTCTTTACAACAGAGTTCATTATTCTGAAGTCATTGTTCCGTTCATCTACAGTGAGAAAAAACAACCGCTACGCACAGTTCTAGAACAAAAGATCATCGCAAGGTGCAAGGCTTTATATTTCAATACATTAGTAGGCGTTCTCGCCTCTGCCCTCCATCGCCAATAGGTGCCTCGGACATGCTCCAGCCAGACTCGCGCGCAGACCAACCATCTCGATCAGACAAGCGCGCGAGAGAACCCGACCGATACTATCGCAGTCTTCTCAGCTCGCTAACAAGTGCAGCAGCAGCAACGGTGCGAACATGATGACGCGCCGCACTTACTGCGCGTTCTCGCGGATGAACGCCTCCACCTTCTCGAACTTGGAGCTCACGTACGACGCGGCCACCTCGCCGTTCTTGTACACGCGGAACGTCGGGAAGCTGTCCACGTCGATCTCCTCACAAAAGTCCTCCAGCTCCTCCGCGCTCACCTTGAGGAACTTGACGCCGGAGAAGTCGCTCTCCATCAGCTTGTTCACCTTGGGGGCCACCATCTTGCAGCCGCCGCACCACGGTGCAGAGAACTGCACGACCGTCAGCTGCTTCTCGCCGATGGCGGCGTTGAACTCCTCGGCGGTGTTGATCTCCACAGGCATGATGGCTGGTAGTGGTGGGGTAGTGTCTTGTTGGTGTTGCGGGGCTTGGGCGCTTGACTGCAAATGCAATTCTGAAGTACGTGGCGAGCTTCAGCTTTTGACCTGCGACGTCAGACATGGGCCAGGGTAGGACAGCGCCGAAGACGCGTCGACGGAACCCTCTGATTGGCTGCGGCCACACCTTTTGACGGCTGCACATTGGTCGAAAAAGAGAACCATTTCTCGCGAATCACCAGCGGAGATCTTCGTTCCGACGCGCGCACTGGCTGAAATGTCGGTATACGATCACCAAGTCAACTCATTTGCGTAATCGCCAAGATGACCAGCACGTATCGCAGCGTCGGCCCATGTGCAACCTCGCTTCAAGTGGACGCTGGATGTCGTAAGAGGACCGCCACTACGACGGCAAAAAAGAGGGAACACAAGGTGCGTGGGCAACAGTGCAATACTGCTGTATGCAGTAGAATAGGTAGAGGCGGTAGTGTGGCCTGCACTTTGGTGTCTTGTGTCGAGTCAAGTGTACTGCAGCAGACGTCACTCGCAATCTGACAGCGAGTTTGAGCTCACTCTGCTTCGGCTTCCGTGAGGACTGGATCGTCGCAGATACTGCGACTACGCATATCAAGCTATTTTCTTCGTCACGGAAAACTTGCTTCACAATGCGGCCGCACTGCCGTCTTCCAGGAGCGCCACCAAGTCTGGGAATCCTTTCTGCGCTGCCACCTTCGCTGGCACGAGGTCGTTTTTGTCTGTTGCATCACGCGCAGCACCGTGCTCGAGCAGTAGCTTCACGCACTCAACACGATGCCATTCCACTGCGCAATGCAGTGGTGATCGACGGATAGAGACGATGTTAGGATCTCCACCAAAACGCAGCAACACTCTCATCACGTCGACATGACCATTCGCCGCAGCATAGTACAGCGCGGTGCAGCCGTCAATGTCCACAAAGTTGACGTTCACGAGTTTCTTCTCCAACAGCGCTTGCATGAAGCTGGCCTTGCCCTCCACCGCTGCGTAATGGAACGGGTGTCGTGCCATAACCTTATCTACTTGCTCCTGTCCATTTCGAAGTAGCGACACGTCATGCTGCACTAGCAGCTCCAGCATGTCCACAGACCCGTTTCCGGCAGCTTCATGCCACACCGTCACGCCCATCTTGTCCACGACGTACTTGTCCGCTCCGTTTCGCAGCATAAGGTCCACCACTTCCGTGAATCCACCCGCAACTGCTTCGTGGAGCGGCGCGTGGTTAGTTCGATTGCTCAGATTCACATCCGCTTGCGCTTCTTGCACCAAGAACTTGACCATCTCCAACTGTCCGTCCTGGCAGGCACTGTACACGGCTGTGACGCCCATCTCGTTCTGCTCGTCTACGTTTGCACCTGCCTCTTTAACCAAGAAGCGCGCTAGCTGCACGAAGTTGCCCTTCACTGCATACATGAGCGGTGTGCGTCCTCTCGTGGTGTGGCAGTCCACCAGCAGTCCGAAGTCCACTAGCAGGCGGCAGACCTCCAAGTGGCCGTTGATGGCCGCCTCGTGTAGTGGCGTGCGCGCATATTTCCTGCGTCCGCCGGCCAAATGGACCTCTCCAGCGCCCCATTGCAGCAGCAACTGCACCATTTCGCAGTGGCCTTCGCTGGCCGCGAGGTGCAGCGCCGTCGAGCCATTGTGATCCTGCGTGAGCTGCAAAAACTCGCTGCGTTCCTGTTCGGATGCTTCCGTTTCGCTCAGAAAACCCACTAGCGCCTCGCAATCCCCAGCCTTAGCGAGCTGCAGCAATTGGCTGCCGCGGTCCACGCGCTTGTCCTTCCACTTGGAGCGACGCCGTCCCATACGTGCCAACCAGATAAGTGAGCTCCTCGCGTGATTGGGTAATCGGGTATCGTCCTGTCAAAACTCACTTTTCAATTGGAGGGCACGATGGATCGTGCGAGGCTTCTGCGTCTCCAACATGTACGAGATGCTGCTTGGCAATTGGCCTTTGTGCAGGAGAGCGTCATCCTAATGTGGACTGTAGGCCATTGCAAACATCAGCGACGGATTCTTCCAGCTGCGCACTGTGCTGTACGTGGAGGCTGTGTATTTATCCGAGATCGAGTGGTTTTTGACGGATGATGCAGTATTTTAGGGCTGGGCAACGCTGCAGATGCGATTGAGATCTTGGCGATCGGGTACATTTTGGCAGTCTACGAAGACAAGGAAGGCGTCGAGCTGACGCGAGCCCAGCAGAGTAAGTGGCGGTATTTTATGGATGGAAGCGATGCGGTGACGACTAATTTGTGCAGGTTTGTTGGCGGCGGCCATCTTTGCCGGGATGTTCACCGGTGGGCTGTTGTTTGGCTCGCTCAGCGATCACATTGGCCGACGCAAGAGTTTGCTGTATTCGCTGTTGCTGAATGGTGTATTTGGGCTCATGTCGGCACTTTCACCGAATGTGTACGCTCTCATCGTCTTCCGGACGTGTGCTGGCATCGGTTTGTACTTTAGTTTTACTGAATGGGGTGTATATGATTTGGGAAAAGGCTCTTGACGTGCTGGATTGTTTGTTGTAGGTGTCGGAGGCACTGTGCCTGCCATGTTCACACTGTGCTCGGAACATGTACCTGCGAACCGTCGAGGCTACTACGTCACAATAGTAGCTGCCTACTGGATGGTGGTACGTGAAGCATCGGTTTTTATCCTGTGGCTGCCAACATTCATTCACGTTTTGTCTTGTCATGTGAACTCCACAGGGTGCTGTATTTACGGCGGGGCTAGCTTGGTTTATGTTAGGTCGCCCTGAGTCGGCGTACTCCTGGCGTGCATTTGCAGCCATTGTCTCGATGCCAACTTTCGCTTGCTGGGTGCTCACGTACCGATACGTGCCAGAAAGCGCTCAATTCTTTGCGCGACGTCGGCTGCTGACGGCTGCAGAAATGGTGGTCGATACCATTATGACTATCAATGATGGAGGCGATGTGCAAGTCACGGAGTCCACAGGTTTGTTGTTGGAACGCGGCGCCAATGGCAATTTCAACCAAGTGGATGAATATACCGCTGTCGCTGAACTGTCAAACGTTGGAATTCAAACGAAGCTTAACACTTTATCAGCATTTGGAATGCTGTTCGACCCGATACTGCGTGGCACGACAGTATCGTTGCTAATGTCGTGGTTCTGCTTGAGCTTCGGATCGTACGGTCTTGCTACTTGGATTACTTTGCTGTTTAAGCGTATCGGTCTCGAAAACCCGTTTTCAAACGCTTTCATTTATGCCGCCGCGAATCTTCCGGGCAATATCATGACCGGATTGCTCATGGATCGGCTCGGTGGCCGTCGGATTCTTGCTATCTCAATGCTGCTTTCGGCTGGGTGTGCAATAGGTTTTGCGTATGCGAACTCCTCTGCATCGGGCGCAGCAGCCATCGTACTCCTGGCAAGTGGTTTCAACGCATTCAGTACAGCTGGTTGGAACGCAATTGATTTGATGTCTGCCGAGTCATTTCCGACGGACGTGCGCACGACTGGCATGGGTACGCTGTCGGCCGCAGGGAGAGCGGGATCCGTGGCCGCACAGTTTGTCAACGGCTACCTCATTGGACCACCTGTTCACGTGACGCTGTTGCTGATTATCACTGCCAGTATGATGCTTCTTGGCAGTATTAGTTCAGTCATGGTGCGCGACTACAGCAACAAAACGCTACCGGAGTCTATGGAAGATATGCGAATGCATGCGTCCAAAAAAGAAAATGAAGTGTAGCTACGCGCAGGAATACCTGAGTAAATCGAGATTCTAGTTTGTGCAGATGCTACATTCACCTAAAAGGCAAAGTTGGAGAGGTCTAGCTCCCAATGTACGGGTGTGGGGCTCTTTGGAACTTGTGCCGAATCTTCGGACTCAGGCGATACTTCAGTTGGAAGAATGTTATCACGCTCGATTTCACCGACCGAAGCAAGTTGTCCGTCCTTTGGCTTCGTTTCTTGAATCGACAAGTCCCTTTCTGCGCGAATTTCTTGGGTTTGACCTTCATAGCTGCTACTGTTTCTACTGATAGATGACATGCTGTTTCCGCTTCTTTTGCTATTGCGAGTGCTGCTACTGCCGTTGGTGCAGTGGCTGATACTGCTCCTAGGACTTCGTCTGCTACTGGTCGATGGCCTGGAAGACCGAATCGAGTCACCAGCTACTGAAGAACGTGAAGAGGACGACGAAGCACTCCATGAGGACTCAGACGCAGAAAATGACTGAGAAGTGTGGCTTCTTCCGCTTCTGCGACGACTATTGGCAAGGTCCGCAAGTGTAGGGCCGACAGCAACTGACTCGAGTCGCGTTCTTGACGCCCACACGTATTCGTCGTAAATGCTCTGCGGCGGAGAATGTAGCGGTGAATTGAACTCGGCAACTGCAAACGAAGTGTCAAACCTCGAATAAGATGGGTGGTTCGCTGTTTCCGTCGCTTGATCTCTCACGCGCGCCGTTGTCTGTTGCTGCTGGTTCACGGCGAAATGGCGGCTCTCAACACATTCTTGAGGTTCTTCCTCCTTGTGTATAACGCCAACGACAGCATTTGTAGCTTTAAGAGAGTAAAAGTGTCTCTCTTTCTTCTCCAGCATCTCCTGAAACATCGTCAACACTGATTCCTCCCTTTGAGATGACCCCTCCTTCTGCCAATGGCGAGAGCGAGGTCGCTGGTGGCGCTCACGAGAGCGATCCACTACATCTTCAGCAATATCGGACCGGGACTGTCTTACGGGAGGATCTACAGCGACTGATTTAGCTGGACGATGGTATAGCATTCACCGCCACGGCGAGCTCTTCAAGAGTCATGCCACCGGCACTTCGTTTGTCACGCCCGTCGCACGATGAAACTTCGGACCCCCACTCTGAATCCCAGTCAAAATCATCACCACTCTCGTCACTTTCGTCCTCACAATCATGATACAACGTCTCTAGGTCCTCAAGAACGCGTCTAGCCACCTCCCGCTCGTGCTCGGCCGAAAGAGGCTCAGCAAACGTTTGGCCACGTTTCCCCATCACTCCTCCATTCTTGAGATCTTGCCCGGGGTCCCATGAGCCTCCGTAACTTGAACTCGAAGATCCTGACGACGAATCCCACCGCGTAGTGGAGACCATGCTACTGCGCAGCCTTGCCTCGAACAGGGAGTGACCCTTTGCTGACGACCTTGAAGTTGTCCTGTAACGGACAAGCGATCGGATTGGACGATTTAAACCTCGTTCGCTGCAGCGATTGGCGGAAAACAAAGAGCAAGTCTCAGATGACGCTGTCAATTTCACTGTCGATTGCGTCGTCGTCATGAGTTCCTCTGACGCTTCTAGCAACGCAGCTTCGCCATCGACCCCGCGACCTGTAATTTACCTCACGGGTGACTCGCTGACCCAGCGCGGGACGGACCTGGACAATGCCGGTTGGGCGACATTGATGCAGCATCGCTACAACCGCTCGGCCGATATCGTTTCTCGAGGACTGTCGGGCTACAACACCAAGTGCGTCTTGCTGCTTCCCGGACGCGATGCCATCTAATCTGCGCACTAACTAACTGGTGTTGTGGCCTCGACACCCTTTTTCCGACTGTAGGTGGTTCATTGAGTCTGCGTTGCCAGTGATCGAGCGCGAACTCTCCACCGAAGGACGTTCGCCGGCGCTGATCACTTTGTGGCTGGGCGCGAACGACGCTGCTCTCCCCGACAGCTACGCTGCTCGCCAGCATGTCCCTCTCGCGACGTACAAGAAGAACTTGGCCAAGATCGTCCGCACGTACCAGACTATTGCCCCCCAAGCCCAGATCCTGCTGATCACACCGCCTCACGTCGACGACGCCGTCCGGAAGTCACGCTCGTCCGATGGACGCGCTGAGCGCACGAACGCGACGGCAGGAGAATACGCGCAAGCGTGTGTGGAGGTTGCCGGTCAACTGACCGTGAACGTGCTGGACTTGCACTCGTTTTTCAACGCCATGCCGGAGAGCGAGCGTGCTGCGTGTTTGGACGATGGACTGCACTTCACCGCGAAGGGCAACCGCTTGGTGGACGAGCAGCTACAAGCGAAGATTCGTGACGCGTTCCCTGGCCTCGCCAAGCAGCTCGAAACGTGGCAACTTCCCGACTTTCGCGTGTGGATGGATGCGTAGCCCATTCAGGTCAACACCGTCCAACCTTCTTCCTCTGAGAGCATGACATCGCTTTAGTCCCCTTTGTCGTTCTCTCTCAGCGATGGCGTGAAGACTTCCGTCCTTAGATGCTATCATAATAGCCATACAGCCGAATGTGGTGCCACCGGCACTCCCGTGTTCTTGACCTCCATAAGCACTTGACTATTGAGCGTGTGGCAAACACTAACGTTAGTCACCAAATTATCGAACTGATAGCATTTCCCTGTGTAACCTTGAAACCATTTGCGCTGATACACAGAAACTGCGGGCCAGCGAACATCTCTGGTGCTAACGTGGCGATGAAGTCACGGTTTGTGAACCGCAGGAGCAGGCGCATACGCAGATCCACGAAATTGTGATTCACCTGTCGCAGGTTTGAGTTTTTAGGGTCATGAACTTCAAAAGACTCGCGTGTTGCTCTCGTCTGCGGATTGTCAACGCTCGCCCAAGGAGCATCTTGTTTTGCTCTACAAAGACAGTCTCTGCTTTGAGTGTGCTTCAAGCAGCGTGGATTGTCCTTCACGGCAACGACAACTATTAATGCTCTGCAGATCGGAACCACGTCTCGCAGAAGTCTCTCTAATTAGTACTACAGTAGTACGTAGTAATTACTCGATTAATCCTTCCGGTTACCACGAGAATTGCATAATCATGAAAGTGCCGGCAGACGACATGCAGCAGGGCTGCATGTGCATTACGGCCACCTCCAAGCGCCACAAGACATGCAGTGGAGACCACTCGACCAGCAGTTTGCAGCAAGCCTTGCTGTCTGCGTGGGTAACTTGCAGACCCCCGTTCGCGTGGATAAATCGGACCGATGCGCGGAAAGTGATCCCAGGCTTTGCTGTTCGACAGCCCTGATCAGAGATTCAGTCTAGAATTTGTACCCCGAGTTCGACAGCGCCACATTCTTTTCTGAGCCAACCATGCGCGTCGTCAACGTCTTCCTGCTGGCCGCGGCTGTTCTCGTCGCGAGCACCGAATTTACGTCCGCGACTCCCGAGACAACCCTGTTGAAGTCCAGAATTCTACGCAGCCACACGGCGCCTGCAGCTATCGATAACGCTGCCGGTGAAGAGAGGGACATCGAAGTGCAGATCCTCGACAAAATGCTTAGCGACCACGCGTACGCTAAGCAGACCTTCCGCAACTGGTTGCAGAATGGACAGAACAAGGAGGATATTGAGACGCTGCTGCAGCGCCAAGGCCTCCTGGACAAGTACAGCACCGTCGTCAAGCAGTACGGTGAGTACCTGGCGGTCCTCGGAGTCAAGTAGACTGCTGTAATAGCGTCGTTTGTGAGCTTACCATTGCCCTAATCTTGCATAATATGCACGTTCGATTCCCCAAATAATACTTTTTTAGTTTGATTAGAAAGCTACGACATACGTGCAGCATGAACGAGTGGGTCGATGTAACCTCATCTGCAAGCAACTCCAGCATATAAAACTTGTCGCGTGAAGAGCGGACAACAGCAGATTTAAGCGGCAGGGGTATCGATCTGGGCACCGTTCACCTCAGTCGCTTCAATCGCCTCGAGCTTGTCCGCTGGCGCAGCCTCCTTCTCCTTCGCAGACTCGTCAGCAGCTCCCTCCTTCTCCATCACATCAGCAGCCACTTCAACCACACCTGGCTTCTCCGCTTCCGTCTTCTCTTGCTCAGCTTCCACCACGATCTCCGTCTTCTCTGTTGGCACCACCCCCGCCTCTTCATTCGTTGACGCATCAACCTCCTCCTTCGTTTTTTCTGCTTCCAACTCCTCCGTCTTGGCCTTCTTGGCAACGTGTTCGTCATTTTCCTCCATTTCCTCCCGCTCCTGACGCTTCTTGGAGCCGTCATCGACCTCCGCCTCAACCACTCCCTCATTCTCTGCAGCTGCCTTGTCCACAGCTCCATTCGTCGCTTCCTCCACCACCGCGTCGTCCTCCTCGGGCGTCCCCTCCTGCCTGTTCGCCGTGTCGGGCGCCACCAATGCACGGATGAAGGCCTCCACCTTGTCGATCTTGGAGCTCGTGATGTCACCCAGGACCGCGCCCGCGTTGTACACTCGGAAGTGCGGGAAGCTGTCCACCTCCACCTCCTCGCACAGCGTCTCGAGCTGTTCGGCGCTCACTTGGACGAACTGCGCGCGCGTCTGCAGTTCGCCAGCCAGCGCCGCCACCTTGGGCGCCACCATTTTGCAGCCGCCGCACCAGGGCGCCGAGAAGCAGGCCACCACTGGCAGCTCCGTCTTGGCCACGGCGGCGTGGAACTCTTCGGCTGACGCGATCGCGATCATCTTCAACTGGCTCGGAACTTCTTGGACTTGAGCGGCACGCGGCAGGATGGAGAATGAGGCCAGACTTGACGAGTGCGGAAACTTGTCAGCTGACGGGCATACAAACTCCGAGTTTGTTTTTCGTCGACAGGCAACGATGCCCTTCAACGGCTTTTGGCGGGAAAGATCGGACCACACCACGAATACACCATTTTAGGTCAACCTATATCCTTTCTATGAATAGCTATAGATAGCTACATACAAAAAGGTACAGCCTAATTACCGGTAGAGTGTACAGCCTGAGCCGAGCGGTTGCCGCATTGTACGTGGGTGACGAGGAAACGCTCGCTGTTGGCGCCCTCCACGCAGCATGGACGTCGACGCTGACCCCGTGCGCGCCACACCTCCCGACGCCGACGCGCAGCCCAAATGCGGCAAGAAGCAGCTCGTGGTCTGCCGCATTGAAGCCCACAAGATCCAGAAGAGACTCTCGCCCAAGAAGAAGGCGCTGGACCCGCTGCGCTACCTGCCGGACGGCGGCAGCTTCTACGCGCTCTTCACTATCGCCGCGTACTTTGAAGCGGACAGCGACGGCGATGACCCCACGGAACGACGCCATGTCGTGCAACGGAGCTACAAACAATTCAGTACACTGCACTCGAGAGTACGGAGACGGAGGAGGGTTTAGTGACGTTTTCTGTGGCAACTGACTTGGGTATTGTGTGACGACTGTTTGTAGCTGTCGAAGACGTACCCCAAGTCCAATTTGCCGCGGGATTTGCCTACAATGCGCAAGAAGAGATACGATAACGAGTACATTGAGGAGAAGCGCAACGAGCTCACGGCGTATCTAGCGCAGCTGATGCTGATCCCGGAGGTGAAGGCATCCAATGTGCTGCGAGACTTTCTCGAGGCATCGACGGCTGTTTCCGATAGCAGTGACGACGAAGACGGACTTTTGGTGCCCTCGAGGATGTTGGAGGGACTGCCCGGGACCATTGTGACGGTGAGAGCGGGGCAGTCGTTCTCCGTGACGTTACCACTGAGTGCCGCGGGAGACGTGGCGTCGTGGCAGTTCACAACCAAAAAGCACAACATTGGATTCAGTGCCACGTTTGAGGACGAGATGATCCGCGCGTACTCGCGTGAAGGTGCAGATGTGAAACCTATCAAGGGTTTTTATCGCTGCACTGCCCCAGGTACATGCACGCTTACGTGGGATAACACGTACACGTGGAGCAAAGCGAAGGTGCTGATCTACTGGGCCGAGGTGGAGTCACAAAATGGGACGCCGCAGATGAATGGAAGTGCTTCTGTGGCATCTCAAGATGGAGTTGCGTCTGCTGATGAATCTGGGATTACAGGCAGTGGAGCGTCTGACGGCATAGATGTGGACAATCGCCGGATGGGCTTTATTGAGCATACCCGGAGCAACGCGATGCACCCTCGACGTCTCGTGAACTCGTCGATCTCACTCCTTTCAAAGCCGTTTGCGCATGGGAATGGGGGTAACGAAGATGGATCTACATCCGGAAAGAATCGACACCTGATACCTCGAAGATCGTCCGCACCTCCAAGTGAGAGACAAGCCCGGAACCGAGGTATGGCTCCAGGCAAAGTTGGGTCACTCATTATTCAGCGTAGTGTGAAGTTTCGCGGAAGAAACTGGTACCGCAAGTGGTTCGTGCTAGATCCGCGGAAGTGCATGTTGCGCTACTACGATTCCGAGGCTGCTGCTCGCCGAGGATTGTCGTTGGCCAAGCTGAACCTGAAAAACAAGCACGCCTCACTGGCTATCACCAGCAGTCTGAGCTTGGATGCAGCTCCCACGCCCTACACGTTTCTCATTCGCACTAAGAAGCATTGCTGGAAAATCTGTGCTCCGTCCCAAAGCGAGTACAACGAGTGGGAGAATGCCATATCTACAGCTATTCTGACGGCGCAGCTTTCGCGCCGTGGTCGGAACAGCAAGAAGGCCATGCTGAAGGCTGCACGATCAGCAGCAGTGCGAAAGGACTCACATTCCAGTGAATCTGGCGACGAGAGCTCCAAAGCAGACGCCGACTTGGACACCAACGGAAGTGCCATGGCGACCATGAATTCGACCCTCGATCCAAACAGGCCACTCAGCCCCATTGAGGAGTCGGACGACGACGACGATTTTGACACTAAAGAGGATGGCGACTCGGACGACGATGATGACGATGAGTCTGAATCGGACTCGGACGATGAATTACACGAAGACGATGACATCGAGGAGGTGCCAGGAGTTATGCCAACCCGAGAACTGATAGACATTCAACCTACGGCCAATGGAAGCCTACCAGATCTGCAAAATCTCCCACTGGAATGGAAGCTCGGACTTGCAGCCGTGCTGAACGTGGCGCTTTTGTCGGTGCGCTCGGCTCCTGCAGTGGTGATTGTGCTAGTGCTGTTTATCATGGATTGGTACCTGCTACTCAAGTACATGAAGGACGCGGCAGATGACGAGCTGGGCCCTTCGTCATCGACGAAAGCCAAGACTGAATAATTTAAAGCGAGTAATGTGAGAGCTTTTTGTGCACCGATCGACGAGCATTAATTGTTTCCCAATTCTGGGTTTCTGGCTGTCAGCGTGAGGTAGTCCGGGTGTTCCCAGGTGTCGAAACGCTTAGCCAGCGCTGGAAAGTGAAGCTCAATAGCGGCAAGAACCTTTTCAAAGACGAAAGCATTCCCCTTGGCATTGAAATGCAGGCCATCGTATTGACAGACAAGGCGCTGCTCCTCGGCCAATTTGTGCATGGCACCATGAAGATCTAGCACCGATACCCCCAACTGCTGCGCTTCCTCAAGGCAAGCGTGGGCATATTCAGCAGTTCCAGCATTGGAGAAGTCCAACTTTCCATCAGCCGATAGCTCCAGTCGTACCAAATCGTTCACTGCAGGTGGGGTGATCAGCAAGATGGCAGCTTCTGGGGCTTCTTCTTGAACGGCCTGCACAATTCTGCGAAGATTGACTCGATACTGTGCAATTGGCACGTGCAGTGCAGCTTCGAATCCCGATAGCAGTGCCGAGTCGTTGCCACCAAGCCACAACGTCATGAGCGCTGGAGGCTCCGACCACGCGGCCAGGTCTCTCTTGATACTCGGGAGAGCATGCTGGACAAAAACCTCCGTGTTATAGCCGTAGAGGCCACGCACCACAACATCGGCAGATCGAGTGTAGCGGTGCTGCAATTGGCACACCCAGCCTCCCAGCCTCGGGTCTGTGCCTTCTTCGGTTAGCGAGTCCCCAAACAGCAGCAACCTCGGTCGTGAGGACATTCGTGGCGAAATGGAGGACACACGACGACCCAACACCGACGAGAGGAGACCGCGGCGCATCAGCATGGCGAGATCTGCGGCTAAGGAGGATTTGTCGCGAGGCGGGAATAAGCAGGACACCCGGATCAAGTCTTGGATTGTTCATGAAATTCCTAGTGCTGGAGAATACGCTGTCGCGTCTACTCAATGGGAATCGGTTTGCACGAGATTTCCGGTCAGTTATCTTGCGAATTTGGTCGTGCACCACCTTGTTGGTGCTTGACTGCAATCAGCCACGACAGGAGTCTTCAAACAGCAGACAAAACCACAAGAAGAGCTTCTGTCAACGCGTATTCTAGAGTACAAGATGTTTTCATGCCCTTCTGAGCTCCGACTTGGTGCTGTTCGCATTGTCTGGCGTCCAGGGGTCCAGCTCGAGCCACTTTTCGTAACTTGGAATCTGCCACCGCTCGAGCTTGTGCGAGATGTTTGGGAAGTCGGCGTCAATCTTCTGGAGGAGCTGCTGGTACATGAAGTTGTTGCCTCTCATGTTGAGGTGCAGGCCGTCCTCGAGGATGTTCTTGCGGTCCCACTCGGTCATATTGTTAAAGTAAGTGTGCAAGTCGAGCACGGGGAGTCCCAAGCTGCTCGCTGTGTCCACGCAGGCCCGCGCGTAGTTGCCAGCCATTTCGTTGGAGTGGGCGACCAAACCTTTCTTGGCGCCCTTGTATCTCCTGGCATTTCTTTCTTGAACGTGGTCGTCAACGCACGGCGGGGTAATGAGCAAGATGCTGGCATCGGGTGCCATTCCCCGGAAAGCATCCACCAGCTTGACGAGGTTTTCCTTGTACGCGTCAATGGGGACGTGCTGTGCTGGACTGCTTCCGTTTGGCAATGCAGCGTCGTTGGCACCCAGCCAAATCGTGATGAAAGCTGGCATGTAGATGCCGCTGGCAATTTCACCCTGGATCATCGGCACAGAGTACTTCAGGTACCATCTAAGCAGACAACACGAGATGGTCATCCGATACCCAAAGCTCCAGTATACCAGCATCAATTCCAAACCTGGTGTTGTAGCCTGACAGCCCGCGGGGCACGACGTTAACAGATCGCCTGTAGTCGTTCTGTAGCAAGGCGACCCAGCCATTCGTCTTGGGGATCGTGCCCTTCTCGGTCAGGGAGTCTCCCACGAGCAAGAACACGGGGCGAAGTCGAGGACGGGTGCTGGTTCTCATCAGAATGGCCTCCCACGCCCCGAACGACCACGCGGTGTATGCCGCCAGCGCAAAAAACATCAGCAGGCCGCGCTTGGTCTTGAAGGACACACTATGGACGGGTGGCATTGGCGCTGGCGACGGAGCCTTCGGTGTTACCGGAGAAGCGATCATGACTATTAAATCAGAGCGTCTCGGACTGAGGGAATTTCAGCAGTGAACGGCACTGGTTCACCATCACTAGAGAGGTTCGGGATTGTCATCGGGCCGCAAACACAAGCAGGTGGCCTCGTCAATCAACGATCTCGCATTTACGCCACGTCAGTGAGCGGTCGTGAGGACAGGAGAAATCTGTGGTCAATACGTGTTCTATGGTAATATAAGTTAACTGTACGATCAGTGGTCTCGGAGACTGCGCGTGTTGTTGCTGGTATCGTCGGGCACCCACGGGTCGCTCTCGACCAGCCTGTTAAAGTTTGGGAGCTGCCAGCGCTCGAGTTTGCGCACCACGTCGGGGAACTCGGCCTTGACCTTGTCCAGGAGCTGGTCGTACATGAGCTTGTTGCCTCTCGTGTTCAGGTGCAGTCCGTCCTCCAGCAAGTTGTTGCGTTTCCACCGCGGCATGTCGTTAAAGTATGTGTACAGGTCAACCACGGGGAGTCCCAATTTGCGCGCCGTTTGCACACAAGCCGCCGCATACTTCCCCGCCATTTCGTTGGTGCGGTCGATCACCCCCTTCATATTGCCCTTGTGCTGTCTGGCACGGCGGTGCCTCGCATTGTCGTCCACGTGGGGTGGAGTAATTAGCACAATTCTGGCATCTGGGGCCAGATTCTGGAACTCCCGGACGATCTCGACCAGATTCTGCTGGTACCGGTCAAGGGGCACATGTTGCTCTGGGCTGCTGCCCGCAGGTAAGGCGGCGTCATTGGCTCCGAGCCATAACGTGATGAGAGCGGGAGTGTACGAGCCGCTGAGGATCTCGCCGCGCAGCACGGGCATGGCGTACTTGAGGTACCAGCGCGTGTTGTAGCCCGAGAGGCCGCGGGGCACCACGTTGGCCGAGCGCGTGTACTCGTTCTGCAGGAGGGTGACCCAGCCATTGGCCTTGGGGTTCGTGCCCTTCTCAGTGAGCGAGTCGCCGGCCAGCAGCAGCACGGGACGCAGCCGCGGACGCAAACCGCTCTCGATCAGGAGCTCCTCCCACGCGCCCAGCGACCACGCGACGTACGCGGCCAAAGCGAAGCAGGCCAGCAGCGCGCGCTTGGTCTTGAGGGACAGCGGCGCGACGGAGATGGAGGCGGAAGGCTTGGGCTTGATGGGCGCGCGGATCATGGCGGGATTTCGGCAGTGAGAGGCGCCATCGAACCGTCGGAGTCTTGGAATGATGCCTCGGGAGCCGCGGATGGACTGGACAAGATAATCATCAGGAGTTTTAATCAGGGTGACATGGTTGCTATTCGGGGTGATTGTCGGATTTACACTCCAGTTTCACGATGTTGGGGGTCGGCTTGGTGTGACACTTTCGATGCAGCAGGAATCGTTTCCATGTTGTTGCCTTTTTTGCAGTCGAGTGGTGGCCATTTTGCAGACCGCTCCACTTCAAGCCTTTCCGACCTATCTCAACAAGGTGTACCTACGTGCGTTACATTCTTGCACTGCTTTCCGTGCCTGCCAGGAGTTCCTCGAAGAAAACTGGATTTACACCGGATACGGCTCGGGTTGCTCATGGCTTCGCGTGATTCGGTTCAAGGACTCACGTCGCGTCAACTATCGTAGCCATTCGACGGTCATGGGAGTCGATCCCAATTGGGGATCTCCCAGACCTTCAGGCGAGACGCCAGCGCTGGAAACGCGGCTTCAACCTTCGCGCGCAGCAGCCCCGCCATCAATTGATTGCCCCACGCCGACAAGTGCAGCCCGTCCTCGAGACACCTCGTGCGCTCGCGCGCTGGCATAGAGCTAAACAGGCTGTACAAATCCAACACGGGCAGGTCCAGCTTTTTGGCCGTCTCCACGCACACCCGCGCGTACACGCCCGCCATGGCGGTCGATCGATCGAGACGCCCGGTCTTGGAACGCTGCCGCCGAGCTGCGTCGTCTACGTGTGGAGGTGTGATTACGAGGATGCCGGCACCCGGAGCGCTCGCCCTTAAAATGTTGATAATCGCCTCGAGGTTGGTGGCGTAAATATCCACTGGGACGTGTTGCCGCGCTGACGGTCCGTCTGCAAGAGCAGCGTCGTTTGCTCCCAGCCACAGCGTGATGAGGGACGGGGAAATGCGGTCACTCGACAACTCGCGCTTGATGACGGGCAGCGCGTACTCGATGAACCACCTGTCAACGAAGTTCTCAAAGTTATCGGATACCTTCGCAATGATCAATCGTTTCAAGTCTACCTGGTGTTATAGCCTGAAAGCCCACGAGGCAAGATGTCCGCCGAGCGCTGGTAGCGATTCTGCAGCAGTGTCACCCATCCAGACTTGTCCGGATTGACGCCGTGCTCCGTGAGGGAGTCGCCTATCAGCAGCAGCACCGGCCGGGTCTGAGCGGGGCCGCCGCGGATCACACGGAGAGCCTGATCCCAAGCCCCAAGGTATGACGCCAAGCAGACGGCAGCTACGGTGACAGCAACCGGCACGAGGCGGCGCAGCGTGACACGCGTAGATGCCATCAGACGCAGGAATGAAAATGGGAAACCGGTAGGGAACCGGTGGGGGGAGCGCGTCAAAGCAAAGGAGAGAATCACACGCGCGGCGTGCACAATTCCGCTGTAGAACGGTTAACATCTTATAGGATAGCATTCGCTGGGGTGGCTAAAACGATGCCATGCTCTCAGAGGAAGAAGGTTGGACGGTGTTGACCTGAATGGTCTACGCATCCATCCACACGTGAAAGTCGGGGAGTTGCCACGTTTCGAGCTGCTTGACGAGGCCAGGGAACGCGTCACGAATCTTCGCTTGTAGCTGCTCGTCCACCAAGCGGTTGCCCTTCGCGGTGAAGTGCAGTCCGTCGTCCAAACACGCAGCACGCTCGCTCTCCGGCATGGCGTTGAAAAACGAGTGCAAGTCCAGCACGTTCACGTTCAGTTGACCGGCAACCTCCACACACGCTTGCGCGTATTCTCCTGCCGTCGCGTTCGTGCGCTCAGCGCGTCCATCGGACGAGCGTGACTTCCGGACGGCGTCGTCGACGTGAGGCGGTGTGATCAGCAGGATCTGGGCTTGGGGGGCAATAGTCTGGTACGTGCGGACGATCTTGGCCAAGTTCTTCTTGTACGTCGCGAGAGGGACATGCTGGCGAGCAGCGTAGCTGTCGGGGAGAGCAGCGTCGTTCGCGCCCAGCCACAAAGTGATCAGCGACGGCGAGCGTCCTTCAGTGGAGAGTTCGCGCTCGATCACTGGCAACGCAGACTCAATGAACCACCTACAGTCGGAAAAAGGGTGTCGAGGCCACAACACCAGTTAGTTAGTGCGCAGATTAGATGGCATCGCGTCCGGGAAGCAGCAAGACGCACTTGGTGTTGTAGCCCGACAGTCCTCGAGAAACGATATCGGCCGAGCGGTTGTAGCGATGCTGCATCAATGTCGCCCAACCGGCATTGTCCAGGTCCGTCCCGCGCTGGGTCAGCGAGTCACCCGTGAGGTAAATTACAGGTCGCGGGGTCGATGGCGAAGCTGCGTTGCTAGAAGCGTCAGAGGAACTCATGACGACGACGCAATCGACAGTGAAATTGACAGCGTCATCTGAGACTTGCTCTTTGTTTTCCGCCAATCGCTGCAGCGAACGAGGTTTAAATCGTCCAATCCGATCGCTTGTCCGTTACAGGACAACTTCAAGGTCGTCAGCAAAGGGTCACTCCCTGTTCGAGGCAAGGCTGCGCAGTAGCATGGTCTCCACTACGCGGTGGGATTCGTCGTCAGGATCTTCGAGTTCAAGTTACGGAGGCTCATGGGACCCCGGGCAAGATCTCAAGAATGGAGGAGTGATGGGGAAACGTGGCCAAACGTTTGCTGAGCCTCTTTCGGCCGAGCACGAGCGGGAGGTGGCTAGACGCGTTCTTGAGGACCTAGAGACGTTGTATCATGATTGTGAGGACGAAAGTGACGAGAGTGGTGATGATTTTGACTGGGATTCAGAGTGGGGGTCCGAAGTTTCATCGTGCGACGGGCGTGACAAACGAAGTGCCGGTGGCATGACTCTTGAAGAGCTCGCCGTGGCGGTGAATGCTGCAATCGAATACCATCGTCCAGCTAAATCAGTCGCTGTAGATCCTCCCGTAAGACAGTCCCGGTCCGATATTGCTGAAGATGTAGTGGATCGCTCTCGTGAGCGCCACCAGCGACCTCGCTCTCGCCATTGGCAGAAGGAGGCGTCCAAGGGGTCATCTCAAAGGGAGGAATCAGTGTTGACGATGTTTCAGGAGATGCTGGAGAAGAAAGAGAGACACTTTTACTCTCTTAAAGCTACAAATGCTGTCGTTGGCGTTATACACAAGGAGGAAGAACCTCAAGAATGTGTTGAGAGCCGCCATTTCGCCGTGAACCAGCAGCAACAGACAACGGCGCGCGTGAGAGATCAAGCAACGGAAACAGCGAACCACCCATCCTATTCGAGGTTTGACACTTCGTTTGCAGTTGCCGAGTTCAATTCACCGCTACATTCTCCGCCGCAGAGCATTTACGACGAATACGTGTGGGCGTCAAGAACGCGACTCGAGTCAGTTGCTGTCGGCCCTACACTTGCGGACCTTGCCAATAGTCGTCGCAGAAGCGGAAGAAGCCACACTTCTCAGTCATTTTCTGCGTCTGAGTCCCCATGGAGTGCTTCGTCGTCCTCTTCACGCTCTTCAGTAGCTGGTGACTCGATTCGGTCTTCCCGGCCATCGACCAGTAGCAGACGAAGTCCTAGGAGCAGTATCAGCCACTGCACCAACGGCAGTAGCAGCACTCGCAATAGCAAAAGAAGCGGAAACAGCATGTCATCTATCAGTAGAAACAGTAGCAGCTATGAAGGTCAAACCCAAGAAATTCGCGCAGAAAGGGACTTGTCGATTCAAGAAACGAAGCCAAAGGACGGACAACTTGCTTCGGTCGGTGAAATCGAGCGTGACAACATTCTTCCAGCTGAAGTATCGCCTGAGTCCGAAGATTCGGCACAAGTTCCAAAGAGCCCCACACCCGTGAATTGGGAGCTAGACCTCTCCAACTTTGCCTTCTAAACCACTACAATTCTCTTTGTTGCACATTTGTTGTTGAATGATCGGACCGAGCAATATGTGGTGGTACAATCCAGTGCCTCCAATGCAGTGAAGAATGTATCAGTTGACAATTGCGCCAGTGTGCAGTGCTTTAGCCCAAAACTCTCTATGTTATTTACTGCAGACGAACGATTTCAACAACGGCAAACTTGTCGCTCTCATCGATCGCAGCCTTGAACTCTTTCTTGAGCACTTTCTCGCTCTTGGAGGACAGTTGCTTCTCCTGAATCTGTTTGAGGACCTGCTCACGCAGCGTGCCCATCTCCAGCTCCTTTCCAGCGCTCTTCAGCGCCGACTTGATCAGTTTACTCCACTTGATCGGCTTGTCCTCTGTCTTGGTCTTCTTACTAGCAGTAGCAACCTCGTCCGTCTCCGTCTCCACTGGCCGCTTCTTGCTCGCATTCTCCTCGTTCTCAGCCGGAGCTGAGGCCTTGAAGGCCGTCTCGTAGATGGTCCAGGCGCGTTCAACAAGCGTCGCGTCGCGCAGCGCGAGGCTGTTAGTGACGAAGTTGACGAACTTGTTCTTTTTGCGGGGCACGTTGTCGTAGCCAGCGACGCGCGTGAGCACGTCCTGCACCTTGCGGTCCTCGGGGCACGTGGCAGACTGCACGACGTCCATCCAGCGCTCCTGCGGCGTCTGCTTCTTGCCGCTCTTGCTCTTGCTCTTGTCGCCCTGGAACAGACTCTTCTCGTACTTCTCGGCCTCCGAGATGCAGCTCGTGTGCGCCGCGTAGTCGTTGCCCTCGAACACGACGCTGCAGTCCACGCAGCTCACGGCCCAGCAGTTGCGGCAGCGCCCGGCGTGCGCGTCCACCTTGTTCTTCTTGAGCGTCTCATTGCAGCCCTCGCACACAAAGAACACCATCCTGTCTGTGTGTCAAGTCGTCTAGTGCCTTTCAAGCGTCGCCAGTCAACGCGATTGGCGCGCACTTCTTACCGTATTATTTTCCAGTACTGTAATACATTCCGATCCCCGTGATTGGCTTATATTGTGTATTAAAATGTTCCAGTTGAGTGACGTGCTCGGTTAGTGACCACTTCAACCTCACGTCAGGTTCTGACGTGGGCTGGACCATCGGAATCGACTTCAGAAACCACTCGACAAACCGCTCATTGATCATGAGCAAGTACGCGCACCTGCTGCAGCCGCTGGACCTGGGCTTCACACAGCTCAAGAACCGCGTGCTCATGGGCTCCATGCACACGGGGCTGGAGGAGGGCAAGTCGCTCACGCGTCTCGCCGCCTTTTTCGCCGAAAGGTCCGATGTGTCATACCCTCGTTGCGAGCCGGCATATCTAACCATTTTAATGCAAATTGTGCAGAGCGAAGGGCAATGTGGGTCTTATTGTGACCGGAGGCATAGCACCCAATCGAGCTGGACGAGTGAGTCCGTTGGCAGCCAAACTGACCACGCAGGGCGAGGTGAACGCGCACAAGGAAGTGACAAAGGCCGTGCACGACAACGACGGCAAGATTGCCATGCAGATCTTGCACAGCGGACGTTACGGCTACCACCCGTTCAATGTGGCACCGTCCCCTATCAAGGCACCCATCGGCTGGTTCACTCCACGCGAACTGTCGAGCTCTGCAGTGGAGAGCACGATTCGGGACTATGCCAGTTGCGCGGCACGTGCACGTGAAGCAGGTTATGATGGAGTGGAGATCATGGGGTCTGAGGGCTACCTGATCAACCAGTTCATTGTGGAGCACACCAACAAACGTAAGGACCAGTGGGGTGGGCCGTACGAGAACCGCATTCGCTTCCCCGTGGAAATTGTCAAGGCGGTGCGTGCAGCAGTAGGCAAAGACTTCATCATCATCTTCCGTTTGTCGATGCTGGATCTGGTCGAGAAGGGAAGCACGTGGGATGAGATTGTCCTGCTCGCCAAGCAGATCGAGGCTGCGGGCGCGACGATCATCAACACGGGTATTGGCTGGCATGAGGCCCGCATCCCGACGATCGCGACGAGCGTACCGCGCGGCGGGTTTTCGTGGGTTACCCAGAAGATGAAGGGTGAGATCTCCATCCCGCTTATTACGACGAACCGGATCAACATGCCCGATGTGGCCGAGCAAATTATCGCCGAAGGACGCGCAGGTAAGTTGATCTTGAAAGGACTTGTTGGTAGTTGAAAGTCTAACGTGCCTAATGCTGGTCTACAGACATGGTATCGATGGCACGACCCTTCCTTGCCGACCCAGAGTTTGTGCTGAAGACGGAAGAAGGGCGAGTGGACGAAATCAACACGTGCATTGGCTGCAACCAGGCGTGTCTGGATCACACGTTCAAGGGCATCACGGCCAGTTGCCTTGTGAACCCCCGCTCGGGCTACGAAACCTTGTTGAACTACACGCCAACGGATGGTGCGTCATTTACTCATCGGATCTTGCTACAAGTCATTTCTAATTTACTCTTCACTGTGCAGATGTACAGCGTGTGGCGGTGGTGGGCGCTGGACCAGCCGGCTTGTCATTTTCAACTGCAGCAGCAATGCGAGGCCACGAGGTGACCTTGTTCGACCAGGCAGAGGCTATTGGTGGCCAGTTTAATATGGCGAAGACCATTCCGGGCAAGGAGGAGTTCTACGAGACGCTCCGCTACTTTGAAAAGCAGCTAAAGCTGAAGGGCGTAAACGTGAAACTTGGACAGCGTGTGGGAGTTGCGGATTTGGCGTCGGGGGCGTTTGACAAGGTGGTCATCTCAACGGGCGTACTGCCGCGCGCACTCAAGATCCCTGGTGCGGACCACCCAAAGGTGCTGAGCTACATTGACGTTCTCAAGAAAAAAGCTCCCGTTGGAAAGAAGGTGGCGATCATCGGTGCCGGCGGCATCGGATTTGACGTGGCCGAGTTTATCACTCACGTGGGCGAGTCTACGAGCTCGAGCGTGGATGCCTTTGCTCGTGAGTGGGGCATCGACACCACCAATTCGGTGCGCGGAGGCGTTGCTGGCATCAAATCCAGTATCCCACCACCACCGCGTGAGGTCTACCTGATGCAGCGAAAGTCCACAAAGCACGGCAAGGATCTGGGAAAGACAACGGGTTGGATCCACAGGTTATCACTGAAGCACCGCGATGTGAAGATGATCGGTGGCGTGTCGTACGACAAGGTTGACGGTGCAGGACTGCACTACACTGATAAGAAGGGCAAGAAGCACGTGCTGGATGTGGATAATGTGATTGTTTGCGCTGGTCAAGTGCCACTACGCGAGCTCGAGAAGCCGCTTCAGGAGAAGGGCGTCACGGTCTTCCGTATCGGCGGCGCTGACGAGGCTGGCGAGCTGGATGCAAAGCGTGCAATTGACCAGGGTGCCCGTCTGGCCGCTAAGATTGAGACTGCCAAACCTGGAGACCCACTGGAAGCGGAGCCTACTCTGTCGGCGAAGGTTTTCGAGTTCCTGGGCAAGTTCCAAAAGTAAACAACACGCCTAGGAGCTGGGTCGTGGATTTTATAGTACTTCGAGGTAGTCGTTATTATGAATCACGTTCAAAGGAAAGTATGGCGACAGCTGCATGAAGCCTTTATCTGCTCCTCTTTGGCTGGCGGCCCACTTCACTCGGTTTTTTGCCGTTTGGCTTGGCTCAGCTCGTCAAAGAAATGCTGGATGTCCTCTTTGCGCACCGTCTTGCCTGCAGCTGCGAACCCTGCGAGATACTGCTGCAGATTGTTTTTCATGAGGCTGTAGCCCATGGCAACTTCAACTTGCTGCTCGTGCGTAAGTTTGTTAGCAAACGCACGTTGGGCAACTTCCTCGTCAGAAGCAGTTTTCTTCTCTCTTGCGCTGGCTTCGTATACGTGCAAGGAGTCCTCGGGGTCCAAGAGGAACGCGATGCCATGCTTTTCGAACAGTGCGACGCACGATGAGCAATGACACAGCTCATTGCGCCATTCACTTGACCAGAAAGTAGGCCGCAGAGCTGTTGTACCGTCCGTCTCCAGTTGCTTCTGCTTGGCCTTAAGCACACACTCAACTGTGTCTGTCTGCTCTTTCTCGGAGGCATCTCCTTCCTCCGCGTCCGGACTCTCCACAGTGTACGCCAAGAGGAACGGGTGCTTGTTCATGCACTCGAGACAGATGAGTTCGTCGAAGCTTTCAGGCGAGACTGTGTTTCCCAAGTCATCCTCCGCAGACTGCTCCGTCTCAACTGGCCCCTCACCAGCAGCCTCGCTGCTTGCACATTTCTCTTCCACACCACTGGAAATGTGCTCCTCGTGCAGCCAGTCCTCACAGATGACACACTGCACCATGACCTCCGACGTCGTCCGCTCCGGGTCCGGGTACGGGCGGTGGCAATTGCAGTACAGTCCTCCATAGTTCTGCGAGTACGTGTTGCGTGGGTTGGTCGGCGCCTTGTCTGCTTCCAGTTTGCATGGGTTCGCTACAGCAACAAATAACCCAAAGCACATTTAGTAACATGACAATTTCACGCAGCACACTTGTCAACCACCCACTTGTTGGGAACTTTGCATTGCCGCAGTCGCAGCGGAACCCGCGCTTGGTGTAGAGCTCCATGAGCTCGTGGTCCTGATGGCAGTTGTACGTGCAGGCGAGACATACGCCCGCCCGGGCCTCGGGCTTCTCCAAGGCGTCCGGAGTGCACGTTATGCAGGCGTAGACTGCCTGGCGCAGGGAGCCCATCGGGTAGCTGCAGTGCGTGTCACTGGCGTCGCCCAGCACCGCGTCCGCCGTCTCCGTCATCTGCTCATTGTGTTTGAGCACCTCCGAGAGCGTCACCACCTCCTCCTCCTCTCCATTCTGCTGTTCTTCTTCGCGGTCTCGTTTCACCCCCGTCATTTGCGCAGCTTCCGTCGCAGGCGTCGTAGCGTCCATGATGGATCAAAAAGTGAAAGTCAAGCTGCTCTAAAAAAAGCGTGTCCAAAATTAGACGGGATATTCTAAAATTAGAATGGTTTGTGGGCTAAAGTATGAATGAATTCTAATCTAAATTTAGAGTGATCCAGATTTTAAATCTGAAAAAGTGAATAAAACACCTACATTTGTGTGGTCCAGGCATCAACGTGGTGTATTTGTTTTACGTGCGCCACACCGTCCAGGTGGTGGCGGTAGACGATGTAAATTTTTTGCCCCGGGCGGCCATAGTACCCAGGTACAGTAACTATTGCCACCCTCCAGGTGGTGGCGGTAGACGCGTCGAAATTTTGCCCACTTTTCGGATTTTGCTGTATTAATTGGCTCGGGAATTCGAAAGTGGGCAACTTATCCTCGACTCGAGGATCAGTTGCCCACTTTGCGACATTCCGAGCCATTTAAACAGCTGCGTCGAGGATCGGCCTTTCCGAGCCATTATTATTTCACATTTGTTTTTTTCCTTTATTATAAGCTATGGAGAGGCTGTGGTTCTCGTACAGTTAATATATAAAATAACACGTTCCACTTCCGTTTTTCCTAGCACGTCAAATGTACACTGCTTCGCGACGCGTCGTGCCGAATCCCAACAGGACGCAAAGCCCGCTGCCCCAAGAAACGCCGTCCGCGACTAACCCCAGCAGAGAAGTCACAAACTGCAGTTGTAGACTACTGGTTTTCTCGCGACGAAGCTGCACCTCAGAAGCTCATTGATTTGCTCGACGGCGCAGAGACCTCCGTAGATATCGCTATGTTCATCTTGTCGCATCCGGAACTGACCGACGCTATCATCCGTGCCTCCCAGCGTGTCACGGTTCGTGTTCTCGTTGATCGGGCACAAAAGTCACCGAGAAAAGCTCAGCAATGATAAAAAAAACTGGTTGAAAACGGGGTCAACGTATATCACGCAGGCCCCAAACTCATGCACTGGAAGGTAGCGATTATCGATGGAACCGTGTTGACGATGGGAAGCTGCAATTGGAGTGTGGGGGGAATGACGTTGAATTGGGAACATACTGTTGTATTGCGTGGTCCTATTGTTGGAGCACACGCCGTTGAGTTTGACGAACACATGTGGTCTTTTGCCGTGCAAAACAACTGGAAAGTTGAGATAGATAGAGCCGCGGTAATTTTCATCTGTAGCGTCAAGCGAAGCAGCGTGTTTTCCGGACCGGCAGTTTATTTTACAAGGCACGGGCAACTACAGCACGGTCGCGATCGATGGAGCCCGCCACGCAGAGAGATCTTTGAGAGGCGCACGGGTCAGGCGCATCTTGATCCCTATCAAGCGTGAGTTCGAGCTGCTCTGGGAAGAAGGACGGGTGCTTCCATGGGCCTCGAAGAATTCTGCTAGCTTCGTGTACTTTGGGGAAACCCTAGACGAAACGATGTATCACCCGGGAGAGGAGGACGACGACGAGGAAGAAACGAAAATGAACCCCCCGGGAGAGCAGGACGAGAACGTTGTTAATGTGTATGATGTGGTTGAACGTGACGTGTTTGACCGTGGTGGGTGCACGTGCTTCTTCATCAAGAACCAAGTGAACGCGTCGCAATTGGTGGAGGAGATCTTCGCCAGCGTGTCGCGCGCCTGCGAGTCGTTTGTGGCTGCGCTCACGCACATGAGCGTCGATGTTGCATGCCCGAACGAAAGGCCAAGACTCTTCTGAACACTGTATCTCGGAAGATGGGCGAGATTAAAGACGGCAATGCTCATTGAGCATTGCTCAAGGACGAGGTTTTGCTGGCGCAGCTTGCAGCAGCCCGCACGGAGCGCTCAGAGCCGGACTACGACGATTTCCTGGATGAGGTGAAGCATGCAGTATGGGTTCTGGTCGGCAACGCCTTCCTTCTGCTGGAGCACCCAGGTCCATAAACTCATTTTCTGACTAAGGACAATGGTGGTCCTTCAGAGCCCAAGATAATCTCATGATAGGAGCGCGATGCGACGGCGGTACTCTCTGTAATGATGCAGAGTATGCATCTACTATAGATGACCATGTGTTACCCTCCTAACCTAGAGTGTTGCGTGTATTCACATCGCCTCGGATGTTGGGCAGGTGGAGGAGCCTGATTAAAATAGGCAGCGACTTCAGGCATTAATTAAGGGCACGCGACCGAGGGAGGGACAGTGTACATGTTCGACGCCAGCACCGTATCTCATGAGGGACATCAGCAATGGACGGCACCACCCTATCGCTCCCGATGAAAGATAACGTGCTGTTCATTGCCTACGCGCTTAAATATTCTAGTGTACACAAGACAGAGGCGGCCCAACTGATTAGAAGCGCACTATCAGCTGGGTATGAGCGAGAGCGTAGTAATACCGCGAATCGGCTCGTTTAGACTGGCGTTGAGCGCAATGCTGGCCACAGCTGCAGAGCAACAACTTGTAATCAGCAGTACGAGGAGCGGGACGATAAGGAAAATTGCAACCGCGAGGGCAAGTCCGAAACTGCAAGCTTCCAGTTCGGGGTCGGTAGATCGCGTCTGTCGTCTGAGAGAATTGCGCGTGGCTGCGGCGGCTGGGTACCACGTATTGGACGATTATTGGAGTCGAAAAACTCGCTAAGAGTTTCGTTATCCCTCGAGTCGAAGAAGTCATCGGAATCCATAACGAGATAGTTGGCAACGGGTCGGGAGGTCACCGTCGGCAATCCGTGGCAACTCATGCCTTTCCATCTTGTAGCACATCTCAACGGGGTCCATCGAGCAACGTCGAACCATACTGTGGTAACCACAGCTATAAATCCCTGCGTGACCAGCACGACAACCAGCGTATGGGTAATGATCGTGGTCTTTGCTGCCTTACTCACCGCAAAGTCTTCACTGTCATAGACCCAGTCGAACTTATACCGATGATGGTACGCGCGCACAGTCACCACGTCTATTGAAAACACCGCCACGGACAGTAAACACACCACGTAAATCACAGTCGCTCTCAAGATGCGCTTGGCCACGAGCTTGGCTCTCAACCGAAACGGGATGCCTCGCGTGAAGCAGTCGAGACATCCGTTTGGTGCTGTATCGTTGCAGAATGCCGAGCAATTGATGGCTGCGTCGAAACCACAGAGCACCGACACGAGGAACGTTACCACCACGAAGTCTTGTACGATCCCTAGCAGTACTCCATACACCCGGGTAGCCGTCGAGTTTTCGTCAGGTGTCATCGATGCCTTTACTAGATCGCCGAGGTTACTCAATCGGTACACCATATTGATGTCCGAAGCCATTCAGTCGGTGGCAGGAAAATTAACGCCACCGAACGAACATTTCGCGGCACGGAAATTCGCGGGCGGCTCCCCCGCCGCACGATTCAGTCTCTTTGAACGGCCAGAACCAGTCGAGAAGCCCCTTCCGCCACCATGACCAAAGAGTACACGCTGGACGAGATTCGCCGCCTGGCCGACACCAACCCGGAGAAGCTGGCGCAGGAGTACCAGGCCTCGCGCGCCGCCACCGCCAACCTCGTGGACCGCGCCCGTGCCGGCATCGCCGCGCGCTCGGCCAACCCGCCCACCAACAAGTTCAACGCCTGGGCGCAGGGCTACGGCAACCGCTTCATCTACAACGGCAGCATCAAGCCACTCGCGCACATGATGCTCATCGTGGGCGCCGCTGGCGTCGCCGTCGAGTACTGGTGCCACCACCGTACGTTGCTTTTATCAAGTTTGACAGATTGGTTGTGGACTGACGAGATATCTTTAATTTTGTTATTACTTTGAAGGACACGCGTTCGCTGAGAAGAAGGAAGAGCACCACTAAGTGGACACTCTGGTCTTCTAGCACCTGCGTCTTGTGATGCTGACTCAAAGATCCGAGTTTTTTTAACAAAAGGCGACGGAGGACGGCTGCTTTTCTTCTTCTTAAAGGACGGGAGGGACGTCACGGGAAGGCAACTTACTGAGCAGGGAGGCGTGATGAGATGGAGCCAGCGAAGCCTAGCGAGCTAGCCACAACTCGTGAGTGAAAAATGATGCGGCGCGTAAATAAGAACCCCCACGCCTGAGGCAAAATCCAAAACATGAGAGCGCGACCGCAAGTGCTGTGGCTGTGTTGTGTCATTCTTGACTGGTTCCTCTATCTCTCAAAACTCTAGCAGTGCAGACAAGACTCACTTCAGCTGCCTCTCTAGGTTAAACGGATCTGCGCCGGCCTCTCTTGCTGTTTTAACGTTTTGCAAGGGGGTGTTCACACTTGAGATGATTCTGTTTCTGCTTTGGGGAAGCGCAGTTCACGGGTTGGGATCTTGCCGTAGCCCTTCACGACCAGTTTGTCATCGTACACGTGCACCAAAGCATGAGCAGTCTCGGACGGAGCACATTCCAAAATAGCGTCGCTCACGACAAAGTGCACGCCTCTGCTGTGCACGTACCCGTCGGCATGAGAGTGACCCGAGAAGACGACACGGACGCAAGCAAAGCGTTGAATCAACTCGAGCATTTCCGGGTAGTTCCACAGCAAACTGGAAGGTGCTGGCGTCGTGCTGGGATGAATCGGAACGTGCGTGAAAATCACCACATGCTCTTCGGCCGTTGTAGCCTTGCCGAGCGTCTCCTCCAGCCAACCCATCTGCTTTCGATCCACTGCTCCATTAAAGGCGACGAACCTTCGCTGCTCTCCAACGAGACCCGTCGGAGAGTTGAAGTTCTCGTTTGGGTTCACGCGGCGCAGCAGTGCAAGCGCTTCCTGGTACACAGAGTCCGTCTTGTCCCGGCCGAGGATCGACAACCCGTAGCAGTCCAGCATTACGAATCGGAACTTTGGTGCTTCTGGTACTTGGAAGTCGTAGTAGCTACGCAGCGATGCATCCTCCGTCGTCGTTGGCGGTTGGTAGAGAAGTTCCTTTTTGATGACCGCTGCAGGGAAGTTGTAGAGCTCGTGGTTACCAACCAAGTGATGCACTGGCCCCACGGCATCTTCAAATGGGACCCACGCTGCTTTGGTGCTCTCCAGCGCTTGTCGTGACGTGGAAGCAGGTCGGTTCTTGCCATCGATGAGGTCTCCCAAATTCACAGCAAAGCGCAGTTTTGACGAGGAACTTTCGCTCTTGGCCACGCGCAGCCACTCGGCGACAGTGGCTTGCAATTGCGGGAGTGCGTTGCGATAGAATCGCTGTGACGTGTGGTGGAAGTCCCACCCGTCCTCCACGTCCGCGTACTGCACATCGGCCACCAAGCCGAACGACACTAGCGGAGTCTCTTGCGCTGACGCCATTCCAACCCACGACTCAATCTTATCTTTATTTCACTATGGTACACTATCTGATTGGCTCGAGGAAAAACAACAATGGAGGAAATGCTACAATCTAATTCGGATAGCGAGATTTATCTGCGTATATATAGCGAGCGATAGATGCTAAAGAGTGATCTCGCCTGCAGTCGAGAAGTGGTGATTGAGGTCGGTAACTTGGTAAAATGAAGCTTCCTGCTTCGGTGTATCCGGCTGAGGACATGCAAACGAAGCCAAACTTTCGACAAGTGGGGACGAAAACGACTGGATCGGTCATGCGAGGGGCTGCTGCGCTCAAGCAACCACCACCAGACACTACACTGGTATGATGGTTGTCACGTGTGGATTTATTGGGGGGAAAGTGCTTACATCTGAGCTATTCGTCAAGCAGAAAGTGTCTTCAATTCCATCCAAGTACGAGACAGTTCTACATCGAGATCCTAACGAGCGCAATGGCTTCGGCAATAGAACGCTCCGTTTTGGCGACTGCGAGGTAAGGCGCTAGCCGTGGGTTTAACAATTGTTGATGCAGTTGTGACAATGATTGGCTTTGTTACAGAACGAGCTGCCTGGGCCTGGACAATACTACAAGCCGCCAAGCCTCGTGCGCTCGACAGTTGATTCAGGATCGGTGTCTCGCTTGGGCTACAGTACGGGGTTTGTTTCAAAGGCGAAGCGATTCGATGTGCAGGTCAAATTAGTGGTTCCAGGTCCTGGGCAATACCAGCCAAACAGGTACTTTCACACTCGCGTTGGACCACTCTTATCGCTCTTCATCTGCTCATCTCGTTATCTGTTGACCAAGAATCGAGCGCAATACACAAAACAGGAAGCACGGCATGAGCAGCTTTGTGAGCACTGTACGTCGGTATTACCGCGCTGTAGAGTCATGCATACCACAAATAAATATTTGTCGGCTGATTTCGTGCATTGCTTCCAGCCCAAACGGAGCAACAACCAAAGTCCAAACGCTGCACCAGGACCTGGAGAATATAACGCTGCTCAACCATCGTCAGCGTACGCACATAACGTATCCAAGTCTGTGTTTTCGTCGAAGACATCCAGAGGGTGGAATATTTCTACTGAGGTCCCTGCGCCTGGGCAGTATGAAAACCCCATTCAGCTTGGTCAATCACTTCGAGGCAGTCGGTCTCCCCACTCGACATTCAAATCATCAGTAAAGCGCCTTGGGTCAGACGCAACTTTTACTCCTGGGCCAGGGGCTTACAATGCCGAAGACGCAGAAAGCGCGCTTCGGTACGACTGGGTCGCAAAAGCCCACACGAGTGCATCATTCCATGCAGGAAACACTGATCGCTTCGGCCATCTCCCCGGAAAGATCGTCACAGACGGAGAGCTCGGTAAGGCATCATCAGTCAAACATATTAGAGTTTCGATTCAGGTAGTAACTTGTCAACATATCGATACACCACAGGACCAGGAACGTACGAAGTCCCAACGCTGGTTGGTAAGCTTTCAGAGAAGCAGGGGTCTGCTAGTGTGTTCAAGTCCAAGACGTCAAGAGCCGAGGGAATAGTTGGGAAGGCACCGAAGGGAACTGTACCCGGACCAGCGTTCTATCATCCTACGAGCCCAGACAAACGATCTCACCTACTCAATGCAAACAAGAAGTGGTTGTGAAACAATCACTGCACCAGCTGTAGCATTGAAAGCACTGGAGAAACATAGTTGGTGGCTAGAGCACAAACCATTCAAACCAATCTGGAAGTTTGCCACTTCACACTTGAATCTCAGGTTTCTCGCGGAGTGAAGTTGTCAAAGTATCGGCTGATCTGTCCGGTGCACAGCTCCTGTGTAGCCTCAGGCATGTCTTCAATAAGCTTACCTGTACAGCCAAAACCGAATCAGCAAATGAACTTCACAACTGAATTCCAACATCACAAATCGTTCTTCCATACCTGGAATGCCGCCAATTCTAGAGAACGGCGGGATGACGGCATCAGCAGGCACAACGGTGTTGTCTTCAATCCGGCAGCAGTCTCGAACGATAGCACGCTTGCCCTACACAAACACGTGACACAAAATCAGCGACAACAGCCCACAACACTATGCAACTTGAAAACACCGACTCACAATGACACAATTCTTGCCGATCTGCACGTAGGACCCAATCATCGCAGCTTCCACCACTGTGTCCTCTCCGATGTACACATAGTCCCCCACTTTCACTGGGATGAAGGCCAGTCCACTACATACCACAACAATAACAATAATTAATTATGAGATCCTAACCTTCGCGAATACCTTGGCGTCGTACGTGGAGACGACTCTCGTCGGAGGTTTCACGACGCATTTCTCACGGATAATGCACTGCTTCCCGAGCGACACTTTGGCCAAGTCAGCGCGCACAATTGCACCCGAATCCACAATTGTCTGCAGGCATCAAATATAAAATGTGAGGAGAGCGACAAGCCTAGGTTTAAGCTGCACTTTGACGCACCTTGCCGCGCAGATGGATGTTGTGGGCGCCGCAGAGGGTGCACTTGCGGCTGATCTTGTTGCCCGTGGACGTGTGGATGTACGTCTCCGGATCGAACTGCGTCTCTGGCGCCTCCACGTACGGATTCATCTCTTACCGATGCTAAGAGATCAACGACTAAAAATTGAGAAGGACTAAATTTTGTGTGGACCAGAATATGTAGAGTTAAAAGCAAGCGGTGCTGCTGTGGGCAATCCGGTGCCTTCTCTCCACCTTTGCTAGTTGTCCGTGGCCAACATCTCTAGTGGCCGAGAAACGCCGCATGTCAAACGGAAATTGGGCCAGCACCCGCTCGTTTTCAGATATTTCAGATACCAAATCGTTGCAAACGAAACTTAGCTTCAACATGGTTGCGCTCAATGAAAGGTTTGGTCTGCATTGCTCCCACGCTATTCCATTTGGGTGACTGTTGTCGTAAGCTTGCTGTGCTAAACAGAGACTCCTTTCTGGTTTTCAACAGTTTTAAAAGTGGTACCGAACGGAATAAATGGTTTGTTGGAAGCTGGAACTGTTGGCACAAAGTTGCCAAGTAAAGCCCAAGGAGTTTTGTTTTATTGCCTGTATAGAGATCTCAGGCCACGTCATGAGAGAGAGAACACCATCAATTGTTCCGAACAAGTTTGTAGGTTGGACGCGATGCTTCCCACGAGCGTTTACTTTTCTTCGTTATCCTTTTTTATCTCATAAGTCGATCCATACCTCGGTAGAGAAGATAATGACATTTCAGCTGCTCGTAATCTTTTGTAAAACATGTAAGAGAGTCCATTGTTCAGTGGCGTGATCTACAGTAAACAACTCTCAATAAGCCGTGCAAATGTAAGCAATCACATTGTGCAAGTAGTGACGAATCCACAATACTTTCCGCTCGATCCGTCTACCCAAGGGATCCTCCTATTGATGCTCACCTGTAAAGGACCACTACTCGTACTACCGCACCGTTCTTGCGAACATCATATCACGGTATTTCGTAGCTTGAGTTTCTCAGGAACCTATCATAAATCGGCATGGATTTGAGTCACAACGATGCCAATTGAAACTTTCGACCGCGGAGCGTCTCCACGGGGATATACATGTAGGGGAAGCTATCGATAACCGATCTAAGCTTGCCTGTAATCGAACGAGAGATGGCTCTCGTCAGAAACGTTCTTCACATTGCTTCTAAGAAATCTTTGTGCACGCCAACGGCAAACAACGGAGGCCGAATCGGGGGTGATCACTAATCGAAAGCTAGAACCGAGGTCCGTGGAGAATACTTCAGCAGCAAGACCGAAGTTACAAGCACTACGACGTCCATGAAACGTATTGTGCTCAAGCATTCTCCACAGAGTCTACGAAAAAAATAGATAATGGCCTTGTTCCAAGTTAATAAAGTAGGAGATGCATGAAACTATTTGCAGTGCGATGTAATGTAGCGATAGCAGCACCACGCCAAAGTCAGCGAGTTCAGCCGGTAGACTAGGGCTCGTGTTTGCTCCGCTTGGACGGCGACGGTGCCGTGATGCGATCGTCCGGGTGGAGTCGGCGATCTTCGTCCTGTAGCTCCAGGATCCGCTTGCCCTTGTACCGCCCCTTCGCCGCACAACCCGAGGACAAACTTGCACTTCGGTGTAGTGGACTGTAGCCGGACGGGGTTTGTCTGGCCGGGTCACTGGAATATCCACTGTCACTTCGTGGAGCTGGGGGGTACAGGTCTTCACTGAGGCTGCGCATCCTCCAGGAGGCACTAACCGACGGCGGTGGCATCGATGTGTCAATGGCAGGGACGTGCCACGTCTCCGAATGCTTCCGTTTGGCCCCACACGCCGATCTGGGCGTCGGTGGGAGGCCTCGACTGCTGGTTGGCGACGTGGTCGTAGCTGCCCGCACACTGTTGCAATCGACGTCATGTCGTCTCGGACTGATGTTGCTGGTGTTCTGACGTAGGCGGCGGTGCAGTTTCTGGGTCGGCGTGCAGGGTTTGACCCCCACAAGAGCCGCTCCTTCCTGGAACCTGTGGGTGACGCTGACCGGCAGCGGCCGCGCAATGGGGAGCAGCGTCATGTTCATCTGCACGAAGTTCCACGTCGAGCTGGTCGTCGGAGGGGGCGCGTTCACGACGGACTCGTTGGCGCAGAGCTCCATGAGCTTCTCGTCGTGCGACTTGGCTGCCATGGTGCGGATAGCTGCGGGGGGCATCAACAGCACGGGGATTAGAGAAATGAAAATCTTTGTATTCAGGCGGATTTGGAAGAATACCTGAGTGGGTGCGTCGTGTCCGGCACGCAACTCAAAGTGCGGCTTTCCAAGCTCAGCTCAGGCTTTTCAGATATCAGACCGAGACTCCGAATTCGCGTTAGATGGTGGGGAGGAGATGGAGGCGGCTCCGAGGAGGATGAGGGAATGCCCAGTGCACGAAGAAGCTCAAGAGGTCGCACGCTGGAAGGTGCCTCCTTTTTAGAACGCGGGCCGCTAAAAATGGCGACGATTTAGCCCTCGAATTAGCGGCATGCGCTTCAACTCGAGCGACTTGCCTTTTTCAAACAAAACGCCGACGTTGACAAGGACTTGAGTCGGAGCCATATATGGACAGTGCGGCTGGCCGTTGAAGGCGTGGCCTCGACAGGCTGAAGGAAAGCGCGGTGCGGTGATGGGGCGGAAGTTTTCCCAGGGGTTTCAAGCCAACTCCAGGGGCGAGGCCGTCGTCGAGCAGCTCCAGTCGCGGAGAGAACTCGAAGGGAAACGCATTACAGCGTGCACACAACGGATGCTGCACGGAAAGCAGCGGTTGTGCAGGCGTGCGCCAATCTCTGTGGTCAATTGTCTTTGGACTCAGCACGACTGAAAACCTGATCCACATGAAGATCTTGCTCAACGAAGGTACTTCCCTACCGCACACCTTTCATTCTTGCAGACGCAGGATCGATGAAAGTCAGGTGCTGTGCTTCACAAAAGCCAGTGTGCGTCCAGCAGAGGCTAAGACTCAGGCTTCTCGCCACCACCACGAACACCTTGCCTACAGACGAGTCTTCGTGACATTTTTAAAGCCCTCAGTCCGGGCTCCATTGCAGTGAAGCTTTCACACACACCAGAGACAGCGCTCCGCCAAATGCACCGAGCAAGCAGCTCGCTGTCGGTACATGTACATGCATCGGCGTAGGGCGATGGCATCGTTCGGTTGTCAGCGCTGTAGACGACATCGCTCCGTTTTCTAATTCTTACCTGTAATTCGGGATAGGACCCCACGTGGTTGTTCAATTGCAAAAATGCGATACGACATACAGTATCCCCCTCATTTCGGAATTGAAGCTAAAGAGACCAAAGCAGAAACACAAAATGGCTGACGTGGCGGCGATCATCAACCTCGTGAACAAGTTCGCGCTGTCGTACTCGCTCGAGGACGGCGACAAGTCGGTCAAGACGCTGCTGTCGCTCTTCACGGAGGACGCGAGCTTCTTTGAGGAGCTCGTGGGCGGCAACTGCACGGGCAAGAGCGAGATAGAGGCGGCGCTGCAGGAGCTCGTGCAGCTCAAGTTCCTGGCCGACACGCGCCACCTGCCTAGCGGCCACGTGGTGGAGCTCTTGGATGCCGAGAACGCCTCGGTCTCAAGCCACACGACGGTCTTCTGGAAGTGCGCGCCCGTCATGGTCGTCACGTGGACGGACGTCGTGGTCAAGCGCGACGGCCAGTGGAAGTTCCAGAAACGGGCAGCCGACGCCGTGCAGAAGAACCTCGAGATAATCGGAGAGATGCAACTACGCGGCAAGAAGCAGTACGCCCACAAGGATGAGGCCTAAGCTGGATGCCTCGACCTCTTTTTTCTTTCCTTACAAGCCGAGAAACGTGGCTCGGCCACGTCGGGTTGTCTGCTGTTGTAGCTCGGCTTGTGATACAATTTGAAAAGCATAGAAAAAGACCTCGCTCGTCCTGCAGTAGCAGGTGGAGAATGGAGAATAAAATGCAAGAATACTGAAGTTGCGACGCATCGAGTGTTTGTTGTCCAGTTTGCTGTCTGCGTCACTTTGATGCGGCTCGAGATAGGAAGCGCCCCTTTGTCTGCCAGCAGTCGCACTACGTCGTGGGGCTTTTGTTGCTCGAGAAGATATGGGCGGCGCTGTGTCCGAGCTGCGTGGCGAGATCCACACACACGTCCTGATTGTGCAGCACTATCCACTGTTCCTCGAGCCGGTACTGGCAGGTACGTGCACGTGATGGCAATAGAGAGAAGCTGTACTTTACAGGGTTAAAACTCACACGGTGCCTTCGACTTGGTAGCGGTGCAGTATTTCCTTCATGCGGCTGAGCTCGGTGAAGGTACCAACCGCGACAATCCACTTGAAGAGCTCTCCATGGACGTTGTCATCACGGATAAACGAGTGTTTGAAGAAGTGTCTACCGAGGTGGAGCTGCTTTCAGAAAGCCCAGCCGTGACTGAGGCCTTGCTGCACGCTGTGCGCAGCTATCGGCAGTTAGAACTCTCCCCCGACGTTGACACCTTCAAGCGGTGGTATGACCCTCCATGGCGCAAAAACGCACCCTTCCCGAAGTTTGCCGTTGTCCCGCCGAATGAAGTCCCGCGCTTCCGGACTGCGGTGCTGCGAACAAGCATTCGTTGTCTTCGTCTGATGATGTTTTGCCAAGACGGTAAGAGGCAACTCGAGGAATCCGGCGGCCCCGCTGTGCTCAACCAGGCAGTGCTCGAAAATCCGCTAGATGACTTCGTGAAAAATGACGTCAAAGCCATCTTCTCGGCGGTTTATGGTGGTGACAATGCGGTGCGGCGTATCGCCATCAGCAATGTTCCTATCGTAGTTGAGATGATGAAGGAAAGCCATGACAGCGCCATCGTTCAACTTGCAGGTGTTCGGCGGATATGCTCGCTACTTGCAGACGTGCAGGCCCGCCAATACTCACCGTCTCAATCCCCCACTCGTACAGCTCAGCCAACAAGTCCAAGTAATCAACCAGACGAGCAGGCAAGCAGTAAGCCCGTTGATCCAGTAGATCCAGTTGACCATGAACGACTGGTTCTGTTCCGAGAGCTTGACACGTTCGCTGTCGCCACCTTGGTTACGGATACGCTCAATCGCTTTGATGTCGACAAGTACTTGAGCTTGTACGTCCACGTGTGCCGCTTCATTTCCTTCGTAGCTATCGAAGGTAAGTGCTTCAAAACAGTCCGCCTGCAAGCCCCATCCTTACCTTCATTGCTTCTGTTTCTGCTCGAAATCAAGAACGAAATGCAAAATTGGTCGGGCAAACCGGGGGCATCGAAGGCTCGATCCGATTGCTGTTCAAAGCGAGAGAAATGCGCCGTGAGAAGAAGGCTGACGAAAAAGCCGAAGCAGATCGACTGGTGCGGATCGCTAAAGCACCAGAATCGGCTCAGTGGCTGGGACTTCTGGAAACCAGGAAGGCACCACCACCGCCACCTATTGATGCATCAGGACAAGCTACATCCCTCGCTTCACTTGCTGTTGTCGAATTCACGCCCACGGAAATTGGACAGCAAGCACTATGGGCGCTTGATTTGCTGGCAACCCTCGACTTCAACGTATCCATGATGAAGCTGCACAGGTTGAAATACTTGTTAGAAGAGATACGTCTGGACCCTGACGGCAAGGAGCTTGGTGCAGTGCTCATCCTTACTCGAAGGCTGCGGCTAATCCGGTGGGATCAGGTTGGGGCTCCTTCGCCTGAGAAAACAAAGCAAAAAGCAAAAGCATAGAGGTTAACGATTCAGAAACAGCGTGCGATTTTCTTTAACGGTGTCGCACACCACAGCACAAGAGATCACGGATCTCTGAAGTCTACGACGAAAGCGCCGACACAGTAGCCAGGGCCTCCTTGTCCGCAGCCGTCAATTCCGGCATGATTGCTTGGAGAAGGTTGGCTTGGGCCGTGACATTCTGCAGCGCCTGCGGAATTGCGCCCTGGAAAAAGGAAATACAATGCGACGAGTTAAAAATGACAACACAAACGCTACCAAACAAGGAGCTTACCTTCAGGTCCACCTCGTTCAGGGGATCAAAGTACGCCTCGAATTCCTCCTCAGGTTCTTCGCCGTCATGGACCTCAACACCACCTTCGGCATCCAAAAGGTCCGAAAGATAGTTATCTGTACGCACGATTAACGTTAGCTGCGCTAAGGCACATCCACCGAATCAACCATAAAACTTACCAGCAGGAGCAAACACAGACGACGAGGCACCAGCACCCGATATGCCTTCGTCACCGCCCTCACCATCAGATGAGTCGTCGTCCGATGATTCCCACTCCTCTTCGTCCTCCGCCAAGTTCGACATCGTCTTCGCAAGAATAACAACGAACTTCGTCAAAAAGTGCACTGCAGTGTACTGCGTTTTGCCGCTCGCAGGAGTGTTTCGGGCCTTCGATCGGGTCTGGATGCCGGTGGCATCCGCAGTTTCCGAGTCCACTGCGCTTCCGGTCACCGTGATGGAATTGATTCGAGGGTCATTCCACTCGACGACCTTCAGCAGAGCACTCACTGTCACCTTGATGCAGTAGAGTCCGTAAAAGTCCTGCTGCTTTTCGATCCAAGTGCGGAAGACAAAAGTCAGCATGTTCGGAGCCTGGGCCTGGCCTGTCGGTGCAGCCGGGGGTGGCAGTTGCTCCAACACATTCAGGATTTCAGGGCCGTGAGAGTGAACAAGGCGGGCAAACACCATGCACAGCGACTGCACGAGCGACGGGAGCTCTGTCGCAGCGAGACGGGCGCAGACTGCACTGAGGATAGATTGCACGGTAGCAGTCGGCAGACTCGGGCCAAGCTTCAACAAGATCTGAGTGATCAACCCGCCGACGCACGTGGCACTTGCATCGGAGACGGCAGGCGACAACAGCTTCGCGGAGACTGACAGAGTCGTGTCAATGCCATTGTTGCCGGCGGCGGTAGTGTACGCCGCCAAAGGGTCAACAGCAAACATCACAAACCACTTCAAGCATTCGGAGCCGGCGTTGAGCACCTTCTCATCTTCCACAGCACTGAGAACCGCCACGAGTGGCTCAAACGTCTGCTGGACAACTTGAGCTCCAAGCTGCTGGGTAGCCGGGTCACCTCCGCCACTTGACAAGGTGCCGCTTGACGCAAAAGAGTGACGGAGCAACGTCTTCAGAATCGTAAGTGCGCTGCCGGCGGTGTAAATACCGTTTCCAGCGCCTTCCAGGTCAGACACACTCTGGACGAGCATCGAGCGAATAACAGGCAAAACTTGCTCGTGCACCTTTGCCGTGATAGCAGCGCTGTCAAGCTGAAGTAGCGCCCCAAAAGCACCATCAATCAATTCGGAAATCAGCGGGTCGTTCAGATTCTGGCTCCAGTGGTGCAAGAAGCAAACAACCACGCGCTGGGCCGATTCAAGCGAAATACCTTCCGATTCCTGAAGAACCACGACCAAAGTCTCAAGAGCGATATGAAGTGTTTCCTGCGTAGATTGCTCCGCCAGGCTAGTCAGCCGATCGACTATGACGACACCCGCCTCCTGAAGCCGTGCCTTGCCTGCGTCGTTGCGGATAATAGCACCGATAGCGCGGCAAGCGTACAAGCGCACAGGCAAAACCTGTCCCTGCTCAAGGCCCGAAATCGCCACCTGGAGAAAGGCGTCCAGCATCTCTTGGTTCATTCCCTTGGCAAGACGACTCGCACACCACAACGCTCTCGCACGCAGATAAATCTCCTGGCTACCTGCATTCATCACCTTGAACAAAGTCTGCAAGAACGCCGAAAGGTCCAGCAACTGGGAAATGTCGGCAGCATTTTTGCTGATGGCATCGAGTGTCGATGCAGCCACAGATCCTACGACCAGCAACGCCGCTTCCTGGAGACGCCAATTGTTTGGGTTATCTGCCTTCAGGCGCCGCTGGGCCGCATCAAGAGTAGCCACCACAGCCTTTCGTCCGAGCACCGCCTCCAACTCCGTGAGGAGGTCCGTTGCAGCATTACGCACGCTAAACGCGAGGCTCTCGTCGTCCTCGTCCGCCACGTACTTGTTGGGGTCCTCCTGCCACGACTCCATCTGACTCACCGTAATTTGCATGTATCCGATCATGACGAACACAAAGTCGGCCAGTCCGCCGACAATGAGCTGGCGGGTCGTCTTGGTCGGGGCCTGGATGGCTCCGCGCACGAACTCAAAGGCCGCGACGATCATGGCACTTCGGCCGATCAACGCGCCCTCTCCGTCACTATCGTAGCCCTCCTCCTCCTCCGAGGCACTGAGCACCACCTCGCGCTCGTACCCCTCGGCATCATTCACCATGAGGCCGTACACCTGAGGCATGATCTGCGGCATCAGGTCCGTCATTTCCTTGGGCCACTCGCGCACGAAGCTCGCGAGCGTCGTCAAGATCTGGATCTTGACCGCGTAGTCCTTGACGCTCTGCACGGGCAACGCGAGCTGCTCCAGGAACAGTGAGATCCACTGCGTCGTGTTCTCATGCAGCAGTTGCGCCGCCGCGCCGTTGCCGACCTGCGCCTCCATCCCCACCATAAGCAGGCTGCTCTGCACGATGCGCACGATCCTGGACCGTGTGCCGGCCGGAAACTCGCTGGACAGCACGAATACGCGGCGCAAGTGCGGGAACACGGACGCCACGAGCTCGCAGCAGTTATCGCTCGAGAAGTGGCCGCCCGCGAGCGACAGGAAGCGCACGGCAAAGTCGATGCGCAGCTTGTCCTGGCCCGAGATCATGGCCATGACGGCGGGCAAGATCTCGACCCATTGGTCGGGCCAGTCGCGCTCGAAGATGGCCGTGAGGATGAGGCACAGCGCCGTCTGCAGCTTGCTGCCCGCGAAGAGCTCCAGTCGCTGCTGCAGCGCCAACACTAGTGCCTGCTTCACCTGCGTCTTCTCCTGCTCGGGTACAGCGTACGCTGGCTGCTGCTCCTGCTCGCTGGGCGCCCAGTGGGACGTCACGAGCTTCTTGAGCAGCAACGCCGACAGCTGCCGCTGCGCCTCAGATGCCTCCGCCGAGAAGAGGAACTCGCCCAGCTGCAGCGCGAAACCCGGCGTGCGCAGCAGCTCCGTAAGCTGAGCCTCGCTCTGCGCGCGCACGTCCGAGGCCGCTGACAGGCTGCCCTCCAGTAGCTGCACCAGCTCCATTCGTCCCTGAGTGTCTTTGAGTCTCCGCGCGTTTGACGAATGGAGTGATGGTCAGAGGGGAAAGTGTATCCATGTGGGAAGGTATAGTGGAAGCGAGTCAACGTGCACACATACTCAGTGTCAATTTGACAAGCAAGGGCCAATGTGGGGCGATCGAAGCTAGCCAGGGTATCGTGCTTCTATCCATATGCATGTACACGTAGTAGCGAGCACAAGCACAATAACTGCGTTTAGATTTCTACTGTTATGTTGATGATTAACTCCAGCAGCTGAAGTATCTTTGGAGCGCGGCTGGCAGCGTTGGAAAGCTCGAGCGAACTGCGAATGTCCACCAGTGATCTGGTGTCCAGACTCTAGCGTCCCGCGGGGCCCTCTCGTGAAAAAGAGCGCTGGCACAGCAAGCTGGTCCGGGGATCTTCTACGTCTACAGTCAAACTGGCGGCAAAATGTGACGTGACAAACGGCTGTCCGTCGACGATGATCGCGATCTCGCCGCCGCCGCCACCAGATCGATTGTCGACGCGTTTCTTGCCGGTGCGAGGTTCGTTTCTTGTGCCGCTGCAACATGACCTCCACGTTGGCAACTGCAGCGAAGGCAATTGGCGGGCGGCGGCTTCCTCTTAAATAATCCACCGCAGATTTCGCCCAGCCTGCTCGGTTTTCCCGAGGCTGGGACGCCCAACCACCGCTGTCTGTAATGCAACCAATATTCGCCCAGTGCATGTGCATTAATTATTGTTGTAATCGTCTCTGAGTTACTTGAAGTAAATGCCTATCGCAATGCGGCTTGTCGAGATGGCTCATGATATCGCCAAACTGACGCCGCGGTTGTCATTGCTTGTCATTGCTTGATCATTGGAGACCTGAGGACGTTCGAAACTTCAACGCAAGGGACGTCGCCTCAAGTGGTGAAATTAAAGCCAAGCAATCGGCAATGAAAATGCTAGCGGTGCAGCGGCGGGATGACCTCCTTGGTCATTGCTTGCATTCTTGAGTCGCCGAACGGCGGGAAGGTAAACTCGAGCCAAGTCGAGGCATCGAAATGCCTGCAACGGAGGTACAGGGTGATGGGCATCGCCTTCCGAGTCCTTCTGAAGCAAAGCCTAAACATAGCTCCGCTCGCAAACGATTGGTCAATGCCCCCATCGCGCACTCTCATTCGCTGAAAATGGGTCGTCACGTACGTCACAACAAAATGCACATCACCCGCCGCTGCTCACTCGCCAACCTGCTCGCTAGACATCAAGCCCCCAAGCGACGTGCATCGTCACACAATGGAGCCACTGCATGACGACGAGCGCCAACTGCTGCTGTCCCCGCGCCTGCGCTCGCCGCGTCGCAGCGCGCCCACGCCCACCCACGCGCCGTCCCACATGGTCTTCGAGCCGCCGCCGCTACGCCGCGACGCCGGCGGCAACTCGCTGCACTTCACCAAGCAGCCGGCCGCCATGCAGTCCCCAGCCAATGAGACGCTGCCGATCACGGCGCCCAACGCCTCGTCCCCACGCTGCTACTCACCGTACGGAGCCACGCGGGTGTCCATGGAGTCGTGGGGCTCCCACGCGGACGTCGGCGATCCGCTCAACGGCTGGGAGCGAGGCGTAACGGACGTGCTGCAGGCCACGCCCTGCGTCGCCATCGCTGTGCTCGTCAACTTGATGATCTGCGTACCCTTTGGCCTGTCCTTCTTCCCCGTCGAGTGGGACGACATCCCCGTGCCGCGCGCGCTGGGCATTCAGATGTTCCTGCTGTCGTCCACGATCTGCCAGTTCACGTTCGTGGCGCTCAGCAACTTTGACGGAGCCATTTGCCAGATGATGGTGGAGAACGTGCCGTTCATGCACACGATCTCTATGGCCATTATCCAGGAGCTCGGGCCTGCGAACCCGAGCGTGCTGCCCACGATCATGGTAGCATACGCCTTCTCGTCGGTCGTGTGCGGCGCGTTGTTCTTCGTGCTGGGACACTGGAAGCTCGGCAATATTGTCTACCTTTTCCCCAAGCATATTATCGTGGGGGCGGTGGGTGGCATTGGCGCCTTCGTGCTTCAGAGCGGTATTGAAAACGCAACAGGTCAAGCTTTCGTGTGGACGTGGGACGGCGTGAAGCAGCTTTTCGACGAGCAGATCGTGTGGCTGTGGGTGAGCTCGGCACTTCTGGCGCTCACACTATTTGTGCTGACGCGCCACATCACGACGCCACTGTTCCCCCCACTTTTCTTCGTATCCATCCCGCCGTTGTTCTACGTGCTGTTGCTGCTGCTTGGCATTTCATCGGAAACGGCCCGTGAGCACGGGTGGTTCTTTGACCGCGCGCCACATGTACCTTTCTACTCCATGTGGGAGCAGTATGACTTCTCGCTCGTAGCCTGGCATGTCATTCCCAAGCAACTCGGCACGATCATCGGACTCACGTTCTTCTCGCTCATGCACGTGCCGATTAATATCCCGTCGTTGAGTCTCACTACCGACAAGGAGGTGGATATCAACGACGAGCTCGTCGCACACGGCATCTCCAACACTCTGAGTGGTTTCTGCGGCACGGTGCAGAACTATCTCTGCTACTCGACGTCGGCCCTGTACTACAAGTGCGGTGGGGGTGGTCGCAAGAGCGGCTTCGTCATCGGTCTCATTATGATGTTCTTCTTCTTCGTGGGACCCAACGCAGTTTCCTACATCCCGCGCTGTATGGCAGGCTGCGTCATGATGCATCTTGGTTGGGATCTGCTCAAAGAAGCCCTCATTGATACGTACGACCAGTTGGATGCTTTGGAGCTCGGCACCGTGTGGGCCATCGCTGGAACCATGACATTCTGGGGCATGAACCAAGGTCTAGCTGTCGGCGCCTTGCTTGCGTGCATGACGTTCGTGATGCAGAGCGCGCGCACGCCGACCAATGCTCCGATCCGAGGAAGCATGAGTGCAGCCACGCTACGCAGTCACACGTGGCGGACGACGGACGAGTTGGATATGCTCGACCGTGAGTGCCGTAACATTCACGTCGTGCAGTTAAAGGGGCACCTTTTCTTCGGCAACATCAACCAGCTTAGCGACTACGTGCGCGAGCTCTTCGAAGATGGTTCTAGTTGCACTAGTAGTGGGGTGGAGTCCCCACTCGAGAGTGTGCTCAGTGACGATATTCGACCAAGACCCGATATTCACTGGCTTGTGCTTGACTTTACGTTGGTGGTGGGTTTGGACTCCTCTGCAGCGGATCGCCTCACCAAGATCAAGTATGCGTGCGATGCACACAACTGCAAGATTGTGTTCGCCGCCGTGCCGCCTGCATACGAAAAATTTACCGAGCACCTCATCGAGCTTTTCGGAGACAACCGCATGCTGCACATTGCCTCGGATTTGGATAGCGCGCTCGAGTGGTGCGAGAATGACATCCTAGGGAAGAACGGCGTCGAGAAGGATGGTTCTCCTGCGAGCACATGCGCTGCAGACGAAGACGAGTTTACGCATTTGCGCAACCTGCGGAGGTTCATGCCAGATCAACCACTTTCCGTGCAGCAGCGCTTGCTCGACTATTTCCACATCCAAGAAATCGAGAAGGACGAAGTAGTATGGAGGCAAGGCGATACGCCAGACCGTGCGTTGCTGCTAGTCGATGGATCGCTTACCGCTGTGGTCGAGGAGGAAGCTGGTACGACTGAAGTAGTGTCGGTGGGATCAGTCGTGGGCGAGATGTGCTTCCTGACAGGGGAGAAGCGTAAGACGTCCCTTGTTGCGACGAAGCGCAGTGTGGTGTACGTGCTGAATCGCGCGAGCTTCGCAGAGATGCTGGAAAAGGATTGTCACCTGGCGTTCCTGTTCCAGGGCATTTCACTACGCTACACATCCTATCGGTTGCAGTATGTAGGCAATCGTATTTGGGAAACCAAGTGTCTGCCAATCTAAGCTAATCCTATAATCAAAATGTACGTACTACATCAACAGCTCCACTCAGGCAAACACCTTCCTCGACCACGAAAGGAAAAACAACAAAGCAGAAGACAAGGGTAGTAAGCTTCATTGACGCACAACTCTTCTATCGTTGCATCTCTTCCTGGCTGGACTAGGTAAATGCAAACGGGTAGTCACTCACTATGAACAGACCGACTTAGCATAGCTCAAACTGTCGGCGCCTTCTTTCATGTGTGGCTTTAACAGCGTGTCACTTTATGCCTTGGTACCCGAAGCGTTCTGGATGACGGCGCGGATCGCCTTCATCTCAGCCTCAAGGCGCACGAGGCGGTCCATTGCCTGCTCCAGCGTCACGCTGCGCTCCACGAAGGAGCCGCCCACCGCACGGCCAGCCACAAACGAGCCACGCATGAACGAGTCGTTGTTCAACAGAGTCGAACCCATGCGGATACGGTTCTGGCGCTGGGCCTCATGCTTCACGTACTTCTTGCTGCTAACCTTGCGTTCAAAGACGTTCATGTGGTCGATGTGCTCAAGCAGGAAGACGAGGAGAACCTTGCCCAGGTCCTGGATGAAGAACCAGATGAGGCAGTAGACCCAGACGAAGCCAGCAAGCTTGAATGAGATAGCCTCCATCTCCGTGAACGGCCAGAAGACAGCCAGAAGCGTGGACACAACCGTAGCAAAGCATGCAGCAACCGCGAGCAGGCGGCCAGGGGCACGCGTGAAGAACAGACCTTCCGTACGCGCAGTGAACACCGTCATGAAGTCGGACAGAGAGATCTTCAGGTACATCATCATCATGACTTGGTCGTACGGGAGCTCACCCACGCCAAAGTACGCGAGCACACCAGTCTCGTTCCACGAGTCAAGTCCCCAGAAGAGCAGCAGCAGAGAGCTGGCAACAGCGATCAGACCGAGCGTGGTGGACACCCAGTAGATACGCGGCAGGTTCCAGGTCTCCGGGCGCTTGGAGGGCACCACGTTGTCGTAAGCAATAGAGATGATCGTGCCGTCGTTCAGGATCGTGATCAGCACGAGGGCAATGACCGGCAACTTGAAGTACGGGTCCACAGCCTCCGTGCTCTCGTTGTTGTTGTACGGGCATTCGCCAACGCGGGGGATGAAGTGCTGGAAGCGGCAGCTGTCCGGGTGGAACAGCAGCACCGAGATGAAGAAGAACATGAGCAGCTGAATCGTGCAGGCAATACGGTAAGTCACGTAGTTGCGCATGCGCTGGAAGATCTTGCGCGAGAGCGTGATAGCGTTGATAATAACCGACAGACCGGGCTGCGTGAGCACAATATCGGCAGCAGCGCGGGCAGCATCGGTGGAGCCTTCGACAGCAATACCGACATCGGCCTTCTTGAGAGCTGGGGCATCGTTCACACCGTCGCCGGTCATACCACACACCCATCCGCGCTGACGCAGCACCTCAACAATCAGGAACTTGTGCTCCGGGAACACCTGAGCAAAGCCGTCAGCGCTCTCAACGATGGCACCGTAGTCGGCACCCAGCGTCGTCGAGAGGCCGTCCTGCACATTAGCCGTCGGTAGAACATCCGTGCCGAGGATGGTCGTGCCCATTCCAAGCATACGGCAAGTCTCCACAGCAATAGCAGCCTGGTCTCCGGTAATCATCTTCACGCCAATGCCATTCTGGTGAGCGAGCTCAATCGTGCGCTTGGTGTCGTGACGCGGGGGGTCCAGGAACGTCATGATGCCCAGGAACACCCAGCCACCGTCAGCCTCCTCGTCCGAAGTGCGGCCAACAGCCAGCGAACGGATACCACGCCTGGCCAGGTCCAAAACCTTGGCCTCCACCTCCTCTTGGATCTCCGTCACGTTGTGGGCGAGTGCAAGAATGATCTGCGGGGCGCCCTTGGTCACCTTGAAGACTTTGCCGTCCGGTCCGCGGATCTTGGACTCGGTACGCTTCACCGACGGGTCAAACGGCAGGTGGTCCATCATTGTGTACTGGTCGAGCGGGCGCAAGTCGATGGCATTCAGAACCAGCGTGTCCAGAGCGTCCTTAGGGGGCTCCTTCCACTTGGCAGAGAGCGCAGCGGTGACGAGCACCTCTTCACGGGTCGCCGTCGGGTGGAAGATCGGGAGGTCGTCCTGCAGCTCCATCTTGTTACGGGTGAGCGTGCCGGTCTTGTCCGAGCACAGCATGTTCATGCCTGAGAGAGTCTCAATCGACTGAAGCTGCGTCACAATGACCTTCTCCTCGGCGAGCTTGCGCGATCCAAGCGCCATCGTGGACGTGCACACGACCTGCATGGCAATGGGGATGGAGGCCACGAGCAGCACGACGCAGAAGGCGATGGCCTCGAGGAAGTCCTCGCCGTTGTAGATGAGGTAGCCGAGGCAGAATCCCACGAGCACAAAGGAAATGGCCATGAGGAACATGGTGATGCGGATCAGGATCTTCTGGAAGTGGCTCACTTCGTCCACGGACGAGATGAGGCTCGCCGTCTTGCCGAAGAACGTCTGGCCACCTGTAGCCGAGACCACAGCCTCCACTTCGCCGCGCACGACGGTGGAGCCCATCTTGGCGTTGTCCCCCGTGGCCATCGTGACCGGGAAGGACTCACCCGTGAGCGCGGCCTGGTCGATCTGCACGGGGTTGCCCTCGCACAGGTCGCAGTCGGCGGGCACGGCCGAGCCGGCCGACAGTGTCACACGGTCGCCTGGCACGAGCAGCGCGGCGTTGATAGTCTGGTGCACGCCGTCGCGGATGACCTGAGCCTCGGGCTTGAGGCTGGCCTTGAGCGCGGCCACGGCGTTGCCTGCCTTGAGCTCTTCGTACCAGCCCACGGTGCCGTTGAGCAGCTGCAAGAAGAGCAGCACGAAGAAGTCGGGCACGTCCTTGGTGATGGCCTCCACGAGGATAGCGAGCCAGATCATGATGGGCATAGGCCCCCAGAACTGCTCGGCCAGCTTGAGCCACGGGCTCTTCTCCTTGCTCTCGAGCTCGTTGGGGCCGAAGATCTTGAGTCGGCGCGACGCCTCCACGGTGCTCAGGCCGGCCTCGCCCGTGTCCAGCAGCGAGCGCTTGTCCACGCCCATGTAGAAGCGGTCGTCGTTGCTCACGCCGCTGTACGAGTGCTCGTCGCCGTTCGCGAGCAGCGGGCTGTGCTCCGACATGTTGGTCTCTCTGCTCTGCAAGAAGATCCGCTTGCGCGCTACGAGGGGAAAAGAGAAGTGAGCGATCCAGTGGCGCGCGCGGCTTCAGTATCAGGCTCTCTCCCTCGCCAGGGCCAAAAGATCCGTTTTGGGATTGCCCAATCAGCGACGCGCTCGATTTGTTTTGTCCAATCACTGACGCGCTCGATGGGCGCCGCATCTCCAGCGCCCGGGCTCTGTGCTTTTGACACCAAGCTTGTGACGACCAGAGACTGCGGACACCGCCGAGCCCCACGACGGCAGAGCTTGCTGGAGCTCTGCCGTGGCCTGCACTCAGTACAGCACTGCAGCTGGGGAAATAATTAGGTGGCGGGTTCCCTGCCACAGCTGGCGGTGATTTCGAGCTGTGGTGAATTTTGCCTCGACGGGTATCGCATACTGTACGAGTTGTGTGCGGGGCGGAACGGCAAAGCGGAGGATCCGCTCGACGTGTAAACGCTCGATTTTCCCGTGGACAGCCTCGCCACGGACAGCTCCGCACTTGGAGCCAGGTATCCGCACATCGTCTTGCGCTGCAGTGTCGATGTTTGCTTGGCAAATTATTCGCCGAGCTGCGAAGCCCGTTGCCGCTGAAACTAAATGTCAAGCGCTCTCGCCTCAAGAATGGCCATACCTCCGCTGCAGGACGGGCAATGCTGCTTGTCACGACCTGCGCACGAATCAGCGTCCGGTGGTCCGCGCTCGGTTTGCGCAGTGTGCATGTAATACCGCCGTACCAACAATTCATCATTTTTTTCAGCGTAAATGTGGGTATTAATACCATTCCTGAAGCATCACAAGGCACTTCCAGCCGGTGGTGGCAAGCGGCGGCTACCCGTCCACACAGGCCTGGCATCTGGGTCACAGTTGGCAAACGCAACTCTGCTACTTACTCACCACGCAGCATGAATCGCGCTACGTGTACCAATATATTGGAAGTCGTGGTGGCTCCGCTAAAATCCATTTGTTTCTAGGTAGAAAGCTCAATACATGCCAATGCTTGCATCGGCTACTTGCTAGTTTTCGGCGACGCTGGCTCAACTGGACTCAGCGTTTGCAGCATCAGTTGCGCGTTTAGAAGCTGGGCATGAGTTTCTTCAGCGGACAGGGCCGCTTGTACGCTGGAGGAGTAATGTACCCCTCCTTGCCCTTCGCCGGGTCCCAGTAAAACTCATACGCGAGCTCGTCGTTGAGCGTCCAGTCGTTCTCGAACCGCTCCGCCAGGTCCGGGTTCGACATGTATCCGCGGACAAAGCTCACCATGTCCGCTGCCCCACTGCGAAGGACGCCCTCTGCGGTGTCACGCGTGTAGCTGCAGTTGGCCATCACAGTCCCCTTGAAGTGCATTTTGGCATCGAGCGCTGTCATTACACGGCTCTTGTCCGAGTACCCAAAGCCGAAGCCGTCTAAGATCGCCAAGTACCCCAAGTCATGCTCCGACAAGCGCTGGAGCACGTACGAGAACAGCTCCGTGTTGTCGGCACTGCCCATGCCGCCATATTTGCTCGACGGAGAGACTCGCACACCGATGTGATCGGCAGGGTAAACGGTCTTCACTGCTTCCACGATCTCGTCAAGGATGCGGTAGCGGTTCTGGAATGAGCCGCCGTACTGGTCCGTGCGCTCGTTAGTGCACGACTGTAGGAACTGGTCGATCAAGTATCCGCTTCCTGCGTGCACCTCGGCGCCATCGAAGCCCACCTGCTTGGCAAGCTCGGCACATTTGCGGTACTGCTCCACCACACTGGGGATCTCGCTGAGTGACAACGCGCGAGCTCGTTCGAAACCCGTACGATCGCCGTCCGCATTGCGCGTGGCGCCGCCTTCCAGCTGTGTCGCCGAGGCCGAGACTACCTCGTTGTTACCATGAAATGAAGGATGCGACTGGCGCCCCATGTGCCAGAGCTGCACAAAAATCTTGCTTCCTCTTTTGTGCACGCGGTCGATGACTTCCTTCCAACCGGCGGCCTGCTCATCCGTGTAGAGTCCTGGGGATCCGTACCAACCGAAGCCCTGCTCGGAGATGGCGCATCCCTCCGAAATGATCAATCCGGCCCCAGCGCGCTGCTCGTAGTATATGGCGTTCATCTCGCTCGGGGCGTGGCTGACCGGGTTGATACGAGCGCGAGTGGCGGGACCAAACACGACGCGGTTCTTGAGCACCAGGTCGTTGCCCATCTCGAGCGGCGTGAAGAGCTTGTAGTTCTCGGGTGGAGACATGACGTTCGGTCGACACTGTTGTTGGGTAGCTGAGGTGTTGTAGAAAGCGAATTGCAAAGTGAAAGTCTGAGAGGAGTGCACTTTAGGTCGATTATGGCTCGCATTCGAGCCGAAATCGCGATTGCGGCTGTATTTTCACCAGTAATCATCAGAGATGGCTACATTTTACGCACTTGGTCTGACGCAAGCAGCTTGTTTAGGTCAGAACTTCTTCAGGCCATGACGATAGGCAAGGCCGGCGCTCTTTACTTACATGGCTCAGGTAAAATGCGAACATGTCTGACGTAAACGATATGCTTAGGTCAGGTCTTGTCAGTCGGAAACTCCATTGCCTGCCAAACACTCACTTTGCCATTGCCAGGCTTCTGAACAACCAACTTCACTCGACTGTTTCAAAACTATGGTCTCCAAGACAGCCAGTTACAAGCTTTTCACGCCGCTGCGTCTCGGAGACGAACTTGAGCTCAAGAACCGCATTGTGCACGGTCCTGCTACCCGTGCTCGCAGTGACCTCGACACCCACGTGCCTACGGAGCGCAATGCTGTCTACTACGAGCAGCGCGCTGCGGCTGGCCTCATTATCACAGAGGCGTGTGCCATTTCCGAGCAGGCTTTTGGCTGGTACGGATCACCGGCGTTGTATACCGACGAGCATGTTGAAGGCTGGAAAGAGGTTGTCAACCGTGTGCACAAGAAGGGAGGCAAAATCTTCGTGCAGCTCTGGCACATGGGACGCCAGTCGCACCCCTCGTTTCATGGGAACACCGAGGTGGTATCGTCCTCTGCCACGCTGTATGAGACTGGCAAAACGCGCAACGCCAACGGTGAGCACGTGGGCTACGAGCGAGCCCGTGCACTGACACTCGACGAGATCCCTGACGTCGTAGAACAGTGGCGCAAGTGCGCCGAACGAGCGAAAGCAGCGGGATTCGACGGCATCGAGGTGCATGCGGCGGGAGGCTACTTGGTCGACCAGTTCCTTCAATCCTGCACAAACCAGCGCACTGACAAATACGGTGGCTCATTCGAGAATCGCTACCGCTTTTTGCACGAGGTCATCGAGGCGGTGAAGACTGTGTTCCCAGCTGATCGCATTGGTGTGCGCACGGCTCCAAACAGCCCGTATGGTGGTATGGGTAGCGTCGATAATGCTGAGATGTTCATGTACGTGTATGGACGTCTCTCGGAGCATGGATTGGCGTACTTGGCCATTCTCGACGGGTGGGAGGGCGTCGGTTCTGGCTCAGGCTACCATGATAAGTGCCGCCCGCTGATCACCTTCGACGCTAAGACGGCTTTCAAGGGCACTGTGATGGCCAACAAAGGCTACTCGAGAGACACGGGAAAAGCTTCTTTTCATGTCGCCACCGGCTACTTTCTATTACCGGTGGCTTTTTTCCATGAGTGCAGTTACATTGTATTTCGATGGCTATTATTGATTTCGTAGCTGTACGAAATTGATGTAGCGTTCAAATGAGGGTGCACAGAGACGAAAGGGCAAGAAGTGCACGTTTTGGAAACTGATTGGAATTTTACATAGAAATTACTTATAATATCATACTTTATCTGACGATATGTTCTCTATGAAATGTCTGCTCGGCGGAGCGGAGGCGATGTTCACTTCGCATTTGCCATGCGCGCTCTCAGGCACATTCGCTCCGCCGTCAACGATGCCTACGACGGCATCCGGCACCTTCGACAACAACTTCGCGATGCTGAAGAGACGATCCGACGCCAAGCGCGCGAGATCGATATGCTAACGACCTCGCTGCGCCGGATCAGACAGGGCCGCGAGCTGGTCTCTGAATCCGCTTCGGACACGGAGGACGAAGAGATGTGGGGCTTTCCATCGCCGCGCCGACCAAGGACACCGGAATTCGTCGACAACTTCAACTCCACCACACCAAGCCCAAATCTTGCAGGCTATTATAGCCAATCAAGCGACGACGAATCTGAGGATAGCGATTGATTCTGATTGGGTTGTAGCCAGAAAATTTCATTCATTGCAAATTTCATTTTGTTCGTTTCAGTACATTATAGGGTAGTAACGTTTAAGTCAAATTTCTTTCTGGAGTTAAAAAATTATCTGTGCTGCTTACAATGCGGTTTCTACTAAATCCAGATAATATACCACAAAGAATTTTCTGAAGCTCAATAACTGAAAACAAATGACGTTCGTGCGCTATCCTTCCAATATAGAGCGCCTTTGCAGCTGACGTCTCCGTTGGCTGCTCACGCTCGCTGACATGCGTTTGTGTTCTCTCGTTGGAGTCTTGCTCACTTTCAAATTAGCCTCAAAGCAGTCTGCCTATAGACTAACCGCTCAAGTTCCAACCGATCCAGCCACAACAGAAGCCTCCCACCACATCAGCTTTCCGCATCTTCCCTTGCTGTCAAGTTGCTCCGCTTGTTGTGACCCCCTAGGCTCCATGCGCTCGCGTAGAGCTCAAAGAAGGCATTCCCGCCGGTTGGTGTCAGCTATCAGCAGCGACGTCCCCAACACTCAACCGGCGACGGCCGTACCCTCGCAATCACCGCCCCGTGTCAGTGATGCTCAAAGTAGTTCACGGCGGTCACTGTCGTCAAGCAGCAGCGACATTCCCACGACTCAACCCGCTACCACGGTGCCCTCGCCATTGCTCCAAAGTGCGCGTGAAGGTAGTAGTACACCGACTCCGACTAGCCAACCTGTGATAGCTTCGTCATCCAGCGAAAGCGAGGACTTTGCATGTGAAGTAACCCCGCGACGACAACCACCTGCATCAATTGGAAGCAGTGGCAGCGGCAATGAACTGTTGCAGAGCCATACAAGCGCAAGTGCTGCTGAACTATCGGCTAGTGACAGCAATTATTCGTACGCGAGTGGTGGCGAAGAACACGAAGGTGTATCTCTCGTAGCGAGCATGGAATCCGGATCCAGCATACCTCACAGTCGAGAAGAGTTTGTTCACCCAGTCACATTCATAACGAAGGCCGAAGCCCGGGCGCAGCTCGACGGGTTGGAGAACGCTCGATTTTCTGTAACCGGCAACAGTCGCTTCTCCACGCGATTGTCGTGTACAACTCATGTTGATTGCACTGCAGAAGCTCGAATTAAGAAAGAGCGCAACGGACAGTTCCGCCTTTTTCGAAGTGGGATTCACACTACCGCAAAAGTGGCTGTGATGGCGCAGCGCACTGGCATCCACAAGCCGTTCCTTTCGGAGATTGACAACCTACTTCTTGGTGGTCAGGGCCCGCGTCAGTGCTTGATCACACTGCAAACAAAGTACATCGACAATGAAGATACATTGACTTTGCTGCCTTCAGTTACACAACTGAAAAACCGAGCGCATAAACTCCGAAAGCGAGGTGATTTTGACATTACGACATATGCAGACATCATGGAGTGGGCATCGCCAAGAATGTGCTTTACCAAGACCACATTTTTCAAGGATATGAGGTACTTTGTGGAGGATGACGCGCTCCGGGTTAGCCACCAGCCCTTGCAATACCAGAACGAACTGCTCGTTTTAGACATCTTTACGGACGCATTGGAGATTGGACAGACTTCCGTGGGGATTATCTTCACATCGAGGCGATTATTTCGAACGGTTACTCGCATGTTGTTGGGCCAACGGAAAGAAGTACTCATGGCCACCGATGGAACGTACAAGCTTCATTTTGGTGGTTGGACCCTTGTCTCCTTCGGAACATATGGAGTGAGATATACTGCAACACACCAATATCAGCAAAAGTTTTACCCGGCTGCGTTCATGTTCGTTCGGACTGAGACCGCGTACGCATACGTTCGACTTTTTACAGTCGTCAAGGATCGCACCAAGGAATTTTTCGGGGGAATCCTGGACGTACAGTTTGGATCAATGGATCATTCTTCGGAGATTGCAAATGCATTCCGCCAGGTGTGGCCGGACATTAAGCTGTTGAACTGTTGGCCACATTTGGATCGAAATGCTCGACGAAAGAAGAGCCTTCTAACAGACTCTGACCGCTACGAGAACATCATCAAGCCGCAGCTCGACTATCTGAGTCTGTCGCGGTCGTTCGACCAATTCGAAGCACTATCTAACCTGGTAACATCGAATTGGGCTGCTCTAGGGGAAACGGAATACGCTCATTGGTTAGAGGACCAATACCTCGTTGATCCGTGGGATCTGTGGTTCTACACAGCCAGTGACGAGCCTGGGATCGTGCCCAACCAAAACCCAATAGAGTCCCATCATCACGCCATCAAAGCAAGTAGTGTCATGCACCTTCGCGCTGCTACTGGCCATGTATTAGCCGGGACGTTGCCAAGAATTCTAACGCAATGCGCCATGGACTTTGGCTCGGAAATCATATGTCACTACGCAAGTGGCCCGGTCGGAGCAGAGATACTCCAAGCTGCAATGAACCTTTGTGCTCATGAGAACCACTTTCCGAAGCACCGAGGAAAATCGAAACGAGCAATCCTTTGCATCGGCGAGTACTACTTCAACGCTGATTACTACGTGGTTCAAGATGACAACGTGCACGGTCTTAACGTCGATACAGCACGAACAAAGCTGTATAAGCGTTCTCTCGGCGGAATTATGAGAGCACACGAGAAGATCGAAAACGTTCAGCTTCGATATCTATCTCTCCACCGCGTGACAATTCTCGAGCGAGTGTCGTTTGAGCATAACTGGGATTCTCCGTCTTGGTGTGTGGATGAAATCAAGACAATTCGCCAAAAGTTCAAATGCGACTGCAAGTCGTTTTACCAATCTGGATGGCTGTGCGCACACGTACTAGCTTGTTTAAAGCTAGTGGACGCAGTGGATTTGAGCGCAATGCTCCGGGGTTTGCCAACTCGTAGACCGCCTGGGCGTCCTCGAAAGAAAGCTAAGTGTCTGGAACGCGACGGTCTCAGGAGGTCACAATATAGTATGACCGCACTGATCAAGAGATTAGTCGATAAGCCCGCGAGTGTTATCAACTGGAGTGTTCTGGGAACCTGGACCAACACAGGTGACGATGGTGTTGAAATCAGTCGGGACTTCGTCGGAACAATCAAGCCACCGTTTTTGCGCGGTGGTAAACGTCACTGGGATGTGGATTTTCACGAAATTGAGAAAGAGGAAGAATATGAGGCTGAAGAGCTTGCCACTATGATCAACTACTCGTTTCGGATGGGGCACATCATTGTTCGAAGCTGATCGGTAAGTAGTGTGTGCACTACCGCGTCTACATTTGTATGCCTGCATTTCATTCAAAGCAAAAAACTCAGAAAAAGAAGATAAAACAGAAAACACTAGAAAAAAGGAGTTGTTCCACCCACCTCTCCAAAAAAATCTTGTGTTAAAATCTGACATACAATTTTGCCGGTGGCATACAATAACACCGGTGGCATACAATATCACCCTCCGCATGGAAAATAGCTGGCGGGGAATAAAAAGAAACCGAAAATGCACGCAATAAAAAATAGCCGATGAAAGCATGAAAAAAAACCGCCCCCGAGAGACACTGCTGAAGGCATCCTCCGAAGCGGCTCGGCTGATCTGGTGGGCTTTGCACGGATGTTCATGGCAAACCCGGACCTTGTGGACCGCTTCCAGCACGATTGGCCGCTCAACCCGATGCTGGATTACAAGTTCTTCTGGGACCCTAGCAAGGGCGACGAAGGGTACACCACCTTATGCAATTTCAAGCCCTAAGGCCAAGCATACCAATGGAAAAGGCACGAGCACTAACTCGAAAAACATTGTCTGCTCACCGTTCAGTTGAACATCCTCAACTGTGTCCATCTTTTAATCGCCTGCCACTGCGGCAACTGCTCGCTGGACGTCTACTCTCCCGTAGCCGAAAATGTTGTTTGGGAACGTGGAGGCTGAGATGTTGCCGCATAATGAATGAAAAGCGGCGTTCTTGACGAGGTTTCCGTCCCTCACCGCAGCGCTGGTCAATGCGGTCCAAACTTGCTCAAACGTTAGCTCTGGTTTTGCGCTGAGTAGCAGTGCGACTGCCCCCGCGACGTGTGGAGCAGCCATGCTAGTCCCGGACGTGATAGTGTACACGTTGTCTCTAGTCCACCATGCTGAATAAATTCTCACTCCTGGTGCGGTAATGTCAGGCTTGACGCGGCCATCAATGGAAGGCCCAGTTGAACTCTGTGGCAGCAACACGTCTTCGGAGCTGGTCGCACCAACACCAATTACGTTGCTCGCTTCACCCGGTGATTCTACTGTGCTGCACGTTTTAGACGACCCCGAATTGCCGATAGCGAAAATGGGGATGATCTCAGCAGCTCGCCAGGCCGCAATAACTGCACTAAAGTTTGCTGCTCCGCGAGCAGTACCCCAGCTATTGTTTACGATGCGTGGTGCTTTGCGGCAGTCATAATTCTCCCCCTCTGGATCCGTGGGGCACAGTACAAATTGCGCGCATGCCAGCAAACTTGACTCGAGGCACGAAGTTGTGCTTCGGCAGCCTCTACATGTCATCCATTTCGCTCCTGGGGCAACCCCAATACCGTTTACTCCGACAATAGAGCCCACAACGTGTGTTCCGTGTCCTGACGTGTCGTAAGGCTCTGCACGTTTGGTTTCCGGATCGAACCATCCATAGTCACCACGAAAGTTGTCTCGTAGTGCTTCGTGAGTGGCTCGCACACCAGTGTCGATTGTGCCAACCGTGACGTTCTCGCCTATGACCCCCTGAGCCCACACAGCCTCTGCGCCAATCTTTCCGACACCCCACGCCTGGGTGTTCGTTCTCAGCGGAAGGTCCAAACCGGACATCAGTTCAAAGAGTTCAAAGTGTTCCTCCTTGAAGCTGTTCCCCATCGATAGGCTTTGCTCCTCGTGGATTTCCACGATCGACGACTCCAGGGCTAGCCTCTGGATAAGCTCCATGGACGCATTGGCGATGAACAGTTGATTGGAGATCCAGAGCGTTGTCGAGGACGCGAAAGTTGCGGCCTTTTGATCGAGAAGCTTTATGACGGATCTCTGTGCCAGCGTAGCAGACGTCTTGAGGGACTTGACGAGCCGGGTGATTCGATCTCCCCGCAATGTCACATTGGCCTCAGACGATGACGGTGACGATAGAGTTTCGGCTTCTTCCAGGGCCGCAGCAGTTCCGCCACGCATGGTCACCATCAGATTGACAGAAGGGCTTTCTTGGAGTACGCGGTATACATCTTGATGTACGTGGGGTCGAGTAGCATGGACTGGAACAGCGCTTATAACACTTCGTACCGCGGCACACGTCATGATCCAGCAGAAACCATTCAGGAATTTCGTCATTTGTAAGCGCTTAGTGCTCGTGCAGGTCCAGGTGGTTGCTGCTTCGCCCCGCCAATTTGACTGTATGCTGCCTGCTGCTTCGGCATCTAAGCTCATGACCAGGACGTAAAAGGTGGTGTTCCCAGCTATTTGAACACCTTGTTGACAATCCGAAATCATTCTCAGACCTGCAGCGCAGACTAAAGCGCATCCTAAAGTTAGGGTCGATCTGTCGGCGTCCTTTCGGGGGCTGTAGCCATATCTTTGACTAGCATCGTGCCGAGTACTCGGCAGCTAGGATGAGACTTCTTCGCTGGGTTATCGTGTTAGTTCTGCTGCTGCAGGTAACAGGAACTTGTTGTCGGTTAACTCTATAGTGTGTACTGTGCGTCTGACATACTTGTGATGTAGCTGACAATAGCTGAGCTCTCTAGCAGCGACGAAGCCGTCGAGGACAACACTGTAGCAGACAATGCGGATCAGGTTCAGGATTCGTCGGCATGGAGCGATGAAGCCAAGACAGAGGACGCCGTTGAGGAAGTGTCTACTGATACAGAGGTGGTGCGATGTTAATGCCGATCGCAGGTGAAATGTCCAGGATTTAACGAGCATGGTTCCTATTCAGGAGGAAGCAGAACCCGAAGAGGTTCCAGAGACCCCAGATGAACCGTATGAGAGGAAACTATCTCCGAGAGAACGAATGATGATCGAAGAAGAAGAGCGCTGGCAGGTGCGTGTTTGCCAGTGAATTAACTTTCACACTCGTGCGACGACTCATGGGTTTTGAACAAGCGTGGTATGGAGGAACTGGCAGAGCGCGAGCGTGAGGCAACCTTACACGAACTAAATTCTGGTGAGGAGACGCCCGAGGAGGTAGAAGCTGACGCATGGGAGCGCTCGAGTTACCCTGAAGAACAGTACGAGCAGGTACATGGAACTGCTTGCCTTGTTCACGATGCGCTACCTACGATGATATCGTTCTTGTATGAAGCAGACAGCCGATCAGGAGGAGGACGACGACGAGACCCTTGCTGCGTATCTTGAGAGAAAACGAAGGCTGGTTCGTGCATGAAGCCGACCACACTTCGGTTACTTTGTATACACCCAACTAATGCAATTTGCGGCCCTGGCTCTGATTTCAGGAGGAGAGCGCCGACCAGACTGGAGATGGCGACGAAGAGGAGGAGGCAGAAGCTCTCCCGGTCATCCCCGGTCTGACCGACGTCGAACTGATAGCGTTCAACGCCGAATATGCGAACGCAGAAGTGCTCGAAAAAATCATCGATTGGTCCTACGACCAGGTCGCAGCCTTGTCGCGCTTCCGCGACAACTACATTCACGTGGAGGACCTCTATCAGTACGTCCTCCACAAGCTTAATTTTATTGTGATGCCGCAACTAACAGCACCCGTGGTGGGGCCAGGTTCCTGCTGAAGACTCTAAACCCGCTGGACGAAGATATCGACCTGCAAGATGAACAGGTCTTGACCGACGCCGTCACGGAGCTCAGAAGTCAGCAGGGTTTGGTGGACGAGGAGCAGGTCGTGTACCGGGGCTTCATCGCACGCGGGATGCCGCTGCGCTTCTTGCAGTCTCTGGCTCATGAGATGCATCAAACCGTTCAGACGAGGCGTCTGCAGGCCAATGACGAGCTCTAGGGCCAGTGCTGGTCAAGCAATGCGCTCCAGTGCGGGTCAAATAATCACTTCAACCTGACCGCCATCATTCTTGTCCGACGTGTTAAATGAAACACCTCGAAACGCCTCGAAATGACTGCACCACCCGGGTTTGACGACCTCATGACCAGTCAATGTGGACCACCGGAACATGTAGATACATATACATATCACACTTGAAGACATTATATCTACAGCGTCCGTAACAGAGACAGCCACTAATACGAGGCATCTGTGCCAGCCGTCCAATCACGATGTTTGCATTGTTGCAGCTCTCATTGGCTCTGAGCGCGTGGCCGCGCTGTGATTGGTGCAATACCCGCCGTGGGCAACAGTCGTCAGTCCTCCGTCCACTTGCCAAACAGCCCAGATATACTCAAAGTCAAGGCGAGAGGATGGAGGTGAAGGGCGAGGACACCCTCAAGAAGGCCGCGGCGGCGTCCTCTGGCGCGCTGCTCACGTCGCTGTTCGTGACGCCGCTGGACGTGGCCAAAGTGCGCATCCAGTCTCAGATCCAGACGGCCATGGCGCCAGTCAAGGCGCTCTCGGACCTGCGCGTGACCCACTCGACCGTCGGCTCCGTCGCCGAGCTGTGCCGGTGCCGCACGCGCTGCGTGTGCAACCGCTGCGTGACGCGTCCCGTGGAGAAGCTGCAGGCCTCACGACGCGGTGGCAAGGCGCTACCGGCTATGCGCATGTCCTGCTCGCGGGCGGTGGCGCCGCCTCAGCTGCAGGGCACGTCGCACGCGCTTCGCCACATTTTCCAGACGGAGGGATTGCAGGGTCTCTTCGCGGGTCTGTCCCCCGCTATGGTCATCGCCGTGCCGTCCACGGTGCTCTACTACATGTCTTACGACCTCTTGTTACACGAGGGACGCCAGAGGTTCCCGGAGATGGAGGGACTGATGCCGTTGCTGGCCGGCACGACGGCGAGGATCGTCGCGGCGTCCATTACGTCGCCTATTGAGCTCATCCGCACGAGGATGCAAGGTGAGAAGGTCGGGGCCTCGATTTTGGCCACGTTCCAACAGGCCGTGCGACGCGGAGGATACGCGTCCTTGACGAATGGATTGGGCGCCACGTTGGCTCGTGACGTGCCGTTCTCGGCCATCTATTGGACGTCCTACGAGAACCTTCAGCGGCGGTTGAATTCGATGCACGGCGAACTCACGCGGACTCAGAGGGCGTTCGCATGCGGCGCTGTGTCGGGAGCCATTGCTGCTACCGTGACGACCCCCTTTGATGTGGTCAAGACATTGCAGCAGGTGTCCATGACGGCGCAAGGATCGCAGCCGTCTGGGATGGTGGTGCTGAGGCAGGTGGTGGCCAGCAGGGGGGTGAGCGGAGCTTTCACGGGACTCAGCGCACGTCTGGCACGCGTGGCGCCGTCCTGCGCGATCATGATTTCCTGCTACGAGCTCGGCAAGGAGAAGCTCGGGATTGCATGAGAGGAGGGCGGACGAGCTACAAGGACGTCGAGTTGTGGTGACGGAGGTCACTCGTCGAAGCGGAGAGCAGGGCTGAATCAGCTGGATGATTGACGTTCTGATGTGATGGAAAATACAGGGTCCGATATTTAATTATAATGCGAGTTGCGGACTCTTTTTCTTCAAAGTTGTGACCATGGTGAATGTTGAAGTTGCCACGTTGAATGATGAGATCGTGGTGGTAAGCAGGCCGGCATGACTCATACGTTGTCTTTTCGAGTGATATTTTGCACCTGCTTCTTTCCCTGGGAGCTAGCCACCAGCACCTAGTATCGCGCGTTGCCCACGAATACAGCCGACTTTCAATTGCTCTTTTCATTCTTGACTGCCTCCTCTTTAGCTTGCTTCTCGATGTCCCCAACCGATTTCGGCACCATTGGGAATGACCATTTCACTTCATCATCGTGGATCCTGCATTTCCCTTGAAGCTCCATGTAGTTGGGAGAATGCTTGTAGGCAAGAGCAACCGAACCAGTGCAGCCAATGCCTTTCGGGGAACTGCGTCATTCACCTGAAAAACGTGGAAATTGGTGATGAGTGGTGCAATTTTTACTTCGAAATACTTGTCTGACAATTTATCAAGGAGCAACACGTTGACCTTCGCCACCATACTTCGCAGGACCTGCAACGTCACCTACCACAATACTGACGCATTCTGGATGGTACCAAATTCCGATTACATCGCTGAAGCGCCCTCGGTGGATAATGTTCATGCTGTGAATGCGTTCTATGTAGGACATGATTCGTACCATAGAATTCACCGTACTGATGAAGCTACGCCCGTTGTGGTCGGACAACTTTGAAGAATTCATCTTGCCGACGGCTTTACTTCTTCTCGACGCGCAAATCTAAAATTGACAAACACTCGCAAAGCGTATTTGGCTACTTGATTGCTCCAAACAAACATATATTTCTCGCTACATCCTATGAACTGATTGAGTGTCGCTCCAGCTGTCAAGAGGCCACTTCAACTTCCTGCTTGTTGAAACCAAGCTATTCTGTTGACTGGGATCCATTATGGGGTACGCTCTCGGTGCCTTTCACACCGCACAATCGTGTAACCCAGGGTACGCCTCGTGCATGGCTTTGAAGCCGGTCACTTACTGGTTGGAAATCGGCCAAATCGAGAAACGCGACCAAGACCAAGTCCCCAAACACATTAGATTGAGGCCCTCGACGACGATGCTGACGCAGGCAGCTCGACGCAGCGCGCACTTCGGCGCCACCCACAGCTTTGCTGCCACTGTACGTCGTTTGGCATGGGAAATGGCGCGATATTGCGCCCCGTAGGTAAACGGTTGTACCACCCGAATCCTGATCTTTTGTCCGTGCTGGTGGTGCAGAGAGGCTTCGGACTAGCTAGCAGCTGCTACCAGACGATGGTGAAGCCGACAATAGCCGCTCCTACCAAGTCGGCGTCCATGTGGACGCGTCTGGGCCTACAAACGACCAAGACGACCAAGCAGCCGCTGGTCTACTCCACCAAAGCTCGGGTTTGTGTGTAGAGAGTGATTGCAATGCTGTCAGCGTCGTTATAGAGGTAAAATCTGTAGTGGAGGGTGTTCGGCATTGCTGACTCTGTGTGGTGTGTGATTCTGCAGAAGTTCGCGGCTTCGACGGCCACGATTGAGAACGTGGCGGCCAACCGCCCGGTCGCGTACTGGATCTTCGGTACGGCGGCCATGGTCGGCGGTATGATTGCCATCGGTGGTGCTACCCGTCTCACGAGGTCGGGTCTGTCCATGGTGTCGTGGAAGCCGCAGGGAAGCCTGCCGCCCATGACCCCGGAGGAGTGGGAAGCCCAGTTCGAGATCTACAAGCAGTTCCCTGAGTATCAGCAGCGCAAAAACATGGTACGGGTCTGCTCCAAAGGTTACGTATTGAGGCAAGGATGTTTGTTGCAATGTTAGTTTACTCGGAACTTGTGCTGGTGGTGTCTAGACGGTGGAGGACTTCAAGGGCATCTTCTGGTGGGAGTATGGCCACCGAATGCTCGGCCGCACGGTTGGTTTGGTATACACGGCACCTCTGGTTTACTTCATGCTGCGCAAGAAATTGCCTGTGGAGCTGTACAAGCGCTTTGGAGTGCTTTTCGGTCTGGGTGCGGCGCAAGGAGGTGTGGGCTGGTGGATGGTGCGCAGTGGTCTGGAGGAGCATGGTCACGAGCAGCTGCAGAAGCGCAACGAAGTGCGCGTCAGTCCGTACCGCCTTGCCACTCACGTAAGTACACACTTCGTGGTATGGTGTTGGCTTGGTGCTGACGATTATCTTGTTCATTCTGCTTTTACTACTACTGGCAGCTTGGCTTCGCTTTCACGACGCTTGGTGTTCTCCTCTGGACCGGCTTCAACCTGGTTGCGCCTCCGTCGCGTGCGGCGATCACACGTGATATGATTTCGCCGGATGTGCTGAAGAAGGTGACTCGTATTCGGAAGATCCTGGGCCACGTCTCGACCGCGCTCGGCTACACGATTCTCTCGGGTGCGTTCGTGGCAGGTATCGATGCCGGCATGGCCTACAACACGTTCCCCAAGATGGACGAGCAGTGGATCCCGGACGACCTGTTCGCGATTGAGCCCAAGTACAAAAACTTCTTCGAGAACGTGCCGCTCGTGCAGTTGGACCACCGCGTCCTCGCGCTCAGCACGCTGGCTGGTTTCGGTGGCGTGTACACAATGGCTCGACGCCCGCAGATTTGGAACCAACTGCCGCAGCAGTCGCGCAACGCATTGAACATGGCGCTGGCTGCCGCTGGCGGCCAGGTGCTGCTGGGCATCACCACGCTGATCAACTGCGTGCCCATTCCGCTCGCCATCTCGCACCAGTGCGGCGCCATCGTGCTCCTAACGGCTACGCTCTGGTCGCAGCACACGCTCAACTTCGCCAAGCCACTCAAGAAGGCAGCTCAGGCCGTCATCAAGGCCGCCCCCAAGACGCTGTAAACCACCAGCAATTGTCCACCCAGTAGCAAGGACTTGTTGCAGTATCAGGTGCGTGCACCTTGAAGCGAGTGAGTCATCACCAACTCGCTTAGACTAAAACACAAATCACAAAAAATACATATCCACAAAAGTAAACGCCGTGTACGCACGTATTGCGCAGTACAGTCTGTACTCCCCTTCAAATCCGATCACCATTACCACCTGATACAGCACCCAGCGCTGCATTTCGATAGTAACGGAACGTCGCCGCCATGGACGACTCCGGTACGCGCCCCCAGCCCCCTCTGCCGCTATGCAATATATCTGACCTTGTAGCGCTGTGTCTCTTGTCTCTGTCACAGCCACCGCCGGCGATCGTAGGGGCATGTGGTCCATGATCAAAGAGGGTTACGAAGGCCTTGTGAGTACCGTGATCCGCCCGTTACGAGCGCAGTACGCGCCCTCGGAGCTCGGACCAAAGCGCGCGCAGATCGGGGACGTTTCGGTGCAACGCGTGGACCTCAAGCTCAAGAACCCGGCGGGTTACACGCTCGAGTGCAGCTGGTGGAAGCCGCGTACACCCAAGAACGGACAAGTGCAGGAGAAGGACAAGCGTCCGTGCATCGTGGTTCTGCACGGTAACAGTTCCTGCAGGTTGGGGGCTCTGGAGATCGTCATGTACGCGCTCCCGGCGGGGTTTACGGTGTTTGCCCTGGATTTCTGCGGCTCCGGGCTCTCGGAGGGCAAATACGTGTCCTTGGGCTACCACGAGCAGGCGGACATTGCTACAGCCGTCAAGTACGTGAGGAAGACGGGTGAAACGTCGAATTTGTGTCTCTGGGGACGCAGCATGGGCGCCGTGGCGGCACTGCTGTACGCAGAGTCGGATTCGTCCGTGAACGCCATGGTGCTGGACTCGCCGTTCTCGAGCTTGCCGAAACTCGCGACGGAGTTGGTGGAGGATGGCAAGCTGGGCGTCCCCAAGATCGCGGTGAAGCTCGTGATGAGACTTATCCGACGGGATATTAAGAAGCGAGCCAAGTTCGACATGTTCAAGCTGAAGCCGATCGCCAAAGTGCACAAGTGCGCGGTGCCGGCGTTCTTTGTGGTGGGGTTGCAGGACGAGTTGGTGGGGCCGCACCATGTGGAGGCGCTGTATAAGCTCCATAATGGCCCCAATCAACTGTTCAAGTTCCCTGGCGGGCATAACAGCCCTCGGCCGTTCAACTTCTTCATCCAGGCGCTGCAGTTTTTGCGGGTTATGGTGGGGCTCATGCCGCTGCCGGATGATCTGTCCACTTTCGACCTCTCGCCAACGCAGCGCCAGCAAGTACAGACTGGAAAGCGAAACAAAAAGTTGTCTCCGAAACGCAAGAAGCCGTCCAGGGTGTACAAGAACCCTCTCGAGGCTGGTGTTTCGATTGAAGCCGTGCACAAAATGTCTATCAAGGAGCTGAAGCAGTGCATCGATCGTGCTGGATACAGCGATGTTACGTGCATTGAGAAGAAGGAAATGGTGGACCTTGTGCTCAAGCTTTACGCACGCTATCGGCGGTCCAGCAAGCAGGCTGCCGACGATAGACAACCCGCTGTGGCGACAACATCAGAAGACGACGAGACGGATACTCCATTGGTCAGTAAAGCAGAATCGAGCTCTGCTGGTAGTGAGCCAGCGCCGTTGGACACTTCTGAAGCGAGTGTAGCGTCAACTGAAAGACATTCACCCACACCTAAAGGTCGCCGCCGCAGCGAAGGTGATGCAAAGCCTGCAGAAAAGTATATGGACGAAGATACAGCAGCAGCAGATTCATCGACTCTTCTTCCATCGATGAGAAACGTCACGTCAAGTATCCTCTCAGATGCGGAAGTGGCTCGCCGGTTGAGCATTGACCATCCCAGTGATGAAGAGGACGAGCTTGACTCGGACAAGTCTGCGAAGTAGCTGGTGCACGAGGCTGAAGAAGATGGTACACGGTTTGTAGAGGGCTAACGGTGGGAATACGATGTACGCCACGGAGCTCATGAGACATGTGAAGAAAATGGTGAGCAGGGACCAAGTATTTCTCAAGTTCGCGAGCCTTGACGACGTTTTTCCGCTGTGGATATTATTCTCAGTTTGAGCTTGCACCATTGTTGTAACGGCGTAGAATCACTGCGCTTTAGTGGGGAGATACTTTGATCCGATGTGGAATTTACCTGTGCTGCGTTAACAACACGACCGACTTTTGATGTACGCTGAAGAATGCATGGGTCGCAACAGCTTGCGCAGATGTATCTGCAAGAAGAACTACTGCATATGACCGGAAAGTACATACCTGCCTGGGAGACTCCCCGTCGCTCAATTCTCAACTGGTGCAGGCTTTCTTCTTGTACACTTTCCCTTTTACTGCGTGTAAAGATGGAGTCGTCGCTGTTGAGCGTCACCTTCGCGCTTCCTGCCGAGCTGCGGGCGATTCGGCACATCTACGAGGTGGTCAACGACTTTCTCAAGCCAGTGACTTATGACAGTGCCGTGTTCTACGATCTTCCGCGTGTAATCCAAGTCTATGGGGCCACTCGCCGCCTGACCGTACGAGCGATGGACGGTGCAGCATTACGAGGTCGAATCGATATCGTGCGATGGTTGCTTGACAACCGAACGGAGGGATGTTCGGCAGCAGCGCTGACTGGTGCGGCAATGAATGGGCATATCGATATCGCGAGGCTGTTGTGGGATTCGTACTCGACTCGATGTCATCCAGGAGAGGCTCTGGTATCTGCAGCGACTAACGGCCACGAGGAAGTTGTTATGTTCCTGATCGACAAATGTTCAATCGTGATGAAGGCATTGGCCCTGGTCGCCGCAGCCGCCAATGGTCATTTATCAGTTGTGAGGCTACTCCCCGCTGACGACTTCGGGGTTGGAAGTGGCAAGGCAATCCGTGAGGCTGCATCGAACGGGCACGTTGATGTGGTGGCGTTCTTCTTTGAGCGAAGTACACTCATAAGAGACGTGAATGCTGCTACCGTGTTGGAGAAGGCGATATGTGGTGGTCATCACCGGCTTGTCCAGTATGTTCTCGATTCCGCTGACGAAAAGGGCTGGTTGTTAGTGCACACACTGACTTATGCTGTGCTCACGGGTCGATTGGACACAGTGAGGCTACTTATTGAAAGGGCGGATCGAACAACGCTATTCTGTGCTTTGGTCAAGTCATCCCGGACGGGCCAAACGGATGCGGTGGAGCTACTGGTGATGGCATGTGGGGCATCGGGCTTCGACGCGTCAAGCGATGATGGACTGATGAGCATCTACTTCGGCGAGGCATTGTCAAATGCAGCCAAGGAGAACCGTGCAGATCTAGTGAACATTTTTGTCAGGAAGGCTTCTTCGGCTAGTGTAGAACGAGCGATGATTCAAGCCACGGTTTGTGGCTTTGCACAGGTCGTGAAAGTACTGCTTGAGACTGGTGCATGTGGCAAATGGCATATCTATCATGCATTGGCAGTAGCTTCGGAGAATGGCTGCAGTGAGGTGGTGGCGACTCTACTCGAGACACCTACCCAGGATTTCTCGTACAATCCACCAGATTGTAGCGGACTTGATGCCATGAGGTCCTCGTTGCTCAAGGCGGTGATGTTTGGCCACACAGAGGTTGTGTTGCAGGTGCTGTTGAAATACGAGTCGTACAGCAGCGAAGTCGCTGAGGAGTTTCATGGTGCGGGCGACTGTCTTGTACAGCCAATTGACTCGAGTTCCATCCGTGAAGCAATCAAGACAACCGGATCAAGGGCATGCCCCAGCATCCTGAAGTTGCTACCGAGGAAGAAAAGCGATTCACACTACCACGATGGTGGCCTCAAGAAAATCAAAGCTGGTGACCTTGTCAACGACGTACAATGGCTGTAGGCCGGTGAATGTCTGAATTTCTTCAAGCCCATGTGCTAACGTACTATCCCAGAGATAAGATATCGCCCAAGAAAAATCAAACGTTGTGAAGTTTCTCGCGTTTTATGTGGCACGTGTTATACGTGAACTATGACTTAGCACGGGCCGGGCCTGGATCTCTGCAGTCGACTTGTCTGACAACTCCGGCACCAACGCACCAACTTTAATAGGTAGAAGATAGCAAAAGGCACCACGGACGGTACGTAAGCGGAGTCGTTGAGAGTATCCGAGGTGTACGGGTATGGCACACCAACGATCAAAGTGTACGGACACTTGATGCCGATGCAGAGTGACCATGTACTAGCGCGGATCGAGTCTGGGAGGGCACGGCTATCCTGTCAACGCATGGAGTGGAGCATACAAACTCGCGAAGACATGCGCCTCAGTGCTACTGCGCGAGGATTACAGTAGTGAGCCGGTGACATCCACTTGCCCGCTATAACATGTTATCCATCCGAGTAGTCCATCGACAAGGTAAATTGTTGCTCGCTAAAACCTACGAGATATCGCGGGATGACATGCTGTTAGCGACACGAACAATTCACCTGGTGCGATCGCACGCGCTACAAATCAAAGTACCTTGTGAATACAGCATTTCCATACGACTCTATCAAGAAAAAAAAGTGAAAACTGTGCACACCAGTAACCTACAGCATCTGAAAAAACGAAATGAATCATGTTGGAGAATTGAGTTATTCAACCCTGCAACATCAGGATTGAAAGCCGGCACTGTCAGAACTGAAGCGTGTGCGACACCAATTTCCACGGTAACGTCCGAAAATGGTGTAGGCGGCCCTCAAAGCACTTCGTTGGTATATGTTTTGAGGAGCACCCAAACGAGTCCAGGAAATTGGGACGCAGAAGACCATCACGTGACGACGATCAGTCTCAACTCGATTTCTGAATGGATGGGCGTTTAGAGCCAAATAGCTACTCCATAGAATACAAGCTTTCAGCATAGCTCTGCGAGGTATAGCAGCTGGAAATTTTGTCGTCTTCCACTGACCGTTTTCGCGCGAACTCACGTGATATCCGTCACGAAACGTTCACCAGATCGAGGGTTGTTTGCTAGATTTAGCCGAGGACGTGACAAATGAAATATGTAGCTGGGTATTTGCCTCGTTCATTATCCGATCTGCCTCGAAATCCACGCACTTCGCTCTCTGAGAACCCCGCGTGTGTCTTGAAAAGGACAAACTTAATCGACAAACAGTGATCTCTTCGCAATTTCTTTACGATGGAAGGCTACTTGATACGCGTACCAGTTCAAGCCTGCTTCCCGGAGCCTCGCCCTACATGGAGGCAGAAGTTTGATGTCAGCACACCTGTGCGCTCGCGTTTGCTATACTACGTCGTTGAGGAAGGTTATATGCGCGGCTATGAGTCACCGGATGCCGTCGATGAGCCGGTGGAGTCGTTCCAGCTAACCAGCCACCACATCGAGGTCAACGCCATGTACTCGCTCAACATTTTCGAGCTGAAAGCTCGAATGGCCAATCTGCCACCATCGCGACAATTCATAGAAGACTCGAGTTCCGACAGCAGTAGCGGCGACGACAGCGATAATGAGAGCAAGCGAGTGACATCGGCCACAACGGATACGCCCCAAATCCCGCTTTCCTCGATCTCTCCAGGAGTGATAAGCGGGAACTATCACGTCGTGTTCTTCACGGCCAGCAAAGACCTGGTCAAGAAATGGTCCGTCAAGCTTTTGAACTGGAATCGTTTCGTCTTTGGGTCAAGTGAAGACCTTCTTGACGCTGAAGCGCTCAAGCTGGCCAAAGATGAAATTACCGACGCTTTACGCGCTGTCAACGCTGCAAACCGTTTCTTGAGACCAGTTGAGCTGCGGGCACCCGAACACAGTGCAACCTCGATGAATGCTGCACTGGAGCCTGCTACGGCTGCTAGCCCCCTTACTCCGCCCAAGACGAACAAAATTACCCCACCCGTTCAATCCGCAGGCGTTGTGAAGCCCTCTGACTCATCCGCGCAGCCGCCAAATCCGTGGTGGGTGGTTCCATTTGGAGGACCCAGAAGGATTTCCTCGTACTCTTTAAGACGTTAGATAAACTGTTGATTCATCGCTTCTGCTGAAGAGTAATCGTCAGCGACTTGCAGTTGAACGCTTCCGTTGATGTCGTTGGTCTCTATTAAGTGGCAAGCCAGCGTCTGCGTGTATGTTCCCAAGACCTTGAACTCGTTTGCCATATACTGTTCCCCGTCTTCATTTTGCACCGAGGAGGTACTCTCGGTACAATTTGAACTGGAGGCATCACCACCACAATTTACGCTTGCAAAGCTGAGATCATTCATGGGCCCAATTGAGTTCGTTGGGATCACACGATAGGTCATCTTCATCGTAATTCGTGCGCAAAGAGCTGCTGAGGCACCCTCGGTCTTGGAAATATCGATCTCAATCGGCTCCATTGACCGTGCATCGGGGCACATACAAAATCTTTCGTTGCCAAACAAGAGGTGCAAAGTATCGAGGATGTCCCCTCCCCCATGCGTACGTGAGCTGCAAATGATCACCTGCCGCGCGAAGCGTAGTGCCATCATTTCTTTAGCTGCCGCGGGTACCGAAGGGGTAGTTTCTCCTTGCCTTGCCCTTGCAGAAGCGTTTTCGTCGTCTGTTTCCGTGCATCTTAAAATCTCTAGTGCCAACGTAAGAATATTCGTTTCCAAGGAGGCACCAGTTAGCAGTACGCCGTTGATTTTGACGCGGTCCCGTTGCAGATCTTTTAACGCTTGGCTGAGTGTCCACGATTTGCACCGTTCTACCCGCGCTGCTCCGTTGAGGCGATCGATCTGCGAGTACAGCGCACGCAGTGGAAGCAATAACGACGGCTGCCTGCCGATCGTTGCAGACGACTGTTCCATTATCTCCGTCCAAGTATTCAGCGGATTCATATTGCTCGTGTCTTCCTCAGCAGTAGCAACCGCAGGTGGTTCGTTCAACTCCCGCATTCGTACAAATAGTTTATTTCGGCTGATTTCAGCTGCAATCAATCTTACCCACGTTGTAGCTTCTGCGGCAGTATTTACATCCAGGACCAATCTCATGCTGCCATTTGAATCGAAAAACGCGAAGGCGTTGCGATGGTGGTGGTGAGAATCTTCTTCAAGAAGACTGCTTTTTCGTACGGACCAATTCGTGTCTGACAAGTCAATCTGGTCCAAGGGTCTGTTGTCTTTCAAGATTCGCTTGCTTGTGTCCGATGCATTACCATCCCGTTCACGACCCAATTCGAACACGAAATCCGCACAGTGTGTTCGGCTAGTGAAGAAGTACATCATGTGGTTGTCGCATAGGCAAGCATACTCTTTGCGCTGTGTTCTCCAAAACGTACCCCACTCCGCAGTGACAACCCACCCCTCGATAAGAATGGTGACACCTCCATCCTTGCCAGCGATATCCCATGACAACCGTCGGACCAGGTTTTCGTTCGTGTCTACTAAAGCGGAAGTGGTAATTGGGCTTTCATCAGGTCGTGTGTACGTCAAAGTCTTCACCATGGCTCTCAATAACGACAACAATTCGCCGACGTTCACGCTAGAATTTCCCAGTATTGCATCGCGAAGAAGAAACACCAGCCCTCGGACGTCGTTCTGAAGAAATTGTACCCGCTCGATCAATTGCATGCTCGCTTGAAGAAGAATACGCTCCGCATTCTTTCGTACTTTGGTGCATTGCCTGGTAAACAGCAAGTGCCTTCGCGTTTTCCGTGAAGTAGGGTATTTTCGCGCCCCTCGCCTCCGGAGTGTAGACCATTTAACTCTCGACCTCTGCACTAATTCCGCCATCCGTACTTCCGGGTGTCCCTTGACTGATTCCAGCGTACGTGACTCTGTTTCTCTAGTGAGGTTTTGACGTGCTGATCGTTCCTCTTGAGGCTTACAATCCTGGTTTTCCTGCCACAGTGGACTTATTGTGGAGAGTGGCTGAACTTGTTCTACTACCTTTTGGGGAGCAGGTCTAAGGATACGAGCTGTTTCGTTGCGAGAAATCTGGCACATCGTTTCAGGCATTCTCCCTGAAGCATTTGAATCGACGAGCTGAAACTCCAGGATATCAAGTTCTTCCACCTCATCTACTACCAAGGATCCAGACTTCAGCTCTGTGTAGCCAAAATGATGGTGACTCAGTAAGTGAGAAAGACACATACGAAAGCAGAAATACCTTTTTGCATTGTGCACTGTACCTGATTCCTGGCGAACGAGCTTCAGCTTTCCTTGTCCAAGCTTGGAGAGAGAAACTTTTGAGCGCCATACCAAACTCGCTTCATTAGCCGGGTCGGCGTCACCGTTGTTATCGTCAAAAGGATTGGTACCGCTGCCTCCATTTCTCTCGATTCCGTTGCTTGTCTGAAAATTGCAGTGCTTTTTCAGACTACTCATTAGATCTGCTACACTCATCGTCGCCGCACACTCCACTCGAACCAGTTCGTCCGTCGGAAGAACCACCCTGATACAAAGCCACAGAGGTTCGTGTTAATCCAGCGTAGTCCAAGCACACAGCCCTCTCCTCTTGGTAGTCCCCACCTCACACACGTAGTCGCCTTCATCCTTCCACCGTGTTATTCGCACCTCCAAATCTTGCTCAGGGCGCTGCGTATTCCGTTTCATCGACCAAAAGCCGCTACCGCCGAGCGTCTCGGTTAATGTCGCGAAGAGGCACAGCCACCCGAACGGCTAAACAAAGCATGTTCTTATTGGATTTCTTGCTAGTGAGGCATGTAGGCATTGCCGAAGATGTCGGGGCTATCTCGGACGAGGTCCCATACCCACGGTTCGTCCTGTTTTGGATTGTAGGTGGTCAATGGGAATCCGTACGGCAGCGGCAGTAGCTCTTTTGGCTGTTTTTCTGAGCTCTCAAAGTCTTCCACGCCGGAATGCCCAGCCGCTGCTTTACTTCCAATCGTCACAAGATGCGGTGAAGTTCCACCATTTTGATGCGCCAAAAGCGGTGGCAGGAACATGACACCGAGTTCATAGGACCGGACCATGAACTGCGTCTTCTTTTTCTGAAGCGTCCCCCAGGCAGCCTTGCTCAAGTTGGAGCTGGTCACAATAGCCCAGTCCAGCGCACCCGCTGCCTCATCGCTCGGGTCAAAGCGAGCGTATGACTTGATGTGCGGCATTGCGTTTTGTCGATGAAGCACTGACGGAGGTGTCCACTTGCGGAGGTATTTGTGCAAGAAAGGCTTCATGTTCTTGAGTGGGCAGGGAATCGACCGCCCAGAGTTCCATCCTTCGAGTGAGTTCCGCTAAGTCAATCAACCAACAAGGGTTAGTAGCCTATTACAACAAACTGCAGCTTTGCTGAGCCAGTAAATGCCATGTTGATCAGACAGGTAAACTTACTACATCCTCGACCGATGGCCAAATAATATGCAATGCTTGAACTGGCATGGATGATGCTGAGATGTTCTTCTTCCCCGGCAAGAAGCTCTCGGCAAACTCACCGAAGAGCCACTTCTCGTCGAGAGACCCGAGGCTTGAAAACTGATAGACCATTCCAACTACAGTGAAAAGGACGCACACGATAGAAAGCGAACTTGAATTTCGATGAACGTACCTGGCAGATCAACGGGTTGTCCGTCTGTGGTACATTGAATGTCTGTAAAAGCCTGTTCAACAAGAAGCAATACGCAACTGGGAAATGAACGAAATGCGCACTCCGAAACAATACAGTACAGAACTCACTTTCGCACTCGAAGATGCCCATATCTCTCCATATCTGCCAAACCAGCACAAGTCTAAGCATCATAATTTGCTTCCGACAATAATTTCTTTCTTACCTTTGCCTTTGTGAACCCCGGGGACGGAAGGGATCAGTGCAACATGCGCACGTGAAAAGTCAAAGCGCTTGAGCTCTCCGCAGAACAACTTAGCTTGTGCTCCGAGTGACGACAGATAATGAACAAGGTCCTCCTCAAAATCATTTCCACCACGAGAGCTCGCCGTGACCGCTTCCTTTTCCTCTTCCTCCTCACTGTCATCCAGAATTTTAAGACTAAAGTCCTGGAACCAAACACCTTGCGTCTTGGTGTTCCAGTCACCCGACAAGAAATTGGCCGTAAAAATCGCCACCCGCACTTTGTCCGGGTACAGCGCGACCAGCATCTTCGTGTGGTGTGTGCCGAATGGAATCGGCAGCGGTGGTGCCACCGGCGTCACGTTTGCATACTCTCGGCACTTCTTCGTCATCCTACACACACAGACACACATTAACACAAAATCAAAATATACTGGAAAGCAGTCTGGAGCTGCTGCGTACCCCTGTCGATCCCTCTCGCCATGTACCAACAACACCGGCACTTGTCTCAGCCTCGGACACTCGGAGAACAGCCACGGGAGGTCGTACATGTAGTTGGTGAGTAAGCAGCGAGTGAATTCTCCCTCCAGCAGGTCATGTAAGCTCTTGCAGTGCACTACATGGGCAAACATACGTAAATACATGCAAAATGACCGACAAATGGGGCTTTTAACGCACAATTGTGCGCTGCCGGAGCGTTTTTCAGCCGCGTCAAGTAGAATCTGCATTCTCGTGCATCTGTAGCTGCTCGTGGTGTAGCAGCTGATTGCTTTACGGCGGCAGGAGCGTCAGCCTCGCGCTTCTGCCGCTTGGGCGCGGGTACAGCGTCCGCCATCGACTTCAACTGTCAGTATTATAATAACTGGCGGTTATTTATTCAGTAAACTATATTTTCGACGAATCGGAAGTGCTGAGAGGTTCATTTTGCAATCATGCAGTCGGGAGGAGCAGGAGGCGACGTCGACCGCGCGTTGAGCAGCATCCGCGCGCGCGCCGACCACCTGCGCCACACGGTCGCGCGCTTGGAGCACAACTTGGCTTGGAATCCGGCCAGCACCTGGTAAAGCGCGCGTTTTGTAGCGATGTATAGCGCTGGGGAATTGACGGATTTGGTGGTATTTTTTTTTTAATATTACGCAGGCCGGAGCTGCTAAGCCAGTACATGGTCATCTCCAAGCAGCTGGAAAACATGAACGAGGAGATCCCCGACCTGGTACAGCACTTTGCTTGCGTGCCGAGGATGTCGACGCCCAACCCGGCAGACATTCCGCTGCTGCTGAGGACTCGCGAAGACCCGGAGATGGAGGACGAGGACCGGCAGCTCATGGCTGATAAACCCCGTGAGAAGAACACCGAGGCGCTGCAGAAGCTCGTGGTGGCACACAATGACGCGGTGGAGAGCCTGGAGGAGACTTTCAACGACATGTCGGACGGCCTGCTCAAGGCTATCCGAGTGAACAAGTACGTGGTCAAGTCCAAGCCGCAGAGCACACAGAGCCAGCAGTTTAAGTACATTGAGTCTGGCACGTACGCGTAGACGCAGACGAGGTCGACGAGCGTTAATGTTAGTTATATTCTATGTACCGGCTCGCTATGTTTTTGGTCAGTCCTCGGAGGAGCTGGTGATGTCTGGTGTATCGCACTTGATGCGCAGAGCAGCGAGGGCGCCCTCAGCACTGATGTACGATGGCAGCATGGATTCGGTGAAGCGCAAGCGGTTCCATACCGGGAGGAACGGCATGCCCAGACAATGCATGTGCAAGTGAGGCACGGAGGCAAAAGGCGAACGGTGAAAGCCGAACCTACGTCCACAACATTAGCTGTGAACGATAGCAGTATGATAGTGACATACAACTTCCAGTAGCAATACGAACGCTCTGTTCGACGTACCGACAGTTCTCCTTGTCAACGAACCCATCTCTTGCCAGAACTTCCTTCCCTGTCGTCAACATGTGCTCCACTGCAGCATCGCCACGATAACCAGCATCGTTAATAAAGGTCGTAGTAAGTTGAATTGGCCATCCTCTATTATCTCCACGTACACAGATCGTAGTGTGCCGGTGTGAGGTCGTCCACGGACGGGATGTGCTCGTGTGGTATTACCAGCACGTGCTTCGTCGCGCGCGGGTTATGGTCTAGCATCGCAATAACTCTGGCATCCTGCAACACCCAACACCAGAATGTCAACACCGTACAGTTCCATTGACGCAAACGACTACACACTCCAGCCAGCCAGCCAGCCAGCCAAGAGCTATAAGAAAAACTCCTTCCTCAACGCTCCACCTACCTCATACACGATGTGGTTTCTTGCTCGGAGCGTCTCGCAGCAGAACGTGCACGCCCGTGCGCCCCACATCGACCGTCGCGAAAATGCAGCAGTGTGACTCACACTTCCCTCCCATTGGCTTAAAAAGACTGCACGTTATTTACGTATTTCCTGTGAATGTGTTATTTACGTGTTCGGGTTGTAAGCTCAGTCGCGAAAATGGCGAAGAGGTCGCCTTCGAGCGCGAGTCCGCGCGTGGCATCGGCGCTGCTCAGCAACTCGCTCCAGTCCGTGGCCCGCAGCCCGCATCTGGAGCCCATGGCGCCGCCTTTGAATTCGTTCACGAGCGCCAGCACGACCAACAGGGCGCTGACGCCCAACCGGCAGCTAGGCGAACTGCTGCGCTCCATCGACCCCAAGTGCTGCTTCCACCCGGCGGTGGAGGAGCTCCTGCTGGATATGGCGTCGGACTTTGTGCAGGACGTGGTGGACTTCTCCGGCAAACTGGCCAAGCACAGACGCTCTACGACGCTGGAGCCGCGCGACTTGCAGTTCTGCCTGGCCAAAAACTATGGCATCTCGCTGGCTGGGGTGCTTCCTGTTGCGTCTGGAGGAGCCATGGCAGGCTCGATGCTGCGACCGCTAGGTCAGGATCTTCTGGTGCGCGCGCGGCCAGCGAAGAACTCGCTGCACATGCACCGGATGGCACTGAAGCGCAAGTCGCAGCTGCACACCAAGACGAAGCTCAAGAACGCGCACGCAGTGAAGACGACCGAGGGCGCGCGCAAGGTCGTACGCAAGGCCAGCGTCGGCAAGTAGCAGCGTCAGATTTGACGATGACTTTGCTGCGGAATGGCTCTACAAGCTTTTGTTTATCTTCACTTGATCGTTTGTTTGTTGATGCTACATGTTGGAACCGACAAGCCTTCACACTATTTCGCTGAGGCTATTGACGTCAAATTCCAGCCGTGGCATTTTGGCAAGAGGTGCTGAGGTATCCTCTTGACTGATCGACATGGCGGATGAAACAGCGTTCATGACAGTGGATGTTTCCATAATAGATGAGGTAACACTGCTCGTACTCCCAGCACTGCGTGGGCGTTTCTTGTGCTTCGTATTGCGTGCCGAGAGGGCTGGACGGAGTGATTGATCCTTGTGCAGATCCCCGGCAGCAGGAATCTCAATCCTCAGATTGCGGTGTGCCTCGGCGTAAGCGGTGGCCTTGTAGATTAGGTCGAAGCTGTCCAGCAGCGCCGCCTCGTTACCAAAGTGCATCGACGCAGCAATATAATGGCGGCATGGCAAGCCCAACTGGAATAGCAATCCGCACGTGCAAGAACGCAGCGCCAAGTCCATGCGGTAGGTGATTTTCGGACGCGCACCGGTCAGCCATGCGAATGCAACTTGCTCGTCGCACCTACGCACAGTGTAACCTGCGGCAGCCTGCAGTTCCTGTCGGTATATCGCGTCGGCACCCGCCGTAAGTATGGACGGTGTTTGGCCTTCTACAGCCAACAACTTGGACGCCATCTGACTTCTCTTGAAGACGCCATCCATGAGGAACGCCAAGAATGTGTACAGGAGGTCAAAAGGAGCCTCATCACTCCGCTGAATGTCAGAGCCTACCACAGCCTCATCGGCACCTGTGCTTGCCCAGCGGTAAAGTTTTACAGCGCGGTTTGCATAGTACGCCCAGTTCTTCGGGTGCACAGCACGCAAAAATGCAGCCGCTGCAGCATTAAGCGCCTCAAGATCTCCCAGTGTCTTTGAAAAAGCCTCCTCGGATTCCTGTCGCTGCAGTTCCCACACTTTCTCTTCCAGCGACCCGAGCGCTGGAATGTTCTTGTCGCGCGCCATTTCTTCCAATAGACTGCGTACGCAGAACATAACCTTCGCCTGGTGTGCTTCATGTGCCAGTGCTCGAAGGAGACCGTGCTCACTGTGCGAGCAGAACACGGGAATCCCATCAAAGCGAGCGCCGCCACGTTTCGCCAGCGCAAGAAACCACTTCATGTGGTCCATCTCACTTGTTGGTAGTAACGCGAAGGCCAGAACTTGATATTCAAAGTTGCCGTCACGCGCAACGAGCAGCGTCATACATCCTCGGTAACTCACGGTATCGTAGTGTATCACGTGAACGCCAAAGGTTTGCTGGTGGCTTGCCACTACAACTGTAGACGTATGTGGCATGATAAATGCACGAATGAAATGACCTTGGGGACTTTTCTCGTAGTTAACAGTCGATCCGGGGTTCTTCTTGGCGAGCGACTCCATCAAGCTCGGAATGAACTTGTAACTCTCGGTGAGGTCGTCCGTTGACGTGGCAACTACCATCCTTTGGGCACGGTAAGCCATGCCCCTCGGGATCTGAATGCCCGATTCGGAGTTCAATAGGAAAGTATCTGTCAACAACTTGCCCGAAGACTTTGAGTGCGTGATCACGGCCTGTCGGAAGAAGCGCATCTCTGCAAGCTGCCTGGTTGTGGGCTTCGCCACACCTGTGCATGTATCCGAGTGTTTCAAGTTCATGGCCGATATCTTCCAGTTCTTCGACTTCCACCCTTTCACGAGCTGTACAAACCAGAGACACTGCTCGTCCGAGCACACGTATTTTTTGTTGCTGCCACCATTACTACGCTTGCACAACTTCGAGCGCTTGCGCTGAATCACCAGGGCAAAATCGCTGATGGCCTTGGTAGCCTCTTTGCCCGTGCTCCAACGCATCTCATGCGTCAAATGATATTTCGAGATATCGTCCACCAGCATCGGCGCACCTGCAGTCGTTAGCCCTAAGGTATCCGTTTTCGTGCCCACTTCTGTGATAGCTGGCGTCTCCTTCTTACGCGCGCTGAAATTGCACGTTTCCAGGCACTCTTTCGAATGCAGCAAGTTCATGGAAAGTACTGTGTATCGATCCGACTCATCCGTCGACTCGTCCAGCACCACCATCCACGCACAATTAGAATTGCGGTGGTTCTGGCACACCACTCGACGTGCCATGACATTCTTGCCTCGCCACGGCATCTGCGTCGCCTTTTCAGCCATCGCTCGCCGTCCCATCTGATGTGCTAGTGCTCGAATAGCGCCGATCGCTTCCTTCCAATTCATGAACACCATCCCAGCATACACCGAAGCGTTCACGGCCTCAGAACTAGCGGCAGCCAGCGCCTCTGCAGCACTGGCATTGGCACTGACCAACAATTGCTCTGTTGTGATTGATGAGGCGAAACCCAGTGAGCTGTTCGTGTCGCTGCTAGTGTCAATAGCTCGCTTGCTCTCGAGGCAGTGGGTCTTGTGGTGCTCCACGTTCATGCTCGAGATTTTCCACCGCTTGTCACCCTTGACGTAGGACAAGCGCACGAACCACTTGCAGGCCGGTGCGTTCTCGCACTCCAGAATGTAGAAGTTGGCGGTTGGGGATATCGTGACGGAAGCGGAGACATCGTCCTCGAGGACGTTTGGGGAGAAGCTGAGAGGCGCTGGCCCTTTGCTGCTTGGCTTGGAGTGCTGAATGCGCACGCGGCGCTGCTGCGTCTGCTCCGCGAAGGTCTGGACCACGGCCATGGCGTCCGTGATGTTCACATAGCGCTCCTCCTTGCGCAGCGTAGGCGGATTATCAGTGGACATCAGCGATGAGTTTTGCAAAAGCTGTGGACCGCCCATTGAGAAAAAAAAATGTGGTTGGACACTAAACCGAGGGCTATTGACGTCTCGTTTGAGTGACCGACTTCAACTTGCTTCGACAATGCAGGCGTGCTGCACAAAAAAAGAGTGTTTTTCTCGTTATGACCGGTCAGCGTTGCTGTTGCAGCAGACTGCAGCAGGCCGTAGTTGCTACACTGCATAAACCACTCGTGGCCATTCACGTCGCATGAACCTCTGAGGTCCTGCTGCCAGCAAGTTGCTGGTAGGCATCAATGAGCCAGGAGGGTACTGCTGATAGCTGATCCGGGCACTGGGTAAGACAAGACGATACAGGACGCAAGAAAACGGAAAGTGCTGCGTCACTATCGTGTTACTTGGTCGACGAGGGGCGCCAAGATGCCTTTTGTACCGACCGTCGCTGCAGCCAACGGAGATCATGCGCCGTACGCTTGCGAATTGTGCACTGCTGCGGTAGTGGTCCTGCCTCATGCGACGTACCTCATCCACGCGATGTTTCGACGAGCTGCGACGCCGCATGCCAAGGCCCGGTGGGTGGCTCAGAATGCTGGATCGTGCACTCGTTCGGTGTCGATCGGCGGATATAGACTGGGGCCGCGGTGGTCGAGCTGCCTGAAGCGCATGGTGGGGAATAGTGTCGACGCCCGGAGAGCGAACAGGAGCGAGCAGGCAAGAAGGCCTCCGTCGCGGCAACCTCGTGCTGAAAAACGGCCGCACGCCGCATCTATGCCCGTTTAACGTTTTTGTCGCATAAGCCCCACTTTTGTGCGCCACACCACTTCTTCAAGCGCGCTGTGATTTGCTGAAAATGATTTTTCGGTGCGGCGATTGGTCGAAAAGAAGCGGTGACGTCGCTCAATATCGTTTTCACAGACTCTGTTGGCATCATACCATCCTGAACCTGACTTCTTAAATAATTAGAGGGTTCTATTTTTCACTATTACAAGTTATAACATACAATGATGTCTCTAATTATCGATACCTAGAGAGCAGGCACAACACGCAGTATCTTGCCAATGACGCACCGCTTCACTGTGGGCCGACCTTCGCACACCACCCGCCACTTTCAACTTCGACGCCTCGGACGCAAGCCGCCACCCAAGACACCTCGACGATGTTCCACCGCGCGCTCAAGACCTCCTCGCTGCTGCTGCCCCGCGCGTCAGCGGCTGTGCCCCGCTCCTTGGCGCGCGCCGAGTCGACCATGGCGCTACCCACGTCGCTCGAGCGCCTCTTTGAAAACAACAGAAAGTGGCGCGAGGGCAAGAAGTTGCTGGACCCAGACTACTTTGACAAGACGTCGCAGGGCCAGCACCCGCAGTACCTATGGATCGGCTGCTCGGACTCGCGCGTCCCGGCTGAAGAGATCACGGGCCTCGCGCCCGGCGAGATGTTCGTACACCGCAACGTGGCAAACCTCGTGGTGAGCAATGACATCAGCTCGCTCTCGGTCGTGCAGTACGCCGTGGAGCACCTTAAGGTCAAGGACATAATCGTGTGCGGCCACTACGGTTGCGGCGGCGTGCATGCAGCTGTGGAGAACAAGCACATGGGTCTCCTGGACAATTGGTTGCGCAACATCCGTGACGGTGCGTTTGGATAACAGTACCTTTCTTCCCCGTGTTTGTGACTAATGATATCTTTGATTGCGTTGTGCTTGCAGTGGTGCGCCTTCACCAGGACGAGCTGGCGGAGATCGACAACCACGAGCAGCGCATGCGCCGCATGGTGGAGCTGAACACGATCGAGCAGTGTATCAACGTGTTCAAGATCGGCCTGGTGCAGCGCCACCAAGTCAAGTACGGCTTCCCGCGCATCCACGGCCTCGTGTACGACATCAAGAATGGCGAGCTGAACGAGATGGACATTGACTTCCAATCGTACGTCCGTAAGTACCGATCCATTTACAAATTGCACTCTTTCCCCGCGGAGGCCCCTCTGCGCCGATCGCAACTGCAAGGCAACATGATAAGAACTCTGGTCGAGGGACACGATGAGGAGCCGGGCCGCGTGAGCACCAAGTTCATCAAGCGCGCCATGTCCCGGGAGCCCATCCTCTTCAGCGATACGGAGATCAACAGCGCTGTCGCCCGGGCGCAGGAAGGTGAGACGAACAACAGCACGGTCGACGTCGAGAAGCTCGCCCGATACTTCGACCACTAAGCATCTCGACGTGGCCTTAACTGTAGAGGGCAGACTGCTGCGCTTGTATGCATCATATTCAACAAATATAGGGAGACGAATGAGCTCTGAGAGCGCTTTTTTATCTTAGTGGCTTCCGGAGGCGATCATGAGTGCAGCACAATGCTAAGCTTACCTCAGCATTTAAGGATACCCCAACGCCTGAGCTGGGTGGATAATGCACTAACTTAGCTAGCTACAGAAACTTGCATCCCTCCATTGTTGCGTCAAGGAATGTTCAATCAAGACGGTGGAGAGCACACGAGCACGGCTACAGTTAGTTGCAAGAGCATCCGTTGGAGTTGCCGCCGCTTTTTGAGTTCTCGGTCAACTTCAATCACCAAAGCAGAGTACGTCAGATAAATCCGGTCATAGCACGCTCGCAAGCTGGGTTCACGCTGAATCGAATATGGCGAGCTCACCTTCGTGCCTGCAGGCCGGTTGGAGTCTCCGACCATTTCGCGAATTGTGATCAACTCCGAGGCCATCGTGAGGAAGGCCTCCTCCACGTTCTGCGCGTTCTTGGCACTCGTCTCCAGGAACGGAATCGACAAGCTGTCTGCAAAGGCTTTGGCCGTCTCGTAGGACACCGCCTTATTGTCGCTAATGTCGCTCTTGTTGCCGACAAGAAGCTTGCAGGTGCCTTCGCTTGCGTATCGGTTCACTTCATTCAGCCAGTCGTTTACATGATCGAATGATTCCTGCACACACAATCAAAGGTGAGGAGAATCATCGGGTATGCACCAGAATTGCACTTAGCACGTTGCTGCAATGGTCTCATTACCTGGCTGGTAACGTCGTAAACCATGATAATGCCGTCCGCTCCACGGTAATAAGCACTTGTGATCGTGCGGAAACGCTCCTGCCCGGCAGTATCCCACTGCATCGAAAACAGAGTCAGCTCTTGAATTAACAGCACATCACACAGGTTCAAAAGCATTGGTTGAGTATACTCACAATCTGAAGCTTGACGGTCTTGTTGTCAATCTTCACGGTACGAAACCTCTGTAGCACACATCAGCATTGTAAGTTGCAAGTCGTCTACCAGTATGCGTCTTCCGCTCAAACTCTTCTCAAAATCAAAATCAAAACGTACAAAGTCCACGCCGATCGTGGTAATGTAGCTCTCTGTGAAGGCGTCATCCTGTGATGCATCCGCGACATATTCCGTCAGTCTATCGAACAGTCTGCCTCCCTGTCCCAAAAGCCAATGCATATGTAGACGCACCGCAAAACGCAGAAGGAGACAGGACTTGCCCACTCCGGAGTCGCCAATCAGCACGAGTTTGAACAAGTGGTCGCTGTTATATCCAACCACCAGCGTTAGAGAAAACTGCTTAACCCAGTGGAGAAGAGCTGCGGAAGAATCTACTCACTAGTCCCTCGACATGGTCGTCCTGGCTGCTTGGAGGGTGGAAAGATCTCACGCGGGTCGACGTGAAGAAGAGAAGCGTAGATGCTGCTTTGCGTAGCTGCTCTAGGACGCACAGCGAGGGCAGGGAGGCGAGTGTGTGCCGCTTCGTCTTTTTCAGCTTCCCTCTAAAAATAGCCACCTTGAAGGAATCAGCATTAGGGGGGGTGCATATCAGGCCATACAAAACTCAAGTGAAAAGGTGTCAGCCAGCCGTTGGTGTTACACACACTATCCGATGTGCACCACATCGCCCATCACAGGATCCAAAGGTAGTTTTCGAAAAGCTAAGGGAAGAAATGGAGGGCGGAGACTTGAGTGCCGTGGTCGGGCCCCCGCCCAAGGCGCGGCGTGGCAGTGGTGCCGCCATCTACGAGAAGTACCTGAACATCAAGAAGAACACGCTGGTGGAGGTGGACGGACCGGCGGATCCTACCAACAAGCCCCTGGAGATCTCCAACTCCACGGGTACAGCACATCAACTCTTGTCATTTTGCACAACATCTAACGAACTAATCTTAATTTACTAACGGCTTTCATTGGTTGTTGGATACATTCTCCAGACGAACAGGAGCTCGAAGCTGGAGAAGTGGTCAGTACTGAAGAGAATGACGCTGCGTGTGCCAACGGATCCTCGGGCCCTGGCGTGTCTGTTGCTGCTCCTACTGATGGCGGCATGAGCGAGCCCGAGATGGAGGAGCCGCCCCAGACACAGCCTAAGCCTCAGCAGGCAGCGTCTGACACGCCGCCGCCCGAGGCGTCTGCTGCTTCTGCCCCTGCTGCTGGAAGTAACATCCAACTAACGGCTGTCGGCACTTCTTGTGCTTCTGCTGATGCTTCTGCCTCTACTACTGGTGTGCCTGCTGCTCCGCCGTCGCCGTCCGCTGCTGCGTTTGAACGTGCTCGTGCTCCTGCGCTCTCGAACTCTCCATCACCGTCGCATTCGCCGTTGAACGAACAGTATGCAGCGATGCGTGTAGGTGCACCGGTTAGGATGATCAACAATGGACACGATATGACTTCGCCAAGAAGGGGTCGGCCTGGAGGACCTGGAATGGGAGGACCCGGTGGCCCCATGTCACCGAGGATGATAGGAGGAGCCGGGGGACCTCCCCGAGGACGCAGTCGCAGCAGAAGCCGGGGGCGCAACGGCAACGGTATGCCAGGTGACATGAATGGAGGAGGCCGACCAAGATCACCCCCTCGGGGACCATCGCCTGGAAATGGACACTTTGATGGCCCTCCTCCGAATGGAAACTTTAACGGCCCGCCAGGAGGATCACGCAGCCCACGAGGCGGCTTTTGTGGCAGACCTGGCAGCCCTCCAAGAGGTGGGTTTGGCGGCAGGCCAGGTAGCCCTCCACACAACAGATTTGGTGGTAGATCTGGTAGTCCACCTCGCAATGGCTTTGGTGGGAGACCAGGTAGCCCACCTCGTGGTGACTTTAACGGAAGACCTCGCAGTCCACCGCGCGGTGGTTTTGGTGGTGGACGCGGTAGCCCTCGACGCGATGGGTTCAACGGGGGTCCGGGGGGAAATGGCCCTGGCGGCAGACCTTGCAGTCCTCCTCGTAATGGCTTTGGTGGGAGACCAGGTAGCCCACCTCGTGGTGACTTTAACGGCAGACCTCGCAGTCCACCGCGTGGGAATTTTAACGGAAGACCTGGCAGTCCACCGCGCGGTGGTTTTGGTGGTGGACGCGGTAGCCCTCGACGCGATGGGTTCAACGGGGGTCCAGGAAATGGCCCTCGCGGACGCTCCCCACCGCCGATGGACCGACGTGATGACTTCCGTCGCGGACCACCAATGAGCCCGGGACGTGGTCCGCCAAGAGATTTTCGTGATGGTCCGGGGCCAGGACGCAGCCCTCCGCGTGGTGGCATGATGGGCGGCCGTGGTCCTGGTGGCCCTCGTCGTAGCCGCAGTCGCAGCCCACCTCGCGGACCTCCACGTGACGGTAATGGTTTCCCGCCTGATCGTCGGCCAGGCTCTGGAAGCCCCGGCAGAATGGGAATGGGTGGAGGACCGAGAAGCCCGCCACGTGGTGGTTTTGGTGGTCGTGGCCCTAGTGGTCCGCCTCCTTTTGACGATCGAAACAGGGGTCCGTCACCCATGAACCCTCCCCGCGGTGGTGGTTTTGGTCCACGTTTTGATGACCGTGGCCCACCTGGCCCACCGAATATGTTTCCTCCTCAAGGCCGCAGCCCGAACCGACCACCCTCGGCCGATATGATACGCAAGCGAGACCGAAGCTGGGAGCGTGGTGGTCCGCCACCAGACATGATGAGGCGCCCGTTCAACGGGCCTCTGCCCGACAGTCCTCGTATGATGGAACCGCGTCCATTTGATGTAAGTGCTAGAGTGTATGTCTGTGTACAAGCGTTGAGACTCTAACTCGTGATTTGTGCTTTTGATTTTGCAGGCTCCTAGTGAATGGAACTTTGAATTGAAGCGCAGTGGCAAGGTCAAGTGCCGATGCAGAGCTACGTCGATGTCGGTTGGCTTTAACGGTCCATTGTACGTCATAAGTTGCATGTGGGGTGGGGGGGGGGGGGTCCTGGATTGCTTGAATCGGAAAAGCTCATTTTTGTGTCATGTGTCGTTGATAGGCCGTTGTATCTGAACGTGATGGGGTTGCCACACCTGAGCAGGTCGCCCGAGTTCTTGCAGCTCGAGCGACCAAACGTAAAGCGGTCCGTGTACGAACTGAAGCCGGAAACGATGGCGGACGCAAACGGCTACCGGGAGTTCATCGACTACCTTATCCAGGGCCGCGGTGGCCACGCTCGCGCGGGGGCAGCCTCGGAGATGGAGTCCCAGGGGATCAAAATTTTTATTCTGCCTCCCGGCCAAGCGGCGCGGCAGCTCGGTTACAAGGCGGAGCACATGATCGCCGTCCTGCGCTCTCACTGAATGTGCGGCTCACGCAACGTGTGCAGTGTACCCGAGCTACCAGCGCTGCTCGACAAGACGCGCGACTGAAGGAAGACCGACCGACCTGACTCTGGAAGCGTCTTGTCAACGTTGTCTCATTTTGTCTTCTCTTGCACCCTCGTCCATGTTGTAGTGCTCGTCTGAAGTATGTAGCTGCCCGCTAACGAGGCGTAAATACCCACAGCATTTGCGTCGCGTATTTGCTTCCAGAAGAGCGACAGATCTTGAAAAACTTCAAGTGCCGATGCCCATCTTTGCAACTGCCGCTGTGAACCACACCACAGGAGCTGAAGTTTTCATAACGCCCACTTTGCAATCGAAAACGATGGCGCCCAAGCCGTTGAGCGACGACGCTTGCCGCGTGTGTGGGAAGGAGGACGACGAGGAATTCCTTGTCCTGTGCGACGGCTGTGATCGCCCCTTTCACACAGCGTGCGTGCAAGGCTGCACGTGCTGTAACCTCAAGCCACGAAACAATTTTTCGCGCAAGCCGGCAGTTCCCGAGGGCGACTGGTTCTGCAAGTTCTGCGCCGGCCGCATCCCTCCTCTCGGTGCTTCAACTTTGTGCATCTGTGTCTTAAGCTGCTGGATGGTGCTCTAACTGTGATGTGGGTTCTCTGTGTGGTGGACAGAGGAAGGCAAGGCGCCCGTGTCCTCGGTTTTCGTCTGGGGAGACAACGAGGATGGGCAGGTGCGTCATCGTTCCGGTGTTGAAGTCGAGATGGCTACAGTGACGTCGTCGAGCGTTTGCGTTTTGGGTGTTGGTTAATGTTGGATGCTGCGCTGTGTGGTTCGTAGTGCGCGCTGCCGGACTCGGAGGCGAAGGCGATCTGGAAGCCGACCAAAGTGCACGAGCTGGACGGCATCGGTGTCCTGGGCATCGCTTGCGGCGAGACGTTCACGTACGTGCTCTGCAACGATGCGAACTTGTACTCGGCTGGAACGGGTCCGTGCGGTCAGCTGGGACACCAGGACATCGTGCACGAGAAGCTGGTTCACTTCCGCCTGGTGAGTTGATGATCGCTGGTGGGATCGTCATGGCGGGGATTGCTAACGAATGCTGTGCAGATGGAATCCATGACGGAGGACAAGCGCTCCAAGGGCGAAGGAAGGTACGAAGTACTTCGATAGTGTGTCGGTTGTATGTACAATCACTCAGTCGATGCCATGGTCGCTATTGCTACAGATTCTCGCAGATCCACGCTGGAACCAACTTTGGGCTGGTAGTCACAACCGAGGGACATGCCTACACGTGGGGAAACGGCGAGGTCGGACAACTAGGCCACCAGGACAACAAGAATAAGAAAGTGCCTAAGAAGATTTCCGCGTTGAGGGAACTCGAAGTGCCTGTTGAACTGGGTATGCATGCCATTGCGATGATACTTGGGGGTGAAGATTGCACGATGAGACTGACACGACGGGTGCACGATGCATGTTTGGTCCTTTTGCTCAGCCGCGTGTGGTAGCGACTTTGTTATCATGACGACGAAAGACAGCGGTGACGATCAGTTCAACACCCAGCAGCCGGGTGTTTTCATGAGTATGGGGTCTAACACGCAAGCTCAGTTGGCTGATGGATCCGCAAAGAACCAGTGGGTTCCACAGCTCCTCAATAATGACGCCCCGGACATCACCAGCGTATGTATATGATGACCCGATTTTAGTTAAGAGCGAACCTAACATGTTGTTGGATGTGAAATAGGTTGAGAATCTAGACATCAAAGAGCCCACGGAGTTCTTGCTTGGTCGTGACATCACCCAGCTCGCAGCCGGTAGAGCGCATGCAGCTGCCGTTGTTGCCGGGTAAATTTCTTTCTGTCTGATAGTTTGATACACGAATGCAAAGCTAACCAATTTGTAAATGCGTTTCACGTTCACAGAACCAAGGGGTTGTGGACATGGGGTTACGGCGAGCGCGGTATGCTCACTAAAATGTGCAAGTTCAATTCTAAAGAGTGAGTGCTAACGAAGTGTGGGGTCTTCTTTCTAAAATCGTAGGCCAGGTCGGCCACTCGAAGCCGCCTCCTCCTCCGGGGCAGTCGAAGTTCTTCCGCTCGCAATTCCGCGTTCCTCGTCCTCGGTTTATCCAGGTTAGTTTTCCCATGGAGATCACTGAGGTCGTGAATATTGCTGCTAACAAACTCCCCACTCTCCATGTTGCAGGCCTTCAAGAACGATGTGGTCAAGTATGTCGCGTGCGGTGGTCAGCACACGTTCGTGCTGCTACAGGACGGACGTCTGTTTGCTATGGGCGACAACGAGTTCGGCCAGCTTGGTGTAAAGCGTGGTGCCTCGTCGGAGGAGAACTGTGTTGATGAGCCCGTGCACGTCACCGCTTTCGGATCCGACAAGAGCATCAAACAAATCTGTTGTGGAGACGACTTCTCTGTGGCGCTCACGACCACAGGCGACGTGTACTCCTGGGGCCGTGGCCAGATCGGCCAACTGGGTTTGGGCGAATCCCAGACTGGTCCCTTGGACACGCCCACGAAGGTGCCGGACCTCCCGGTCATTCAAAAGCTGTCAGTCGGTCTCAACCAGGTCTTTGCCATCGAGTTCACCGACGGTACGTGTGCCCAACGCTGAGATGTATCACCGAATTCTAACTAACTTCATTTTTCTACCTTTCAGTGACGCTACCTCCTCCGATCGTCCGCGCTGGTGCCAAGAAAGGAGGAAAGCGCGGTGCGTCCCAACCGGACACCAAGGCCAAGAAAGCTAAAAAGTAGTGGCATAAAAACCAGTAGGGGGAAGAGCACCAAACAATAGCAACTAACATTCCAGTTGAAGCATACATTTCGCACTTAACGCAAAGTGTACGTTTCGGTTCCCAAAAAGCTCACTCAGATTCATTCGCGTAACGTTGTCTATTGCTCGCCCCCCTCTTAGCCGCCCCTTGATCGCGGAGCTCCCGGCGCGTGATGAACCCTCAGCAGCAGCACTACGCCACGTACAACCCCCAGCAACAGCAGTTCTATGCGCGCGCCAACTCGGGCAACCTGGGCGCCTACGCCACGCAGAGTGGCCTGAACGCGCCGCCGCTTCACGCGTGGGTGCCGCCCTCGCCGCAGGAGCAGCAGTACTACGATGTGCTGTTCTCTCACGTGGACGACCAACGACGCAACGCCATTGGCGGGCAACAGGCCGTCGCGTTCTTCACGCGGTCGCACGTGGACAAGACCATTCTACGTGAGGTAGAATGGAATGCTGTTCGAGCAATTGATAGTGGGGTAGAACGACTACTTAGGAGACTGACTTGTTGTGGTTGTAAACTTTTAGGTGTGGAGCATTGCAGATGTTCAACGGAGGAGTGAATTGTCACGCAACGAGTTCTACGTGGCCATGAGACTCATCAGCATGGCGCAGCGTGGAGAACAGGTGTCTGTGCAGAGATTCCTCCAGTTAGCGGCGATGCAATTTCCACTTCCCGTGATGGAAGGGGTACCGCCACCTCCTCAGGGGATGCACCCGCCTGCAGGAAATGGAATGCAGCAACAGCCACCGCACCAGACTCAAGTTCAGACCCAGCAACAAGATTTCGGATCTGTTCAGCAGCAGCCACCGCCGGCGAGCAACGGAGCTGCGTACGTCCTTACTACGGACGAGAAGAGCAAGTATGATATTGTGTTTCAGCAGTATGACACTGATCACGATGGATTCCTGATGGGGCCTGAGGCGGTGGCGCTGTTTCAGATGTCCGGCCTTGATCGCAATGTACGTTACTGTCGAATTTATTATGTTGCTGGGCTTGGGGCTTTGTCTAATTATGTTAATGAATTGATAGGTGCTGCGAGATATTTGGACGATGGCAGATGTGACGCAGGATAGCAAACTCAGCGTCCAAGAGTTTTACGTGGCAATGCATCTGATCGTGTGTTTGAGCAAGCGCGGATTACCAATGCCGCCGACGTTACCGCGGGAGCTTGGTGAGACGGCGTTTGGCGTAGGCGGGGCTGCTCAAGGAATGCCCGGGCACGATGGATTTGGCTCTCAGGTGTCCGGCCCTTCGTCACAAAACGGATTCCCAGTACAGCCGCAAGAGAGCACATCGGCCCCCAAGCTTGAGGGTATGTCCGCTTTTGATTCTCTTTCATCCGTCGATGATACACCACTACCAACTTTGGACTCGTCGACGCCGCGTTCGTCGCAAGCAGAATCATTTAACCACGCCGATGCCAACACAGCCCATAACCTTGCAGGAGGTTTCGGTGAGCCGTCAGCTCCCACCCCAACTGCGAGTTTTCAAGGAGGATTTCCAGCCCCAACAGGGCAGTCGGACTTTAACAACTTTTCAGCCTCACGAACGCCAAGCTTCACAAGTGGTGCGGGCAGAGACCGCACAAACTCGGCTTCGTCACTTAATTCGATGTCTAGCTTCAGTGGTTTGGCGTCACTTCCACCCCAACAACCGACCCAGCAGCTTCCCCCTCGCAATTTTGGCAGCAACGAGCGAATTCAGATGCCGCAAGGTGAACACCCAGGCTTCCAGGCACCCCCACAGGCCTACCCTAACTTCGGTGCTGCAAGTTTCGGTACACCCCAAGCGGCGGTTGCACCGGAAAGACCGTTTATGGGTGATGAGGAGGAAAAGAATGTCGTGCGCCAGCTAGACCAGCTGAATGAGGAGGTTATGCAGTCTCTCGTGAGTGTAGAGCGCAAGCAAACCGCAATCGAGATGATTTCTGAGAAACTGCGCGATTTAGACGAGCTTCGTCATGAGCTGGTGACTTTAATTATGAAGCGAGAGGACCTGCGGTCTGCGTCGGCTAGTGCCACTGGAGTGGCTGGCAACTCGGTGGAGGAGCTTACAAGACGCGCTGTAGAGCAAAGTCTTCGGGGTCTGGTTGAAAATCAGAAACAGCTGATCCACCAGTTGCAGTGCGATGTCTCAAGCCACGAAGGTGAACTGGAAGAGGCCGTGTTGAGTGCGAAGTTGCAGCAAAAGCTGTCATTAGAGTCACGATCCCCGTTGATCAACGCAGCGTCGCCGCCCCTATCGAGTCACGATTCAGGAGCTGTGGGTAGCGGTACGAACGCCTTCACTGGCGCTCCTCTCTCTCTTGATGGATCAAACGCACTGCTGTCTCCAATGGCAGCCCCCAGTGCTCCTTCTATCTCTGCGTTCTCGCCGTCCCCGTCACCAGATGCGACCGACAGCAGCGGATTCAATGCATTTAGCAATTTTGACTCGGCACCACGATCTATTGCAAGCGCAACGCTGTCCCCAGCAAATGCAGTCCCGTCAGGTTCTCCGTTCTCGCCGACCCCTTCTCCGTCCCAAAGCGCCAGCGCAAACGATAGCTTCAGCACTTTCGGTGATTTTGCCGCCCCACCCTCCACTGATGCAACACCCTCGCTATTAGCTGATGCTAGTGAAGTCCCAGGAAAGTCACCGTTTTCTCCGACCCCTTCGCCTGCTGCGACCGACAAACCTGCTGAGTTCGACGCGTTTGGTGCTGCCCTGTCATCCTCTCCTGCAGCAACAACAGTTGAGGCACCTGCAAGCTCGCCATTTTCACCGTTTTCTCCATCGCCGTCGCCTGCAGCGACCGATGACAATGGTTTCAATGGTTTCAGTGATTTTAACACTGCGCCAACGTCTTCATCTGCAGCAAGTGCTGAAGTTCCCGGAAACTCCTCGTTTTCGCCGGCTGCAGTAACCAGCACCAACAGTGATGTTGGCTCAGCTTCAGTTTCGACTGACTTCGCGGTTCCAACACCCTCGCCTGTGGCTAACATTGACGCCTCTGAGAGTTCTCTACTGTCGCCAGCCCCGTCGTCCGCCGTGACGGAAACCCCTGCATTTGATGCCTTTGCCACTGCACCACTTTCCAGTGATGATGCTGCAACACCAGCAAGTGTGTCGGGCACCAGCGGGAATTCGCCGTTCTCTCCGATTGCAGCGGACAAGAGCGGATCGGACACGTTCGGTGGTTTTAGTGCTGCCTCAATCTCCACCGATAGTGCAGCGGCATCATCCGAGGTGGCGGCAAACCAGGAGTCAACTGGGAAGTTGCTGCCTTCTCCGGCTGCCGCAACAGATAGCAGTGAATTCAGCGGGTTTGGCGCTTTCAGCGCTGCTCCAGTCTCCACTGATAGTGCAGCCGCATCATCCGAGTCGGTGGCAAACCAGGAGTCAACTGGGAGCCTGCTGCCTTCTCCAGCTGCCGCAACAGATAAGAGTGAGTTTAACGGGTTTGGCGATTTGGACGCTCCTCCCGCTTCTATTGGTAGCGCCGCGTCGGCAGAGAAGGCGACAGGGAACTCGCCATTCTCGCCTACCGCCGCGGACAGCAGCGACTTGAACAGTTTTGGTGATTTCAACGCGGCTCCGGCTGACAGCACTGCTACGTCGACTGCGCCGGAGAAGTCAGCGGCCTCTTTTGGTAACTCGCCGTTCTCCCCGATTGCGAAGGACTCCGGCTTTGAAGCGTTTGGAGATTTCAACGCTTCGACGGACAGCGCTGCAACTCCTTTTGAGCCCGCACAAACGGCCGATGCCAATGGAAGCTCGACGTTTTCGGCCGTAGCGGCCGATAACAGCGGATTCGTTGGTTTTGGTGACTTCAATGCTGCTTCATCTGAGACGACAAAGCCGGCCGAGACTTCTGGTAACTCGCCCTTCTCACCTGTGGCTGTCGACAATGGCGAGTTTGAAGCCTTCGGCGATTTCAATGCAGCTCCAACGGACAGTACCAAGCCAGAAACAACCAAAGAGTCCTTGGACGATGGCTTCGCGGCTTTCGGAGACTTCAGTGCTGCTCCAGCGTCCGATGGCTTTGGTGACTTCAAGTAGGACTTAGACCACTTTTTTCATATCTAAAAAGCACTTTTTACCGAAAAGTATTTTTTTTCCATCTTTTTAGCTAACCACAACTTGCCATTTCGTTGTTGAAGCGAAGCGTCGTGCGCACTCCGGAAGAGCCTGGGCGTGGATACGACGGTATGGTGAGCGCCCCCGAAGCGCTACGCAACGCTATTCGCGATGGTATACTGGAGCGGAAGGTGCGTAGAACGCTTCCTTTCATCCACGTGACACTCCGCAGTCTTGTAAAACCCAAGTTATCGCTAAAATACGGTCATCTTTGCTTATTTTACTATTTTCTTAAATATTAGCGACGTGCAGGGTACTGGACCAAGCGACAATTCGTGCTGACTCCGACACACTTAATGTACTTCGAGTCCCTAGAGGCCCGAGAGCCGTCCAATTCCCTGGCTACTATGGAGATTCTGGCCGTCCAGAAGAGCTCCAGTGACCCCCAGCAAAGAGCGTTCACGCTCGTGCTGTTCACCAAGAAGAAGCAGTATCGAGCCAAGAACACTGAGGAGAGGGACGCGTGGATGGAAGCTCTGGAGTCGGTGTCCGGGATGAAGGGTACGGGGCTCGCTCCTCCTGAGAAGAAGGAGAGTCTCGTGACACAGGACGATCCTGTTGTCCTGGAAAAAGAGAGCAAAGGAGACAGAGAAAGCAGCAATAACGTCCAGGATATCAAGGACGTGGATCTACGAGCGCTGTGTGAGCAGATGAAGAAGTCGTTCTCGTGGCAGATCCAGATCAGCAAATCGTTCTCGTCGAAAGATGTGGCGGAGTTTGTGAAGAAGACGCTGCCCCATTTGATGGCGGCACAGATTCAGGAAGTCGGACAAGGATTCATTGACTTAAAGCTCATTATCCCTTTGAAGTCGCACGTGTTCGACGTGACAGACCCGGGCAGGTTTAAGTTTGTGGAAGCGGCGGCGCCGAAACAGCCCAAGAACCATCTGAACATGCGTGGGCCATCTATTGCGAATCTCATGGGGAACGATCAGTTTAACGCACGAAAGTATGCAGAAGATTTTCTCCGCAAGCACACTCCTCAGAAAATTGATTCTCACTGCAAAAAGCTTGTCGCTCAAAAGGTACGTTCACTCATCCTATTGACAGATATACATATTTACGCTTACAAGAGCTTTGCACTTCCTGCTGTAGGAAAACACAATCGAGGAGTTGAAAGAGGAAATCAGTGCAAACTACACGTCTTTCATCCGAGCTGCGGATGAAATTAAAACTATGGAGAACAGCGTATCGCAGCTGAAAGCGTTAGTATTGGAGTGTAGGCGAACTATGCACACCCTAAAGGGTGTAGTGTTAGAAGCCCCGCCAGGTAAAAGGCAGCGCATAGTGCGAGATTGTGCAGGAAGCTCTGATTCTAACTTTGATGTATTTCTTGTGATGTGCTTAGAAAAAATAATGCAAACTGATTTCAAAGCCGTAGACAAGAAAGCAGAAGAGCGAAAACAGAGTATGGCATTGGATGAGTTCATTCGCAACCTTGAGGTATATCTCTACGAGCGAAACTACGAGCAGTTCACTCATTATATGATCGAGTACAAGCAAAAGGAGACACAAGGAATTGAGTCCGCCACCGAGACACAGCAAGCAAAAGTAAGCTGAGATCATGTCGGATCAAGGTTGTATGTCTTAGCATAAGTGGTCTAATATGTCGTCTTCCCTTGACAGATCGACGAGCTCCGACACTTGCTCGTCGAAAAAATGGTCGATGAGTTCAATGCCTCATTGCAGACATCCGAGCGCATGCACAAGAAAGAGAATCACCTGGAATTGTTGATTCGGCTTGGAGAGACTCAGCTGGCAACGAAGATGTGCTTACAGAATTACTCTGTCCGAATCGCGCTCCAACTACGGCACGTTCCGTCGTACGGAAATGCCCTCAATTACGTTATCAATTTTTCGCGGACCTTTTTCACCTCGCTATTGGTGTGTTATGAAGATTATGAGCACAGGTAAGATTTTTTGTCTGAATATTTTGAATAAAGGCTAAAGGCTGATGCTAACCGTTCACCATTTGCAGCTTTCGTGGACAGAAGAGCTCTCATTTCATATCGTTGACTGTGTGGATATCTGCTCAGTTGGAGCACTTTGCAAGCGAAGTCACGTTCCATATATTTCCAGATGATCCGAGTGCTTCTTCATCTCGAGGTTCATCGGCAGTGACGGGCATGTCTTCGTCAAGTTGCGTAGCGATCGATGTCTCGGAATTCAAGAGTGTGGCTAAATACGTGTCAAGTGCGTTGCGCTATGTGTTTTATGGGTCGCGGCAGCTGGAGCTGGCAGGTCTACCAACAGCACATTACCTAGCTCCGCACCTGGCTCGAGGACTGGTGTCTTTCTTCACAAGCTATTGCATAGCCATCAAAAATACAATAAGAGAGGAGATTAAGCGCGAGCGGTGGGAGATGACGTCGCGGACGATTAGGGACCCGGAAAACAAGTTGGAACGCGAAATTATCCTGACACAAAGTGCGCGGTCATTTTACACTCTGGTCCAACAATTTCTCCGGGACGTGCAGCGCGTTATGAATCCTTCGTGTGCTACCTCCCAGTAAGTCGTTTATATCGTCGACTTTCGTCTATTATACAGCGTATCTAACTTTTGTGGTCACCATCTGGCAGTCTAGGAGAGGTTCATGAAGTCATCGTGTGGGAGGCTGACGAACTGCTGGCTCGCTACAGTTTTGAAGAGCTTCAATACCTAGAATCACCGAAGCTATCGTCTTCACTGCGCCCAAAACATATCGTCGGCATTCTCACAAACGCAGCGTATATCCAGGACGATTGTGCGGCTCGGTCTACGAACATTCTCCAGGAGTATTTGCCCAAAGCTGCACTTCAAAACAGAGAGTTTGAGGCTCAGGTAAGCTACATGTGTGCCTTCCCGCAATGTTCGCCTTTGAAGCTTTACTAACTGTGGTAATAATTGTACGTGTGCGTAGAGTTCTTCTCTTTGGGATAAACTTGTTGCGATAGGCGTGAAGCGGTGCGCGCAATCTCTGATGAAAATGTCTTTCAACTGGCAAGATATCGATCTATCCGACGAAGCACTTCCTGACGTATCCGGTCCGCCCGAAGCTGTCACCACCAGCTCATTGTTTGCTGGCGTCGTAGTCAAGGAGCTCGCGGATACACTGACAAACAGCCAGCTCAACAAAGCGGTACAGGCCTGCAGTCCAGCTGCTATAATGCCTACCGTTCCCAACGGCGAGGACACTGGAAAAGGAAGTGAAAAAGCATCATTTGCTGCTTTGGTTGTCGGTGCATTGCTTCGCGAGATGTTAGATGACGAACCATGGTGGCAAGGCATCAGTGGCAAAGGTGGAGTAGCACGAAAACGACTCGGTTGCGGGGGGGTGAACAAATTTCTTGCAGAGGTTTCTTTTCTGCGCGACGTTGTGTCGCCAGCAAAAGGCGTGGAGGAACTTCTTGTTGAAGTGGATACCAAAATGCTGGCGATTTACCAACAGCTTCATCCCGGAAAGAAGGACGTGCGTGCACCAACAGATTGGGCTCAAGCTTACGCCAAACGATGCATCGGACCAGCACCAACTTCTACACGATAGTTGCAAAGACCGAGTTTCAACTATGTAATGGAACGGTAAAGGTGGAGAGGAGTTCTCGATTAGTTTGGAGGAGCTAATACAGCTATCTGGGCGCTATTTTGTAGGAATTCAACTACGCCTTAGTATCGTCCGCGTCGCCCGCGAAGTAAGAGACCAACGAGCTCACCTTCACGAACGCGTTCTTACGGTTCTTCGATTGTCCTTGGATAGCCTTGATGGCCGAATCCACTTCCTCTTCGGTGAACAGTTCGTTCTCCCTCTTGAGCATGCGTGAGATATAACGAATGCTCACTGTGCCAGGCTCCTCTTCGTGGTCCTCAACCAGGTTCAGGATCATGTTGCGCTGGAACTCCGGCTTGGTGGTCGGGAGCTTGCCATCGCGGAAGTTGTGCAGACGGAAGACGCCCATATTCTTGGCAATGAAATCATGGTAGTCCACCTCGAGCTCCTTGAGAATACCCGAGCGGATGTCGTACACCATGCCGTGAATCCGTGGAGAGCCATAGAGGCCCATGCGGCGCTGCACCATGTTGATCTTGAAGATGTTGAGGCACTGCTCCTGGATGTTGAGCTCAACCAGGCGGCGCTCACGCTCTTCATCGGTGGCATACTGCGCAAGCTCGTCCTTGTGCGTGCGGCACACATCTCGAATGTTACGCAGCCAGTTATCCAGCAGTCCGATCTGAGCATTCTTCAACGCTGCAGTCACACCGCCGCAGCCATAGTGGCCGCAGACAATGATGTCCTTAACCTTCAGCTTCTCCACGGCAAACTGCACCACGGATAAAGAGTTGATGTCGTTGCTTACCACGAGGTTGGCGACGTTGCGGTGCACGAACATCTCGCCGGGGTTGAGGCCAGTGATCTCCTCTGCAGGTACACGGGAGTCCGAGCATCCAACCCATAGGTACCGAGGGTATTGGGCCTTTGCAGTCCTCTCGAAGAAGGCCGGGTCTCGCTCAAGCACGCGGTCGCGCCACTTGCGGTTGTTCTCGAACAAATGCTGGATCGAGTTCGGGTCGTGGTCGATACAGCTACTGCTGTGGCCGTGTTTCAGTGCTCCTCTGCAATCACCCATTGCTTCTCTGGATCGTGTAGTAGTCCTGAACTTGTTTGGCGAGGTGCTCGGAAGCCGGCCAAAGCGAGAATGAGCTGATGTGACTGGTGAATGACTTTGAATCTCCGCCAACGGCCCGAAGGGTGGCGTGCGCCATGCACTTTGAGGAAACGGACCCTACTGCTTCACCAAAAATGGCGACTTCCTGATCGCATCCGTTATTCCAGCACGCATCTCAACTACTTTCCTCGGCACGAATACCAAAGGTGAGATCAAACTGGGGTAATGCGGTGTGCATGCTAGTTGGAAAAAAACTTGGAAAATAGTTAATACTAGGATATCTGTGCGTGGAGATGCTGGGTGTAAAAGGCAGCTTGCAGTCCGATATGTTGCTACGTGTCCTTCGGCTTCATGGGCGCAAAGTACGCGATTAGGTCCTTGATTTTCATGAAGGAGCTCTTGGGGTCTTCCATCTGGCCTTTGATAGCCTCGATCGCTTCGTCCACTTCTTCGGGCGTGAACAGGTCTGTCTCCCTCTGCAGCATGCGCGCCATGTAGCGGATGCGGACCACTCCAGGCTCTTTTTCAAGGCCGTCTGCCAGATCCAGGATCGCATTGCGACGTCGGTGAGCTAGTCCCATCGTAGCCTCGCCGTCCGGGAAAGCGTGAAGTCTGTCCTCGCCAATCAGTTTGGCGTAGTATCCGCAGTAGTCGACCTTGAGCTCCTTCAGCCCGCCAGTCTTGATATCGTAAACGAGGCCGTGGATGTTCGGTTGATCGGCACGTCCGAGGCGGTGTTGCACCACATTCATCTTGAAAATGTTGAGGCACTGCTGCTTCACATTGAGCTCGACCGTGCGACGGTAGCGAGCCTCTTCTGTTGGCAGGGCATCGAGCTCTTCCTTGTATTTGCGATGGACGTCGCGAACGGTGCGCAGCCAAGTGTCCAGGATACCAATGTGCTTGTTTTCCATTGCGGCCTTTACACCGCCACATCCGTAGTGTCCACAGACGACGATGTCCTTGACCATGAGGGACTCGACAGCGTACTGCACGACGGACAGCACGTTGATGTCGTTAGTCACCACGAGGTTGGCGACGTTGCGGTGGCAGAACATCTCGCCAGGGTCGAGTCCCGTAATTTCCTCAGCAGGGACACGCGAATCCGAGCACCCGATCCACAGGTAAGGAGGGTGCTGGCCTTCCGACAGGCGGTCGAAAAGCGATGCATCACGTTTCGTTAAATCCTCGCGCCACTTCTTGTTATTATCTAGCAGGTGCTGGATCGACTTCGACGAGTGGAAACAGTCTGACGATAGTCCCTTACAGTCTCCCAAGCACGTGAGTGCTGGCGCTGCGCTGGAATTCATCAGTTTTGCGGCGGGTTCTTGGTTGCTTGCGTGCAATTTTTTGCTTGCGGGGGAAGACTTCGAATTGAGAATGATCGGGTCAAGCAGCACAACTTACCCACAAGAGCATCAACATTTCTTTGGGTCTAGCCGTTGACTAGGTGGAAACTCGTCGACTAAAGATAACGGATAAGGTGCAATTTCGCGTACAGAGGCGAACTGACAATGTTCACCCCCGTTGTGTTCCACAAGCTGCACTGTTGTAACCTAGTAACGGGTGACTCACTATCCCAGGTTCTGGTCTCCGCAGCAAAGTTGGGAGTGGATAGATACCTAACTTTACCCGAATGTAACCTTTCCAAACGGGAGCTCGTTCATACCGTGTTGTATGACCTTTCCAAAAAATTGCAATTGAAACCACTGGTAGTACATTGTAAGTTAGTGTCTAGCGTATATGCGTTGCTGCTGCTGGGGCGTGTCCGCTTTCAGCGCGTTTGTGTCGTGATTCCTACCCAATGGTTAGATTTTTGGTGCCGTTCAGCAGATGCTTGATATCCAGAATGCTCATCGAAGCGAGCGCGTCTGTGGTGGAGTATTGCATCATCCCAGCAGAGTTCTTGCCGCACTTGCCTGGCTTGTTTTCATCGATCAAGATCACGCGGCCATACGTTGTCTCGGTAAAAAGACGGAGGCGTTTCTCAAACAGGCTCTTGTTTTCCGCGTTCGGCATCTCGTCGCCGCTGTCGGGATCCACCGCACCTGATGTAAGGCTGAAGTTGGCTGTTGCATCGGAGGCCGGCGCGTACTTTGTGCTTGCGCTGACCTTCCCTTTCGTGGCCCCCGATGACTTTTCGCCGCCCAATAATCCCATTGCCATCGCTTTCCGTATTGGGAAATGGAACTCGACGAGAGGCGAAGAGAATCCATTGCCGTTAAAAAGATAATCTGCCACCAACGTGACATGGCCGCTCGGTCCGGACTGGTAAAGTTGCTGTAGAACACACCCGAATGGGCAGGAGGTCGACGCGAAATCATCTTGAACGAGTTTCTCATTAAATGGATCAATGCCAAGTGAGTCCATGACCGCGCCAAGGTCCCATCCGACAAACACATATCGCTTCTGGATAATGTGCAGCAGTTTGTTGTTGGCCACGCGCTTATACGGGGTCATTAACATGACTAAACCGAAGAAGCCACCGCCAAGCATCATGAGGGAGAGGAGCACAACGAAATCGATCATGATTTCGCTGTTCCAAAAGTTTTCAAGTGACGGAGCCCCACCAAATATCCCACGGCTGGAGTTAGGAGCGTTCACCATGAAGGATGTTCCACCGCGCACCTTAAGAAGCACGTACATCAGGAAGCAAAGCATCAAGCTGTACACTTTGTAGCTCACAAACAGCGTGCTCGAGTCAACGTACCACTCGATGGTGTGTTGGTGGTGCGCACGAATCATCTTCATCGCTTTCAGTGAGCGAGCCCCCAACTTGAGCAGCAGCCTGACCACCGTGTGAGCAAAGCACATGAGCCACGTAAGCCGCGTGAGGGCCGATGCCATGAAGATGAAATTGTCCATGGTGATATGCATCGAAAGCATCCATTGCCCAATCTCGTATACGCTGTAGGTGACGCGTACGCTTACAAGCGCGTCCAAAATGCTGAGCAGCATGTAGAGCCAATGGTTGATCCACACATCGGACGCCATGACGACTTTGCCCTTGAATCGGATGATGGCGTTGTCGTCATCCGCTGTCCAGACTGACAGATTCATGAACGGGACGATATACCGGAGATAGCGACGAACTCCGGCAAAGCGCAACTGGTAGGGCATGTAGTTCACGATGCGAATCTTGGCAAGTGTGTTGAAAACACCTCGCGCAACAAGGAGCAGTGTGACAATACCATACGCGTAGGTCACGATCAATGTGAACCAGCCAGTGTTGTCAATGGCAACTTTGACTTCGGCTTGCTGGTCCACCGGTTCTGTCTGAAAGAGGCCGTAATTCATGTCGGGGTTGAGAAGTCTTGGGACAGCAAGACACTTGCTGCTCTCGAACTGGATGTGGTAGCTCCCGCCCGCCCAAAATGACTGGTGTACCATTAAGTCCGTGATGTACATGAAGGAGCTTGCTGGCCGGCCTTTGCAGCGCAGGAACGGCATCCCAGGCCTGCCAAAGTCTCCGGGAATGGCGTTTTGAATCACACGAATCTCCTTGAGCTGTTCAAAGTTGTCGAGTATGTAGCGGTAGCAATCGTCCGTGGAGTTGCCGTGCTTCATGTAGCAGTCCTCTTCGAACCATTGCGGGAGGAAATTGATGATATCGCATCTCGGAGCTGAAATGCTGTGGAAGAAGTACTGCGAGCGGCGAGCTCCCTTGCCCCAAAAGTCATCAAAGTAAACTTCTGCGTGGGTCACGTTGATGGAATTGACGCGCAGGCACGTGCTTCTGTCCTCTCCGAGATTGTCCGGACTACGAGTGGGGGCCGTGAAGAACCGGAAGCTTTCGCCCACTCTGGTCAGGTTGGTGAGCGTGTCGATATCGAGGAAGTCGTCTCGGACGAGGTCGTAATTGATCCGCCTTTCGACCAACCGCGCTCGCATTTCATCGTACCGACCGGTGACTAACACGATCAAAGGGTTTTCGCGAAGCCCCGCCATCAAGGTGAGAACTGTGGACGCGATGTTGACAGCCAGCACGAGGGCTTTCCGCAAAGGAAGCCCCTTGAAGTCACTCCCCATGACTCGCGTGGGGGACGTGGAGTGACACTTGCCAGCTTTCTTGTCGAACTCGAAATGAACTGCCTGGTCGGTGTGAACTATGGTTATAGAGCACTTGTAAGGAGTTTTGGGCTGCAGGGTCGAGTCATTCATAACGACTTGACTCAGAGTTGGCCAGCAACGTTGGCGAGCAGGCTCTGCGCTATTTCAGATACGTGATCGGATGTCGAGGCTCCTACCTTCATTTCGTAACTACCTCTTCTGATCATCATAGGACCTCCACCATCTTGTCCGTCGCTCATGCAACGTCCCATGCAGGCGCGGCAGAACTCTCGGTTAGAGCTCGTCAACAAATCGGGGACACGTTGATGCTTTGGTTTTGCGTTCACGTGCCGTTTAGATTTATGGTTCGACAATGCAAGTCTCTCAGCTCTGCGTTTGTTGACGATATTGAGTTGATTGACGTTCGAGTGCGTGAGTGGGGCGTCGTTCCGAACGACTCGTTCGTCGCCTGAGTATCAAGTGCATCATACATCTAATACGGCACTTTGCTGAGAACGTCTCTCAGCTAATGATTTTCGCTCTTTCCGTTCTCAGCGCTAGAAAGGGGCAGTTTGGTCTTAGCGATAGGAGGCGGCAGTCAGCCTAGAGAGACCTTCGCGCCAAGGAACTAAGACTACATGGCGCAAGTGGGCGTGTGTGCTCGCTTGGTTCTAGTGGCACGCAAAGTGGTGGATGCACTTTCGACAGCGTGTTGCTTCAGCTCGAAAACCCGAGACAAAATCAAGGTCTGCAGAGGATCAACGCGGGACAGTGTGGCAGAGCTTGGCTGGGATGTTTTTGCTGGTGATTGCGGTGATGAAGATGACGGCGGACCAGGAAGCGGAGACGAAGACGTCCTTACTTCGCTTGGTGCGTCGTATCGAGCGTGGCGGGCTTATCATAGAGAGAAGCGAGCGCATGACTACACCAAGAGCAGGCTCGTTAATGCATTCAGGCGTGAAGCAGCGCTTGCGAAGCAACTGACGCGAGTGGGTGGGTCAGTCGAAGGTATCGAGTGTTTGCTCATGAAATTGGAAGACCTGGAGGCCACAGTGGCAGCGTCAGAGGAAAAAGTCGGTGGTAGGCAAGATTCGTCGGATGAAGACTCGCGGAATGAAAGAAACGAACAAGTTTTCCAGGACGAACGATCGTTACGCGACAGGATGGAGCAAAAGCTCGACGTCCTGCAACAACGATGTGCCGTGTACGCTAGTAAGCTCAATGAAGCTGAAGGAGATGTTCTGCGCTGGACGACGCAGTACCAGCAACTACTACCGGAGCTGGCGGCGAGCAACCGTGAAAAGCAGCAGCTGGCTGGAGAACTTCGGAATGTGAAGAAAACTGCGGTGTTGATGGCGAATCGGCAGTACGTTCTGCTTGGAGCGAATGCCCGAGCGCTCGAAGCCCTGCCACGTACTGATGATGACGACAAACGTGCATATAACGAGGTGAACGTTGGTCGATCAATGCTCTAACTGGTTTTACTCTCCATGAAAAGTGATCCCAACCAAACTGACCGCCCAAAACAACCCGACCACGCGACTATATGCTATTACTCAACTTTGTGTTGCGTTCGTCCAAGAACGTAAATTGCTAGTGTTTGTTGCTACTGGTGTAATGCAAGCAACAAGCCTGATTGCAGGTATCTACACCTACTACATCTAGCAGCGACGGCTAATGTAAATGTCATTCAGCTCGACGAAGTCCACGTCCTGCATGGACCAGAATTGTTTGCTATCGTGTGTAAATTTGCTTCGTAGCGCCTCGTTCACCAAGATGCGGTCGGCATTAGCAAAGCCAAAAGCGTTCTTGAAATATTTCGCTCAACTCATCGTTAGATCAGACAAGAATGCAGTAGCTCCAGGACTTCGGTCTTTCACGACTCCAAAGTCTGCAGCAGCGCGTTGGCTGTACGTTGTTCATCCCCACCGCAGGATTCGTACATGATTTTCACAAGGTCTCGAGCAAATCCTAGAGACACAAGCTACAACACAAGCAACGGTAAAAGCATCAGCGTTCGCACCACAGCAGAACATTGAGCCAGCAATGCATGTAGCACGCACCCGATCAATTGCGGTATCCGAGTCTCCGCTAGTTTCTACTGGATAGTTATCACTGTCAACATCAATGACGCCTTCCACCTCCGGAGCTGGCAGCGACAACAGCCTCAACGTCGCCACCGGGTTTTCATTGAGCTGATTCAACACATCCGACGAAAACTGCTCCCTCAACAGCAAGAGCGCTTGGAACGAGTCTCTCGCCGCTAATTCTCGCAGTTTCAAGACATTGGTGTCATGTACCAAACTCCCCAGCGGTGCAATGGAAGGGTGCGGCATTGCCAAACCGGACTCCTTCTCTTCGCTGTCCATCGACTCATTGTCACTCGGCAACCCGTCCACTTTTCCTTCTGCCAGCAGCGCCACCGCATCTGAGAGGTTGTTGCCACTCTGACGCAATGCCTGAGTTGCTAACTTCTTCAGAAAGCCCATATCCACGAGCTGAGATCGTAGCACCTGGAGCATCGCGGGATCCGCGTCACTGCGTTGAATTTCGTTGCTAGAGCTAGAGCTGACTGCGGACTGCGGTACATCTGGTGCAAATACAAAGAAATCCGATGACCTCAATGCGTTCAGGTCCACGACGTCTGGATCCGCCAGAATTTGGCCTCCAAGCAGCACGAAACACTCTTCCAGGTCAGAAGGCTGTGGATCCGATTGAATAGTGACGTCCCCAGGGCGAGAAAAGGACCGCCGTTGCTGCAGGATCAAGAACTTGAGCTCTGCTACTTGGACATGGTGCGCGTCGGCGCCGTGGCGCTCTAGGAGCATCTCACGGCCGTCGTCCACGCAGCGCACCCGCAGCACCAGCATGATTGCCGTAGATTTGGCTGCTCACGGTACGATGTTTATGATGTGGTGCACACCTATCTGACTCATCTGAACCTTTCTCTGACTTCATTCAAGTCAGACCGCAAGATGCGTCCAAGTCGGCATATTGAAGACGATGGCGTTGTTTCAATGCGGAGTCTATACTATTAATACGCTACGGGTACTAGCGTGTCACGTGAACGAAATGGTAAATTAGCAGAGTTGGCAGCTTGTGGTGCTTGCTTAATGAAACTGCTGAAGCCATCGGTCGTACGGTAGGGAATAAGATGCACAGTGGGAGTCGCTGTCAGTGCCACGTACGTGGTCGAGCTCATGTAGGAATCCACCGCCATCCTCCCTTACCTATGGTGTGCTGCAATAACAGCTGAAGGCAACAAGTCCATAGTGGCGGCATATTTATTAGCACTTGTTGCATTAGTTTACTTTGGTTGGGTGCGGGGGGAAGGGAGCACGCGGCGATGGTTGGACTCGATGTGGCGTGGTTCGCTTGGCTGACTTGCCTTGGACGCTATTTGCAGTCGATCCGAGTCGTCGCTGTGGATCCACGGTCCAAAACTTGATGCTTGTACCCCGATCGCGACCATGGCACCGCCGCGCACCCCACGGTCTTCTTCCTCCTTGCACCGTACTCCATCGAGTCGTTGTGTGTGTCCGACGCGCTGGAAGTTTGGGGTGTTGTGAAAAAAGAAACATGCAAAAGCCAAAACGAAGACAAAATTCTAACTAACCACGGCCGGGGATGGGATGGAGGGGCTGTCAATTACTCAAAGAGCTGCCGGACGGGAGGCGGTGGCGGGAGACATTGCGTCGGCACGGCGCGGTCGATGGACGGAACAGTCAGCGCGAACGTACGCGCCAGTGTCCTCCCGGGCGTCACGTTGGCCATGCACTTCTGCATGAACTCGTCGTATTGCATGTACTGGAGCCGCTCTTGCAGGTGGCCGTACTGGATGAGCGAGTTGGGCGCCAGCAGCACGTGGTCGCAGCGGCCGCCGCCCAGCTGCGCTAGATAGCTGATGATGTCGCTCATGACGGACTTGGGCGACACGCTGCCTCGCGGCTGGGAGAACCATTGCGGGTGGCCGTCGGGTTCCGCGTTCGCGGCCTGCACGAACTCCTCGAGTGCTTCGCTGTCCCAGCTGAAGAGGATGGCCGGGTTGTGATCCGTTACCGTGATGCCGGCCAGGTAGGCTTCGATCTTGGACGCCAGCTCCACGTCGGGCATAGAGAAGTTCTCAATGTAGTCGGGGCCAGAAGGGCTTCCGTTTCCTGTGAGCAATAACGAGCACAGCGCATTAGCGACGGTCTGCAGCCACCAGCGTCGTGAGCGCGTACCGTTGGGCTGCATGGCGGCTCTTCTGTGGTTTTTAGTCGGCTGGCGAGGAGATCTGGGCGATTGGTCTCTCGTCCGAAAAGCGCGAATGAGCTCGGAGCTTTGGACGGCACGGCGCGGATCGGAGAATGATGCAGAAGGTGGCGGGCGCGCCGCCGGGGGTGAGGTTTCGGAGAGGAGGACCGGAGCACACGTCACACGATTCAGCATGCCGCTGGAGGGTTCAGCAACAATCCGGTGTTTCGAGCTGGGCGGCGCGCCAACTGCACAAAAACGGCGTGGGCTTGGCAGTGACGCGCCCGATGTTGTGTAGTGTGTCTTCCAGAAAAATGAGCCTGGGCTTGATGCTGCAAGAAGTGGCCGGTTGGGCGGACCAACGTCTCCACGCCTCGGTAGGGAAGGCCAATGGAGCGGGCTGTCAGCTTTATGTCAACGCCCAGCGGGACTCGTTTGACAAGCGCGTGTGCCTGTCGTTTGTATGGGCGGTGATACCCGCTCCGGTCACTGCTGCGCGGCGTTCTGGTCAGTGCTGGTTGAGGAAATGGACAGCGCTCCGCTGGACGCACGGTGCTCGTCTTGGCGACGCGGCGCAGGGAGCGCTTCCCGTCGGGACTTCCATGCAAAAAGGCCGCGCCGCTGAAGTGCTGACTCGGGGACGGCCAGGTCCATTAGGCTCGGTCTCAGCCAGGTGCTTCCTCTGACCAAAGGCAAGAGGAACACCGAGATGCCCCGTGCGTACATGTAGCCACCTTGATTGAAACAGGAGGTGGTCGATGCCGCCGTCGTCGCGTCGCGCGACAGTTGTAAGCGTGGGATGTCTATCCGTCCTCGGGCCATGGACTCCGGCGCCATGGCACTCATTTCCCCAATGATCGCCGCCAGTCCCGTGTGTGGAGAGGCAACAACGCGGTAAGGCACGCGCGCTCAGCCGCCACGTGCCTCACAGGATATTTGATGTGGTCGAGACGGCAGGCAACCACCAACCAAGAAACCAACGAGAGCTGATGTTGTTGGCTCGCGTTGCCAACGAGTCCAGCGTTGCGAGCTCGATCCAAGTCAAAAAAGTATCTTCAGGAATTGTGGGCCGGTTGAATTCAATGGCACAAACGTTGATCTGCTGGGTGAAGCCGAGTACAGTACCGGTAATAGACACCGGTGGAGCAATGCCAACTGATGGCACAGATCATCAATCTCGGCATGGAGTTGCCCCGCACCAAATTGATGAGGGTCAAAGTTGCTGGATAAGTGCTGCGGTCGCTGGACTTATCAGCCAGCGTCCACGAGCAGGTTGAACCCCGCGTTGTGTTGTCGCGGTTACAAGTTTTCGCTGTGTAGCAACTTGCTGTTGAGTCCGCCGTCGCCATCATGCCCGACGCGCTTGTCTTATTCTCGCGGTGTCAACTCCAGCGGGGCTCCACCGCAGAAAGCTCGATGCTATTGATACAAATAATAGATGGATGTTGAAGATGGATTGTCGAGACCTTTCCTGTAACGACCGTTTGCATGCAAATCGTGGTACAGTATGTATTTTTTCCCCCTCCGTAGAGCTCTACAGCGCTGTAGGCTTTGTCGATGGACTGCCAGTTTCCAGGACTGTCTACTGCGCTTGCGTTGACACCCCAGGTTGGGACACCTCGCTGTGGGCAGTTCTCCGACGCCTATTCCTCCCTGCACGCTTCGCGACAACATGCCAGCCGAGTCCCGTGGCAAGAGCGATCACGTGGCGATGCCATTCGATGCGTGACGTTTGCTTGACCTCGCGGAGTTCGGTCGACGGTGTACGGCCGACGAAGTGAAGAGGGGGTCTGTGATTTGAAGGACAGGTGTGCCATCAGCGTTCTGGACGAATACTGGGCCTCGGTCTGAGGCGAGCGCCGTCGGATGCGGATGACTGTACCAGTCCAGTTTGCAGCTGCATTGACGACACTTTTCGAGGGATGGCTGTGTCGCTACGCCTGACCTGAGTGGCGGGTACAAGATGGCAAGAGTTAGGTGGTCGCGCGCGAAGTGAGCTCGGTCGACCGACCACACACACGGCAATGACTGTCACTTAACGTCTGCAGTGCAGCTGCGAGGTGTCTGCACCGTCCTCTGGACTCGATTCGCGTTGTGCTGGTGCTGGTTGGTATGTGATCGGATGCAGCTGCAACGTAGTGCTGATCTTCAGCCTGGAGGTCAGGCAAGGATCCGAACAGCTATTGCACCACCGCAGCGGCATCGTCCGTGGCGATTACTGCTCGGCATCGAAATCAATGCCATCTGCTCCCCTTGCTTATGGGCAGTGTGAAGACATGGAGTTGCTCCAGTCCCAGTGAGCCGCCCGTTGCTGCATTACAGCGACCCCATCGCTGGCATTGTTCACGTGGCAAAATTGTTCACCAGCGACACACACACACAGCACGATTAGCGCCGAGTTGCAGAACTTCTACGGTAGAAGAGAGCGGTGCTGTTCTGGCTAATACATGTAGGTGCCCGGGATTTGACCTGCGTGTTAAGCTGATACACGGTGTAAGTTACACCCGCTGCAACGCGAAAACGAAATGGCTCTCGTGCTGCCAAAAGGTCCACCCCGACTCGCTGCGGAGCTGCACACGAGTGAAAGGTGCTCATAAGATGGCATAGCAGATACCAACCAGCGTTTGATGCTGAGATCTTGTTGTTAACACAGCAGCGACTAAGAAATGGCTAAGATTGAGTGAAACTGAAACTAGGTCAACGTGGCGAGATCTTAGTGCGAGCACGGCAAGATTTTGCAGCTCTACGAGTCGCCAATGGCACCTGGTTTTTGCAAGGAAGGTCGGCAATCCAAAGCTGGAGATCTTCTCGGTCGAATAGATCCCGACCAAACCCTGATCTCCGCAAACCAGGCCTGGGGGCAACTTGCGAACCAATGGTTTGCTCATTTTCAGCTGACGATCTTGTAACGACCGTGATGTCCATTTACCTGAAGATGAAGCGGCGCGGTAGAGTTGCACCGCAGTGCAACCATGGCTGCCGTCGCTGTGAATCGCGTGCAGCTCGCGGTGAGGACCAAGTGCCTCAATCTGCAGCGCGCGCTGCTCGTTTTCTGCAGGCATCCGGTCTTGACGTAGTAATTTACTGCATGTAATACCAGTAACACCTGCGCCACGCTGTGTAAGGCTCATTTGTACCCAATGGGCTGCCCAGGCGTGAGTTGCACGCATGCTATTGGTTCCAAATGAGCCGTCGCAGCTGCGCCTCTCAAAGATTGTCGTGGTGTGGTCCACTGTATTCCCCTGAAGCAGCAACCTTATTCGTTTTGACACGGTTTCACTATGCGCTTCATCTCAGTTGCTAAAAAAAGCCTCTCACGACCTTTCGGTGATTTGTCGTACTTAGCGATGACGTCCACCTTGAAGCCACAAGTTTGGTCCCATCCTGGAACAAAACCAGCTCATAAACGTCTTTGACATCGCATGCTTCTCCGAAGTCTCTCGAAGATACAAATACCTTGCCACAAATCCTGTTTATAACAAATACCCTGTCGATACCGATATACGGAATATCGCATTTGCACAGGTCAATTTCGTCGAAGCCGCTCCGGCACATCATCGTCCCACCCAACCCCGATCCGAGTCGATCGACCTGGTCTCCGCTCACTTTTGAAAAGACGCTGGAGCGAGCACATTCACCTCTGCTTGCTGCCCACCCACACAACCATGGCCGAGAAAGTCGTGCTGAAGCTGACCTACCGGGGCGAGACCCACCGCGCGACCGTGGCGCTGCCCGCAGAGAGCCTGAAGGACGACGACCAAGTGCTGACATACGAGCTGCTGCTCTTCAAGGTGCGCGAGGCCTTCCCGCAGCTCTCGGGCCGCTGGACGCTCGTGTACCGCGACGACGAGGGCGACGTGGTCACGCTCTCGCACGCGCTCGAGCTGGACGAGGCCTGCCACGTGCTACTCGGCCTCAGCGTGCCCAACGAGCCGCGCACCCTCCACTTCTGCGTCGTGTCGTGCGTCTCGCTGCGCGAAAAGCTGGTGGCACCTGTGCTGCAGAAGCTCCTGGAGCTCGCCCGGCTGGCGCGCCAGGCCTCGAACCACGTGCGTCACAGCGAGATGCTGGGCAAAGGCCGCGACTCGCTCGTGCGGCTCGCCGGCGGAGCGGTGAGCCAAGCTGGCGTGGCCCTCAACCAGATCCGCAACAGCGAGATGCTGGGCAGAGGACGCGAGTCGCTCGGCAGCTCGGCGGCGCACACGCGAACGCTGCTTTTGTCAGCGCGCAGTGGGGTGAGCACCCGGCTGCGACGAGCCGGCTCGGCCGTTGCTACTGGCATCGAGCGCCGACGATCGTCCAGTGGAGCCAGTTACGACCAAGTCAACGGGTTCGACCCCACAGAGTTTGTGAAACCTCCGCCAACTGCAGTGTCCCTGTCCTCTCCATCATCGGAAGTGGCAGTGACGGTGGACCTGCGGCAGTCGGTATCATCCGTGACGTCCGAGACGCCATTAGTGCAGACTAATGCTGAAGACAGCGACGACGAACCTCCAGCACTTGTTCCGGCAGATGCCGACGAGCCGCAGGTGCAGGAGGCGGTCTACGAGTCGGACACCGACACGTTGTGCGATGACGACGACGACCGTGAGTGGGACATCGTGGACAATTCGGGAGCTGCTGCTATTGCTGAAGAAGCCATTGCTGAGGCGGATGGTGAATGGGCCCATGAGCTTGATGTGCTCCGGGGGATTCTTGTTCACATTGATGAGGAGGTGTGCTGCGACTTGTTGAACCAGTACAACGGTGACGTGGAGGCTGTTATGGTGGAGCTCACCAACATGTAAAGATAAGCCCCTTGAGCCCTGGCCTCCAGCTTCTAATTAGCAAAATGCACTGTTTTGTATCCTCTCATCAAAACGTTTGCTTGTTTCGCGTTATTGACTGGTAGTAAGTAGGTCACCGACTCGGCACAGCCCTTGTGCCGGGTGCCACTGGTCGTCCACCACCGTTGCTGCTGGGAATCATTGCACTCATGCTCATGGTGGCTTGCATTCCGTTGCTCTGGGATGCCGCTCCCGTGGTTGCTGCCTTCGCCTGGCCTAGTGCCACGCTGCGGCATCGCGACGCAAAATTGAGGGAGCACAAAGTTTCCCATGCATTCCACTGCACGGGGCTCACGTTCACGAACATGAGCACCTTGGAGTTCCCACTCAGGGAATCTTGTAGCAGGAACGTGAGCTTCGAGTTTCGGTACGGCACGTGCTTGCTGTTCGCGCCAAGCGCGGCGATCACGTCACCCAGCGCAGACAGCGAGCGATTAATGTTTTGCGCTTCCTTCAGCCTTTGGCCACTAGCTGCTGTCTTGCTCACGCGCTCTGAGCCGGCCAAGTCGATAAGGTGCAGCTTCGATAGCCTCTTTCGAGCATCGGCCTTCATACCCGTCTCAATCGTAATGGACAGCACGAGATGCGAGCGACTTGAGTGCTCATTGAAATCGTGCGCACCCACACTGCGATGTGAATGGCCCAACCGCATCAGATCCAGCACGTCGCCTTCGTTGAACACCTCGACCTCAATCAGGTTATCGACGTACACGCCGGTCTTGCCCACCCGCACATCCAATCCTTTGACGACAGCAGGTGATGCTGCACCTGCAGCACGCCCACCGCCTTCAAGCAGGTCCACGATGCTCTCATTGTACACTTCCAAGATGCTGAGCTTCATGGAACACACGAAGTTCCCTGCAGCCATGCGGTCGTCACGAATGGAAAAGAGTTCACGCAGCGCACGAAAGTTGACGCCGCGATCGCTCTCCGGTCCTTCCATCGTGTGCGTCTTGCCGGATCCAGTTTGACCGTACGCAAAAATGCAGACGTTGAAACCGTCCAGAGCACTCACCACGAGAGCACGAGTCTGCTCGAACACTTGTTCCTGCGTGCTATCCGGCTGGAAGACATGGTCAAACTCAAAGGCGTGTTTCTGCCCAATCTGGTTGGCCTTGTCGCCAGCCTCGCTACCAACGAAGAGATCGAGGCTTTCGTGATCGCTATCGCGGAAGAAGACAGCCAAGGCAGACTGCTCACTTTTGAGCTCCACTGGTTGAATTGGACGCACTCGGCAAAATACACGAATGTTGCCCTGCAGCTCCATGAGTCGATTATGCAGCTTCCGTCGGGCCAGCATTTCTTGCGTGTAGAGCTCAGCCATACGAGACTTCTCCTCGTTGGCCTGGCGGACGATTTCAGCGCTCTAGAGAATCACAAGGTGTCAGGAAACGAGTGTTAGCACACTTCTGAAATGGTATCGTCACGATAGAGCAGCAAAGACGCCAACTTACTGCATGTTGAGCCTCAGCAAATGCCTCCATGCGTTCCTTCTGAATGGTCTGCGCTACCGAAGAGAGTTTTGTCTCTGCGCTCTGCAGTGCCAGCTTCAGTCCTGCCAACTCGTCTTCCCGCTCCTTTGACAAGCCTTGCTGTGTCTTGAACTCACGCTCCATAGCTCGGAACTCCCGTTTCAGCGTGCGCTGCTGGTCTTCCAGCTCGCTAACTTGTGCGGCGCTAGTCATCTTGTGCTCCTCGAGCTGCTTTCCCGAAGCAACCTTTTCTGCCATTGCAGCGGTTAGACTAAGCTTCACGGCCTCAAACTCCTTCCGATGTGCATTCGCTTCAGCAACCGAAGCACCTAACTGCTTCTGAAGATCCTGTTCAAGCGTCTCCTTTGTCGTTGCTTGACTTGCCTGAAGCTCGGCGATTTCTTGTTCTAAGGAGAACACACGGGCTCGCTCCGTTTCCAGCTCTTTTTCTTTGTCGGCAAGCTGATCACCAATTGCCTTGATCGTTGTAGCAGCCGTTGCGGCCGCTTCAGCAGCAGTAGCTACTGCTTCCTCACCTTCCTTCTGCTCCGTTTCACGCTTTCTCGAGAGATCTTCTTGCAATCGCCGGATGGTTGCCTGTGCAGCGTCAAACTTCCTTGTCATCCCCGACTGCTGCTTCGTAGCTTGTTCTAATTGCTGCTCCAGTTGGGCTCTTACACTCTGCTGATTCGTCAGTTGACTTTGCAGGCTCTCAACATCTTCAGCTTCACCGTGTTGCTTCAATTGCACTTCCTTCAGCTTCCCCTTTGCTAGTGCCAGCTCCTTTGTAAGTGCTTGGTGTATTTCCAGAAGCTCTTCGTGCGCCTTTGTGCTTCCTTCCATCCCTGATCGTGCTAGTGAAAGCTCTCTCTTGAGAGTTTGGTTCGCCACTAATATTTCCTCGCTCTCTTTCGAGCTTTCCCCCATTTGCTGTCTAAACGCACTGAGCTTTCCCTGAAGCTGACTCACCTCGCTCTTCACAGCATCTAATGCTTCATCACGACTTGCAAGCTGGCGCTTGAGATCCATCACTTCTGTCCGCATTCCCGTGATCACCTCGTTATCCTTCGTCTTTTGCTCTTCCATCTCCTGTAGCTTCCGAACAAGTTGGCTTTCGCCTCCATTTTGCTGTCTACTTAACGAAACGAGTGCGCTCTCTGAATCTGCAGCAGGGTAATGCATATTCCCTTCTTCTCGCGGCGAGTACACTTGTACGGGTGGAGCTTTGTACTGCGTCTCATATCCTTGATAATAAGTCCCCGGTTGCCGTCGGTTATCCCATCCAGCCTGCGTTTGCGCCGCGTACTGCATCTGATGGCTCTGTTCCTTCTCCTGCCATGCCACGCCACTCTGATACCCAGTTCCTGTGTCATAATACCCCGCTGGATGGGGATCTCGGAGCGCCGCGTGTGCTTTGGCCTGCATCAATTGTTTCTGCTTGAGCTCTCTGAAAACATGTCGGAATTGGTCGTCACTCGGATGGTCCCATCGACTCTCGCCCGAGAGCTCGTTGTAGTAATACGGCTGCCCTGTTTCCGTAGCTGTAACATGGTACCAGCCATCCGGCAAGGGAGCCACCAGTGACTCCCTTGCCACCCACAGCAACTCTGCATCAGCTACAGGATCCATCCCAAGTCGACGTGCGTGCTCCTCCACTGCAGCTTGGAAAAGTGCGGGGTCTGACGCTTCCATGATCGCGGACTCGTCCGTCTGAGGCGACGACTCGTAACCTGCAGCACTGCCGTTGCCTGCGTGCCAAGAGGCTGCAGTTCTGGCCAATGCAGCAGCTGCCATGACGTCTCCATTGGCCACTCGACTGGTGCTCGGAGCCACGTACCCGTCTTCACGTCGGAGCTCACTGATGTCCCCTTGGAAGGCCAAGTCGATGAGAGGCACCTGCCGCCCGGAGTAGACGACGGACGAGCGGGTCGAGGCGCCCCCACGCGGCGACGACTGCGCTCGGTGCTCCTCCGCCATTTACGATACTGGAGGGGCGCAGTTGAAGTGCGCCGCTTCACAGTTGGAAACCAAAATGGGTAAGTTGGTGAATTCAAAACAAAATGGGGTAAGTTGAATGAATTCAAAATATTTACGAAGGTGTTGCCACACTCGACGGTGATGACATGACGGTTCCTTAAAAGAGGCGGGTGGCTCGGATGAAGTCGGCGTAGAGCACGTAGCAGATGGCGGCTATGAGCACGAAGATGGTCGTGTACAGCACGATCGTATTGGTGATGATCCGGCGCGTCATGCGCTGCAAGATACGCCGCGCCTCGGTTGTCATGGCACCCGTCTCACGGACCTATGCAGTGACAGTCGTCAGCCACCTGGCAGATCTCGTCACCATACAAAGGTAGCAGGATGGAGTGCCTACCTTCTCGTGGGCGCCAAGGAGACTCTCGCGCTGCTGCGCCAGCGTGTCCAGCACCGTAATACCGACCTCTTCCGTCTCTGCGACGATCCGGTGTGTGTCTTCAAGCTTCTTCGAAGACCTGCACAACACAATTAGCTCAACCGTGACGCCACTATTACTACTACCAGCAAGATCCTTACTTGGTCAGTCGATCGTTGCTCTTGATCAAGCGTTCGTACTGCGAAGTCTACACAGTTCACACGTCAGACACAAAAACAATCACAAAGTGTTCCGACCCCTCAGCTACCTGATTCGCAGCGGCAGACGTCGTTTTGCCCTCTCGAGCCATGAGCTGCGCGCGCTCCAAGTCCCGGATAAGGCCCTGCAGCTCGTCTCGGTACAGGTTGATCTGCCAACAAGAAGCAAAACCCACCGCTCTGTCAGTGCTTCAAGGCTACAGCCCCTTCATCTATAGGGACCAGCAGCACCTTGGTCTGCATTGCTTTCCGCAGACTCGGCTGTCTGCCTCGCACTTCCACCGTCATGAGCTTCATCTGGCGGTCGTCACAATGGTCAGTCACAAGTCCACTGCTGCCTCTCATCCGCTGCGGCCACTCACACAGCGCTGAGCTTCCACCACACGTGCCTGGGCGATCTGCGAGGCGTTCGAGACCGCGTTGGCTGCACACAGCACGAAGAGTTGCAAAGCGTCGCCGTGTCAATCCTTGCTGCAGGAAGCGACGCCGTCAGCGCACCCACCTCCTCCACGCAGCATCTCGCTGATGCTGTTGTTGATAGCCATCTTGCCGTCCACGAAGTCCGCCTCCAGCGATAGGAACTCCGCCGGGAACTCGGTCATCTTGCGCTAGGGATCAGCTTCTGCGTAATTGCAAATACTGACAATGTCAATACACATAACTGGATTTATCATTAATTGTGAACAAATTCAATTTATTTGAGATTTCCTAACAATTAATAATTGCGACTGACTGGAGGTTAATTGAAATTACGTATAATTGTGTTCAACGTATCCTCTCCGATCCAGCGGTGCAAGCCATGGAGGTTGAGACCACCCAGGCGGAGGACCAGCTGGTGAGTTCCGCCAGTGTTTGGCTACTGCACCATGCTGCCCTGCTCTGCTAATGGCTGTCGTGTTCTGGTGCATGCAGGTCTGGTTCACGCTATACCTGGTGATCTACTTGGCCTTCTACTTCTTCACGAGCCCTTTCGTCGGGAACCGGGAGCTGCTCAACTCGTGGACGCCCTACGTCTACGTGTCCATGGCGCTCTACGCGTGGCTATTCTCCGCCGCTGCGTTGCACACACCCGTGCATGCCCTGGGCTTGCTGGACTCCACTATCAAACAACCGGTGGACAATTCTCTGCTGGCAGGCCCTAGTGACGGGAAGTGGACGCTTACTGTTTACTGTTGCTTTTGGGTAGATCTCGCTGTTGTTCCCTTTCTTCTCAGCCAGTTTCGTGTTTCTCATCGCGCTGGAGGTGCTCATGGTACTTTTCCTGTCGCGAATCACCCGGCGGCTTGGTCTGTCATGGACCGTGGCGCATGTTTCGTGAGTTGTTGGCGCAGGACAGTTGAGTGGCTTGCGATTTTTCTAACGAGTTGATACGCTGCAACTGTTCTCTGTTGTTGTGTTCTTGTAGCCTCGCACGCTCGTTCATGAACGTGCTGCGCAATAGCGCTGCTATCAGCGTTGCGTGTGTGGCGCTTATTGTGCACTGCGATGCTACGTATGACTGCGCTGCGTCGCCCGACGAACCAAGGACGTACAACAGCCACGCCTGCGCGCAGATTTTCTCTTTTGTTCAATCCGAAGATGAGGACACGATGGTGCCGGGCAGGTGCATTGTACTTGCCGCTTGATTTCTGTGTTGGATGCGGACTCACTTAACTCGTTCTTGCATGGCTGTGTAGCTACGGTGGCGCGGTTATGATTTGGTGTATGGGTATGTTGTTGGCCATCACGAACTTCTTCTTGGAGCGCATGAGTGGAATCCGCATGATAGCATCGTTCGGCTGGTTTTCCAACCATATTGAAGATGTTGAAAGTGGCGAATTGGCGGAGGAGAACGGCCAGGAGCGCCTGCCTCCTGAGCAAAACTTACCCATGGTGCCTTGGTACTCGATGCTCCTGTTCGACACTGTGTTTGAACTACTTATCTCGCTCAAGGTCTTTCTCGGCCGCTTTGATATGCGCACGATGCAGCGGGCGCTACATCCTAACGACGAAGACTACTGCTTTGACCACCTTGCGGAGAAGGAGGAGGTGTGGCTCGACTTCATGGCCGACTGTGGTGACGGGTTCAATAGCAGCTATCAGATTGCACGCTTGCTCGCTCAGCCGCAGCTTGAAGTGGACTGCGAAGTAAATGACGAAAAGTTGAGCGACGAAGATGCATCTGGCCATGATGAAACGAAGACCAAAAAGACGAAAACTATCAAGCGTGTGTTCCCGCGCGGTGACGCTCTCGTAATCGGTGGAGACCTTGCGTATCCGCACCCAGACAGTAAAACGTACGAGACACGGCTGTTCCGCTGCTTCGAGTATGCAATGAAGCCGCCACCTTCATATCACCCATCGGCCATTTCTACTCAGAAGAAGCCTCCAACTGGCTGCTCATCGCTGCGCGAATACGAAGGTCCCAGCGTGTTTGCGATCCCCGGCAATCATGACTGGTTTGATGGTCTCAACACATTCACGAGGTACATTTGCCAGCGAGACTGGCTGGGCGGATGGCTGCTTCCGCAGAAGACGAGCTACTTCAGTCTTAAGCTTCCCCATGGCTGGTGGCTATTCGGTGTGGATCTGGCACTGGAAAATGACGTGGACACAGAACAGTTTGGCTTTTTTGAGCGAGTGGTGCAGTCACAAATGGGTCCCGACGACGCGGTGATTGTACTAACACACGAGCCGCGGTGGCTTCTCGACGTGTATGAAGATCGGTCAAACGTTGACACAAAGCTATCCTACCTAATCGAGAACGTGCTGAAAGGCCGGGTTGCTGTGCGGCTTGCAGGAGATGTCCACAATTACTCGCGGCATTCCCTGGTGGAGGAGACCCACGTGCTGAAGCGTCCAGCCTCCATGCAATTCGATACGCCACGACCGAAAATCTCGATCGCCGATCTTCCCCGAAGACACTCATTTTCATCACCTGTTCACAAGCACTTCCCGCACATGAACTGGCATGAGGTAAGCACCAACGATGGACGAATAACTACGGATGCAAACCTTCCATCTGATGCTCCCGCAGAACGTGAGCGTTCTGCTGAGCATTTGATTATCTCTGGGGGTGGAGGTGCGTTCTTGCACCCCACACATATACCGAGTCCGACGTTGGTCTCGAACGGCGGAAATTACGAGCACAAAACGTGTTATCCACCCGCACACATATCCAGGTAAGATATCGTTGCGACCCTGTTTATAAGCGCTACGCTACTGACGTTGGCGCCCGCTGTTTTGGATTCCTTTTCATGTTGCAGACGCTACGCAGTTCTGAATGTGTTTGGGTTTCGTCGTATTAACTGGCGGTTTGATGCTATCGGCGGAGTTGGGGTACGTTAAACGAGCACGATCCGCGACTTAAGTGTACTTGCACTCACTGGCGCTGTATGTTTCCATCCCGTTTACGACAGTACTTTGCGCTAGTGTTCTCCATGTTTCCACGTTGCTCTGTAGGGTCCATTTACGCTGCGGCGACGTGGTGGGAGGCGGCAGCACAGTTTTACCTGGAGCTTGTTCAGTTGCTGTGTGACATGGTAACGACTTCGTACGTGTCGTTGCTGTGCTCCATTGGTATGCTCGTGGGGATGATCTGTTTTGCGGACTGCACGACGCTGCCGAAGCGATGCGCGATGGGTCTGGCCGTGTCGTGCTTTCACTTCGTGGCGGCCTTCACCATCCTGCTCGTTTACGAGTGCCTTCTTGAAGTGGCCTCTGTTCGCGGCTCGCTTGGAAGTGAGGGCGAGCACTCGCTCTACCTATTCTTCAGCAGCACGCTGCCAGACTTTTCGTCTATTCGGAAGTACGACATCTTTGGCCTGGCTTCGCTGTACGGGGACTTCATGCAGCTCTGCATGACCATTTTTGACGGTAAGCAGTTTTGACGGTATCAAGGTAAAGAGCGGTGATACTTATGAATTTGTCTGTGTACGCCGATCGACCGCAGTGCCTGAGGTGATAGCGCTGCACCGCAACAAGATCTGCGCGTCCGGGTTCGAGAGCCTGGGCCGGATGGAGCTGTGGACGTACTACGCGAGCGTGTTCCCGTACTTTTGGGTCCTCGCCACGCCCGTAGTGAGCTTCGTCTTCGGCACGTACTTGTATCTGTCGCTCAACATATTCGGGTGCCACTACAACGAGGCCTTCTCGTCTCTGCGCATCGCCAGCTACAAGAACTTTCTGCGCCTGCACTTCGACAAGGAAGGCCGACTCGAGGTGTTTGCGTTCGGGGTGGACAAGATGCCGCGGCGTTGGTGCAGGTGCGACTTTATCGGCTGCAAATATCGCAGCCATTGGCCTAACAATTGTTGTTGTTGCTGGACAGGGACCCGAAGTGGAGTGGCGGCATCGGGCCGCGGGCGGCGCTGGAGCGCAAGCTGCCGTCGTTCAAGTGGACGCGGCCGAGCTACTGGAAGCCGCTGGTGACCAAGGTGGACAACCTGCTGCGTCTGGACTTCGAGAACCCGTCGCTGGATGGCAAATTCAACACGACGGACCGCTCCAACGTGCATCTGATCGACCGCGTGCTGGTGCGCAAGCCAGCTGCATCGCACTAGCCTATAATGCTTCAACTCGAGATCCGACATGGCTACATGTTTTCCAATCTTTTGCGTCCAAAGCTCACATTTTGGGTTTGTTACAAAACGCAAGAGTGGCGTGTTCCTTACAAACACCAAGAGGTGTTTCGAAAGCGCCCAAGCGATAAAACCTCTTGGATCCACTATGGACTGCATTCGAAGGGGCAAATGCGTTATTCGGTTTGAAAGGGTTTGTGTTGGTTGGCAGCAGGGCTTCGTCACGAACCGGCCTGGTCAAGCCCAAGGCATTCGCGAATTGGTGGTCACTCGGACACTCTGGAGCCATGGTGAAGCGCAAGAAGCATGACAAGGACAAGTACTACAACCTGGCGCGCCAGCAGGGCTACCGCGCGCGCTCGGCCTTCAAGCTCATCCAGCTGAACAAGAAGTACGACTTCCTGTCCACGGCCAAGGTGTGCATCGACCTGTGTGCGGCCCCCGGCGGATGGTGCCAAGTGGCGGCCAAGTACATGCCGGCGTCGAGCATCATCCTGGGCATCGATCTGCTACCCATCCGTCCCATCCGCGGCGTCAAGACGTTCCAGTGCGACATCACGACCGTGCGCTGTCGGCAGATCATCAAGCAGGAGATGCAGAGCTGGCAGGCCGATGTGGTGCTCTGCGACGGCGCACCCAACGTCGGTGCCGAGTACTCCAAGGACGCGTATGTGCAGAACGAACTGGCGCTGGTGGCGCTCAAACTGGCTGTGGACGTGATGGGCCGCGGAGGCACGTTCGTGTCCAAGGTCTTCCGCTCGCAGGACTACAACGCACTCCTGTGGGTTTTTAAGCAGCTTTTCAAGAAGGTGAGCGCCACCAAGCCTCTGTCATCGCGTAATGAGTCGGCCGAGATCTTCGTTGTGTGCGAGCAGTTCCTGGCCCCGCACTCCATCGACCCCAAGCTGTTCGACCCCAAGTACGTGTTTGACCAAGTGGACGCGCAGGAAAAGACGATTACCATCTTCCACCCCAAGTTCGGCGACCGCAAGCGCCACCGAGAAGGTATGTTGAGCTTTTTGGATTGCGTGTTTGTGTGTCGGCTGCATTCTCTAGAGTCTCTAGTGGCCTGTCCCCATTGGCCACTAGCGCTACTTGTAGCCAAGAGCGATATCAAGCGTTCCCAGTGCCTGCACATGCTGTCAACCTTCTTTCGGGAGGGGGAAGCTGCTCTTTGCTTGCAATTTGGGGCGATGATCTATGACATTCCCATTACTGTATTCTGTATGAAGATGATGTGCAAGAGTATTCACGATTGTTGTGATGTTTTGCTTACAGGTTACGATGAGGCGCTGGGTGTGATGTTGACCAACGAGTGTAGCGTGTCGCAGTTCATCGATGAACACGACCCGATCCGACTCCTGACCGACACGACCAGCATCAAGTTCATGCCTGAGGACGATGTGTTCCGAGACCACAAGGACACGACGGATGAGATCGTGACCTGTCTGAATGATCTCAAGGTATGTACTCATGTGTTACTATGGTGGTGGTGTTCAAACGGTGCTCGATTGTTGAGATGGAGATGAAGATTTCAAAGCTGAATAATGTCTGAGCCCCACTGTTGTTCCGGCGCCCGATTAATTTCGGGAAAACCCACCGGAAGCCAGTGTGTGGCGTTGCTGTCAACTGCCCTTGTGCAGTCTGATCCTTCTCTCAACCGACACCGTTCGAACCACCATGCTGTTGTATATGATGATCAAGCGACTAAACGTATACTGTACTTATGTTTCAGGTGCTTGGCAAGGGCGACTTCAAGAGCTTGCTAAAGTGGCGTACTCGTATGCAGAAGTACAAGGAGGAGCTTCTCAAGGCGGAAAATCCTGAAGAAGAAGATGAGAAGGAGAAGCCGGCAGAGAAGGAACCTGAACGGGATCTGACCGAGAAGGAAAAGGATGCGTTGGTGCGTGAAGAGCTGTCTCAGCTGCGTGCCAACGTTCAAGCGAAGAAGAAGCGTGAAAAGAAGAAGGTAAGCTTGTGTGCTATGTTGAGTATGTATGTTGTATGTCTGGTGCATGTGGGGCGCATCCCAGTAGTCCTTGTCATACCTGCTCGTTTGACATGTTGCGGACTAACCCTCCCGACTCCCGTTACGCGCCCAAACCAACTTCCAGCCCCCAATCCTATCTTCGCTACCCAGTGCGAATGACGGTCGATTTGGGCTGGACATCTCCGATTGGGCTTGTATGTACTTTTATTTATTTGGCGGGAATCCAAAGCCCCTTCCAATTCCATTTGGTCGGATTGGTCCTTGAACAGACCGGCTATTGAAGCCGCCTAGATTAACCTGCAGCCTTCAGCTGTTAGGGCTTTCCGAACCATAAAGCTCTTAACCGTTCTTGTGCTCAGACATCTCTAAGGCTACTGCATATTTGCATGTATCAAGACGCAACCGTCACGATCAACTTGCTAACGTGTGACTGTTATATCAACAGGAGCGTGAACGCAAGCAGAAACTTCGTATCCGTGCAGCTCTCGGCATGAACGCTGAAGGCATCGACGTCACTGAAGTTGAGTCTGCTTTCAGTTTGAAGGAGCTGAAGCTGTCGAAGGAGAAAGTGGATGTTCTTGAAAACGCTGGAGCCGACTCGTCGTCTGATGAAGAGCTGCAGTTCGAAACTGATGACGAGGACGAAGATGCTGGTCTGGAGGACAGCGACGCTGAGTACGACGAGCTTCTTGAGGCTTCCATGGAGAAGGCGTACGAGCAGTTCTTGACTCGTCGTGGTGATGACGTCAAGACGAGGAAGGCTGTGAAGCGCACCAAGATTGCCAAGCGCGCCCTTGCTGGTGAAGCTCTCGTGCAGGACAGCGAGATGTTCGACGGTGACATGCAGAAGTACCAGAAGATGATCAACCCCGACGAGGTATGTGGTGCTGTTTGTATGCTGTGTGCATGTGCGTGGCTCCCCCATCCGTGTTATCTGTTCTGGGTCGTTCAGTACCTTCGCTCAGTTGTCAAACATGGGGGAAAGCAACATGGATTGCCATCATGTCTGACCGCGTCTCTAGGCTCTTCGGAGTTCAACGGAGACGTAGTCCTTTGTGCATCCGAAAGCCCGCAATGCGTATCTTCTGAATTATTTGTAGCCTTATCGCTAACTGTTTTTGGCTTGTTATTACAGAGCTCCGACGACAGCTCCGACGATGACGACGACCTCAACGTCTCTCTTAAGGTGCCTGAGAAGTCCAGTGCTGCTATGTCTCGATGGTTTTCAGACAACAAGTTGTTCGACGGTATTGACGAGAAGGAAGACATTTCGCTGCCTGAGATGCCGAAGACAGACAAGGAGATTCGTCACGAAAAGCGCGTTGCGGCCTTGGAGCGTAAAGAGCGTCGTGCCAAGAAGAAACTCAAGAAGGAGGAGAAGGAGTACGAGCTTGAGTTCGGTACGGAGTTTGATGTGGCTGCGCCGGCTGACTCGGATGACGAAGCCGCCATGGCTGCGGAGGCTGCTGAAGAAAGTGACGATGAAACCTCTGCTGAGAAGAAGGCTCTGATTCGATCTGGCATGGGAGCGGCACTAAAGAGCGATCAAAGTACGTCGGACAAGTACGAAGTCGTCGCTGCTGGTGATGAGCCGGATGAGAATGCTCTGCCTGCCATGGATGACCGCAAATACGACTCGGACCACGAGGACTACGATGCTGAGGACCGAGCCAAGACTCTTGCTCTGGCAAGTATGATGGTGCAGAAGTCGAAGGCCAAGGATCTGATTGATGCAAGCTACAACCGCTACGCTTGGAACGATTCGGAAGCTATCCCGGATTGGTTTGCTGACGATGAGGAGAAGCACTACCGCCCGCAGATTCCGATTCCGAAGAACGTGCTTGCCCAGATGAAAGAACGCTTCATGGAGATGGCTACCAAACCCGTCAAGAAGGTCGCCGAGGCTCGGGGTCGCAAGCACCGCTTGCAGATGAAGAAGCTCAAGTCTGCTAAGAAGCAGGCGACGGACATTGCTAACTTGCCTGACATGTCGACGCGCGAGAAGCTGAAGGCCATCGACCGTGCTATGAGAGGCGCCAACGTTAAAAAGGAGAGCAAGGTGTACGTCGTGTCTACGCGTGGTGGAACCAAAACTGCAGGTGGCAAGAAGGCTGGCAAGGGCAAGGTGAAGCTGGTGGACCCTCGTATGAAGAACGACAAGCGCAACGCCGACATCCGTGCGAAGCGAGGCAAGAAGCGCAAAAGATAAGCGGTCTTAGCGTGATATTGCTGCGTCAGCTCTCCAGTTTTGCTGTGTACATGCACAGACGCCCATTAACTTATCGACGTCAGAATAAAAGCACAACAGTTTGTACCATGAACTATTTAGCTCATCAGGTTCGCTTGTCTTCACGGAGCACGTTGTTCTTGCCATTCCCATGCTTCGTGCGTTTGGATTCTGGCGCTTTGGATTGCCCCTGAAAACCCAAGACGGTCGCTAGCTTCACGATGCAGGAAGTAGTACGGCATCGTAGCTTTTTGCTGCTGCGGGCGATATGTCGCTTGGCGAGGTAATCCACCCGGCATCTGAGACCGCACACCTCCGTTGACGCGCTCTCTTTGCCGAATAGCTTGCCTCGTCTTGTACTGCTGGAATACGAGCTCGCTGATCTGGTTAAAGCTGCACACTGGACAAGGCGTCTCGCTAGCACCACGCTTGAACTCGCGCGTAAAAGCCAACTTCGTCGCAAATAACGGCATGGGCAAAGCGTTCATACGCTTCTCGAACTCTGGCACCACCTCTTCTTCGAACACGCGTTTCGGAAATAGGTGTCCACATGTAAACGCCTTCACGTGAGTCTCCAGCGGGTCGGTCTTGCCGAGTGCTTGCGCCGAATGAGGGGCGATGGGGACAACCCCATGCGATAGATCGTTCTCCACGACGTTATTTTTCACAAGCTCCAGTAGCTTCAGCGTGGGCGACTGCGAGGCCGACACCTCTGAGCTTTCCTGATCCTTCTCCAAGAAAGAAACACACACGCGGAAGAGGAACTGCCCCGAGAATGGTAGTTGCTGGCACTTGAGTACCCATTCCTTGTCACGGTCATCGAATCCACGACTGCCTCCGTTCGTTTTGGAAATCGCTGATCCCACCGACTCAGCACCAAGTATCGATTCCACGACCTCGGAGAAGAAGATCTGAGCCAGCAAGGAGGACACGTGCGTGAACACGTTGGGATCGATGAGAAAGACCTCCAGCACAGTGTGCTTCAAACCGTAGTCGAACCACTTCACCAGTATGCGCGCAAGGATAGCCGCGCGAACTTGCTCGGAGATGATTTTAGAACTATGGCTCTGAACAACAAGCGAGTTCAGCAACTCTAGTAGTTCCTCACGCATTCGCTCTTGGAAGTCGGACTCTTCAGATGCAGCGCTGCCAACCGAGTCGTCCGAATGCTGACGACGGCGGTTGACGGTGCTGTCAGAAGGTGTGGGCACTTCCGCGGAGCTTAGTAGCGGAGTAGGCAGTGAGTGTGTGTTGTGCGAATGCAACCGACACTCAAGAGCTTCCACCAGTTCTCCGTGAGCTTCGTAGATACACGCTGCCGCAGTCCAATTCTCGTAATCCACACATCGTGACACCATGATAGGTGGCCGATACTGCGCTACCAAGTCCCTCAATAGCGTCTCTAGCTTTGCTTGCGAGTATTCGTCGCCACTTGGGCAATGACCATCGCTGTTTAACCGGATAAGGAAGGTGAGGAAAAGCTCGACCTGCTCTTCTGGGGCCACCCTCATGAATTCCGACGTCGAAACATCAGAGTGAATCCCTGCCCTGGCTGATGAGCACGTCTCTGCTACAGCAAAGGGTACGCACTCATCGCCTTCTTGTTGGGTAGGATCGATATTGGCAGCAAGCTCACGACAAAGAGCTGGTGAAATGGCTGCTAAATTATGCTCGAGCCAGTCTCGATGCTGAAGAATTGCTGGTGGATATGCCAACAAAACTTCAGCTTGAACTTCGATTGGGAAAGACCGCAGAATCAAGCGACTGGACGGAGACGTAAGCGCAGATGCGTGACCAGATTTAAGCAGCGAGCGCAATATTTTCTCGGATACCGACGATGCTAGACCTTCGCGAACAATCTTTTCAAGAACTTGAGGCACTTCTTCCCGTCGTGTCGCTACGAGAATGGCCTTGTCCACGTGCTGTTGAGCAAGACACAAGTCGACGATATCGGTGGTCATGTAGTCGCGATTAGTCTCCAAGAAATCCACGAGCCATGCCTCCCGTTCTTCATCCTGCTTCTCTTGCGCGGATAAAACTTGTCCTTCCTCAGTATCTAGCGACGTACTGCTTTGGAGCTGCTGCTGAAGTACGAGGTCCACCAACAAAAGAGAAACACGCCTTCTCTCTGATCCATCGTAAGCTGAATCTCGTAACGGTTTGGACAGCACGTGTTGAGCATAGTCAATTGCAATCTGCACACCTCCCATGGCAGTCAGCTGCTGCACTGCACTGGACGGTATAACTCGCGATACTTCGAACAGATCGCGCACCCACTGCACAAGCTGGGCATCTGCTGCTACACCGCTGTCCATTACACCGGTGTATAAGGTGTTTGCCACAACTTGGCACAACGACGCCATGTCAATACCAAGAGCATAGCCGATGGACAAGGCATCACGGAGGGCAATGGTGCGCGCACACAGCGCCTTGAACAGCGCCAAGCGAGACCATTGCGGGCGACATTCATACACGTGGTGCTCAGTCTGCAGGATGTAGATAATCTCGGCTTCGCCTGACTGACCACCACCCACACTGCTACTTGCACGGCCCGAACTTCCACGACTTTGCGCTGTACTCTGCACGACACGCTCAATCTTCTCATTGCCATGTAACGAAAGGTAGTGTACAATGTGTGCCTTGGCAACGTCGTCATCCATGCCTTGGTTCGATGGGAGTGACACCCATGTTGAAATTGTCTCGTTAGACTTCGATGTGCGTCCCTGAAGCAGCATTAGATCTGTTGAGCAGTACGTCAAGTCCACGTCTACGACTTCGTCCTTCTCCTTAGCAGAATCAGAGCCTTCCGTTTCTCCCTCCTCCGGCAGGTCACTGTTTCCGCTGTTTTCACTTTCAGCTTCGTCTCGCCTGTCGGCGAAAGACAAGGGAAGAAGGTCAGGGACCTCGTACTCGCCTTTGAGTCTCCAATGAAAGTTGGAATAGAGGTTGGCTTTGCGCTTCTTGCAGTCGTATAACGCCAGCGAGGACTCCGAGCTCAACACGCCGTTGATGGGATACAGACACACGTGCGGCGAATTCTTCTTAATCCGCTGCGGACGAAAGTCCATATCTTCCAGGAAGTGCTGCGGGAACGTCTTGACGACAAACTTCGGTGCCTTCGAGAAGCTGAACGGGCTCGACCCACCTCCAGTATTTGTTGTCGTAAAGTTCGTCTCGCTGGAAGACGACGACCCGCCCGTCGTCGTCTCAATCTTGAGCGTCGACGTCGCGTTCGCCGCCTCCTTGTCATCCTGCTTTGCTCCTTTACGTGGCGACACCTTGGGTCTCAACTGGAACTTCTTTTCCAGCACCACGCGATAGTACCTGACCCCCGTCCCGCTCGTTTCCTTCTCCTCGATCTCGTCCGTCGTGGTCTTCACCAACATGGACGTCCTCCTCTCCTTCCTAAAATTCTCCTGCAGCAAGTCAATGCTCACGATAGTGCCAGCATCCACCAGTTCGCACCGACATTCCTCTGCGTTCTCCTCAACATTGACAATAGAAATGAGGCTCTCCGTGCCCCCTACAAGACAATAATTCTTGCCGTTGAGAGAACGCCACCACCGGACGCACGTGACGCTGCCAATACCTGGAGCGAATTCCAATGTGCTCATCTGCTCGTCATCACCCGCCACTTGAGAGTGGTACCGGGCGCCATTGAGGCCTCCGTACTCGTTGGTAGCTCTTAGGTACGAAGCCATCTGCGTCGTCATGGCCGCCTGGTGCACGTTCAGGAGCTCCCGGTGGTGCGACGTGGGCTGGTACGATGCGTCCAGCATGGCGCGCCGTTGATTGGCCACGAGCGTGAGCACGGGCACGAGGTGCAGGCGGTTCTTGCGGGGCGATAGGGCGGCGATCCAATCTCCTTCGGGGCTGAACTCGAGCGCCGAGAGCCGCTCCGCCTTACCAGCTTTCTGCTGTTTGGACGTGGAGCACACGGGGAACCGCCACAAGCGGGTGCGCTGGTCCTCCTCGATGGTGCGCAGCAGTAAGAAGTTGGTTCTGGCATTTGCGGGGCCCGTGTAGCCGTCAGGACCCGCCACGGGCTCGGGGAACTCCTCGCACACGGCCAGTGCCAGCAACTGTTTCTTCTCCAGCGTGTGCACGGCCATGGACGCGATATGCAGCCCCGGAGAAGACGGCGGGAAGCCGAAGATGCGCCGGATCTGGAACAGGTTGCTGCCGTCCTGCATGGTACTTCAAAAATGATACTTTCCCACGAACTTTGAAAACGAATACTAAGTTATACAGGCTATAGGAGCAATCAAATCGGTACACTGACGTCACACTCCGGCCAGTCGTCGCTTTATCCATTATCCATTTTCTCGTGCCTTTGCTATGAGTACCCCATCGGCGCAGGCTCAAGACGCGGCCGTGCCGCAGGTGGCGCAGGACGCTGTGCTGGTGCGTTCTGAGGACCTGGAGGGAAAGAGTGCCCACGTGCGCGGCTACGACTTCAACGAAGGCGTGGACTACGAGAAGCTCCTGGCGTCCTACGTGCACATGGGCTACCAGGGCACGAACTTGGGCGAGGCCATCGAGGAGATCAAGCGCATGCGCAAGTGGCGCCTGAACGACGATCCCATCTCCCCGGACGAGCACGACGAAGAACGGAAGGACCCGGCGTATCGCGCCACGGTCAAGACCAAGATCTTCCTGGGCTACACGTCCAACCTCATATCGAGCGGCCTGCGCGAGTCGCTACGCTTCCTGGCGCAGCACAAGATGGTGGACGTCATCGTATCGTCCGCCGGAGGTATCGAGGAGGACTTTATCAAGTGTCTGGCCCCCACGTACATTGGAGACTTTGCCCTCAAGGGCGAGAACCTCCGGCGTCGTGGCCTCAACCGCATTGGCAACTTGCTGGTGCCCAATGACAACTACTGCAAGTTTGAGGACTGGATGGACCCCATTCTGGACACGATGCTGGAGGAGCAGAAGACGCAGGGCACGGTCTGGTCCCCGTCGACCATGATCCACCGTCTGGGCAAGGAGATCGACAATGAGGACTCGGTCTACTACTGGGCCTACAAGAACAACATCCCCGTCTTCTGTCCATCCCTCACAGACGGGTCCATTGGTGATATGATCTACTTCCACTCGTACCGCAATGGAGGCCTCGTGGTGGACATTGCCAGTGATATCCGTCGCATGAACGACCACACGATCCGTGCGCCGGGTAAGACGGGTGTCATCATCCTCGGCGGCGGCATGGTCAAGCACCACATCTTAAATGCCAACCTCATGCGTAACGGCGCCGACTACGCTGTGTTCGTCAACACGGGCCAAGAGTTCGACGGCAGTGATGCTGGTGCGCGTCCCGACGAGGCTGTCTCGTGGGGCAAGCTGCGTCTCGACTCCAAACCCGTCAAGTTGTACGCCGACGCGACGGTGGTCTTCCCTCTCATCATGGCTGAGACGTTCGCCAAGGATTTCCACGCCGAGAAGAAGAAAGAGGAGGAAGCTGCCAAGAGCTCGTAAGTAAAAACAAACTGAGGAAAGCGAGCTGCTGACCTGATAGTGAAGGGCGCCTCGAGCACCACCACGTTGTACTCTTTATCTACCAGAACAACTTCGGATAGAGTCCCTAGTATTCCCATTCAGATTTTTTGAATGAACTTCTTACGTCTTGAGGAGTGTAGTGTCGATTATAGGTTGATGAGAAGCAGCAGGACTGGACCCAGCGAGTACATTGGGAAACACCGTCTTTCGAGGCACACAAAGCAGCTCCTGTTCCAGGTCACCGTAGAAGAGTTCCTGGAGGACGTTGAACACCGTGTTTTCCATCACACCTGAAATGATGGCCTGGCAGTCGTCGTTTTGACGGGCTTTGTAGCACAGCGCCTCGCGAGGTTGAACAGCTTTTGCTGCTTCCGAGTTTTCAGCGTGGTGAATGGCGCGATCCGAGCGCGGAAGCGGCTCGAGCTGCTCTTGAAAAGCTTCTTGAATTGCGCTAGATGTCAACACGTCCATAACGAGTGTCTCCATGACATCGTACAAAACGTCACGGCATTTTGCCGCTGTCGACTCGTTCTCCATAACGGAGTCTCGTGATCCAGTACCAGGTTTGCTAGCCGACAGCTTGCCACTACCAATGCGGTCTTTGCTGGCGGACAGCGTCGTCAGCGAAGCAATCCCTCGTCCTGTCCTTGTCGGGGTGCTTGTATCTCTGGTGGTTGGCAACGAAGGCGCCTTGACGTCTCTGACGGTCGGTGAAGACACTGGAAGTACGCGGGGGATCTGCTTTGTGGACTGAAGTGGCAACTTTTTCAGCTCTCCACGCGGATAGATCCGTTCCATCACGTCCACCGGTAGCACATGCGCATAGATCCGCACGAAGAGAGGCGTCGAGGACTGCTCTGCGAATGTGTCGAGGTGGCGACTGTCGCTACTTGACACCACTCCACTCATCTCGGGCGAACCTCGTCGAGTTGACTTCAATAACGTTTTCCTGGAGCTGCCATGGCTACTACGCTGAGCCGACTGCGTCTCAGGAGCGTCGCTACTACCCGGTGCCACCAATTTCGACACTGAGCTGATACGCTTGTCAGGTACTGCCTCCTGCGTTGCGATCGAGCGGTTGATGACTGACGTTCGCGTTTTGCTTGATGAGGTCCCACTCGACCGCACCTTGGATCGTGTCGGGCTCGTTGTAGCTGCATTGTTGCTTTTGCCATCCTTGTCCTCATTACTATAGGTAACCAAGCATGCCACGTCGTGATTGACCACAAATGCATCACCTCCCGTGTGAACACTAACGCGAATGAGTGTTTTCTCTCCTGGCCCAAGCTCACCGCGCCTAGGCGACAATACAATCGTCCCATTCGCGACGAGAGGATGCATTGTATCCCACTCGAAGATAAAACTGCGTGGAGCTATGTCGGAGCGTCCAGATGATGAAGGGCTGCTCACATTTTGTAGGACAAGCAAATGGTTTGCTTCGGAGTGCATCGACACGTGGCCAAAGTCAATGCAGTCTGAAACAAAGCATGCTGGGAGATCTGGGATACTTAAAGCCTGCTTCTTCGGCGGTGACGTCAATGCCCATAGTTCATCCTTCATCTGTTGCAGTGTCCACTGTTTGGGGTGATACCCAGTGGCCACAATCGTAATCTCCACCATCTCCTTGTACCCTTTACCCATGAGCCCATGCGCTTTGAGCAACAGCGGCACCTCGATAGTGCCAAGCTTGATAGGATTGAACTCGATATCGAGGAAAATCGAGCTCTTCGCGGGAATAATCTCGGAGCTGTTAACACACCTCAGCACTCGATAGCCGTAGTTTGCAGCATTCACTTGCTTGAACGACACACTGCCGACTTCCAAGCGCAATGCACTGTCCCCGCGATTAAAAACTTCCACTTGCTGCACTGGTGGTCTACCTGTACGCAAATGGGCTGGGTATTCGCTTCGTTCGTAGTCATCGTTTTCCTCGCTCGATGCTGTCCGTCGAGCCAAAGCTCGAGGAGGCTGGAAGTCTTGCCGAAACTCGCCGATTGTCACTGGTGAGAGATGGAATACTTGGGTCGGAAGGAATAACTTGGGGTCTTTGTGGGCAAGAGTCCTGCCCTGCAATTCCAACACGACCTTTTTACCTTTGTCAACTTCTAAGTACAGCGGAAGGTCGTGCTCGCCATCGTAGGCTTCTGACGTGTACGAGTACGACAAAGTCAAGAGAATACTCTGTTGCGGTAACAACGTTGCTCTGCGAGGAGAAATACCAAACACTTTGCTATCAATGATGGCGTTCAAACGCAATTCTTCGGGGGATGGCGCACTCGTTTCGGCCCAATGCTCGATCTCAACATTCCCCTCTTTCGGGTAGCGTAGATAATACTGTACAACAAGGCTCCCAGGGTTGCGTAGCTTCAGGAATACCCTCTCCGTTCGACTGCCCAAGGGAGCTGGTGAGAATGGTATCGCAAAACGCTTGAGAGAGAACTCGTCGTCGAGGTCACCCGATTCAGGAGAACCTGAATCATTATTCCCCGCAGTAGTTGCTGTACTTCGACCTGTCTTCTCTTCCTCTTTTGTCAGAGGTGCTGCAAGGTATTCATTGACCTTGTTGCACTGAAATTGGTGCCATGCGAGCTGTGTTGCCACTCCAGGCACCCGCAAATCCTCAATTTCGATAGTAGGGAACGAAGCCTCCGCCTGAATAATGCAAGTAGGCTGTTTGAGCTCGTGAAAGCCCCATGTATCGTAAGGAGATGAATTTGTCTGATCACCAACAACGCACGACACTTCGAACGTGAAAATCCCTGCCGAGGTCGGAAGGAATGTTGCCGTGATCTTCTTCCGTGACTGGGCCGGAATGCGTCCCTCAGCTTGTGAAAACACCAAATTGCCAACCGGAGTGGTGGCGTCGACTTCATCCTCATCAGTGTCGACATCATTTTCCCCGTTTTGTCGGACTCTTCGAGTCTTAGAGACCATAGACTGCTGCAGCGAGTACATAAGGTCGCAGTCAGCTGTATTCTGTATAAAGAAAGCTTGCTTGGAGCTGGAGTTGACGAGGATTGTCTCGAATTTTAGGGTCTCCGGTTGGAATAGAATTGCGCCAGTGGTACCCTTAGTTTGCACCCGAACAGTTAGCTCCTGCAGAACTGGAATCTTCGCCTTCATACTTTTTCCTTGGTCTAACGGGATACTGATTGATTTCACGGCCACTAGAAAGCGGCCGGCGTACTCACGGATCTCGCTTGGCGTAAATGAACACTCGATTGATGCCGTCTCCCTGCCGTTGAGTCGACCAAGCTTGGGCTTGACCCGGAAAACGCGTTGGTATTTCGGAGGAAGCTCCCACCGATACACCAGAGGAACACGAGAAGTGTTTATCAGCTCAATTTGCCTCAGGGACTCGAGACCAACAGCAGTGGGCTTTACATACACTTTGGCCTCGGAGGGTAGAAGTTGACCAGCCTCAATATCCTGAAAACTCAGTTGCGGTAGAGCGCAAATGGCCGTAAGTTCTAAGACCTCCGGCTTGGCACGTGCATTGTTCACGACGCATTGCAAGAAATGCGAGTATTTTCGCACGTTACGTGGAGTGAATCGAATTGCCACCAAATGGAAAGACTTCGCCTCGACGTAGCCGCACGTCGGTTTACACGAAAATACTTCAGCTGGGTCCTCGACGAATGTAAAGAGAGCGGGCGTGTCGCTGGCATTTTCTATCATGATTGTCTGGAAGACACTGTCGCCGAGGTAGCATGGAGGAAACTGCACCTTATTCTTCATCAATCGAAAACTGATCTTTGGGAGAAACTGCTCCGTAGGGGAGGCGAACGTGTTGCCACACGTCTTGGCCACCATACACCACGGTGGCGTGAATGTATCCACATTCACGAGTCTGAATGTTCGATTGGACTTAAATGATGCAAACGCTTCCAACTCAGCAAAATAGTAAGTGTTGACTCGGGAAGGCTGAAATGCCACGCGAAATTCTGCTGTAGCACCTGCAGCGATATCAGCAGTGGAGGGAAATACACGAAACACAGACTGGTCGTCGCTCGCCTGTGAGGGCCCAGGTGCGACCGCCACTCGCCACGAACAAGTCACCTTGCTATGGGTGTTGTTGGATACAAGTAGAAGCTTTTTGGAAGGGAATTGCACGATACCACAGCTCCCAAAGTTTAGCAGTGAATCGAGAACTACAACCGGATTTGACTTATCCTCGATACTGATGAAGTATTCACTGCAGACCTCGACGTCGGCCAGCGAACCTTCTCCACTTCGCGTGAGAATTCGGCTGGGAGAAAGCTGAGAGACAGAGGATTCAGTACTGCTGGAGGTGTCTTCAGTCTTTACAAGCTGCAATGCACCTTTAAGAAACAGTGCGTCTCCATTTTCTTCGTGATACGTTTCCAATTGATCTGGTGAAAGGCGACCGAGGCCAGCAGCAGAACGAAGACGATATGCGTCAACATGGGCTTGTTGGAATGGCGATGGACGCGCTTTCTCATCATACCCCGTGCCTAGTACGTCCACAAACTGCGTACTTTGATTGTGTACTAGCAGGAAAAATCGGCGGTAGAAATTTCCGGAGTGCGGCGGTGAGAACGAAATGGTGACACTCAGGTCCAAAAACGGCGGTATTTTTCCAGTGACTCGGTCAAAGCAGAACACACCCTGTGCCTGAGCGTCAAAATGAAAGAAAATCTCCATAGGCGATTCATTTCGCAGTGTAATGGCCCGCGAGACGACTTCTCCACCTACAGGTACGTCCTGAAAGTTTACCGAGCGGGTAGGCACGAAATTTGACTCGAGATTCTTCCTCCAGATACTGAGTATGGGGCCAATTGCTCGTCCTTTGCACGTGATACGCACTCGATTACCACCAGGCGTCAATATATCAAAGTGATCGGACGTAAATGTGCCGGCACTCAGTGGAGTGTAGCGCACCTTGATAACAACAGTAGACTCAGCTTCCACCACCCCAGTCAGAGGCGAGAAAAAGAAGCGTGGGTCGTGATCACTCTCGACATTTTCAATGCAGAAGCTGGCACGCACAAGTGACCGGTTACGCAAGATGAACTCCTTCTCCGTTGGGGCACGACTCGTATTAGGAGCTCCAACCAGTACCTCGCCAAAATTCAGCTCTCTCTCGGAGGCGGACAAGTGCGTGAATTTACTGATACCACTGATCTTCATCGTCTCCACAAGTGCTTGAGCAGGCGCAAACGACTCCTTGGTATCTGGCTGCAGCAAGCAACACAAATTGCTCGTCAAAAAGTGTCCACAATTCTACATCGAGGCTCCACTACTTTTTACCTTGACACTGCAGGCCGTGGTCGTAACGTATACAGAAGCACTTGTAGGAAAGAAACTCGCCGTGAGCTCAATACTGGCACCAGCCTTAACCCGTCCAGACTCTGGTCGAACTGCAAAAGGACTTCCATGCTCCCCCGCCGCTGGCACCGTCCAGTCGAACAAGGCATCGATTTGTCCGCAATTGTACAGCGTGAAGCTCTGCAGCGTCGTCTCCTTGGTCGGACAGAAGCCAAAATCCACGCCGTGCGGGATCTCCACCTTCAAGGCAGCGATGCGAGCCACCACAGGCACTCGGAAGCGACCGGAGACAGCGGCGACGCCGCCCTCGATCACGTGCACGTGGAAGCCCACGAAGTCGTCGTACTCCTCGAGCTTTACTGGTCGAAAAGCCACATCCAGCATCGTGAGCATCCCCGGGCTGAGCGTCATGACGGTGGGGAAGTTCATGCTAAAGTACTTGGTGCGCGGCAGTTCGTACTTGAACTTGATGGTGCGCTGCGACACATTGCGCACGGTCAATTGCCGCGCGTGCTCGCCGCCCGGAGCCCACGCGCCGGCCTCGAAACGGATGGGGTTGCCGCAATCGAGCCCATAGCGTCGGCGCTGCTCCACGCGGTCGAGCACGGGCCTCGCCTCTGTCTGCTCCATCGCTCGTTTCTGCGACTGCTCATGATCCGTAGGATCGCGAACGAGGATTCGTCGAAAAGAAATATGGATACACTTTACGATGATTGGTGGATGATGTTGAAGTGCGTCCAGCTAGCGAGATTGGGAGTGCGCCCTGCGGTTTCTTGCTGCAACAATAGTTTTGAGGTTCAGTGCTTGCACCTATGCTCAGGCTCATAGCGCCGTCTTTAGGTCACCTGGATAGCCCCGTCGGGGGTGATGAACTCACCGACTTATTAACAGCAGATCCCAGCAGCGGCGCTGACACTTTGACAGGCTGCCGCGACTGCAACGAGTCGTTGCCAACGACCGGACGAGCTGGAGAAGATCCTTCCACGATTCGGCAACGATCGGCCTTTGAGCCGGACTTCCCGCTACACATGTCTCGAAGTAGAGTGGAAGCTGCGGGTCAAGTAAATGGTGGGAACCGTGGCTTCAACCGCCAAGAACTCAGACCCGCTCTCCGTCGCGCGTCCGTCGCCGCACGAATGCATTTGATCGACGAAAACCAATCGCGCGCCGCCTCCGGCTTCAACCTCTTTGCGGCAGCAGGACCACCAAATCCCGCAGGAAAGAGACACCGCGTGTTGCTGTTGCGCTCATCACGAAGCAGGCTGAAGTTGAGTGCAACTCGATTTTCGGGCTTGGATTGGTCGAAATAAGGCCTTATTTCTAGCAAATCGGACCGCCGCGGGAGTGGGACGATTGCGCCACGGGGGTATTCACTTGACTTCAGTATACGGCGTAATCCTTCGGCTGAAGTGTCGAAGAGGAAACCGCCCTGCTCTTCCGCCCTTGAGTGTCGGCAGCGAGTGCAGCGCATGAAGTCCAGCATGAGGAGAAGCTAATGTACAGACTGTCAGCGCGAGCTCGGCACCTTCTTTTCTGGCGCGCGGGCATGGTCCGCCCTTTTCTTCCAATCCGAGTGGATTCTGCTTCGTGCCCTCGTTTCTGCGACGTGAGACCCAGCTGACTCGCGTGGACCACACATAGTGTCCAGTCGGCCTCTCCCTCTGTATCCTATCATCTGTCATATCAGCATCATCTGACGCCCTCCACAAACCATGCGTTGATACAAATACCTGTATATCCAGAACCGGGCGTCGGCATGAACCTATTTGACAGCATGCTACGGTCGACGGTCATTATACAGTCCAGACGGTAGCGGCGTCGCTGGGCGAACCAGGCACAAAGCATCGGCACTCGTAATCGCCAGCAGGACAGGCAGGACAGGCTTCCGCTGACAACCACACCACCACCGCTGCGCATACTGGCCCCCTTCCTTAGTTAGGAAGCAGCAGCAGCGGCAGCATGAGCGGCGTCGCCGGGCGGCGTGACGAGCGCGCGAGCAGCGAGACGGAGATCGAGTGCGACGAGCTGCAGCCCAGCGCCGAGGAGGAGGAGGCGGGCGTCGGCTGGCGGCGGCTGCTGAAGCTCCCGCCGCAGCCGACGCTGGCCCCCGTGGCCCCCACGTTCGCGCTGGACGACCTGGCGCAGAAGAAGGCGGAGGGCGACGAGCAGCTCGTGCCCCCGACGCTCGCGGGCCACGTCATGTGGAAGCTGGCGATGCGCATGTCGTCGCACTACGAGAGTCGCCTGTTGCAGCACATTTCCCGCTCCATTCTGACTCGAGGAGCTCACAAGGTGCGGCTCTATTTGTAACTGTACAGACTACCGTTTTCTATTGAATGACTGATGGGTGGACCATGACGCTATGATTTCAGCACGGAGAGCGGAGGCCGAGTTTCCTGCTTGAGAGCGACCCAGGCAGCAGAGAGTCTGATACACAGACCAAGCCCAAGAAGACGGTGAGGAGCTCTATCCCCGGACTCCGAAGGATAGAGGACGCCGCGAGCTACCTGAGAAGTGCACAACCTATGGATCCGGACGCCGCGGCTTGTCCCGAGACAGGGCGACCTGCTTCTGCTGCCGCTGCGGCGGGCGCCGCCTCGGGCTCCTCAGCTACAGGTGCCGGCATTTTGCCACCAATGCCGCCACTGGTGTTTTCACCCACCAAGGGAAAGACACAGAAGCGAGCGCGCAGCATGACGCTCGAGCAGTACACTACGTGGAAATACGCCGGTCTGCGCCCGGGGCTGTCGGTGAGGGTGGTGCGCTGCGAGACGGTGAGTTCCATGCCTGCCGTGACGGAGTACGTGCTGCACGTCGTGGACTTGCACACCCGCGTGTTCTGGATCACCAAGAAGCGCTTCAGTGATTTTTATTTTCTTCGACGTAAAATCCGAGGAATTATCCGACGTGTACCGGAAGCTGATGACGACGAGAGGGATTATTTACGGTTCCTCACGGATCTGCCTTTCCCTCGACGACGATTCCGACCCGCAAGCGCCGCGTCGATCAGCCGCGGTATGGTTGAGATTGAGGTGTTTTTGAGGAACCTGGCTTCGTTAGAGCCGCAGTCGAGGCTACAACGCAGCATTTTGATGGAGCTGCAGCTCGAGATGTGCTCTGCCGAGTTCGTGTCATCGCTGGAGAAGATCGACACGACGGGCGAACCAATTGAGCCCAAGTGGCTGAGCTACGATCTGTTTCGCCGTCTGAACTGCGAAGGTGCTGTAGAGGGCAGTACGTGCTACCAGTTCCTCCATGCGTTCCGCAACCGTATGACTACTATTGAATCCGCGTTGTGTCCGGGATGCAACAAGTTTGAAGGCGCGGCCCTCGCAGCGGCGGCAGTCAAGGATCTGCGTACCACGGTGACGAGCATCGAAAAGTACATTTCAGAGAACCTGGACCCGCAGTACGCTGATACGCTGTCGCTGCTGGACTTGAGCGTCAATGTGACGTCTGTGCTGGATGACTGTGTATTCCATGCGGTGGAGGACACCATTTTGGTACCACTAGAGAAGCAGGTGAACTTCCTCGTGGGCTCGACGGTAGATAAGGATGCCGAACAGCGACTGGTGCGTAACATTGAGCGCCTGAAGTCTAGGTCTCAGACCGAGAGCGGCATCCCTGAGCACCTACAGTCGGACGATGACTGGGGCCTGTCATGCCACCATCTGAGCATGATTGACGAGCGAACTCTGCCCATGGACAAGATCCAGGAGCTGCTGCGTGCGGCGCTGGAAATTTTTAAGAGCTGTGGCGAGAAGAACCTGGAGTGGCGTGAAAACTCGGCTCTCACTGCTGACGATTACCTCCCCATCCACATTTTTGTTGTGATCAAGAGCGGGCTGAAGCGACCGCTAGCGACCAAGGAGCTCCTGGGCGCCATGATCCACCCGTCTCTGATGCTGGGCGAGGTGGGCTACTTCCTCACCATGTTCGAGGTCGCGCTCAAGTACATTGCCGACATGTAAATCAAGCCAAGCTGAGCCAAGTCAGACGGAACCAATTTTGAGCGACCGCGGGCGCGAATAGCAGCGCCTGGGGAGCATTTTATCCCAAGCCCAGTAAGTGAACAAGTATAATAGGGGATTCGACACGGAGACCGCACGAGTCAACAGGAGTCAAGCTCTGCACGTTAAGCGTAAACACCCAAATGAGACGTACGTACCATACTCATGCACATCGAGTTACACTCAGTTGCGTGATATAATACACGGTACCATACCGTATCGCTCATGTCCTAAGCGAACGGCAGTGTACAATGAATAGGGTAGTGCACTGCTGCAGCAGGTTATAATTAGCATTAAAATGCTATATTTTAAACTAAAAAATATGGACACGACGGGAATCGAACCCGTGTCCATCCGCACAAAACGCGGTGCTCTTGCCACTTGAGCTACGTGTCCAAGCTCGCTTGGTTACCTTTGCATTCCTTAGAAGTAAAATCTATGTATATTAAAGAGAAATAATGTACACATCGCCTTCCTCATCTGAGCTGCCTTCTAAATCATCATCGGAATCAACAGATTCCTCTAGAGCACCCAAATGTTTCAGCTTCTCAATCAATTCGTCGGTCGTAGCTTGCCACTGTTCTTGATCAAGCCCATGATGCGGAACCCGCATGTCACCCAGAATATTGACCTTTGAAAAGCCTGCAGCATTTGAGCGGATACAGGACAACCTTCTCGTCTCATTGAGTTAATCCAGAGCACGATGTACTCTTCTGCGTCATGGGGCAAGACGATAGCCTCGCCGATTCTGCGCAGATTTTTGTGATGTCCTTTTCCTTGATTGCACATCAGCTCGATGCGCTCACGTTGACGTCGCCATGATGAGATCTGCTTGATCTTCTTAGTTCGCTCAACTGAATTGTTAATTGAGGGGTAGAACTTTGCTATTACGTTTCCTGTATCGTTGCCTCTATCTAAAAATTGAAGAACTTGTAGCTTATGTGTGTAGTCAATTGAAATGCGCTTGTAGTGCTTCGACTTTCGTCCTGCTCCGGTGGTGCACTGCCGTCCCATTGTCGAAATTGGAAATGAAGTGAACTACGTTTTAGTTGTCTGGTATAGCATTTTAGTGCGGGCAGGAAGCAACGCCATATGCAAATTTTGTTGATTGTGATTGGCGAATATTCACGTTCGCTTATGACAAAAGTTCGGTTAGGACATGAGCGATACGGTATATCTCAACCCAATATCGTCCAATCCCAGCTCGAGGCCACAGCAGTCAGCAAGATCGCCATGTTCGCGCAGCTCCTGCGTCCGCGGGCGCTGCTGCTGGGCGCCGCGCGCCGCATCTCGTCGCGCCAGCTGCGTGTTCCCGGCGCGCAATCGCTCGTGGGGGCTGTAGCTCGCCTGCCGTGCCTACAGTGCGGCCGACAGACGGCGTTGTCGCTCTCGCGCTCCGCCGACATGGGCGACGTCCTGGCCGAGCGCGTGGACTGCGGCAAGACGCGGCTTCCGCTCGCCTGCTCCCAGGTGGCGGCCTATCAGAGTGCTTAGGCATTGATGTCTTATCATTGACGGTATCTGTATGCTGCTAGGAATGCGCTGACACGCTGGAGGCGACCAATTCCGACGTCTTGATGCTGTACGACAGCATGGTACAAGACGTCGAGTACGCGGCGACGCCCGAGGCCTCACAGCTGTTTGCTGAAGGTGAGCGGTTATTGACAACATTTGTATGATCAGGTGGTTAATTTTTTGGGACGAAGTGCTGCAGCCTAGTCGACGTGAGAGCAGCAAGTGGGGAGAAGATCGCCACTTGACGTCGTGGACGGACTACTTGAAGCTCTACAGTCCTGGTGAAAAGTTGCTGGAGGACTTGACGGCGTTGAGACTGCTGTCGTCGGCCTACTCCTACGTCATGACGCTCAGCAGGTTCTTATCGGAGCTGGTGGAGACGGACAAGGGTACACTCGAGCTGCATGTGATTGGGGCACGGGCGGAAGCCATGATGCCTAGGTATTTGTGGGACGAGCTGTCGTTCTTCCACCCTGGCTGCCAGTTTGGCATCAAACTGATTGGCGACCATGTGCCGGTGATGACGGCGCGGAAGAAGACGCCGACGACCAGGGCGAACGAAAACGAGTTTATCCAGTTGGAGCTGATCCACGGACTGTACCACACACTTGAAACGAACAGGCTGGGAATCCCAGATGCGTTCGTGCTGTTTAATCCTGGGGTGGGTCACCCGCGCCTGCGTGAAAGCTGGCAGCCCACCATCCAGACTGTGCTGGCCTCGTGCAAGCCTGTGCTGATCACGTCTTTCAGCGTGGAGGACCAGCAACGCGATATAGCCGCATTACAAGAGCTGGTCGCAACCAGCCCCGCACTGAAGCGATTTGAACTTCGATTCCGCTGTCGGGCGAAGCAAAATTCGTTCCGCAGCCTGAAGTACCAGGTGGATCCTTCAAATGTCGGAACGCCTATTCAGACCAACAACCGCGTAATGGTTGTGCAGTTGGCCGCGATCAGCGAGTAGACCACTTCGATATCGTAGTTAATGATACGACGTCTGAGTTGATCCAGCGACCAGAATTAGCATGGATGACGGCTCAAGTTGTGGGTAGCTATCTACTTCATTGCTAATGGCTCGGTTCTGCTAATATTATTTGCTCGCTCACTCATCATGTTAATCTACGCGCTGCGTCCTATTGCGTTTGCTGTAGCCACTGCCGTACAGCTTCGCCAGGTGTCGCGTATGCTGTTCCTGGACTGCGCTCGGCCTGTACGTACGAAATTGCAATGTAGAACTCGTCCAGGCGCATTCGCCAATGTTGGTCGGCCTCCTTTGCCCCACCCAGGGCTTGATTGCTGTGCAGGTCCTGCATTACTCGAAGAAAAATGGTGCGTGAGTCACCCGCTGCTTTGCCAGCGATATCCATCATAAACCGCTCAAACGTGGGGGCTGTCATCCTGACTCTGGTGTCATCACCAGTGCTGGAATTTCCTCCAGCACTATCTGCTGCGTCACCTGACGTTGCGTAATACTCGAAGAGCGGCCAGAGTATGGTTTCGACCTCCATGCCGACGAAGCACAGATGTAGTACTGGGGGTATTTCGCTTTCAGTAAGGAGACCAAGATCTCCGAAGAATGACAGCAGTACTTCACGAGCCGAGAGAAGAAATTCGGGCTTGGTTTGACTGCTCCCAAGCGACCTCGAGTACAATTCTAGAGCACAAGAACCAAGCAAGAGAGTGAAGCCCTGTGGTGCCATCAAACCACCTCCAGCATCCCCCGTCTCGCGAAAACGATCAAATAACGTTTGAATCACGTCTCGAGACAAGAACGTCGGGTGTAACTTGAGATCAGTGAGCATACGGAAGATCGCTGCGGCAGTGAGGCAGTATTGGTTTCCAAGAGCAGGAGTACGCTGCCCACCGGAGTACTGAACGAGGAGTTTGAGTAAGGGTGAGTGGAAGGCCAGGAAGAGATCTCGCACTTGCGGCGTGAGGTGCCAATTTGCGTACACCTCCATCGACAAATCCCCAGTTGGTGGCGCATTTGCTGCGCTGCATGAAGTCGGGCTACTCAAGCTGATACTGGTGGATGCAGACGCGACTGAATGTGGAGGTGACGCAGTAACTCTGTTGGCCGGCTCTGGCGGAAGAAGCGGATCGCACTGGTATTCGAAGAACGTTGCGCTTCCTCTGCGGGTGACACTATCGTTCGGCGGGTGATCCGATGCAGGATATGTGTGCTTAAGAGAAGCCTTCTCCATGACGGCACGCTCTACGACTGCTGTCTCGTGCTCCAACACAGCAAGCAGCTTCTCCTGGTTTTGAAGAATGTCGTCGCTGAGATGACCTGCCCACGAAGCACGTGACGGACACAACAGTAAACCAGTGCCCTTTTCACCAGCACCACTGGCATTTCGGCCATTGCTAGATGTGGCTCCCCCAGATGCCACACCACCTCGACCTTGCGATGCTCCTAGAAGGGAAAGCAAGCTTGCCCAGAAACGTTTTAATTGTTCGAGCTTGGTGTTGCTTGCTGCGAAAACGTCGGTCAGGAACTGGTTCAAACCTGTCACGAAATCTGCAAAGAGAAGACCGCGCTCCACTGCGTAAGGAGGAAGGTGGCGTGCCAGGCGTTCAGCGAGTACATCCCTTTCGATAACGTTCTCCTCGAGCAAAGTCGAATATTCAAGTATGCGCACAAGGGAGGACATGGCAAGCCGAGGTGACGGGGTATTAGCGTCTACCCCTCTTGTGCCGACCCCCTCGCCAACAACTGCGCTGTCGGCCGCTGCATGCAACTGGAAGAGTTCGCGTAGGTTGCTCACCGCGACATCCTTACATAACGTGAGCACGGAGAAAGGTAGAGCTAGCCCGTCCCATTCGACGAACGAAGACAATTGCGTCTTCAACGCGTGGGCCCTCTCCTCGAGAGCAACGTGGCGCTCTTCCATGTGGCGGTAACGCTCTTCCTCGCGCAACAACTTCTTGGAGAGTACATCCACGGTGATACGTTTATCCAGCGAGAAGAACTGAAAGCGCTCCAGGTCGCTACGTAGCACACGGCTGTAGTCATCCAGCGATTTGGAGTACTTGTCCCGCTCGGCTGCCTTAAGCTCAGCGATTTCAACCTGCAGCCGAAGTTCTTTCGTGACAGCAGATACATGCGTCTGAATCCGCCACTGCACAAGCAGCATGCGCAACCACGCACGTTCAGCATCACGAATAACAGTAGTCACGAACCCGTGCTTTACAAGCTGAAGCTCCGACCCACATTCTGTCAACTCACCAGTGAGGCGTTGGGCCTCGTCTCTAGAGGCTTGAAGCTTCTCCTCCAACTTCGTCTTCGCACGAGAGAGCGAGAATACGCACTCTTTTGCCTCAGCCAAGCTGGCTTCTAGCTGCTGCACGCGCTCCAAGTTCCCACGATTGTTGTCCCGTGTTGTAGCAAACTGCCATTTCGACAAGGCCTTACGGGTTGCTGTTTTATCTCGAGCAAGCAGAACAAGCTGCAACTTTGAGACCCCCAATCCCAGCGATCGTGTCAGGACTGCATGCTCGCGCTGGATTGTCCTCCAAGTGCTGAAGGTTTTTGCTGCCTGGCGGTGCTCCCAGTGGTCCATGAGACGGTCAAGATGCATCACGCCAAGCAAAATGCGGCGTTCTTTGGCCTCTTGCTTCACCGCCTTGAGACTTACCTGGAGCTTCGTCGCAGTCTCAACATGGCGATCTACAATTGCAAACTGCTTGATTTTGCTGAGGGCTGCAGCTTTCAGCCTCAGGGCGACGCTGCGGCCAACGCTCAACAGCAACACGAACGCTCGAGTTCGAGCTGATGTCACATTCTGTGCAGCTCCTGACCACTGAAACAACGCAGAGTGCAGCATATCTCGGCCTTTTGAGCGCAACAAACTGTGAATGACTAAACCGCGCATCCGCATCCGCGCTTCAAGCTCCCGTTCACTCATGGCGTTTTCCTTTCGCTCAAGCTCCTCCATAAGGGACTCGTTCTCCGCTGACAGCTTTGCCATCTTTTGAAACTTTGTCGTCTCGGAGGCGATTTTTTCCAGGAGGTCTGCCTGCAGTGATTGGTTTTGCTCCATGAGTTGTTTGGTTTGGAGCTTCAGCTGTTCCTCACTCTTGGTGGTGAGTGTGAGTTGGTCACGCAGCGTCTTCACCAACTCGTTCGAGCTCAGTGCCTGCATTTCATACTTCTGCGTCTCCTCTTTCAAAGTGCGGTTGTCTCGCTCGACAGCATCGAGTTGGAGCTGCTTTTCACTGAGCTGAGCCAACTTCTCATTCAACTGGTGTAGTTTCTCGTTGAGGTGCCGAAGTCTTTCCTGGTCTGCGGCGGAATCACCCCGAGCCTTTTCTACCTCAGCGCGCAAAGTTTGCTTTTCGTGCTGAAGAGACTGCTTTTCAAGTTGTAATGCCTGCTTCTCTTGCACAAGAAAATGCTTCTCCTGCTGTAGTAGCTCGAACTCTGATAGCGGGACAGAGGGGGTGGAAGGAACTGACGATGGTGGCGTGGCGACTGGGATTGTAGTCAATGTCAAGGGGGACGACGGAAAACTGCTGGAAGTGGAGGACGTCATTGATGCTCGAGCTCGTCGAGGCGAGGGGGACCCAGAATCTTTTTCGCTTTCATCGACCTGGCTGATGACAGCAGATGCGACTTGGGTGGAGTTACGTCGTCGGAGAGGATTTCGACGTGACTCTTTTCTCGGTTTCACTGCGGAGTCCTCGCGACGTGATGGTATCGCTACCTCCGCCTGAAGAGTTTGCAACAGCGTGTCCAATCGAGCATCTGAAGCTGCACGTTTGTATCTAGGCTAAAGTGATGGAGAAGTTTTCTCTCGCTTGCTGGTGCTACCCGGTGCAACAACGTTCTCCTCGGCACGCTTCAAGTCTTGCCACATCTCCTTGCGCTTCCACTCGTCGAGGAGACGTGATGAAGTTCTCTTCGTGGTTTCGGTCGCGTCCCAAACCTGCGAGTACGACCTGGGTCGCGACAAAGCAGGACGGACGTCATCCCGATTTGATTGTTGAGCCAGCAGTATCTTCGTCGTTGCGGTCGACGGAGGACCCGCGACAAGACTGTTGGCACGCTTGTAAGGAGATGTCGATGGTGATAACGGTGTCAATGGGGTTATAGGAGAGGAATCTCGTCGGCCGCTTTTATCTAGCGGTATGAAATCCGGGATGGGGTGGATCAGCGCTGGCGAAGAGGGCTCCGAGCTGAGCGACGCACTATAGCGCCGACCTCCTTCCGCAAACGTATTGTGTCCCTTGAGAGCCGCAAATCCTGCAAGTCGGGGTGAGGGCACACTCACAGCTTCTTCGCCAACAGCGCCGACTACCATGAGGGACGGTGCCGTGTCCATTTCCAGGGCGAGACTCGATCTCCGAGGCACCGTTGCAGTATCGCTCTTCTCTTGACTGTCTATTGCCCTTAAATGCTGTAACGAAGCTCTCTCGTCCTCCGATGATCCTGCTGACTCGCCGGTGTGCTTGCTTGGCAACGGGATGGGGACGTCTGAGGCATCCGGCAGGTAGTCATCCAACCAGGCATCTTCAAAGTCTCCGTCGCTGGCATCGCCTTGGTAGTTGCGATCCGAGAAGCCGTTGTCCTCGTCACTGCCTTCTTGTTCATCGTCGTTGTCCGGGGCAGTCTCCCACGCAGCGCCTCCCTGCTGCTCATCATCGCTCGAGGTCGCGTCGCGGAAGTCCGCCATGACACGAGCACGCAATGCCGAACGAGTCAAGTGGGGCCAAACCAAGTTGTAAATAGTCTGGCGGCGGCTTCAGCACGGGCAGCGCCAATGCAATGAGGTGGAGATGCTAATGCTCCATTTCGGGAACGCAAACGGCTGCTTTGCACGTGCGCACAAATGTAGCCACCTGCAACTTCAACTATAAATACAGCACTTCCAAGCACGTCGGTGGGATAATGGCACCCAGCAAGGCCTTAGTATTTTAAAAAGCCGAGGCTTTTACTGTGCTACCTGCACCGATGGCTAAAGTGGGCATTCCAGGCGTCCAAACCACCATCTACAAGTTGGTCCCCCAGCTGCTTTGGTGCTTCGTGCCATGCTTAGATGAGCTTTTTGCTCTTGAAGAACTTCTTGAGGTACATGACCTGCCACACGCCCATGCCGAGCAGAATGAGGATGGAGAAAAAGCTGAACCACAGCACGCGCGAGTTGGTGGACTCGTTCGTGTTGCGCATCGTGGCCTCGCGCTCACGCATGTAGAGCATCTCTCGGTGGATCTCGTCCACCGTGTCCTCCATCTTGCGGAGCTCCTTCTCCACGGGCATGAGGTGCTCCCGCTTGGCCACCTCCGTGTAGTCCTTGGCTTCCACACCGTGCTTGAAGTCCAGCATGACGCGCACGGGCTTGTCGTTGCTGTTGACGAAGCACACGGCGTAGTTGCCTCCGGCGTCCGCCGTGAAGGAAAACTTGTGGATGTCGTCGGACGACGTGTCGATGTTGGCGTCCTGCTTGAGGAACTTGCGCAGCGGGTCCGTGATGGCCAGCGACACGCCCGATTGACCGCGCACGCCGCCGATCACGTTGTAGTGCACCACCACGAGGCTGCCCTGGGCCACCTCGTCGCTCAGACACTTCTCAGCGCGGCGCCGGATGTCGAACTGCACGGCGTTCAAGGACGCGGCGCTCACGGCCAGCAGTAGCAGCGTCAGCAGCGAAGACTTGGTCCCCATCATCTCTCTAAGTCGCGCGTAGCTCCTCGAGTGGTAGTGTCCCCCCGTGAATTAGGATTGTGTAGCTTTGTCAGCGATAGGACGACGTCAGCGGGGATATATGCTTGATGATAGGTTTAATAATGTGGTGTACACCACAATACCATAATATGGACACAATATTATTGAAAACCACGATGAACGAGTCGCGAAGAGACTCGCGCGGAGGCCCCGACCGGGTGCGTCTGTGACAATGAGGACGGAGGTTTAAGATGTTGGCGTATACTGATGTTGTATGTGATGTAGGAGTGGTTCCAGAAGGAGAAGAAGCGCCTCGAGGATGAAATTCGCGAGGTCCGTGGAAGGAAGAGCTGGTAATGGTGGATTGAATGCTGATGCTGTTTAACTGTGCGATGTATTGGTTGCTGCTGTAGGGGATGCAAGAGGCTGTGTCGAACGTGCATATTTTGAACCAGAACATGGAGCACCTCAACGATGTGGTGCGTCGCTAATCTGGTGGTGCTGGGGTTTTCCATTATATTGAACGTGTTTGTTGTCGCTACTGCAGGGCCAAGAGGTTGTAGCCATTTCAGCTGTTTGGGTGGAGTTTCTGCGTCAGACGACCGCATCCAGCGAGAAAGCACGATAGGCAGCCGAGTAGTTAGTCTTCAACCAAGCTGCCCATAAGAATATGAGCCAGTCGAATCTGCTATCAGTGTGATTGCACGGGTGTCTGCTGGTGTTGGTGCTCTTGCTGCTGCTTCACCTTTTCTCGCAGCGCGGTGAGAACGACCTTCTCAAATGCCAAGTGCTCTTTCAGTGAAATGGGTCCTCCAGGGAGCGTCGGAACATTGCGCCTGGGTGCTGGTGCAGTCGTTGTCTTGTCTTCGGCGGATGTGAACCCATCTGTCTCTACGATGTGGCCTTGGATCGAGACTTCTCGCCAGCAACCCTTGTGCGCCTCAATGCGGACCGCGTTCGCAGCCGCTACAACATCCACAAATACCACCTTCGCAGAGGATGTCTTCATCTTGATAGTCTCGATCTCGCCGTACGACCGCAGTTCTCGACTGAGCGTATCATCCGAGTGCGAGTGCTGCCGCTTATCCCATTTGAACGTAACAGTGCGCTGCGACTTGGGTGCTCCACGCGCATCCTCACATTTCCTCTGATCCGTTCGCCGCTTTGCATCTCGAGCAAGGCGATCTTGAAGTTCCTGCTGCCGAGCCAGTGCCTTCTCACGGAGCTTCGACAGTTCCGCTTTCTGCTGCTTCGTACTCGTCTTCCGACCGCGCTCATAGCTCTGCTCTTTCTTCAACAGTTCTGCACATTGACACAATAACAAAACAGACCATAACTTCAGTCTCAAGACAAAAGAACAGAGCGTCTTTTGAGCCACGAACCGTCTCGCATCTGTTTGCGTTTGCCATCGAGCTCCGCCTCTCGCTCGCGCTGCTTCTTCTTGGCCATCAGCTCGCGCGACAGCTTCCTGTCGTAGGCCTCTTTCTTCTTGGGGTCCAGCAGAATGTCGCGCGCATGGGTCAACTCCAGGAATTTTTGCACTGCAACACCAGCAAGTTTCCAGTTAGAAAGTATGTTCTTTACTTTTTACTAGCACCAAAGCACGGCTTCGTACCGTCTCCACCGCGGTCGGGGTGGTGCACGATAGACTTCTTCTTGTAGGCGCGGGCCACTTGGCGCTCGTCGGCCGCGGGCTCCAGCCCCAGGATCTCATACAGGTCCGCGCGGAACTTGTCGTCGTCGGCCATCGTACTTGCTTATTGAGAATTGAAGAGAACGAACTGTGATTCGACAAAAAAATGCCGGCCGGAAATTTGATTGGCTTAAACTTGCTACATGCTCTCGAAGAGGAGTCCCGCAGCCATGTCGACGTCACCGTTGCACGTTTGCAGCGCCTGGGTAGCCTTTAGTGAAAGCAAGATAACACACGTCACACATGTCAGCGAAGGTGTGGTCGATGCCAATGCAGTCAGGACTTACCCGCTCCTGAGGGAAACCCAGCGTCACCAGTTGAGCAATCTTCTCCTGGTCGCTTGACCCTGAAGCCGACACAGGAGCTGCTGGGGCGGAAGTTGGGGTCGAGCCTGGAGTTGAAACTGGAACGGGGACGCCGCCAATAGTGGCTGGTGGGGCCGCGGAATCCGCACGGTTCTCCGACGACGGAATCTCCTGCAATTCGAAGAAGGAGGTTGAGTGAGTATACCGCATCTGACAACGCATGTCAATGCAAGACACGTACATGCTCCGGCAAGAAAGGGACGTCGTGGAAGCGATCGCCTTCCGTGAGACGAAGGACGTTTTTGCCCAGATCAATGCAGCACTGTAGCAACGGGAAGTTAGTAGATGCAAATCGAAGTTTGTCAATGCTTGAGCGTTAAGACAGTGATTGCGTACCTGATGCCGCTTGAGCATGTCCAGGCCGAACAGGAAATCCACACCCTGCTGATCCAAAATCGTGAAGCTGCAGTTGTAGAACTCGTTGCCGATCTTCAGTGGGGCCATGTGCACTTTGCCGATGATTGTTGCCGTGCCCACTCCAACAGCCTGCAAGACAGTCGTCAGACTTGAAAATACAGTTGGATTCGTAGGTACGATAAGTATCTTTACCTGGCCAGCAAACCGCTTGTCAACCAGCCGCATGATACCGCAACGCTCCGCGCAACTCTGAGAACATACATGCCGATATGTCAGTTTCGACTTGTACATGTACATAAGCCTCGAAAAATATGATAGAACTTACCGACGACATGATGGTCGACTGCGCTCCGGAGTCCACAAACGCCTTCACCTGGGTGCCGTTTACCTCGCAGGGAATGTAAAGCATCGTAACGCGAGCAAATGCTTCGGGCATCTCTTCGATAGCGATTTCCATGTTCTTCTGAACATTCGACAGACGAATACGCTCCGCAATTTTGGCCTGCGCATCGGCATCGAACGGGTTCCGATCCAAGGCTTCAATCTCCTGCTGCTCCTCAAATTTCCGCGACGCAGCCTCCATGTGCATCTGCATGAGTGCCATGCGCACTTCCTACATCAGATATCGCCAAAGTCAGTCTCCACGCTCTTCCTTGTCAATGAATAGTTCACTCCACGCACCGACACACTCTTGGATTTCAGCGCCGTCGCCAATTTTGCGTTACCTTGCTCCAGCTGTAGCACAGTTGATGGAGGCAATTAGTCATCCTGTTTCCCACAAAAAAAAACCAGCTCCACTCACCTCCGTGAGAAGGTGGGGGTTCTTCTCCATGATGTCGAGAAGAATTTCTGGGGATGCATTTCCCTATTGCAGAGCACAGTTAGTCCTCCCACGAATACCTCTCGAAAACCTCGCGAAACAGGGTTCCCACCGGAATTTCGTGTAGCTTCATGCCCGGACGAGCCGTAAACCCGGCTGCACTGGGTACAGCAGGCCTTGCAGCAGCTGACGTAGCCGACGGGTTGCTCATAACCACCAGCAAGTCGTCCTCCTTCACGCCCGCCTGCTCGAACTGCACAAAAAAGTATCCACCCAATCCGTCAGAAATTGAACCAGAGCATTCAGCTTTACCCCATCCATTACCGTCTGGTCGAGACGCAGAGGATTTCCGTCCAGCATCAGCACTTGAGACGCTGCAGGGATGCCAAACTGAAGCAAAAGATACATTGATAGGCGTCAAAAGAGATCAAACGCGGTGAAGCTGCGCACAGCGCGGGATTTACCTGCTGCTGCAGCTGCGGGGCCACAGAGCTGAGCTGCTGCGTAGGCTCGGCACTGATTTGCGCTACCTGGCCGCCGTCTGTGGATGTCACCGTCACTTGCATCACTCTCAACTTCCGAGAAGGTGCTCTCTTTGATACTACTGGCTTGCTGCCGTATAGGCAACATAAGTAAATCAAGTTGCCCATTTTTTGCGAACCTTACGTTGCTGCAAAGAATGCAGTTGACTGTTCCTAGTTGTTTGGCTACACTCGAGACGTACATCCGGTGAAGTGTTCGCAAGTGACTGATGCCAAGCCACTTGCGAGCACTTCACCGGATGTACGCGATTTAATGTCCATCCATCCATTCGCCATCGAATGGATGAGGCCCCGAAGTTCCAAACATGGAGGAGGCCAGCTCCAGCTTACGACCAGTCGCGGCGTATTTCCATTCCTCTTTCGACAGGCAGAGGACGAAGACGTCGCTTGCGACGATGACTACAACATTTCACTGTACAACGCTAGAGACCTCCATGCAGATGCAGTCCTGCCACTTGTTCTGGTGCGTCTGCAGTTAAGACGTCCTCATTGTCATTACTAACCATTCTTGTCTCGCTCAAACAGGCACAATTCCACACTCAGCATCGTACTCAAGCGCGAGCTGGCAGACTGTGCGCCCAGTCGCGAAGTGCCGGTGCTTCACGTCAAGCGACACTCGCTGTTTGGCGGTGACTTGGAAATTGACCTCGGCGGGAGTGTCCACCCGGTGAGAATGCTCCCTGTTTCAGGTAAAGACGTCCGCAATCTGCGCTTCGGGCTCGTGTATGGGCCCAAACGCAAGCGCGTTCGCTTCCGGGCGCCCGACTTGGCGACCTACGACAGTTGGGAAATGGTGCTGGAGTTGGCCGTCGAGAAGGCAGCGACGGAGCGCCCAACGTTCCCTACGTGGCCGTATCCAGGCACATCGCCGAGCTTGTCAGCACTGGAAGAGGGCTACATCTCGGAGGAGTTTGGCTTCAGCGACGGCGAGACCACGAGCGACGAGAGCAAGCTGAGCGAATTCCGACATAAACGCGCACAAGCAATGCAGAACCCAATGACTGGCAGCTTCGAGGATTTCATCGATCCTCCAACTCCGAAGAGCTCAAGTAGAGACGATGGCACCGAGTCGGAGCTCGACCGGATCCCTTCGACCGAGAGTGAGTACGACTCGGTTAATCGCGAAAGCGAGGTATCGCGAACCAAGGTATTATCTTCCGACAGCAGCAATGAGGTCGATAGCAAGGCGATTGCGCACCCGTTCGCAACTCGCCTCCGACTGCAGTTGATCTCGAACCCTGGCCCCGAAACTAGCAAATTCACCATTGGCGAATACTTCGCGTGGCTTGGCGGAGAAATCGTCCACCGAGAACACATCAGGCGGAAGGAATGATCGCCGTCCACACACTCATCCATGCCCGTTGTTGCGGTCCGCGTACGTTGAAGTGGTAGATTCGACATGTGCTATAGTCAAACCAAGTGAATTTTATTTTTCTCCAATCATACTCCATCTTCGACGGTATTTGGTAACTGCCACCAACTTGAGGTGATTAGTCTCAATTCTTCCGCCTTCCATGCGTCACCTCTAGATGCCCGGGCCCATGGATTTCTACGCGGTGGACGAGGACACTCCGCTGCTGCGAGACCTGGTGGCGCCCGACGCGTCCCCGCGCAGCGACTCGGAGCTCAGTTCGTATCCGCCACACGTCAACAGCGGCGGCTCGACGCGTCGCAGTCTACAGACGACGGAGCTGGAGCTGAGCGTGGACAAGATCAGCTTCCTCTTCAGCCCCACGGCACGTCCTGGCTATGGAAGTCCCAGCAACTACAAGAGTTTCGCCGACGTGCCGCTCAACGGAGCGCTCCAGGACGACGACGAGCTCAACATGCTGGACCCCTACTTCGACGTGACTGCGTCGAGGCTTCGAGTGGCTTTTGAAGGTGCAGGACCCGAAGGAGACGGAGAACTGTCCTATGAAGGGTTCCGGGCTGCGTTGGAGACGCTGGGCATTCGCTGCTCGGACGACTCGGTGTTCCTCAAGCTGGTGGGGAGCATCGACAGGCTGAAGAGCGAACGCATCACGTTGGCGCAGTTTGATGCTGCGGTGCATCGGCTGAAGCTCATGCATATGTTTGAAGAGGGAACGGTGCAGGAGATGAAGACGGTGGGGTATCAGCAAGCAGCGCTGTCAGTTTCAGACTTTTCGAGCACAAGGTTGCAGAGCTTCGTGTTGAAACAGGAAAATTTGCATGAGTTTTTCACCGCACATCGACCTGAATGGGTGAGTGTGCGATGGATCAATCTGGACGGGAGAGATAGTGTGAACCTCAAGCGACTTGCTATCAAGTACCGTCTGCACCCACTGGCTATTGAGGACACGATTGAAGGGCACGAGCGACCAAAGTTCGACCGCTACGATGGACATTTGTTCCTCGTGTTTCCGGTGCTGAGGATGCAAGTGGCCGACAAAGGACTCCCGTTGCAGCGCAAACGCAATCGACTGTTCTCAGAGGCAAAGGGAACACCCTTGCCGACATTCGTCAAGGAGAGGAGAGGCCCCCTTCACCGCAGTATGAGTGTCATCACGGACGACACCGAGAACGAAGACGAAGACCCACTAAAGCTCTGGATCGAGCACGTATTTATCTTCGTCGTGGACAACGACACGGTGATTACAGTCAAAGACGGCGGCGACAGTGATATCTGGAACGAGCTGAACCGCCGGCTAGCCGTGCCATACTCCAAGCTGCGGCATAATGACGCCAAGTTTCTTGTGTACACGGTGCTAGATGTGATCGTGGACCAAGTGACCAACGTCGTGGATTCTATCACGGAATGCCTCATTGAGCTGGAGGGCCAGCTTGACGTGGAGCGCCACCGATTCGAGTTGCGCTCATTGAGGTTTTTGAAGAACGAGCTGTTCAGGCTTCCACGTTTGCTCAAACCAGCTCGCGAGGTGCTCAAGAATATCATCGACAGCAAGGATTTTGACGCAACCGTGACTGACTACGTCCGCGATGTTCACGATCACGTGGTTCAAGTGCTGGACGATATTGAACAGCAGCTGCAGATGTGCCGCCAGCTCACTGAAGAATACCGTGACGCCAAGGCTAATCAGATGAACTACGTCATCTACACCCTCACAGTAGTCACGACCGTCTTCCTCCCTGGACAATTCCTCACGGGTGTTTACGGTATGAACTTCGACGACATGCCTGAACTCCATGAGCGTTATGGCTACGCGCTGTTTTGGGTCTTGGCAATCGCCATCGCCGCAGCACTACAGCTGTACTTCCGCTACAAGCAATGGATCTAAGCTGTTGCACATGTAGCTGTGTGTAGTGAAGAATGTAAATGGCTGTAGAAGGCTTAATCCTCCGGCGAAAATCACATGCCATTCATCTTTTTGAAAATGTAGGCGATTGATTGGACTAGCAAAATTACGCAGGAACACAACTTGCTTGTCTTTCGAGTTGACACTGACGCCACATGAGACCACAGATTGTCACCGGTTTAATGCGACTTGCAACGAGTTCACGCGCGGCGATTTAAGCTGCAAGCAACACCTGCAAGAAATCCTTCTTCTCTAAAGAATCGCGGAAGAGAGATCTGCAATTAAAGATAGACGATAAGCAAGCCGCCCAGCAAATCGATCCAAGGAATACATGCAGAACATACCTGACGAGCACAGCAATCTCCTTTGCAGAGAACATGTCTAAGCTGCCAGTGTTGAACTTGTCCCGAATTGTCGTTAGCGGGTCCATCTGACATGCACGCAATACAATGACCCTTAGTATCTTCGCACCACTGCAAAGGAATAGTTACAGAAAGCGTACCAGAAGCGTTGTGAGCTTTGATAATCTTCCGATACTGGGAAGATGCTTAGCTGCCTGAGCTGGCGAAGCAAACAACGCCTCAACCTGAACAGTAAACAAAGTTTCCAATGAGAACAAGCAAACGATTGAGCTCGGAAGGGTTAGATGCAAAGGTATTACCTCAATGAGAAGCGACAGCAGGTGGTGAAGGTGAGCTCCAGTATTTTCCGAAATTTTCTGCATGAGGAGAAAAAGACAGGGGAGAATCACGATGCGGTTACATGTAGCTTGCCTCCAGAGAATAGTGATAGTGGGGCACATACCGATTGGGTCAAAACACCATCCACGAAGTTCTTCGCAAGCGGCTCGAGCACCCGCGACATGACTTTGTTGTACACTGCTAGAGGCAATCCTTCTTGCCACGATGAGCTCATCCCATTTATCTTGTAGAGCGCACGCTTTAAGAAACTTTCCACGCGCTCCATGTCGTACTCTGAATCAAGAGCTCCAAGCGACTATCCAGCATATAAAATGCAAACAGGTTAGCTCGTGTTCGGAAACTTTCACAGGTGATGGCAGCAGTTGTACCGGCAGAGCCTTCATTCCAGTTGTAACCTCATCGATTTGTGCAGCGACATATGAAGTCAATGCCCGTTCACCGGCATCCCTAAATGAGGGGACCATATCGACCATTGTTGCAGTTTGATTCAGTGGTGCTGGAAGTCTACAGCAGCACAGGAGCTAGTATTAGTGGACGATATCGTACTTATAGACAATATGCCTTGTACTCACCGGTGCTTGTACAAATGCCCGACAACAAGCATGTGATACGTGATGTAGAGGCAATCATTATGATAGAGCATGCAAGCCCGCGGGTCGTTCGCAATGTTGTCTTCATAAAGCGTTGGCACGATTGTGCGGAACAGCAAGAAGAGGTCGCGAGCTGTCTGAAATAGTAATTTGGCACTCGCCGCACCTGCAGTGCACGCCTCAAGCAGCGCCTGATGCACCAGACCCACTACTTCGTGAGCGCAGGCAGTCACGCGATAGTCAGGTACCTGAAAGCAGCTACTTTCGACCTCATCAGTGCTCGAGCTGATGGGCGAAGCACCCAATCCAGCGCCACCCTTAGCTCCGCCTTTGCCTTTCTTGCCAGAATCGACGGACGAATTGAGACTGCACTTCTCGGTGGCACCCTTGATCTTGACAGAATCGTGGTACCCTAGACGCATCAAGTCGCGCCCGCTGCTTAGGATGACCTGGCGGCGTTTCTTCGAATGGAACCTGAAGCCAACGCATGCAACATCGCGTTAATGATGTCGACACCTTAGGCGAATTCACAGTAACGTACTGGTTGAGCTGGTCAACAAATCCTCGCAGTTGGCTGTTACTGCAGGCTGAGAACCCGATCGCCACCAACGTGTTTTCCAAGCTCGCAACCTAAGCGTTCAATCAAAATGTACTCGTCTCTTGTTAGCTCTACCAAACATAACACTCGCATGATCAGACTTACGGTAGTCATGAGAGCATCGCGATATGTGTCGAGGGCAGCAACATCCTGTGGGATCTTGTCCTGTAGCAAATTCATGAGTTGAGCTTCAAGGTTGCCTGGGATCTTCCACATGAAATCTCCAAGTTGGTTCATCAGCTCGGCATTGCCCGCGAACAATTCCGAGTGGATGAACTGGAGCACGCTCACAACATTGGCGCATTTGCCTTGCACCTCGATGACCTCGCTGTTAGCAGACAAAGCATTACCATTCGCATTTTGCGCCTCAATCTTTAATACAGCACCGTTGTCATCCCGTGTCTGCTTTACTGTCGCTCGTGGCAGCAGCAGCAGCGGCTTGATGAGATGTTGCGAGATGGACTTGGCGATCTCCTTCAACTTCGGAGTGAGCATATCCAGCACTTCACACGCCCTCCAAAAAGCACTACGCCGCTCTTCCGCCGACAAACCCGCCGTATCAAACTCATTCTCCGAGAAACCCGGCGCCACCTTGAGCATGCCGTCCTTCCACACCGCAGTGCAGGCGAAATACTTTGTGAGCTGACTCAACAAGCGATTTTTCTTGCTCATCGACTGCAGCTTCACCACTCGAACAATCTTCTTTTCGCCAACATTTCCTCCCTCTGCCACCACCAGGTCCTGCAAGAGTCTGTCAACTTCCGTAACGCCCTCGGCCGCCGCCACAAAGTGTTGTTGGCCCATAGCTTCGTCCACGTCTCCCAGCAGCCTGTCCATCTCCATGAGCTGCTCGATCAGAGCCAACATGGCCTTGGACTCCTGTACCTGCCTCTTGAGCTGCTCGCGCTGCGTCAAGGACAACAGCAGCTGAGCTTCAGGCGCCATCTCGTCGCGCTCATCCAGCTGCAGGCGGTCCACGGCGTCCAGCAGCGCCACGTTGAGGCGCCGCATCTTCTCCTGCAGGTCGGAGGCGTCAGCGTCGTCCCCCGCCACGGGGAATGAGTGCACCGCGCCCCATTGGGCCGCAATCTTGATCGCCTCGTCGGCCGACATGGCGGAGGACGACGCGTAAAACGAGCGCAGCGCCTCGACCACGTCGCCCCGAACCTTTACGATTTCGCCATGCGTTTCTTCGAGTTTCCTGTGGAGGCGAGAGAGAGAGAGAGTTGGTGCGGGGATACGGAGGAGACGCACAGATCGAGACAACCTACGTGGTCAACTCGGACTGCGACAGCATTTTCTGTTCTTGCGCTGAAAAATGACAATAGGAAAATTGGATAACCAGCATTTCAATTTTAAGTACGTCTTTTATGGATAAGTCCGTTTTGTATAGATAAATTCTCACCTATAAAACTTGATAAAATAAAAAAGGTTTGACAAACCTGTAAAAAGGTATGTTTTTGTGACATATTTTTTCAGAGGTTTTGGCAAAAAAAATGCCATTGAATATATTTTTGACAGGTTTGGCAAACTATTTTTGATTGTATCAAGTCTCACAGGAGCGATCTTATTCAATAAAAAACGGACTTCTCCATTAAAAAAACGAACGTTCTGATAAAATACGGCAAGCGAACACATTAGGGCTAGGCGATGAGTGCGTGGTGATAACTGCCCAAATATTTTTTTTCCTGCTGTTTGTTTGGCTCGGAAAACAAAAAGTCGGGCAACTTTATTGAGGGTATGGAGGGTTACCGGTTTGGTATCGGTTGTTGACCGTGAACCGGTTAACCCGAACCGGTCCAATCCGAACCCACGCCGATTCCGCCACCGACGATTACGCCACTGTCGATTACGCCACCTGTGGGTACAAGATTGTAGGTACAAGATGGGCTTCGACGTGGCGCTCTCTCATTGGCTGAAGTAACTCAATATCCAGTAAAGAATCAAGTAGTGTGTATCCAGTAGGTCTAGAGTAGCGAGAAGGCTAGCAAGCTAAAGACCTCAATCAATCACTTTCGAATCTTCGTTCTACCCCTCAAGTGGTTTTCAGTCTCCGCTCCAGTCTCGCCGAGAGTGCTGCCCTCCCTCCGCTCCGTCAAGCTTCGGTGTCAAGATCCATACCTTCCATCAGGTTATGAGCCCAAGCACCATGTCCTCTGCCCACGATGCCTCCACCAAGGTCTCCATCGACAAGTTCAACGGAGACAACTACGCGACGTGAAACCGCTACATACGTGGCGTGTTCCTGACCAAGTCGGTGTGGCATGTCGTGAACCGAGAGACGACGCCGAGCTTCACGGACCCGCGGCCCAAGGACGAGTACGTCAAGTCGAGCAACATCGCGTTCGGACTGATGTTGCTCCACATGGACGCGGACTACCACCATGTGGTCGACGACTGCGAGGAAGCGTGGGTTGCGTGGACGCGCTTGAAGACGCTGTACGGTGGTTCGCAGAAGGCTGGTCGCATCTACCTGAAGCGCCAACTCTTCAGCATGGAGATGTCGGAAGGCGGGAACGTGTTGCATCACTGCAACGAGGTCCTCAACATCAGCGCCAAGCTCAGCAGCATCGGCGCCAAGATGGAGGACGAGGACGTGGCGATCTGCCTGTTGCGCAGTCTCCCCAAGAGCTACGAGAACGCCGTGCTGAACTTGGAGATGAGTAGCGCTGAGCTCCGATCGCAAGACGTCGTGAAGGTGCTGACGAATGAGCACATCAAGCGGCAAGGCGAGAAGACGGCGACGGTGAAGACGGAGGACGCGGCCAAGGCGTTCAACACCGACCGAGAGTCTCGCCAGTGCACGTACTGCGGGAAATTGGGGCACACGATCGACAAGTGCTGGACCAAGCAGAAGGACGAGAATCGGAGCCCAAGACGCGGCGGCAATGGCAATGGTCGTGGACGCGGGGCCAACAATGCCCAGTGGAGGAACGACGACGCCAGCTACGACTACGGCTACGGCTATGATCGAGTGGCGTTCGCGGTCTCACTGGAGTGTGGCATTTCGACGGGCAAGGATATGATCGGCATGTGGGCGGTCGACAGCGGCGCAACGCACCACATCTGCAACGACAAGGCCAAGTTCGCCCATTTGATTGAGCGAAACGAGGGCGAACTTTCGGTGGCCGACGGCAACAAGGCGGCCATCATGGTGTGGGACCATCGTGGAACGAGTGGTTCTGCCCAACGGCGACGAGCGCGACATCGAGATCAAGAACGCGCTGTACGTGCCGAGCATGAGCAAGAATCTGCTCTCGGTGCCACAGATCAACAAGAGTGGTCTGTTCCAAGTCGTGTTCGACGGCACCCAGATGCGCGTTGCACACAAGGCCTCCAAACAAGTGGTGGCGGCGGCGAATCTCGTGGATGGCCTCTACTGGCTCCAGACGCCTCAGCGATCGGCGAATGCAGCGACCAGTGGGAAGACGGTCGACCTGCACGCGCGTATGGGTGGAGGTGCTTCGCAAGATGGTCGACAACGACATGATCAAGGACGCGAAGGCACCTTCCAAGTCGAGTGGACCAAGCGTGTGTCGCGGCTGCCAGCAAGGGAAAATGGTCCAAAAGCCGTTCCCAAGCAACCGTAACAAGCGTCGCCACGACACGTTCGAGCTGCTCCACTTCGACATCTGCGACCACATGGAAGAAGAGTCTCTGGGTGGCAGCAAGTATCTGCTGCTGATCGTGGACGAAGCCAGCGGATGCATGAAGAGGTTCTGTCTGCGTACCAAGTCGGAGAGCGAAGACTGCATCAAGACGTACGTCACGAAGGTGCAGACGCAGTTCGGCAAGAAGGTCAAGTTTGTGCGGCACGACGGAGCTCGTGAGTTCGCGACCAACTCGCTCAAGGCCTCCTACGAAGTCGAAGGCATCGAGCAGCAAACCACGGTTCCGTACGCGCACCAGGCCAACGGCACGGCAGAACGCGCCATCCGGACCATCGTCACGATCGGCCGCAGCATGCTGCATCACGCCAAGTTGGACAAGTGTTTCTGGGCTGAGGCGGCCATGACGGCCATCTACGTGAAGAACCGCCTGCCGTCACCCAAGGTGGAGCACAAGACTCCATTCGAGATTGTGTACAAGTCCAAGCCAAGTGTGTGTGTTTGGATGCCAGACGTACATCCTGACGCCGAAGGAAAAGCGGCGCAAGTGGGACCCCAAGGCTCGCGCCGGGCTGTTCCTCGGCTACGAAGAAGTGTCCAAGGCGTATCGACTTTATGACATCGAGGCGGGGCAGGTGGTTGTCAGTCGCGATGTCAACTTCGATGAGTTGGCCTTTGGACTTTCGACGCATACTTCGGATGAAGACGTCGATGATGCTGCGCTGGACCTGGATGCGCTCGACCTGGACGACAACGATGGACCGCACCAAACGAGCTTCAAGCAGGCGGGGAAGCGCAAGTACCGACCGAGTGGCGACGACGACACTGCCAGAAGATCGCGCCCCGTTCGCCACCGAGCTGGCTTAGAAGAAGCAAGTGCGCCGGACGTATCCTCCTCGCGCCGAGCTGAACCCGACGAAGAAGAAAAATCTGGGGACCAAGATGAAGACGACGACTCGACGCCTCCAGTGTTTTGGCGTGCCAGTGCCAACGCTGTGGAAGAAGCAGCCGATCTATCGGAGCCGACGACGTTCCAAGAGGCTGTGAACGGTCCGGATCAAGTGCACTGGCGCAAGGCGATCCGCGCGGAGCTCAAGTCGATGCGACTGCGTGATGTGTTTCGAGCTGCCAAGTTGCCCAGCGGCCAGCGACCGAGTGGGTGTTCAAGATCAAGCGCAAAGCGGACGGCTCGATCGAGAAGTACAAGGCGCGCCTCGTGGCCAAGGGCTTCAAGCAGAAGTACGGCATCGACTACACGGAGACGTTCTCGCCCGTGGTCAAGTACGTGACGTTGCGCATGATCATCGCGATCGCCAAGTACTTCGGCTGGCCTCTCGACCAACTAGACGTCGTGACAGCGTTCCTGTACGGGGTCATGAAGGAGGTGGTGTTCTGCGTGGTTCCCGAAGGCGTCGAACTGGATGGTGGCTTCGACTGCCTGGAATTGGTGAAGGCCATCTACGGCCTCAAGCAAGCTTCGCGCGTGTGGAACGAGACCTTCGACCAGTTCATGTGCTCTATCGACTTCCAAGTGTCGGCCTTCGATCCGTGCCTCTACATCAAGGTGGTGGACGGTCAGTGCGCGCTCGTGCTGATGTACGTGGACGACGTGCTGATTACCGGGAGTTCGCTCGAGCTGATCGCACGCACGAAGACGGACTTGAAGACGCGCTTCGAGATGACCGACAGCGGCAAAAGCGCGTTTGTTCTTGGAATCGAGCTTGTAATGGGTCTGCTTAGACCCACTACTTAAGCTTACACGTGTGCGCACGTATATGAGGAAGCGTAGGAGTAATTTACTTAAGTTCAGTATACTTGTATCCGCAAGTATACTTGAACCTAGATAAAGGAACCGAACGATAGCTTTGGTGCCAAATGAGAACTGTATTGATTGTAATGGGGTTTCCTCCAAAACCTGATATTTCTAATGAGGGGTTCTGTCATCGGATGGCTGGCAGAACCCCTATCTATTGAATGACTCTCATTGGTAGAAAGGTGTTACTTTCTACCAGTCATATGCCTTTTGCTATGAATGTGGACCACCCTGTGGTGGTCACCTGAATGTATCCCTTAGTGCATGTTGCACTAAGGTAGGAGGTGAACCGAATGTGTAGCCCCGCTACAGAGCTGGTGGACGGCCCGGACGGCAGCGTGACCATGTGCCAGCGTCGGTACGTGGACGACATCCTGAAACGCTTCGCCATGGACGAGTGCAAGGCTGTGGTGAGTCCGGTGGACATGAGCACTCGACTGGTTCCAAGCGACGCGGCGACCAAGGTGAACGCTCCGTTTCGCGAAGCTGTTGGTGCGCTGATGCTGTAGCGGGGCTACACATTCGGTTCACCTCCTACCTTAGTGCAACATGCACTAAGGGACACATTCAGGTGACCACCACAGGGTGGTCCACATTCATAGCAAAAGGCATATGACTGGTAGAAAGTAACACCTTTCTACCAATGAGAGTCATTCAATAGATAGGGGTTCTGCCAGCCATCCAATGGCAGAACCTCTCATTAGAAATATCAGTTTTAGGAGGAAACCCCATTTACAATCAATACAGTTCTCATTTACCACCAAAGCTTCCGTTTGGTTCTTTTATCTAGGTTTAAGTATACTTGTGGATACAAGTATACAGAACTTAAGTAAATTACTCCTACGCTTCCTCCTACACGTGCGCACACGTGTAAGCTTAAGTAGTGGGTCTAAGCAGACCCATTACACCTGGTAGCACTTTGTAGTCCGTCCAACGACCGACTAACACGTTCGTATGGAATACGAACGCGGGGCTGAGAACCTGCCCTCGGACAGTAACATGTCCGTGGGTAGCCCAAACACGTCTGCAACGCATGTTGCGCGTGCAGACTGCCCCCACCTGTCGGAACCAGAGTGGGAGGCCCTCCAACGACTGTCAACAGTCATTGGGGAAGCGGCGGTAGCAACGATGTTGCGAACGCTATCACCGACGGAGCAACACGGTGTTGCTCTGGGTTTCATCGTGAAGGAACAGCGTGAAACCGCTGCTCGAACTTCGGTGTCGCCATCGGCCACACCGCGCGTGGAGTCATTGAAACTCCACGTAAGCAGCTACGTTGGAAGAGAGGGCGAACCTCTCCTCCGTTGGCTTGTCGAGGTCGACACTGCCATTGCGGCTCGACGTATCGTCGACCCGTTGTCGAAGGTTGCGTTCGCCATGTCATGTCTTGGCGGACGAGCAAGGAGTTGGGCGTACGGACGCCGACTCACAGATCCTACGTGCTTTAGCACGTACGAAGAGTTCAAGGAGGAGCTCAAACTAGCGTTTGAGCCCCCGCAAAACGAGTTCCGATCGAGGGCGGAGTTCCTCGATCTGCAACAGGGCAAGCATGACGTGCATGCTTACGCCCAAAGAGCACGGTACTTGGTCTCGAACATCGTGACCAACCCGATTGACGAGGCGACAAAGGTCGTCACGTTCATGAAGGGCCTTAGAGATGGGCCTGTGAAGACCTATCTCTTCCGAGAGTATCCAAATACTCTCGAGGCTGCAATTGCGCTTGCAATGCAAGAAGAGTTTAGCCTGCGGCAGGCTAAACTGCATGTGAACGCCCCACGGCTGATGCCACGACCGGTGGCAAGGCCGTCGGGAGGTCCCGAACCAATGGACCTCTCGAGTGCGACCGCTGCTGGTTCCCAGCAGCGTCGTGGATCAACGAATGTGCGTTGTTTCCGCTGCGGAAACATCGGTCACTACGCCCGCGAGTGCACAGCACCTGTGCACGCGGCGAGGAGCCGTCGTGGCGATACTGGGTATCGCCACGGGCAATCAAAAAACTAAAGGGACCAGCAGGCGCGGGGCGCCCTGCTGGTGATGCGATCGAGCGTGTCGACATCGGACACGCTGCAATGAAGATCGCTGCCCCCAGTGAGAGTCAATCTCACTGCAAGAAGCAAGATGACAAGCCGAACCTTGTCATCCTGAAAGTAAGCTCGAAGAGAGAGAAGTCTCTTCGTGCTCTAGTGGACTGTGGTGCGTCGAACAACTTTGTTCGACTGCAGAGCCTTCCAAGGCTTGACTTCGAGGAGGTGGAAACACCTCGAAGTCTATTGGAAGTGAGGCTAGCAACGGGTGTCGTTGTTAGAACCGAGAAGCGTATCGTACGCGTACGCTTCTCTTACCAAGAGAAGGAGTTCGTCGACGAGCTTATCGTCCTCGAACTGGACGATAAGTTCGATATGGTGTTGGGCATGCCGTGGCTTGCACGGCATGATCCGGTGATCGACTGGACGAAGCGCACGATCATGCGCTTCGGGAGCAGCAGCAGCGCGACAGAGAGCGATGGCCCTGTCGGCGCAGCACATGCACCACGTGGTGCATGCGGCCCTCCACTAGAGACAGCGCGGAACGCGGCTGTCTCCGGTCACCCCAAGCGAACGCCAACGACTGCGAGAGTCGTTGGGAGAAGATGTGAACCGAATCAGCAGGGCCTGGTTCAATCCGATTCGAGAGGGTCTCGAAGCGTCCGGAGCGACGCGGTAGTGTCGACAGGTAATGTCGACACACAATTGGTCGAAAGACACTCCGCCGTTAGGCGTAGAGGTAAAGAAGACGCGTCGGCTCTGGGAGCCGACGCTGCAAGCAGTGCGGACGGTTGCAAACGTCCTGCACCGGAGATGCTTGCGAGCTCGCGTGCAGCCGGGCTGCACGACGAAGCGGTGCGCGATCAAGCCGGGCTTGAACGCGCGCGCCCGCGGGTAAAACCCGCCGGCGAATACAAGGAACAACTGTCCACGGCCGGGCCTGGACAAGAAGAAACTCGCGGAGCCGGGCTCCGCACGAGAAGTGAACGGCGCAAGCGAGAAAAGCTGCGCAAGTCTCGGTCAGGGACCGAGACGCTACAAGCAGTGTCTGCCGGGCAGACACAGGAGTTGGAGACGACCGTCGAGACATTGAGTGTCTTGACGCGTACGAGTATTGGTCTCCAATACAAGAAGATGAGGCTGAATAATCCTCCGACGTTAGCGTCGGAGTTGATGTCGCTCCCAGTCACAAGCTGGAAGCGTTTCGCTCGCGAACTGCACGATGGACGCATCGAGCAGATCTGCGTCCTCTCGGACGTCGAGAGGATGGCGTGTGAAGCAGAAGAGCTGAATCAGCTCATCTCTGAGGGCGCGGACGCCCTCAGCGCGAAGTCGAAGAAGGAACGCTTCGACGAGCAAGGCTGGGACTCGCTCAAGGCGAGCCCCTTTTACAAGGTCTTGCGTGAGTACAAGGATGTACTCCCGGACGACATTCCTGCGGAGTTACCGCAGGACAAGGGTGTTCAGCACGAGATTGATCTCGTGCCGGGAACGAAGTACTGCGTCACGCGGCAGTGGCCACTGCCGCGTGAGCAAGTCAAGGCAATCGACGACTTCTTTGAAAGTCGTCGCAATGCAGGACAAGTGCGGGAATCAAAGTCCCCGCACAGCGCGCCTACGTTCTGTGTGAAGAAACCACAGGGCGGGTGGCGCATCGTTCATGCGTACAACAAGCTGAACGATGCGACGGTACCGGCACAGACGCCGATACCTCGAAAAGATGTGATCATCGATTCGATGACCTCGAGTACTATCTTCAGTACTCTGGATCTGAGAGACGGGTTCTATCAGATCCTCATGCGTGAGAGTGATATCCCTCTCACGGCGGTAAGCACTCCGAGCGGCATGCTCTGGGAGTGGCTCGTGATGCCGCAGGGTCTGAAGAACGCCCCAGCGACGTTCAACAGGTGCGTCACGCACTTGTTGCGCTCGGTGCGCGACTTCGCACCGAGCTATTTCGACGACGTGTTCATTCACAGCCGGGCTGTGAATGGTAAATCGGATGTGGAGATGCATACAGAGCATCTCCGCAAGTTGCTTGAGCTCATGCGAAAGCACAAGCTCTACGCGAACCTGAAGAAGTGTATCTTCGGGGCGACCGAGATACCCGTACTTGGGTGTCTCGTGGGGAAGAACGGCGTACGCCCTGACCCAGGAAAGGTCAGAGTGATCAATGAATGGCCTACGCCTTCAAACGTAAAGGAACTGCGGCAGTTCCTTGGACTCGCCACGTACTTGTGCAAGTACGTGAGCAACTACGCGGGCAAGATTCGCCCGCTGTCGCAGCTCTTAAAGAAAGAGGCTGCATGGGAATGGACTGCTGATTGTCAGCAGGCCTTCAAAGCAGTCAAGCAGGGCTTGACTGAGGCGCCGATCTTGGCGGTGGCCGACCAAGATCGCCCATTCCACGTGGTGTGCGATGCATCCGATTTCGCGATCGGATGCGCACTGATGCAACTCGATCACGAAGGTCGTGATCGTGTGGTTTACTACCAATCGCGTCAGCTGAAGCCAGCTGAGCGCAATTACCCGGTACATGACAAGGAACTCCTTGCCATGAAGTATGCACTCGCAAAGTTTCGAGTGTATCTACTTGGGAGTAGACCATTCGTGGTCTACACCGACCACGCATCGTTGCGTACGGCGATCAAGTCGCCGCACATATCACAAAGAATGGCACGGTGGCTGTCATTCTTTGCTGAATACAACTTCCAGGTTGAGTACAAACCTGGAAGGTTGAATGTCGTGGCCGACGCGCTTTCGCGTCGACCAGATTATGCGGTGCAAGAGGCCGACGCCAACGCAGTTGGCGTCGTCAGGACGACTACACCCTCGTCGTCCTTGCTGGACGCAGTGAAGGCCGCATACGCACATGATGCGGATGCGAAGCAATTGGTGGAGTATTTCTCCACACCTTCTGACAAGTCTCGTCAGAAGCTGGCCAAACACTTTCGTGCCCGTGTACACCGTTATCGTGTACACAACGGTCTGCTGCTTTACAGCGCAGTCGACGACAACGCAGATCGCATTGTCGTGCCGGATGATCATGAGCTGAAGCTCAAGATCACGTACGAGTACCACGATGCCCCGACATCGGGACATCCTGGCCGTGAGAAGACATATTTGCTTCTCACGCGTGACTTCTATTGGAGTCACCAGTACAAGTGGGTACGCAAGTACGTTCGTGCTTGCGAGGTATGCCAGCGCGTGAAGCCTGCGCCCAACTCGCAGGCTCCGCTTCAATCACTACCGACTCCGTCGGAGTGCTGGCAGTCCATTTCAATGGACTTTGTTTTTGGTCTTCCGCAAGACAACAAGCGGAGGACTGGTATTGTGGTCTTTGTTGACCGCTTCAGCAAGATGGTGCATCTTGCTGCAGTACCAGCCGAGGTGACAGCCAAACAGACGGCATGTCTGTTTGTTGACCTGGTGTTTAGACACCATGGTATGCCACTCGACATCGTGTCGGATCGGGATCCGCGCTTTACAGCGCGATTCTGGCAAGAAGTGTTTACACTTCTTGGGACGCAGTTGTCCATGTCGACTGCGGATCACCCGCAGACCGACGGACAAACAGAGCGTGTCAACCGCGTGCTGGTTGACACCATGAAGAGCTACGCGCACTCGTTCCATCAATGGAGCGACTGCTTGCCGATGGCGGAGTTCGCCATCAACAACTCGGTGCATGTCTCGACAGGACACACACCGTTCTACGTGAATGCCATGAGGCACCCACGCGTACCGAGCGTACTCGGTGCGGTAGCTCCTTCCTTAAGTGGGGGAGGATATCCGGTTAATTCAAAACAACCGGATAAGCACGCTGATACATGCAATGAATCAGCTGTGACGACTCGCGCACGTACTGCGCGCAGTCATGACGACAACAAGACAGTGTCTACGACGGGCGTAGACACTTTAAACGACAACGAACATCACGCGCAGGCCGGGCCTGCTGCGAACAAGGAGCACGAACTGAACCAGGGGTTCAGCTCGGATGCAATGGACTTTGTCCAGCGTCGACAAGCCGTAATTCGGTTTGTCCAAGATGCAATAGCAGCTTCTGTCGATCGACAGAAGCTGAATGCCGATAACACCGGCAGGGGAAACACAAATGAATTCAAAGTTGGTTCATTAGTTCTGTTAGCTACTCAGAACCTAGCTAAACATGCAGTTTCCGATTTCGGAGCAAGCAAGCTTGCTCCGCGCTTCATTGGGCCATTTACCGTGTTGGCGAAGCACGGCAACGCGTACACACTGGACATACCGTCCAGTATGCGCCTGCACCCAACGTTTTACGTTGGGCGACTGAAGCCGTACGTGCAGCACGAGTCACCTACGTCTGGTGACTCGCCAAAGCGCTCTCGAGCGCGGCGACGCGCTTCGAGACGCCAGAGAGTCTCGTCCCGACCTCGACCTTTACGTTCGAGGTCGTCTGCGCAACCTCCGCGAGCTGAGCCTTCAACAAGCTCAGCTCCTGACGCAGAGCAGCGAACTGCGACGCTTGGAGACGCTCAACAGCCTCCAAGCGAGACTCAAGGTTTGGTTGACCAAACCCGGGGCGTCTACCCGCCCCCCCCACCCCCGTTGCGAGACGCACGCGGGGCAACTCGCTGGATCGTCCAGCGAATTGTTGGTCATCGGAACCAGACCCGAGGTCCGGTTCATTTTCGTATTCGTTGGAGAGGATTTCCTCCCCAACACGATACGTGGGAATCACGGAATGTCCTGATGGAGGACATTCCGGAAATGGTGACGGCGTACGAAGGCCGCCACCGCCACCTCCGCCGAAGGGCGTAAAACTTGGGCGAGCGCTGTAGTCGCCTACAGCACTCGGATAAGTGCTGCGATTATCCGCAGCACTAGAAGACGCCTGCGCCTGAAAACTGGCGCGCAGGGTCTTGAGGTCGTCAGGTACACACATGGACGTGTACCCGTTGACGTCCCGCTCGGTGATGCGTACTGCTCCGGGGTAGCAGTACTCACAAGCAGTGTCATAAGGCACTGCGCAAGGAAGTCCAATACCGACTGCACCATGGTGCAGTCGTTCAAGTTTACCACGCTTCGAGAATTTCTCGTAGCGCTCCCGCGCCTGGCTAATCCGGTCGCGATAGCCAGCGGGGTTCTTGTTGAAGTTTTCAACAAAGGCACTCCAACTTTGACAAAGTGCCTGCCACTCGGGCACTTTGCTTCTGCGAGAAGTCTTCTTGCTCGCAAACCATCGGAGCTCATGGAAGAGCCCGATGTAGTAGTCGCGCCTTTGATTCGTTAACGGATCAAAGTGTACTCGCTTCGCGACGTCATCGTCAACGATGGCGTTGCACGAATACAGCGCGTACAGATTCGGTGGCGCGGTCGCACCGAATCGGCTGCCGATCTCAGACTGAGACGGCATCCACGGCTCGCGCACTGGCTCAGTGTGCGAGGCCGCAACAACAGCGGATGGAGCAGAGTCATCTCCATCCCGCGGAGTCGATAAGGCTCCAGCGGCACCGAGCGGTGTTCCACTGCCGCTGCGCGAACGCTTCGAGCTCGAAGCGTTCGGGTCGTCCTCGCGTGGACGACGCAGACCCACATTGGGGTCAGTATGGCCCGGAGACAAGATGTCCTTGTCTCCTTCGAGTTCCCCCTCCTCGACTTCGCTTCCGTAGTCGAGGGGAACTCCCTCTCCACCCGGAGAGTAGATGCCCACTCCGGTTTCGACAGCAATGATCTTGCCTGTCTTGTTTCGGATGGCATGTTTCTCATGCCATCTCGAGTGGTATCCAGCAACAGAGAGGCGACTCTCTGTTGCCGCGCTTGTCGGCATCGCCGTCGAGGCGATGCCAGTAGCGGTCGTGGCTGAGGCAGCGGCCGTCGTCGCCTTGGAGGCGACGACAGCACTTGTTGTTGCCGAAGCGGCCGGCGTCTTGGACGAAGACGTCGTTGGCGTGCTCATTGGGAATGAGCACGTGTTCTCCCGAAGAAAATACGGATTGACGTGTCGAGACCGGCACGTCAAATCCTAACGGGGGGATGGTGTAGCGGGGCTACACATTCGGTTCACCTCCTACCTTAGTGCAACATGCACTAAGGGACACATTCAGGTGACCACCACAGGGTGGTCCACATTCATAGCAAAAGGCATATGACTGGTAGAAAGTAACACCTTTCTACCAATGAGAGTCATTCAATAGATAGGGGTTCTGCCAGCCATCCAATGGCAGAACCTCTCATTAGAAATATCAGTTTTAGGAGGAAACCCCATTTACAATCAATACAGTTCTCATTTACCACCAAAGCTTCCGTTTGGTTCTTTTATCTAGGTTTAAGTATACTTGTGGATACAAGTATACAGAACTTAAGTAAATTACTCCTACGCTTCCTCCTACACGTGCGCACACGTGTAAGCTTAAGTAGTGGGTCTAAGCAGACCCATTACAGCACTGGTCTGGAGGGCAAAAGATGCCCGCTTCGTTGGCCTTCGTAGCACCATTGTGGACCATCTCGAAGATACTGCTCGCCTCCATACCCTCCAGCAAGTGTGCGGGGTCCAGTGGCATCTGTGCGTGGCCACGGACTCCTGCCACGTAATCTTGAGTCTCGCCTGGAGGCTGTTGAACGCCTCCAAGCGTCACAGTTCGCTGCTCTGCGTCAGGAGCTGAGCTTGTTGAAGGCTCAGCTCGCGGAGGTTGCGCAGACGACCTCGAACGTAAAGGTCGAGGTCGGGATGAGACTCTCTGGCGCCTTGAAGCGCGTCGCCGCGCTCGAGAGCGCTTTGGTGAGTCACCAGACGTAGGTGACTCGTGCTGCACGTACGGCTTCAGTCGCCCAACGTAAAACGTTGGGTGCAGGTGCATACTGGACGGTATGTCCAGTGTGTACGCGTTGCCATGCTTCGACAACACGGTGAACGGCCCAATGAAGCGCGGAGCAAGCTTGCTTGCTCCGAAATCAGAAACGACATGTTTAGCTTGGTTCTGAGTAGCTAACAGAACTAATGAACCAACTTTAAATTCATTTGTGTTTCCCCTGCCGGTGTTATCGGCGCTCAGCTTCTGTCGACTGACAGAAGCTGCTATTGCATCTTGGACAAACCGAATTACGGCTTGTCGGCGCTGGACAAAGTCCATTGCATCCGAGCTGAACCCCTGGTTCAGTTCGTGCTCCTTGTTCGCAGCAGGCCCGGCCTGCGCGTGATGTTCGTTGTCGTTTAAAGTGTCTACGCCCGTCGTAGACACTGTCTTGTCGTCGCCATGACTGCGCGCAGTGCGTGCGCGAGTCGTCACAGCTGATTCATTGCATGTATCAGCGTGCTTATCCGGTTGTTTTGAATTAACCGGATATCCTCCCCCACTTAAGGAAGGAGCTACCGCACCGAGTACGCTCGGTACGAGTGGATGCCTCATGGCATTCACGTAGAACGGTGTGTGTCCTGTCGAGACATGCACCGAGTTATTGATGGCGCACTCCCCCATTGGCAAGCAGCCGCTCCATTGATGGAACGAGTGCGCGTAGCTCTTCATGGTGTCAACCAACACGCGGTTGACACGCTCTGTTTGTCCGTCGGTCTGCGGGTGATCCGCAGTCGACATGGACAACTGCGTCCCAAGAAGTGTAAACACTTCTTGCCAGAATCGCGCTATAAAGCGCGGATCCCGATCCGACACGATGTCGAGTGGCATATCATGGTGTCTAAACACCATGTCGACAAACAGACATGCCGTCTGTTTGGCTGTCACCTCGGCTGGTACTGCAGCAAGATGCACCATCTTGCTGAAGCGGTCAATAAAGACCACTATACCAGTCCTCCGTTTGTTGTCTTGCGGAAGACCAAAACCAAAGTCCATTGAAATGGACTGCCAGCACTCCGACGGAGTCGGCAGTGATTGAAGCGGAGCCTGCGAGTTGGGCGCAGGCTTCACACGCTGGCATACCTCGCAAGCACGAACGTACTTGCGTACCCATTTGTACTGGTGACTCCAGTAGAAGTCACGCGTGAGAAGCAAGTATGTCTTCTCACGGCCAGGATGTTCCGATGTCGGGGCATCGTGGTACTCATACGTGATCTTGAGCTTCAGCTCATGATCATCCGGCACGACAATGCGATCTGCGTTGTCGTCGACTGCGCTGTAAAGCAGCAGACCATTGTGTACACGATAACGGTGTACACGAGCACGAAAGTGTTTGGCCAGCTTCTGACGAGACTTGTCAGAAGGTGTGGAGAAGTACTCCAACAACTGCTTCGCGTCAGCGTCATGCGCGTATGCGGCCTTCACGTCGTCCTATAAGGACGACGAGGGTGTAGTCGGCCTCCTTGCACCGCATAATCCGGTCGACGCGAAAGTGCGTCGGCCACGACATTCAACCTTCCAGGTTTGTACTCAACCTGGAAGTTGTATTCAGCAAAGAATGACAGCCACCGTGCCATTCTTTGTGATATGTGCGGCGACTTGATCGCCGTACGCAACGATGCGTGGTCAGTGTAGACCACGAATGGTCTACTCCCAAGTAGATACACTCGAAACTTTGCGAGTGCATACTTCATGGCAAGGAGTTCCTTGTCATGTACCGGGTAATTGCGCTCAGCTGGCTTCAGCTGACGCGATTGGTAGTAAACCACACGATCACGACCTTCGTGATCGAGTTGCATCAGTGCACATCCGATCGCGAAATCGGATGCATCGCACACAACGTGGAATGGGCGATCTTGGTCGGCCACCGCCAAGATCGGCGCCTCAGTCAAGCCCTGCTTGACTGCTTCGAAGGCCTGCTGACAATCAGCAGTCCATTCCCATGCAGCCTCTTTCTTCAAGAGCTGCGACAGCGGGCGAATCTTGCCCGCGTAGTTGCTCACGTACTTGCACAAGTACGTGACGAGTCCAAGGAACTGCCGCAGTTCCTTTACGTTTGAAGGCGTAGGCCATTTATTGATCACTCTGACCTTTCCTGGATCAGGGCGTACGCCGTTCTTCCCCACGAGACACCCAAGTACGGGTATCTCGGTCGCCCCGAAGATACACTTCTTCAGGTTTGCATAGAGCTTGTGTTTTCGCATGAGCTCGAGCAACTTGCGGAGATGCTCTGTATGTATCTCCACATCCGGTCTCCCATTCACAGCCCGGCTGTGAATGAACACGTCGTCGAAATAGCTCGGTGCGAAATCGCGCACCGAGCGCAACAAGTGCGTGACGCACCTGTTGAACGTCGCTGGGGCGTTCTTCAGACCCTGCGGCATCACGAGCCACTCCCAGAGCATGCCGCTCGGAGTGCTTACCGCTGTGAGAGGGATATCACTCTCACGCATGAGGATCTGATAGAACCCGTCTCTCAGATCCAGAGTACTGAAGATAGTACTCGAGGTCATCGAATCGATGATCACATCTTTTCGAGGTATCGGCGTCTGCGCCGGTACCGTCGCGTCGTTCAGTTTGTTGTACGCATGAACGATGCGCCACCCGCCCTGTGGTTTCTTCACACAGAACGTAGGCGCGCTGTGCGGGGACTTCGATTCCTGCACTTGTCCTGCTTTGCGACGACTTTCAAAGAAGTCGTCGATTGCCTTGACTTGCTCACGCGGCAGTGGACACTGTCGCGTGACGCAGTACTTCGTTCCCGGCACGAGATCAATCTCGTGCTGAACACCCTTGTCCTGTGGTAACTCCGCAGGAATGTCGTCCGGGAGTACATCCTTGTACTCACGCAAGACCTTGTAAAAGGGGCTCGCTTTGAGCGAGTCCCAGCCTTGCTCGTCGAAGCGTTCCTTCTTCGACTTCGCGCTGAGGGCGCGGACGCCCTCAGAGATGAGCTGCTTCAGCTCTTCTGCTTCACACGCCACCCTCTCGACGTCCGAGAGGACGCAGGACGCGAGCGAAACGCTTCCAGCTTGTGACTGGGAACGACATCAACTCCGACGCTAACGCCGGAGGATTCTCCAGCCTCATCTTCTTGTATTGGAGACCAATACTCGTACGCGTCAAGACACTCAGTGTCTCGGCGGTCGTCTCCAACTCCTGTGTCTGCCCGGCAGACACTGCTTGTAGCGTCTCGGTCCCTGACCGAGACTTGCGCAGCTTTTCTCGCTTGCGCCGTTCACTTCCGTGCGGAGCCCGGCTCCGCGAGTTTCTTCTTGTCCAGGCCCGGCCGAGGACAGTTGTTCCTTGTATTCGCCGGCGGGTTTTACCCGCCGGCGCACGCGTTCAAGCCCGGCTTGATCGCGTACCGCTTCGTCGCGTAGGAGCGGCTGAGGTGCTCGAATTTTCTTGCAGCATGACGTTGCGCAGCCACCGTGATTGGAAATTGTTGTCGAAGGTCTGGATGGGCGATAATCGCTTCTACAGCTTCGTGAATGCAGTCGTAAAATGCCGATACACTAACTCCACTTCGTGAGCGAATGTCGTGGTAAGAACCACCACTATGCCACTGGAGCAACATGTGTAGTTTGTTGATATGTGGTATCGGCTCCAACCCAGTACGGTTACGGGATTGCCGCTCGTTAACCGACAAATATGGTTTGAGCTTGGCAGCAAGCGCCATGAATGATTCTCTTGACATTTTGTAGCATTTTTGAAACTCGCCCTCATCCTCCAGCCGCTGAGCGTGACTCACCCAGTCGAGTCGCTAACGCTGAAGACACAGACGCCGTGTGTCAGTAGGGACGATAACGAGCGCCAGAATAAGCAACAGTAACCCGACAAACACTTCTGCTTTTGCCTCCATTAGTTGCATAGAGAGAATGTTGCCGTCGTAGATTACGGATGTAGCAGCAGCCATACTAAATTCAAGTCAAATGCTTGGTTCTACAAGATTTTGCATCTTATAAACGGTGGGGCTCAAATAGGGAAGATCATATAAACAGTAGGTTTGACTGTACCGTATTTCCCTAGCATACGGCTAAAGAGGCTAAGCGAGTTTACACAATAAACAGGAATTCGCTCCAAAGTCCAAGTACCCAAAACACTCACACTCACATCGAATATGCAGTATCCACAACCTCAGGGAGGGGGAGGGGTGAGAGTTTGAATGCCGTGTGTTTGCCTGCTGTTGGCCACGACACTCGTCAGATGTGGGCGGAGGAAGAGCAGGACAAGACAAGACGCAGAGTCAACGGAGGACTGATGCGTTGCCTGGCGTAATGCCAAGGGGGGAACGACCGAGGCGGCTGGGTTGTCGTGCTCATTGGAAGGTGAATTTGGAAGTGAGGGCTACGCTGCGCGGCAGCGTAGCACGGCCGCCTCGGAACCCATGCTCTATCTAGGTTGGTTACTGACTTTGTGTTGTCTTACTGTCTAGACTGGCGATTGGCTACGGCGGTTTGCAACCACCGTTCCTAGAAACCTCTCGAGGGGTTATCTGCTTCTCACGCCGGATACGTTATGAGTGGGTTCGCTGTAACCACTCGTCTTCCACACGCTGCTGCATGTAGGTCATGTGGGAGCCAAAGTCATGAGTATCCACTGGTACTTCACACCCCATAATTTGTGAACTTGCCATTTGGGAGCGATTTGGTCATAATGTCCGTAGTGTTTGTCATCAATTGGTACGTGCAGCGTGCGCAACTGTCCTTCTCCATCAAGGTGACGAATCAGATGATACTTGTTCCAGATGTTTTGTTGCTGTATGCTTCCAGGTTTTGCCGTTAGGTAGAGAGCTGCAATATTGTCCCCACGCAGCAGTGGGGTGGCTGCAGGCCAATGCAGCTCCTTTAGTATACCATCCATCCACATGATATCTTTTTTACGCCTTCATTCATAGCAATATATTCTGCTTCTGTGCTTGATTATGTGTTGATTCCCTGCTTTTGCAACCTGTACGATATGACATTACCATCAAGAAATGTAATGCAGCCAGAGATCGATTTAGCATTATCAGGGTCGTTCGCGTAGTCACTGTCAGTGTAGACTGTAATTTCGACATCTTCACCTTGTACGTTATCCATGTGCAGTGCATGATCACGTGTCTGCTTTAGATAACGTAGGACACGCTGAGCTTCACGAAAATGCTTGTTCTCAAAGCACGACAGGTACTTGCCAAGGTGGCGCACAACATGTACGATGTCTGGTCGCGAGCCAGACACCTAGTACTGGAGGGAGCCAACAGTTCTCGATACGGCAGCTTGATACCAGGCGCAAGGGGATTGACCTTGGTCTTCGCCTCGCTGGTCGATTGAGGTGTCTAACAACCATATGAATTTTGTATGTCGTAAGTTTTGAGGATTTTGTCAATATGTGCGCGCTGGCAGTAAACAATCTTGTTGTGGGTTCTGTCGATGGTGATTTCAATTTCAAGTAAGAACTTCACCTCCCCCATGCTAGTGAGAGTGAACACGATCTTGAGTTGAGAGGCTGCCTTTGAGCATAAATCAGGAGGTCTCATCAGCAGCAGGTCATCGACATAGACAGTAAGCAGCATGCGCACTTCTCCATCAGCACCGTAGATTGCGCAGAGAATGTTCAAGCGAGTAAATCCAATTTTAGCCAGATGTTCGTGGAACGTTTTGTTCCACACCGCAGGTGCTTGCTTCAAACCGTACAGCGACTTGAGCAACAGGCAGACGTGCTGCCCACCTTTCTCCTAAACCCACAGGTTACTCCATGAAAACGCACGCTTCAAGTATACCGTATAAGAACGCAGTCTTAACGCCATACTATAGTACCAGCTATCAACGCTTCATAACGTACAGAATGACAGCACGAATGGCCTCGAAGCGGATGACCGGGGCAAAAGTCTCCACGTAGTCGACACCATACTTCTGTTCGAAGCCATGTATCACAAAGCGAGTTTTGACCCGCTTGATTCCATCTTGTGCATCCCACTTGATGACAAACACCCATTGGTTTGTGATAATGGCTTGGTGCTTGGCCTTCACTCGTGCCACGAGCTTCCAAGTACCACGCTCACGCAGTGTGGCTCATTCATCTTCCATTGCTGCTTTCCATTCAAGCTAATGTTCACTTGTCTTCGATTGTTTGTACGTGTTCGAAATTGGTATCTCCACTGATGTGTTCAATACGGAGCCAACCACGTACTCACGCAGGTGCGCACGCAGATTCCTCTTCCTGCGTGGAGTCGCAGTACGTGCTGGCACTGGAGATGTTTGCTCACTTGGGGCCTTGCAGTCATCGCTGGAGTCATCCCTAATACTCTAACGTCACTGACGTTTTCGTTGCTTCTTCTCCACATGTTTGACAGCCACAGACTTCAGCATCACACTCGGAGTTGGTGCACTTGCTCCCACTCAATCAGCTACTTCATCCAAATCCTTCTCAGCGTGAAGGTTGGTTGGTCTCACCACTGCAGGTAAGACTGATGCCTCGCCAGCCTCAGGAAATAGCTTTGTTTCCAATATGGAGACGATAGGCACCACAGGTATTTCATCGGAGAGATCATACATACCATACAGGTATGTGTTCAACAGTAGTCGGCGGTGTCGTCATATTTGTTGCATGCAGAACAGCACGAAAACGAGGGAGAACTGTCCCATTCGCCCGCTCCAGAATGCTCATCTCTTCAACCGAGTATGCAGTTGTGTACTGCGTATCGATACCGTATAATACTTCTTTGATCCGACACTAAATCTTCGGATAGGTGTAGGGCAAGTGGACGTTGGCAAAATTGCAATCTTCGTACCATATGTTTGCTTTGATGAAAAACTCGTTAAAATGAAAAATGGTTAGTACCCACGCACAGGGGCTTGCACGCGTGCATACGAACATGGATACACGCGTTCCCATGTAAATAGCGTCAAGCGAAAACGAGTGGCTATATATATGTAGTTAGTGCCAAGCAGCGACGAGATCACATCTTGTCTATCTGAGACTTGGCCTACTTGCGTATCTATCATATCAGTACTCCTTTGTCCCCAGTACAGCGTCGCTGTCCACGTTCTGAGGGAGTTGTGCTGGCTATTGCACTTGCAAGAGAGCAGTGAATGGTGGTGACAGCCGCAATATTGGTACACTAGTGGTACAGTCGGGTAAAAGAAGTAGTTTTCACTAGTGCAATTCGCTGTGATTTAATTGGCTGCTGGACGATGTCGGATATAAGAAGTTGTCGGATCAAAGAAGTATTATATGGTACCATTGCTTGAGCAGAATTGACGCAGGTCATCGTTCCAGAATTCGCCACGTAGATCCGAATGCAGTCTCCGCACTGGGTACCCAGCGCGCTTGAACTGGACGTTGAGTCGTAAGATCAATTTCCTGATCACCTCAGCCGAGTTATGTTTTGCACTAACAGGCAACACCATTTACATCGCGTTGCTTGTCCGAAAGGCGATCGGCGCCGTCCCATCCTGATTCAACAGGATAATATCAGACCTCATGTCGCTCCGTGTGATCCTGACGTCATCGCTGCGGGAACGGGAGGCGGGTGGTGTATTCGACTATTGTTTCAACCTCCTCACTCTCCTGATCCGAACGTTTTAGATTTAGGCATTTTTCACTCGATTCAAACGGACCAATATCGAGTGTCTATTCACGGGATTGACAGTCTCATAGCTGCGGTGAGAGATGAATTCGACAGTCTGCGCGCTGATACTCTAGATGGCATCTTCTTGACACTTCAAAACTGCATACTATGCATCCTACGTGACAGAGGTGGGAATCAATACTCACTCCCACACATGGGAAAGGAGAAGATACGAAGGAGTGGTGAGCTGCCGTGGGTGCTGAAATGTGATCAAGATATCTACAACACGGGCCTGACAGGAGCGAATTTTTTGGGAATTCAGTCAAGGTCTTTTCTCGGGTCAACTGGCGGATCAAATTTTATCATGATAACAAGCGTGGACGGGTTTCAACCTATAATGTGTATAATATATGTTGGGCAATAACGTGGTCAAAACATTTTTCTGGAATACGCGCAAAAACATTCCATTCCGCTGTCACAGCATCGCCACAGGGTTGCTCGGTTCCGGTTATCTGCTATCACCACCTTCGAGAAAATCCACGCGAAGCTACAAGCAATGCAACGGTTGACGAGGAAAGGCGCATGAGGGTTTTGAAGATTTAGAAGTCGACAACACCTCCTGCATTTAGTCGATAGCATCCGCCCCCCCCCCCCCCCCCCCGGAGTACTAGCGAAAATGCACCAACATCCGTGCATCCATAAATATACTTGAAAAATGAATGAAGAGTTAACGTCATACTAAAAGTCAATATCGCACTGCTACACGGATGAGCCGGCTGCCGCATGCTGGTGCTTCGCCCCTAACCACACACAGTCTGCTAACATTTCGCTGGTTTGCCTGCATGCTCACTTCACAAAGCGGAGGTACTATCGCACTGATTGTGTGTGCCAAAACAACTGTTTCATCATTTTTGCCCAGAGGCAGTATATATTATTTACTACTACCGTGTCGATTTTCCATTTTAGTTTGCTTTATTTTGTAATTGACATTTTTTGTCAGGGAAACCTCAGTGAGGGTAGCATCGTTTGTGGCGCAGTGAGTAAACATTTATAAGTAGTATTTTTTGATCGAGCGGGACACGTCTGGTGTCTTTCCTAAGTGGTTCGTAAAATAGTCCTACAAATTGGTCACCAACCGAAAAAGGTGAGTTTATGGTGGAGATAAAATGTTATGGCCGATATGACAATCGTTTCATATTGACCACGTTTACTTTTCACGAACGCTTCACACGTCTCACCGCCGTGGACAAATGCTGAGACTGGATCAAGAATTGCGCTCAGAAAACCAGCCCGACCTTAGCGAAAGCATTACTGAAGGCTATCAAGACCACTCCACTTTTGAAATTACTTAAAGTGGACAAACAAGTAAACTATGATGTTATATCTACCTCCTATAGGGACTAAGTATTTCTATTCTGTGCGTAATAGCAAGCGGTGAGTGAGTTCAACCAACTACATGAACTAAGAGGACAAAGTAGTTGAGTTCTGGAAATTTTACCGTCGCTGTTAGCTTCAGTTGCCCAGTCGGGAGAACAAGCTACAGCTCCTATTGCCGGGGTTGCGTTGGTAAGTACATGATCAAGATGGTGGACGAATCCATTGCTGCTTGTTCCTGCGGTATATGAACTTATGTGTGTGTTCGTCCATTCAGGTCTAGGAGAGAAGCTAGGTAGACTAGGATGCAGGCAGTTCCAAATACACCAAGTGAACAACAGGTGGATCCCAAATCTAACAGCCGCTCTACATGTCGTCGCTTCGTTGCATCAAGATGTTGTTGTGCTAGACATGTCGTCTTTGGTACAGGCACCGGCGAGCGACATCCGACATGCAAGAAGCGCTTAGTGACAACAAGAGGGTCGTCGTCGTCTCAAACAACATCAAGAGCTTGCACTAGTGCCTCAGCATCGTTGACTTTCGCATCGAACCAGACATCAACAAGAAGACTACCCAGCAGGTCGACCCGCTTCAGGTTCAAGCTGGCTACTCTCAAATGGACAAGTTCAGCAAAACTTGGGTCAAGGAAATACTCAAGAACGATTACGTCATAGTCATTACTGCAACTTCAACGTTATACAAGATCACGCCTTTTTCCAACAAGAGGGAGCCAACTGTTCGATAGCTATTATCCATTAAGCGATGTGCTATTTGAGTGTTAAAAGACTTAAGTCTATCATACGTGTCTTACGGATTTTAAGACCTGTCCAAAAACTATACCTGAATCAGCAAACCGTAAATCACGGTGGATATGAACATTGTAAAAAGTAAAAACTAAGTGTATACGTAAAAACGATTCGCGCGCGTAAAAAAAAAACACGACCACCCATGCGACCCCGGTGCAAAACGCTACCAAACGCGAATTCGCCATTATGGTGGGAAGGAGACAAGTCAGCACCACCAACGCACAAAAGCCGAAGGCGATCGAACGTGTCAAACGGCGAGAAAGTCAACGATGTTGCGGCATCATCTCACGTCGACCGCACTACAATATGGAGGTGGCTGCCTGTATACAAGCAGCCCAGTCATTCTGTGCGTACACCGGCGAGAAAATTCAGGTCACAGCTGTCTCTCATGACATTCTCAGGTACTGTATTTCTACAGCTGTTAAGTATTATTGTAATTCTTCAATTCGTTAGGAGTTTGCTATTGTGTTTTTATGTAGACTTCTTGCGTGTGTGAAGCACATGCGAATAACAAAATACTTGTGCAACTCCACTAAGTGTATTCGATACGCTCTTGCGTTTTTCTATCCTGATTACACGTCAACACGCAGTCGTGACGCAGTCAAAATGTACATTTTTTATTCCTGTGCCGAAACTGTCTGACTTATCGACGGATCACGCACCGAAGGCGAGTCACGCGGCCTGGAATACAGGTATTTTACAATCTTTTGCGTATATTAAGGCTTTTATTTATGCTAATAAATTTGGCGTTTTGCGTGATTTGTAGCTTGTTGCGGATCGTTTTGCAGAGGCAACATTTCATCTTTTAGAAAAAGCAATGCATTCTTCCCCATCGGAATGCACGATCGGTACACTTATCTTTTTAACATGGGTCAAACCTCCGTTTGTGTGGACGTGAATCTGCACAGTACTATCGAATTTGTCGGTTCCCGTACAGTTGATGTCGTACAATGTAAGAATATTTATCGAGGTGCAAATTTTATTTAGAACTAAACAAGATTGTGTGTATGTGTATTTATAGCAACAACTCCTGACTGGTTTAGAGCATCTATTTTCTGGCGCCTCGGCGACTGACAAGAAAAAGCGACCGCTTGTCGTTTCTGCGGGCCGATGTTCACGATGAGCTCCGAGCAGACCCCGCCTTTGATTGGAGCAAGGACACTTTACAGTGCAAGCCAAAGCGTACTGCCACGAGAGAGTGATAAAAGAGTGGATCGACGAGGTGTGGTGACCTGATATGCGGGGGCCTAGTTTGGTCCTTCTTGATAGCCTTAAAACGCATAAAATGAAGAGTATCAAGGACCGACTCGAGACCGATGGCCACGCTCACGTTATTTACATACATCCAGGGGTGACAAGCTTGGCACAGCCGATGGACGTCGCTGTGATGAAGTCGTTCAAAGATCGCTGTCGAGACAAGTACCTGAAGTTCGTGATACAAGGACGGGTCTTTACAACACCAAGTCAGAAGCGTAGAAAGACTGTAGAAATGGTAGTGCAGGCTTGGGAAGGGATTAGCGAGGATGGTATCAGAAACGGCTTCTTAAAAGCTGGACTCATCGCTACAGGACCTCTAGACGCTCGTGGTCAGGCCTCCGAGAAAATAATATCACTACCGTAATTACTACCTATTTTATATTATACTACGGATTATTGTTTTTTTTTCGAGAAATAATATAGTGTAATACTGACGAAAATATACAAATATATCCTGCAGATGTTACCAGCCAGTCATTCCCCGCTGCCATCCATCCACTGGGAGCTCGAGTAGCTCCGCAACCATGAAAGAAAAGCTCATTCTTCAATTTCTCCATGTCGTTCCAGCAATTCGCCGCTTTCTTCTACACTGTTGTGGAGCCTGGGCTTTATAGATGCAACATCTGCGAGCAGCTACGCAAGCAAGCTCAGCGTACAGGCTACACATACCTGATATCGCGCCTGAACTCCAAGCATCCCACTCACGGCGACGAGTACGCCGAGTTCCAGTGCCGAAACCTGACCTCTCTTGAGGTGTCCGGCTTCGTGGACGAGGTGACGACCGACATGTACGACTGACTGCGCCTGATCGCCGAGCGAAACCTCCCTCTCGGCGAAGTGGAAAACCAGCTAACGAGGCAGTTAGTGCGCATAAAACCGACGTCGGCGGAGACACTGAAGATCTACATACATCGAGTACCGTAAAAATCGGATTCTGTAAGACAAACGGATTGAATGCGACAGTCGTATAAACACCACGGTGAATGCAAAAAAGGTAACTTTCCATGAGGGTGTCACCCCGTCCAGCCAAATGACCACACGCACAATAACAAACAAATTTAGTAGAAAATGCAAATGAACATGTATTGCATGAATTTTAAAGGTCTATCCGTCTTGCACTAGCGGTGCATCGGCGTCAATTGCAGCCACTCGGAAACGGCCATCGCGGTCACGAGGTCCTGTTGGGACCACGCCTGCTCGGGCGAAGCCCGTCAGGATCGTGTCAGGCTTGACAGCTTCCCACGCCTTAACAACGAAGCGCGAGATGAGCGCCTGCTTCTCCGACGTCGAAGTCGGGAACGGGTTGTCAAAGTGATGCTCCAGATAAAGCTTCCTACAGAATAAAATCATACGAAAAGGTTACGAACCAGTGATGGCCAAAAATGTATCGCAGGTATTGACATTGATCAATACTACTCGCAATGCCGTATTGCAAGCTCGACGGGCATTGCAGTACATACTGGAGCGCCCATCGGCATTGCAGTTCTTACTGTTCCTTATGCCAAACCGGTCTCAGCAAATTCAGTGAGCCTGTAGCGGACCCGAAGCCTAGCCGTCTAAAGCTTGACGCAGCCAAGGGGTCTCCAGAGTATGCTGGCGTACTCGGGCGCCGCTACATCGTTCAAATTTTCATTCTGCCTCCTGTAACTTCGTGTGCAAGTGACCACCACACAGGACTACCCTAGTATCATCAACCATGGCGCTCAGAACTCTGTTTCTACCAGCGGCATCCCCGCGGATGTGCTGTTTTTCTTCGATGTTGGTGTCGCGGCGGTAGCGGTGGTTTATCAGTGGCGTACATGCCCATCCAAGCCCAATCAGGTGTGGAAAACCGGGTACGCCAACCTGAGTAAGCACCTCATCAGTTGTGATGGGCAAGACTACATGGAGAAGTTTGCTCGAGCCAAAAAAGATCAAGCAAACCCGTTGGGCTTTGAGAGAGAGAAATTCATATCGTCTCGAGAGCTCTCTGTTTTTCGGTGGATTGAGTGGATTATCATGAGAGACATGCCTCCCTCGGAGTTGGATAACCCCTTGACCCGGGCAATGTCCCAGCTCGACCCTGTTTGCAGCAATAGCTTCATGATGTACATCACGTATCTGGTCCCTTTGGTCGAGGCCAAGATTGCAGACATACCGCCCCTCTTCTTCGGAATAATGTTCGACGGGTAGACTGACGTCTCTACGCACTACATCGGAATCATCGCCACGTTCATGGAGACCGGCGTGTATTACGAGGTGCTTCTCGGCTGCTCTCCCCCACTCAGCGAAAAGTCGTACACAGCACTATGCGCTGTTGGAAACAGTGCTCAGCATTTTCGGCAAGCCGATCACTTCACCGTCTGTCATCATTGGTGACAACAGTGCGACGAACAAGGCCCTGGCTGATTTGATGAGGTACCGCTCATCGGGTGCGATTGTCATAAGCTCAACCTTGACGTCAAGGCCTATCTTGCCCGGCGGCCTGCAGTCGAGAAGACTATTGAGCGAGTGGATAAAGTCGTCTCACAGTTGCGGGACCTCAAGGTTGCTGAAGCTCTTCGAGAGTTAACGTCGCTCACCCCAATTAAACACAACGTTACCAGGTGGTCGTCTACTTACAAAATGATCCGCCGCTTTTTGCGTCTCGACGTCCAGGCAAGACAACTCGACGATGTTGACACAATTCGCCGTGCGGATGCGGAGCGTATCAAGACCGTTATGCCTTCTCTCAAGAACTTCAAGAGTATCATGACCGACTTGCAGAAGCAGGGTCGACACATTGGCACAGTGCATGAGGCCTTCAAGATGATGACTGAAGATTATCCTGAACTGAAAGACTACGTTGCAGCTGATGCAGCTATCTCACACAGCCCGGAGTTTGAGGCAGCGACCGTGAAGATCATAAATGGTGAACAGGATAGTCTCACTGACCGGGAGAAGGCACGTGTGAGCTGCTTTCTCGTGTGTGAGCCCTCGGAGATGTCAGAAACCTAGGAAGCCGACAACACGAGGAGCTATGTTTGCCAACTGCGCCTTCGCAAACGACAGGGATTGATGCTAGGCGAGGAGTACGTCGATCTTCGCTTCATTTCAGGGAGATCAGCATCAGCTGAGCGACTCTTTAGCAGTGCCAAGAACGTGCTTAGAGCAACCAGGAAGCGGTTGACGCCAGTCAACTTTGAGAAATTACTCATGCTCAAGCACAACCGCCACTTTTGGAACGCAGACATGGTGGCTCAGGCGATGAAAGCGGCTTCTACGGCGAAACCGTAGATTTCCTCATATTATTGCAGTAAATATTTCTGCTGCGACCGGCATTGCAGTTCTTACTGGATGCTGACGGAGAACTCCAATACATACTGCTTCTCATCACTTTGTCTGCAATGCCGTCCAGTACATTTTTGGCCATCACTATTACGAACATAAATTACATCGTAAAAATATATAAAAGTACCGAAATGCGTCCTTGAATGGCTACATCACTGCCACGTCCGTCGGCTGGTACAGGCCTGTGATACCTGGCGGCACGAACTGCACTTGCGTGCAGCCCTGCTCCAGTGATTCCCTCACCGTTGCCATTTTGTGAACTTTGAGGCTATCTAATAGTAGGAATCTGCATCCTTCAACGCTAGGTTTCCAAACCTTATCCATAACCACAAATTTAGATTGGAGAAACAAAGTTCCAAATAAAACTGCGAAAACTTACTCGTTCACTCCACTCCATCATGACTGCCTCGTAGCAAAATGCCTTATTCTGAACGGTATGTTCAGCTTCTGGAGACCCAAATGCAGGGTTTCAAACCTCCTGGGATACGGGTCCCCCTGGAACACCCGCAAAAACGATCAGCGGGGGCAATTTAATGCCTGTAGCTTTTTGATGCTGTGAGAAACACTGAAGCTCTAAAGCCGTTTACTTCACTACCTGTAGAGTCAAATGTACGTAAAATTAGGCAAAAATTCCGCTTAAACCGTACAAATATAATAAAATGTACCTTGCATCACGTCCACAGGTGGGTTTCCCGTGAAATCAATGGTTGTCTTGCCGGCCATATCGATGTAGACGGCCGTTTGATCCATGTTGAACACGGCACAAGCTTGGCATCGCCGCGCTCTTCCAATAGGATGCCATCTTCCTCGATAACATGCTGAATTGACTGCGAAAATACGTTTACAACAAGCTATTTACCTCAAAAAAACGAAAATAGATAAATAAAATAAAGATAAAGCAGCAATTTAGGCAACTATCTCCATGTTCGGGTGCCTTGTGTGAGATCCGGCGAATTGACAGGAGATTACGCTTCAGAAAGCGCCGTAGAAACGAGATGTTTCCACCACGGCTACGGGTTTTAACGTGATCCGGGTCGTACCGCGTCAACATGAGGAACAGGCACTCCACGGACACGCAGAGAAAGTGATTCTTTCTCATTTCGATTATCCAATCTAAAAGTCTAACAAATACAATGTGAGTGTTAACGTGTGAATATTGGATAAAATACTTTGTACTTACTTTTTCTCCAGGTCTGGGTTCTTGATGTACATCGATCTACTGCGAGTAGCGTAGTACTTACTTGGTGCATCTTGGGCGCCTGTTTTAATAACTGCCTCTTGACTTTTCCAGCGGTACCTTGTCGAGCGATGAACGCCGACAGCTGCTGCTGCAGCTTTCACAGTCATCACCCCGCGCTGAAGTGCTTTCAGCTTCACTTTATTCTTGTTTTTTGGCTCTTCATCGAGAAGTGAGGTTGGATGGCATGGAGCTGCCAGCGCTGAGTGAATGGTGCTGCGCGATTTAGACTTTTCACTTCTCGTAAATAATGTAGCCTTTTTATGAATTTTGTGTTAGGATCAAACTTTTTACCACTGTCTTACTGAATCCGATTTTTACGGTAGTTGATCGTGGGGGCAACACCATCGCCAAGGAGATGGGCGAGTTCTTCGGTATCATGTTTGACGGGTGGAGATCGGGCACACGTCGCTTCGTTGCGGTGTTCGTGGTGTACCACGGTGCTGCTTGTCTGTGCGAAAGGCTGGTCGGTCTATCTCCAATGGTGGATGGGCAAACCGCTATCGCGTTCACCGAGTCTATCCTGGCTGGCTACGACAAGGACTTTTAGATGATCAAGTTTCTTGTCGCTGACAACTGCTCCATCAATCGGAGCATGGCAGCAAAGCTGGATATCCCACTGATTGGCTGTACCAGTCACCGGTTCAATTTGGCAATGGTCCGATTTTTGTCTGATTCTGAGGATCTGATAAATATGATTTAGCGTCTGATGATGAGCCTTCGCCAACCAAACAATGCCGCCCAGCTAGCGCTCCACACGCAACTCCTCCCAGAGACATCGAATGTGACGCGCTGGTCTTTCGTGTGGAAGATGGTGCACAAGTACATCCGAATTCGCGATGCTGTGAAGCATGTTCCTGCGGTCGAGGAGCCGCTCCCCTGTCTGAGTCACCACCGTCGGATTCTGGTGCTGCACAACAAGATGAAGGAGCTGCAGAGTGTGTGCGAGAAGCTGCAGGAGCACAAGCGAACGCTCGGTGAAGTACGTGCTCTCTTTGACGCTTGTATGGCTAAGTACCCTGTCATGGAAGAGTATCTCAAGCCTACTGCCAAGATTGTTCTCTCGCCCACTTTTGAAGCTGCTGCTATCAAGGTCACGAGCTCTCGTCCTGTTTCCAGTGCCGAGGCCAAGACGCTTGAGCCGTTTCGACGCCCAGAAGGCTCTGAACAGAGTGGAGATGAACCAGCTCCTGACTTCGCGAGCGAGATTCTTCGTCGTGCTAAGAAGCCCCGCACCTCGCAGAGGCGCGCCGTCGACTACGTCCCACTACTTGGTGCCATCCCCCAACCAGTAACCGATGCGAGCGGTTATTCTCGGAGTGTAAGTACGTGCTTGAGTCGCACCGTGTTCCCATGCGCTCAGCAAACTTCGAGAGATTGATGTTTCTATAGGCTAACCGGGATCTCTGGAACGCGTCAACGCTTGTGTCGTGATCTTATAGTTTAGGCTGGTCGCAACAATATATTGAAAATTGCGGCATTGCGGATTATTGATCGTCGTGATATTGCACTCTGTATTACTGGTGAGTGCGTTGCCTGTGTATATTGACTATGGTATTTTCGGAGGCCTGCTCGTGGTGTGTTCACATCGCCCGAATCACCTAGCGAGGGTATCTTAGATGGCAATTATTGTAAATAAAATATACATATTGCTTGGTTTTGTGTAAGAAAACATATAATGGGTTAAAAGCCCGTTTTAGTCATTTTGATTTGCTAATATTGCTAAAATCAGGCATTTTGCAGAGTTTTAATTTCACGCGAAATCCTGAGCATTCCTTGAATTTCACAGTCACAACCGTAGTATTTCACTTTCAAGTTCGAAATGGAACCCGTAGCTCGTGACGCCGAGCTCGCGCGCGAGCTAGAGGTGGACTCCAACGATGCCGTCCGCTTGATCCTGCAGTTCCTGCGTGAGAACCGCTTGTTCGGCGCCATGCGAGCGCTCCAAGAGGAGTCCCAGGTGAGTCTCAACGCCGTGGACTCGGTGGACGCGCTGGCCAGCGACATCTCGAATGGCCGCTGGGACCGCGTGCTTCAGCAGACGAAGGCGCTCGAGTGCAGCGCCGCCGCCATGATGGACCTGTACGAGCTGGTGGCGCTGGACATGATGGAGTCACAGGAGAGAGACGTGGCCCTGCAGCTGCTGCGCAACACGCCGGCGATGACCGCGATGAAGCAGACGCAGCCGGAGCGCTACCTGCGCCTGGAGAAGCTGGCCCAGCGAGCCATTTTTGACCCTGCAGAAGGATACACAGGCTCTACCAAGCAGAAACGACGGGACGATGTTGCTCAAATGTTCCGTGATGAGGTGTCAACGGTGGCGCCGTCCAGATTGCTGGTTCTCCTGGGTCAGGCACTCAAGTGGCAACAGTTTCAGGTGAGGGGGGAAAGTGTGAGAGTACTGATGGAAATGTGACCTTATGAGGATGAATTTGTTGTTTCAGGGCCTGGTGGCGGCAGGAGAAGACTTTGATTTGTTCAGAGGTGGAGCGAAGGAGAAAAAAGTGGACCGCTCGGAGAAAGTGGTGCGCAAGTCGGCAGGCAAAATCAAGTTTAGTAAGACTTCGATGCCGCAATGCGCACAGTTTAGTCGCGATGGACGCATGCTCGTAACGGGTGCGAAAGACGGATTCGTGGAGGTCTGGGACTTTGAGAAGTGTAAGCTGCGGAAGGATTTGGACTACCAGGCCAAGGTACGAGTAATAGCTGCACGCACGATATGATCATTTGGTGGTGGCACTGACATAAGAGTATGATCATTAGGACGAGTTCATGATGCACGACACCAGCGTGACAGCTGAAGCGTTTAGTCGGGACGGAGAACTGCTGGCAACAGGCAGTGAAGACGGCAAGATCAAGGTGTGGAAGGTTGCTACCGGGTTATGTCTGCGGCGCTTTGACAACGCTCATAGTCAGGGTATCCAAAGCATCATGTTCTCACGAGACGGCACGCAGCTCGTGACGGCATCGTTCGATCACCTTGTCCGCATCCACGGCCTCAAATCGGGTCAGACGCTGAAAGAATTTCGCGGTCATCAGAGCTACGTCAACACAGCCTTCTTTTCATCGGACGGTAGCAAGGTAATTTCAACTTCTAGCGACGGAACGCTGAAGATCTGGAACGCCAAAACGACGGAGTGTCTGCAGACTGTGCAACCACCCAATGAGTCTTACACTGCTGAAGTGGATGTCGTAAGCGCTCTGCTTGCGCCGAACTCTGCTGGAACGGAGGAAGATATTATCATATGCACTCGTACGAACGAGATGCTTCGTGTGTCGATGAGAGGAGAAGTCTTGCTCACTTACAAGGGAGATCCGCTGAACGACAAGAAGGTTGGCAACTTCGTTGCCTGTACACTGTCGATGCGCGGCAAATGGCTGTATGGCGTGACAGACAAGGGCTTCATTGCGAGTTTCACGGCAGCGACTGGCGAGCTCGAAACATCCATTCAAATTTGCAACGCCGACGCGTTTGGCATCGCTCACCACCCGCATCGCAACATCGTTGCTACATACGGAAGCGACCGATACGTCAGGCTGTGGAAAGCGTGATATGGATCAGATGAGCTGTAGTATCAATCAAATAGAGCTGCCAGCGCTGAGTAATTCTACACTGTCTACAGGTAGTCAGTCAGCAAAATATGGTGTTGGTTGAAGAGTTCCCCATCTACTTCTTGAACATTACAGGCGATGGTTCCTGGACGCCGTCTAGAAAAAAAAATCGTAAAAATCTCTCAGTAAAGGTTCCCTGGTTCAGAACGATAGCTATGTATTGTGCTCTCACCGGTAATGCCTTGACGTGGATCCTCTTCGACACGTCGCTCCTGCGGTGCAATGTTCATGAAACTCTATCGCGTTTCATTTTGGAAGAAGGTTGGGACTTACCTCGCGATTGGCTTGAGATGGTACAGCCGCAAACTGATTAAACTGGTGTTCAACATCAAGATTCCTCTCCTGTTGCTGTTCCTCGTCTGTTGAGTAAGCATGAGAGATAAGTGGTGTGTCAGTTAGTGCAAGACCCTAAAAGCCGATTATTAGAATGCGTCATACTACGACTTTGCTGCATACTCGCAACCATGCTATACAGCAGCGGCACGTGTGTAAAACGTGGATCCTCAGTCACTAAGCAATACACCAAATCACACAGAAACACTCTTCAATCAGTTTGAAAAGCTTTCGATCCAATCCTCCCAAGCTCACGCACCGTTCAGTTCGCTCGACAAGAACTGGCGGTCGAAAGGCTTTTCAGCTGGCTGCCCCGACTCTAGAAGTGCGTTTCCAACACACGATCTCAGCCCCACCAATTCGTAACAAACACAACCCCTTCATACCTGGCAGGAAAACTGACAGCGCGTGGCGATACCCATTGTACTCAAAGTACTCGCGAATGAGCTCGTTGATGATCAAGTTCTCGTTCGACAACTTTGGTTTCGGCACGTCCTGCACACACACAACTCGAGTCAAATCAGCCACATTACTCTCACTCATCCCTTCCAGCTCCAATCGTCCACCTGGTCGTCGAGCGCCGCGAAGATCTCTGCTCGAATCCGAGCTTTGATCTGGTCTAGCGACCCTCGAGCCGCCAGCGTGTCCTTCAATACTACCACGAAATCATCAGCTCTACACACCAAGCCATCGCTCTCCCGTTCTCTTCATACCTTCCTTCAAGTCCGACAACGTCGTCTGCCCTCCGTCTACAGCGTTCATGCTCATCGACCTGTCCAGACCTTGAACAATGCGCACGAAGCGGCGCGGAACGTCTTGACTTGTTTTTTGTATTCGTGTATTACGTACGCCACACCAATATCCGTTACTGATGGGTTTGTGGCATTTCCCTTTGCAAGCATGTCCAGCCCCGACGCTGGCGAGCGCCTCGCGCGCGTGAGCCGCATGCGCACGCTGTCAGCGCTGTTGGACGACGACCTGGACGACGACGACCAGCTGCCGCAAGAGTGCCGCGAGCTGTTCGCGCATGTGGCTGCCGCCGCAGCTAAGGACGGGGAGGACGCGGCGCAACTGGAGCAGACACGGCGCAACGAGTTCCTGTGCGTCGAGTGCCAGGCGCACGAGGCCGAGCTCTTCTGCGAGCAGTGTCACGACTACTTCTGCGAGCTGTGCTGCGGCGGCCAGCACCGCAAGGGCAACAGACGGAAGCACACGTTTCAGCCGCGGTTCCCGGCATCCAAGGCGGCGGCTCCGGCGGCGGCGGATGTGGAGATGGAGATAACGAGAGACGCAGTGGACTACGATGTACGACGGTGTCTTTGCGGGCTACTCGACAGTTTTTTTAAGGGGCGGAGGAGACTGAGGGCAACGAGGATGTTTTGTGATTTGTGTGCTGTTGGTGCTGCTTTTTGCGACGTTTTGTAGAGCGACGAGGACGAGCTGGATGGAGACACGAGTAGCAGCGAGGAAGAAGACCTTGATCGCGGTATGCATGGCGCTGTCGACCGCGGATCAGATGATTCCGACTCTGATGAACCTGCACCTCGCCGTAACATTTGTAACTTGATGGGTCATTATCTGTTAGGTTACCCGTCGACTCTCGGCCCTGCGCGACTTACCAACGGCAACGCTGGAGGTGCTGAAGCTGCCGCTGAGATGCTGGAGCGAGCCAAGTACATCCCAGTGAGACTCACCTACGAAGAACGCAAGCTGCTACGAGCGCTGGAGGCGGCACTGTGTGTGAGCAGCTACACGGACAAACTGGACACGCCCAAGTTCCTGCCGGCGGCTAAGCGTGTACGTGCCCAACTGCAAGATGTGTGCGGATTTCTATCGGCACTGGCCGTGGCGTCGGATTACAAGGCTGGGCAGGAAGTCCTGGACGAAAAGAACTTTGCCGAGAGCACCGAGTTCTTTCAAGAGATCTTCGAGCTGGGCAGACGATACAAGATCATGAACCCGGAGAAAATGCGCGGTGAATACGGCAAGCTCATGTACTTGCTGCAGGATGCCGTGAGCCCGGAGCTTCAGGAACTGCTGGGATTCTCGTGCCTTCACAAAATCCGCACTGTGTACGATGTGCTGGAAGCGGGTGGAGCCCTCGACATGCTGCGCGATTCTCGAATTGAGACTGCTACGATGGTGGTCGCCCCAGAGGGCAAGACCCGCCTTCAGATCCAGCGGCAAATCAAGCTGAAGGAGCAGGCCATTCGAGCTTTGAGCGACAAGTACGAAAGTCGACGTCTCACCCGCGACTCTCTTCAGCAGTGTCTCTATTCGATCGCTGATAACAATTATCACCTCTACTTCGAGCGTGACCCGATCGATCGCATGATTAAACTGCTAACGACGCATTTCAACCCAGACGACGAGCAGGAAGACAGCACGCTGGCCATCATTAGCGGAAGCGACGGAGCGCGGCTGTCCCATTCACACGGTCGGCAGTACAACTACGTGCTCCAGTCGCTGACGCTCTGGCGCGAGATTGCACATGACATGTTCCGCTTATGGTGTCTGACCGATGAGGATTTGCTGGCCGACGGCACGCGTTATGAACTGACGGATACTGGTCAAGGTCTGCACCGCATCCAGCCTGCCCCTCGAGTGTCGCGTGCGATGCACGTTATCCTGCACTCAACACAGCGGAGCCTAGACTCGTGGGTGGGATCCAGTGTCATCCATTTGGGTGACAAGAATGTGCCAAACGCTCTCATGTTCATCGATAAGTATACGCAGGTGGGGCACATTCTGCGCCCGATCGTGAAAGCCATCGATAGTATCGAGTCGATGTGCGAGTCGTCGAATGCTATCCAAGGATACGTGGACACAACTTTCGGTGGAGCTCGCAAGCTCAAGCGCACAATCCTGGCCGACTTTTTCCGTGAGGCCTTTGACGGCAGCGGTGCTGACAACTTTTTCGAGGCTGGATCTTGCATTGATGGCCGTCTCACGAGTGCCTGGAACTGGTGCTCCAACCTGCATAAGAAGAATTTCTTTCCCATTTTCAAGATCACGGGATTCGTCGGCTTTGACGGCAAGTTTGGATAGGTAAATGGATAGAAGCAAACCCAAACGAAGTGCGGTGACGCATCTCTTTTGAGGAAGTGGCTAGAGAACATGACAAGATATCACGCGCCAAGCGCTTCAACACGAGAACAGGTTGCCTTGTTGATACTTCTAACGCTATCCACGCGTCTGTACGGACGCTAACTTTTTCTCCAAAAACTATCCGTTCTAGCTACAGTGACATTGGACGGGAAGAGGTCGACGATGACGACGCTCCGCCGTAGTAGCTGACCGACGAACGGGTCATGATCTGCTGAATCGCGTAAACTACTTCTGTAGCTGACGGGCGATCATCCGGGTTTACGGCCAAGCAAGCCTTTGCCAGCTGCAAAATCGCCTTGGGGCAGTCCTCTGTAAAGTCTGGAATGAGCTCACCCGCCGCCACCATGCGCAGAATGGCGGTTTCCTCCACCTTGCCACCCTGAGGCGGATTCTTGGCGTTCCAGTAGGGGTAGTCCTCCGTGTCAATTTCCGAGATAACCACACCCAGCGAGAAAATGTCGGCTCGCTCGTCGTAGTCCTTGCCTAGCAGTACCTCGGGAGCAATCCAGAAAGACGTCCCGATACCCGCCGTCATGTGAGTTTCCATGGCGTGACGCTCGCGCGACACACCGAAGTCGCTAAGCTTAGCTTCCATTTCCGTGTTCAGCAGGACGTTCTTAGACTTGAGGTCACGGTGGATCAACTTCGGGTCCAGCGAGTGCAGATACGTCAAAGCCTCACCGATGTGCTGCGTGATACGATACTTGTGCGCCTCCCACGTCAGAGGAGTGTTGCGCAACTTGAAGCTGTGCAGCACTTCGCGCAAGTCTCCACGCTCCATATACTCGGTCACGGCGCTCAGGTTACGCAGCGTATCCCACGCCACGCCAATAAATTCAACAACCCGCGGGTGCTCCAGCGTTGAAATAAGGCAGATTTCCTTCATGAACGCCTCCACGTGCTTCATGTCCTGGCACAAATCTGTTCGAATGCGCTTGATGGCCACACGACGGCGGTTGTATACACCACTGTACACAAGACCAAAGCCACCCTTGTTGATGCAGTTGGCTACCTTCACGTCCTTGAACGGAATGCGGTGAGCAATGATGAGCGGATCATTGATGATGTTGGTGTTGGCCGAGAAGTGAGAGTCGAACGACAGTGTGTGATCAAACACCGACTCGTCTCGCTCCTTCCGGCGGTTGTTCGCACGACGCTGCCGGATGAACACGAAAATCAGTGCGCACACGACGACACAGGCTGCAACGATCACGTAGATAAGGTAGCTGTTGCTGCTGGACACCGTATCCGACTCCGTTGACGCTGTTGTGCTGTTTAACACGCAGAAATCGATGCCGTGGGCGGTCATCCACGTGCCATTGTCACAAGCGTACGTGTCGTTGGGTGGGTCCATGTTAAAGTTCGTGAGCCCGGCGATGTTTTCGTACAGGTCACTCGAGACGGTCCAATTTTCGATGGCGTTGTTTTCAAGGTAGAGACTGTTGAGCTGGTTGAGGTAGAACATGCGGTACGGGATCTGCGTCAGCGCGTTGTTACTGACGTTGATGGACTTCATCGGGCATGGGTTGGCCGTGCACATTTGCGACGAAATGCGGGAGTACGTGCCGTGCAGCTTGTTGTGCGAGAGGTCACTGCAGCAACAAAAAGAACAAAGAGACCGTGAGCTAACCGATAAAACCCTGCCGAAAAATCCACACTTACAGGTACTCGAGGCTGGCAAAGCCTTGCAGGAAAGTGGACGTCACCTGGCTGATGTTCGTGTAGCGCAGTGTCCTACAAATATTCCAACTGTCAGTTTACTTGTCTCGCCACTCAACCTTCGAGGCCAAACGTACAAGTTCTCAATCGCGAGCGGGATGTAGTCCGTCGAGGCGTCCAGCGCAGTGAATAAGTCCACATTCTCTAATGTACTAATCAACCACCAAAAAGATCCGTCAACCCACATCCTCATTCACCCACACACGCAAAGCCAGCACTCACATCTTCTCGAGCTTGGAGTCCGTGCCCACCTCCATGAGCGACGGGTTGGACGTGTCGTAGTCGTCCCACCCCGTGGCTTCAGCCGTGACATTGAGCGTCACCACGTTTTCTCCAACGCCGACGATCTTAATGGACGTCAGCGTATCAGGCGCGACGATCGTCACGAGCGACGTGAGGCCCAGCGTGGCGCCGAACTCGAGCGTGAGTGGCTGGGTCGCGAGCTCCTGTCTGGGCTCAATGTAGAACTCCCACTCGGTCACGTCGTCGTATCCCTCGAGACAAGTGCAGCTCACGCTCGCATTCGTGTACACGTCGGGGCAGCCTCCGTTGGGCGTGAGCGAGCTCGACTTGGTCTGAACGGACGGCTTGCCGTCGCACACGACGGGCAGCGCCTTCCAGTTGGCCGTGAGGCTGCTGCCGATGGTGCTGCCCCACACGCTCTTGATGTCGTTCGGGAAGAGGCGTGTCTCGCCGTCCTCCATGTAGTTCTCGAGCCACGCCTTCACCTGGTCGTCGATCTCCTCGCCGCTGCCGCTCGAGGACGCCGAGGCCGCGACCGCCGTCGTCATCGCCAGCGTCGCCAGTATCCGCAGCATTTTATCCTATTATTTTACTTGGATTTATGGACTTCGACAGCTCCGAGCGTTACGAGACCGAAGAGCGAGTGACAGCAGGTTGCGCTCTCTGCTCCATGCTGCTTTTTCGGTGATGGCTTTTGTGAGTTTATTTGCTCGGGAGGGCAGACCCCTTCGAATGGTAGAGAGTATGTGCTATATGGTGGGGAGGGGCGACGTAGTCGGGAAAAAGTGGTCGGAAAGTAGTCTGCACGCACGGTCTTCAGCGCCTGATACAATGGGCATATGTATGCGGGTCGTGAAGTGTGAGCTACGCGCGAGTGCTCCTGGCGCGCCTCACAATGCAAAACAGAAATGGGTGCCCACTGTGCGTCCACAAAGGCAACGCGCGACTCGCGCGGTCAACAGACCATTGCAATCGCTAGTCGCGCACAGGTTGGGCATTTGCACGGCGCTTTCTGAGCCTGCAGGACAGCTGCAACTGATTTTCGTCGCTGCAGTCTGGTGCTTGCTGCGCTGAACGCCCCAGGTCGAGGACAGCTCCGCCAACGCGGGCATAAATCTACGACAGAAGCGCGCAATGTGCAATGCTGACGAGAAATCTTATCCAAGCAGAACCCGTCAAGTGAATCGAGTCTCAATGGCACTGAGTCAATGTACATCTACCCTTCTAGTGCGCTTCAGGAAGACAGCATGCATCTTGCTGGTCGGCATCTTGTCGCGGTGTTGAAGCGGGGCTCAGTCTCTGCACAAAGGTCGACGCGTTCTTGAGCTTTGAGCGCCGCAACTCGTCCCACTGCGTCGGCAACGCTCTATGGGCAAGTCGCTTTGAAGCCGGAACTGCCCTCAACGGGCCAGCCGCTGGGAGTCTGTGGCCTGCAAGGCTGCATCGGAGACCATGTGGAAGGTTGGTGGATACAGCGCATTATGCACATCAAACGACACTCGCGCAGTCAAGACTCTGCCCGTTACCGCCGGTTGCACTCGGTTCGTCTGTGTACCAATATTTCGCTTTCGGTACATGTATTGCTTCTTGCTGCAGGATGAGTCAGCCCAGCTACTCTTTTCCGTTGCCAATCCTGTCCATACTCAAGGAGGACACTCTAGTGTTGGAGGACATACTCTGCACGAGCAACAACTCCTGGAACACCTGCAACAGCTCCGCGGCACTAGGGCGGTCCTCAGGCCGCACTTGCAAGCAGTGACTGGCCACCCCCAAGATGGGGGCAGGGCACTCGGTTGAGAACGACGGCCGCATCTGGCCGGCGGCCACGAGCAGCAGGATCTCGCCCTCTTGTAGCTTGCCGCCTGGTGGGTTGGTCGCATTCCAGTACGGGTAGTCGTTCGTGTCCAACTCGGAGAGCACCACGCCGAAGGAAAACACGTCGGCCTTCTCGTTGTAGTCTTGGCCTCTCAACACCTCGGGTGCGATCCAGAACGAGGTGCCCATGCCAGCAGTCATGTGTGTCTCCGTGCCATGGCGCTCGCGCGAGATACCGAAGTCAATGAGTTTGGCTTCCATCTCCTCATTCAGCAACACGTTATTGGACTTCAGGTCCCGGTGGATCACCTTTGGGTTCAATGAGTGCAGGTAAGCCAAGGCCTCGACGATATGAAGCGCGATCGTGGCTTTATGGTCACCCCAAGTCAGTTGATTTGCACGCAGCACGGTGCTTAAATCGCCGCGCGTCATCAGCTCTGTCACTGCCGATAAGTCCACGACAGCTTCCCATGCCACGCCTATAAACTCGACGATCCGTGGATGCCGAAGTATGGCCATGAGCGCGATCTCTCGGATAAACTGCTCAATCTGGTCTGCCTCGGCGTCCTTATTCACACGAATCTTCTTGATGGCGACTGGGCGACTCCGATACGTGCCAGTGAATACCAACCCAAAGCCGCCCCTGCTGATGCATCGCCCGAGCTTCACCTCATCGTAGGCGAGCCTGTTTGTCACGATGATCGGGTCGGCGGCCAATCGCACACGCATCGTTTCATGGTCCTCGAAGTCGCGGTTAAATATTGAATAGAAATCGTGGCTGGATGCACGCGAAAGTGTTTCCGATGGTCGATCTTTCCGGTAGGTGATCCATTGCCACGCCAGTACGTACATCAGCAAGATCACCACGACGACACCAGCAATAAGTACAAACATAATTGGGTTCGTGCGACTGAACGAATTGTCTGTGGGGGGGCATGTTGATTGTTAGCGACCGATTAAAAAGAATAAGCCCACATATTAACACGAACCTGACGTCGAAGGCGAGCCACTATCTGTAACACAAAAATTCGTGCCGTGTGCAAGTTTCCATTGTCCCGCGTTGCACACGGCGGAATTGTCGGGTGAATCTGCGTTGAAGTCCGCCAAGCGCTTGATTAGTTTGAACGTAGTGGAATTTACGGTGAAGTTGCTGATATCGTTCCCCTGAATGTAGCTGTCAAGCACAAAACACAGAATTAATTATTTAGGATTTGAATTGTGGGAAGCCCGAAGATGGCCAACTGCGAGGGCGTACAATTTCTGTAGTGATTTCACGTTCAGCGGTGTCGTGGGGAACTCCGTGAGCTTGTTGTAGGACAGGTTACTACGTACAGGTACAAACACATGATAAGTTTCAATAGCGCATGGATTTAACCAAAGAACATCGAGACACGTACTATTCCTCCAATTCGCAGAACGTTAGAGAACATCGGTCCGCCAAAAGCTGGTTTCCGGTTCCTGCGTAAGCGGCGACCAAATTGTTGGAAGATAGATCTCTGTGTTTAAAATTCATCGCCAGCACAACCAGACCATTAACGAAAACATATTCCATCTTTCCATGGCGCGATCTATGCTTACAACTGTGTAAGATTGTTCAGACCCAGGGTAAACTCAAAACCAAATGAGGTGATGTTACAACTCCGCAGAGTTCTACGAACAGCAGGCAAAGGACCGTGCCCCAGTTAGAAAAATCAATGCGAAGCCAAAAGGCCCGGGAATATTTTGCTGCAGCCACTCACACACGGGTTGTCGAAGATGGCATAAATGCGGATACACTTGTTGCAATCGTGAACATATCGATATTCACCAACTCACTGGTGCGCAAAAATTCCAACCAAAAGCAGTCCATCATTTACTGTTACCACAACGAATTTTGAGAGAACATTTTTTAGTTAGACAACGTACATGGTCGTTAAATTCGACGTTGAATCGAGTGTACGAGCGATGGGAAGCGCATCGCTGCCTTGATTCCGATATTCCGGCAGAAATGTGAGTGGGAGTGGCGAGTCGCCAATACCTATAATACTTCTGCGGTCATCCAAAACGTTATCCCACCATTATTATGATCTTGAGTTGAATCTCTCACAATTTTTGAAGCGCTTCGGGTACGAAGAGAGTCTGGATGGCGTCGATCTCTAATATGTCTGTCGACTTCAGCGCCACGGGGTATACTGTCGTGCTATTGTCGCTACCTTTTGGCTGTACATGGAATTCCCAAGCATCATCGTTCTTGTCGAATCCGCTCAAGCAGGTGCAGGATGCGTTCACGGCTATAAACACCTCGGGACAGGCACCGTTGGGTTTCACTGTCGATGACCTTGTCACAAGTGATGGTAACCCACCGCATACCTGAAGGCTCGAATCCAATGCCTTCAGTGCTGTGTTTGGGCCACCGAAGAGCTGTGTCTCGCCATCGAGAAAATTGTCAACAAACCAACTTTGCACATTTTCAACCTGCACGTCCGATATCCCCGACGCCGACGTTGCACTCATCCAGCACGAGCACGGGAGTAGGCGCCAACCGAGTAGCAGTATAAATAGGGAATGGAGTCGAAAATTCAGCGTCGTGCCAGTCGTTGAAAGCCGCGCGTCCTAAATGGGTCAGAGTGGCGGTTGCCGGGTATAAAGAAGAATACGAGTCCGCCTGACCGTCAGGCTGACGCGGGGATCCGTTGTAGCCACGTTAATCGTGGGGTGGGGCTCCTGCTGGCCAGTGCAGTTGAGCTGGGCACCGATCAGTCAAGTGCTCCCTATTACTTCGAAGTACGTTTTTGTGATCGCGTTTCAATTCGCAGACGCGAGCAGCATAGAGCGCTGCTACTTTCAACTCGGTCGCCTTGATGCGATTTCGCGTCTGTTGCAGGTCACCAACACGTTGTACGGTTGATAACGGGGCTCATGCTAACATTAGTTGGTATTGCCCCTCTCAGCTCTGAGGGTACTTAAGAAATTGAAACAGCAAATGAGTCGTGAGTAACACGAGTGCCCCTGGAAAGACCATTGCGTCACTTGTGCTTGGTCCTAGCTCGAGCCATACCGACATCGGACTGCGATACATGTAGTCGTGAAAATGAACCGATGGAACGCTGAAGGCATTGCTGGACGGTGTGTAGCGAGATACTTATTGCTGCGTTCGTCTCCTTCCACCTTGGCGGATTGTCGGTGACATCGCCTTGCTCCACTTTTCACACACTGGGATCGCAGCTGGGGTGTGAGGGCGAGAACTGCACCAATGCAGCTCTTAAGCAACGGTTTTTGCATTCTTAATGATGGCGATATTCATCCATTTGCTGCATGCTCTTTTCATAAGAGTCTTGTGAGCATAAGTTATGCCTCCAATGTCCTGCAACTTCGTGAAAACGAATCCATTATTCAAAACCTGAACATGAAGTAAACATACCTACAGCTCCTTGATATCATCGTACACGACCCACGTTTGCCGTTGGTGATCGATGCCGATCTCGTGTTTCTTCTCTTCCTCTCCACTCGATGAGCTCGGCTGTCGCTGCTGGCTTAAATTATCCTGGTAGTTTGCTCGAAAGCTGGCTGGTGACGTGGCTCTGGCGTGGCTCTGGTTTGATTGAACGCTCTCGCTGCCAAAGCCCCGCCCCCTGTTATCTCCATTGGAACTTCTTACTACCATCCCGGTAGGGACGTGTCCGCTGGTAATCCCTCCCGTACTACCCTGCTCGGCACGCCGCGCTGTAGTTGTTGTCGTAGTCGTGGTCCGCTTACCCTTGAGAGGAAGCTTTGTACGCACCACTTGGTGGGTCACTTGGGGAGAAGACACCACCACTTCGTGTGCAGGGGCAAGGGCTTCCGCAGCGGTGGGGCGAGAAATCGATACCCCCGCGCCAATGCTCGAAGAAGCCACCTTTGTTGTTGTGGTAGTCGTCGTCGTCGTCGTGCGCTTTCCAGCGGCATAAGCTGCAGCCGCCGACGCGGGTTCTGCCATAGCTTGCTTTTGCTGGATCTGCTGGCCTGAAGGACGCAGATTCATTATGGCGTTGGCCGGTGCCGTGCGTGTGGGTGAACTGCTGTTGGTACTGTGAGTATTGAAGTCAAACGAGTTGCCAGGCCGCGTAATTGCCGAAAAACTCGCGCTGGAGTTGCGGTCCTGCACAAGCTCCTGCAAGTACTCCACGATCTCGGAGGCGCTGGGGCGCTCTTTGGGGTCGGCGCGAAGGCAGCGTGCAGCCAGCTCCAATATTGCTGGCGGACAGTCATCCGAGAAGGCCGGGCGCTTGGCACCCCGGGCCACGAGGCGAAGAATCTCGTTCTCCTGCACCTTGCCCTGCGGCGGGTGCTGCGCGTTCCAGTACGGGTAATCGTCCGTGTCAATTTCGGAGAGTACGACACCGAACGAGTAGATGTCCGCACGCTCATCGTAGTCGTGACCAAGCAGAACCTCTGGGGCGATCCAGAACGACGTGCCGATGCCCACCGTCATGTGCTCGCTGCCATCGTACAAGCTACGCTCGCGTGCGATACCGAAGTCGCTGAGCTTGGCCTCCATATCGGCGTTCAGCAGCACATTCTTGGCCTTCAGGTCGCGGTGAATCACCGTTGGACTCAGTCCGTGCAAGTACGTCACAGCTTCAGCGATGTGCAAGGCGATGGCTGCCTTGTGCGCCTCCCATGTGAGACGGTAGCTGCGGCGCTTGAATCGCCGAGTGACGTCACGCAGGTCACCGCGCTCCATCAACTCTGTCACCGCTGACAGCTCAGCGGGCGTGGTCCAACACGCGCCGACAAACTCTACGATACGAGGGTGGTTCAGCCCGGAAATGAGCGAAATCTCGCGCACGAACTGTTCGACTTGCTCTCGCCCAACGCCACGCTCGTTGCGGATCTTCTTCACTGCAACTTGTTGCCCTCGGTAGCTGCCCACGAACACGAGCCCAAATCCACCACGACTGATACAGCGACCCAGAGCCACTTCGTCGTAATCCAGTCGACACGAAGCCAAGACGGAGTTGCTAGCTAGATCCACACCGCGTGATGTGTCCTCGCTATCGATGCTGTTGCCGTGGGAACGGCCGTAGCCTACGTAAACTCCAGCAGCACCAGCCCCAGCGGCAGCACCAACAGCAGCAGGGGCAACTGCTTCGGCGTCACGGTTTAGTGCATCACCAAAGGCATCGTCTCCGTTGTACTTTGGCGTTGTCGGCTCCACGGCCTCGGGCGACACCATCGGACTGCTTTCTCGTTCGCGGCTGTGGCGACGACGCTGCCAAATCACCAGCAGAAGCAGGAAAAACACGATGATAGCACCCGCGATCAACCAGTAACCAAGTAAGCCAAGCCCGCCGTTGTCGTTGTCGCTACTCGACGCCGATGATTGCGACGAATCGGGGACTGCAGCGGTAGACGCGCCAAGCACGCAGAAAGTGATGCCGTGCACCGACTGCCATGCGCCATCTTGGCAAGTAGAAGAGGACTCTGGCTGGTCAGCCGTGAACGCTGTGAGCCCCTGGATCTTCTCGAACTGTTCCTGGCTGACGTTGAAGTCCGTGATGTCATTGCCTTGAATGTAGAGCGCTTGCAGACCGCTGGAGTTAAGACTTTCCGCTGGGAACACCGCGAGTGCGTTGTGAGACAGGTTCAGCTCCTTGAGGTCGACGCCGCCGATGTACGCGGTGTCGATGTTGTTCGACGACAAATCGAGGTACTGGAGCCAGCTCCAGTCACGCGTGAAGGTGGTACTTAGCGTCGAGATGTTGCAGTTTCGCAACGTCAGATTCGTGACTGTAGCAGGCACGAAGTCCGAGTTTGTTTCCGCCACAGAGTTCAAATCCAGGTTGTACAGGGAGAGCGTTGAAATGTTGGTAGAATTGCTCACCGACCGCACGAGGGCCAGTGAAGAGCCCGAAGCAACACGGTTTTCGTCGGTGAACTCAATTTCAGCCGGAGCTTCTCCAGCACCCTCAATCACCAACGTCTCCAGACTGGAGGACACCCAAATCGGACGAATGGTGTTGATTGCCAGTTCGTCTGAAGACGATTGCGTGAGCGAACGCGTGGTCGTGCTAGTGGTTGAGTTCCAGGACTCGGCTGTGATGTGAAAAGTCCACGAGATTGCGGTCTCACTGTAGCCCGTAAGGCATGTGCAAGACGCGTTGAGAGCAGTAAGTTCACCCGGGCAACCACCGTTTGGCGTCTCGGTGCTGGAACGAGTCACCAGTGCCGGGAGTCCATCGCACACCTGGTGAGACGCACTCGCCGTAGTAGTTGAGCTCATAGCGCTTGAGACAAGCTGCGTCTCCTCGTCGTGGAAATTGCTGGTGAACCAACTTGCCAGCGATGATGAAGACGAAGTCGAAGAGGAGTTAGACGAACTGACAGATGAGGTCGCTGTTGATCTGGAGCCAGTCATGGAGGTCGTAGCGGACCCCTCAGAGAACGTAGCTGTGGAGGTGGCCGAATTTTCAGTGGCGACGCTGGTGTTGCCATCGGTTAGGACGGTGGTAGAGCCCTCGGATCCGGTTGACGAGGTAGTGGTTGTCGTCGTCGATCTTTCCTCAGACGAAGCTGTGGCGGTAGCAGCACCGTTTGCCGAACGCGATGTCGTTGCGCTAGTAGTAGTAGAGTTTGCAGCACCAGAATATGTAGTTGCACTGGTAGCTGATCCCATAGAAGAACTCGCACTTGTTTCTGTTGTACTCGTGATAGCCGAGCTCGCGCCAGTGGTAGAAGAAGCGATTGCAGTAGCTGAAGTGGCGCCACCGAGCGCCCCGTTCGTCGTCGTCGTGTTGACCAAGCTTCCACCCGTTGCAGTTGTGGTGCCGGTAGTGCTACCAGTGCTCGTCTCAAATCTTGGAGAAGCCGAGTTTCCTTCTGTGGTTGTGGTGGTGCTCGTACTTGTCGTTGAAGAAGAAGCTCCTTCCATTGTTGCTCCTAACAATGCTGCAGTTGTACTGGTAGACACCGAAGAACCCGCCGCATTTAAAATTCCAGTGGTGGTGCTTTCCGTTGTATTCACCACTCCGGATGATCCGCTAGAAGTGGTGACCCAAGTGGTAGAGCTGCTGGCAGATCCATTCATGTCCGTGTCCGACTTGGTAGTAGTTGTTACAGTCGTGATACCCGTGACCGCATCTTTGGTGGTGGAAGTGCTGGTCGTATTCACACCATTGTCCGAGGTTACCGTCGTCACGGGCGATGACCCGTTTTCAGCTTCCGTGGTGGTAATAGTCGTGGTTGAGACACTGCCTGCGTTTCCTTCGGTGGCAGTGTTGCGCTCGCTGGTCGCGCCACTGGAAGCTGCTGTGTTAGTGGTCGATGATTTGGTTCTGCTACTTGCTTTCGACGTGCTTGTGCTCACTGTTGTGGTCGTGACTGTGGTAATTAACTCTCCCGACGAAGTTGTTTCCTTCCTAGTCGTCACCGACCTGGATCTCACTGATGGCGCTGTCGTGGCAGCCAAGGTGGTGATAGTTCCTGTTGATGCTGTACTCTCCGTCGCCGACGTGAGGGCGGAAGTGGTGGTCGTTCTTGTTCCAGTCGAGCTTCCGGTATCCATTACAGAGGAGGTAGATTGGAAGTCCCGCAGCGACACCATCTCAACAGACTGTGGTGCGAGACGGATTCGGGCGGGTTGACTACGCCGTTAGACGTGAAATGCAGTTGTGCCGGCCTCGCTGTGTCTCGGACAGCCCTCGAGCAGCGTCTGTCAGACTGAAGAAAAGCCGAAAGAGCGACAGCTTTCGCCTCTGTGGTGGAGCATCCTGCGTCTGGCCGAACACTATAGGGGCGGTGCATTTTCGTGGCGAAGGCACCCCGAGCCGAAAGTAACACCGATTACTGCAACACGCCGCTGTACTTTTGACACATTTGGAGGCGGCTCGCACGAGTGAGTGCCATGCTCGACTTGAGGCACTATAGCGTTTCGTCGGGGCTCGGCCGAAGAAGTGTTCAGCCAATGGACCGGCTTCCGGGGCTCGTGTCCAGCAGGAAGTGACGCTGGAATCGTACCCACCGCAATACGTTTTCATAGCGTTAGCTCGTCGGGCTCATCTTGGTGCGGCGGCAGTGGGCACTTGGAATCCGGACACGGAGCGCCTTCCTGTCCAACAGATCAAGTGATATATTCTATGCAATTAGTAACCGACGAGCACGATGGTTTACGTTTTGCGTGAGTGGGGAATTATTGCGGTTTCGGAGCTCCGAAATGGTAGCACACAGCCGCTTCTCAGTCAGCTCCTCTTTACGAGGGCAGCGCAGTTGAAGCGAGTAACTGCAATTACATATGGGCAGCAGTTCAAGTCGTACCTCCAAGTGCACGGCAAGCATGCACATGTTAGTATAGCAGGCTGTCGGATTTTCGTCCTTCAGTGGGGAGCATAGAGACCGGAAAGGCCACGCAGACACGACCGACAAAGCGCTGACAGGCACGCAAGGGACAGCCATCAATGGAAGCTGAAACCGCGAGGGGCTCAGGGCGTACGAAACGCTTTACTTCATTTGGTGGGGAAGGCCCCAGCACTCGTCAGTTTTTGGCGAACTCAAGGCGCTTCACCTGTGGACCGACGCAGTCACTCGTGTCGATCACGAACGCCACGCTGCTCAATTTACATTGGTTGTCGACCAACTCGACAGGATAAAGGTTTCATCCTGTCTAATCATACAAAAAAAGTTTACACACAAAAATCCGACCAAGACACAAAAGTTACCAAATGTAAAAAAAAGTATTTGACGCAAAAAGTACCTATTGCAAAACGACAAAGTACAAACGTGTTTTCAAATGCTCGCTAGCGTGGTGCGGTAAATGATTTTCATTTCAACGCATACTCGGGGTGTGGAGTGGTGGGTCGAGATCGGGGAGAAATGAAGAATGAGCTCTGCCGTGCAGACCTCTGCTCTCTAAGCAATTTCTACCTAGCTGTTACTTCCCACTTCTGCGACCAGAAAACAACGGCCTCCTCCTGAGCTGGCGTTACCTTCGGCATCTTGGCTGGAGGAAACTGACCATTGCCGTCGCAAATGCTGTCCTAGCCGCACCCCGAAAAGAAAAATATGGCGCCCTAGCTTCAAGGCATACACCACAGCGTTCTTGTGTCTACTATTTACCCTAGTGTTAAGAGCCCAACAGAGCTTTCTCGTGTAAAACAAATCTAATAATAATAAAGGTGAAGTATATGTATTAGTCCCCGTAACGGAAAGTGCTAATTCAGTGCCTGGAATCATTTAAGTGCACGATGCAAGTCCTTGTCCAATCACCGCTCGCTTTTTATAGTGGTGCCCCCTGATTGGCTAGATATCCCAGCATCACCTTAGTGTACGTTATATACGTTTTTGCAGGAGCGTTTAAACTATCACAGTTATTCTGTTTGGGTGGTGGCTAGCACTACGTTGCCTTTACCGAGTTTCCTGGTGGCACCACAAAACGTGGAGCCCAAGCGGCAGTATGGTGGTGCGTCAGGGACGTTACAAGAAGATGGACGTCGAAGAAGCCTTGAATAGGGCGTACGAGGGGGAGACGTTTGCGGCTGTGACACGAACGTCGTCAGCGCCCCTTCGCACGCTCTTCAAGAAGTCCAAGGAACACCAAACTACTGGGGCTATCATGGAAAAGCGTCGAGGGTCCAAGCCAGCGTTGTCGCCAGAGTAAGAAACGGCCTCGTCACCTGGATTGCATGTGCTTGAACGCCGTTTAATCCGCTCACCAAAGGATAGTACCGGTGGTTTAAAACCCACCACACTGAGCTTGCATCACGCACGGCGCAGATGATAGCCCACGTGCGGAACACGGTGGACTATGACGCCGTTCGTGCTCTATTTCACGCCATCGCCAAGCACGTGATCGAGTTGCGCTTAACGGGAGAACGTGTTTTTAACATGGACGAGACTTCATTTATGCCTAAGGGCACGTCGACCAAGGTGATTGCGCTCAAGGGCTTCCCCAACGTATGGAGTAAGGAGACGCGCCCCAACTTCCACATGACAGTGGTGTCTGCGGTAAACGCTGCGGGATCTGCGATTCCTCCCCTTATTGCTCTACCAGGCAAACGCATTTACAAGACCGAGAAAGCTAGAATTTCCATAAAGGGTGCACGGGCGACAGGTGCACCGAAGGGGTTCAGCAACGGAAACATCTTTCGTCTGTGGTTGTCAATGTTTGTGGATGAAATTACAAGACTTGGCGTTGAATTCCATATCGTATTAGTGCTGGACAACAGCTCGACTCGTCTCGACATCGATACGTGCTGCACTTACCAAAATACGCTCAAACTGATATTAATTTTGGTTATCGGTTTGGACGGGTATTTTATTTAGGAGTCAATTGGCGCAGCGCACGACGAAGGAATGTTGCTGCTCGCGTTGCCACCAAATGCTACCTATATGTACCAGCCGCTAGACGTCGTCGTATTCAAACCTTTCAAGAATGCACTTACGGACGCACTGCAGCCGAAGCTGCACAATACAGCTGACATGGTGCTGTCTAAAGAAGCCTTCATTCAGATTGCGTATGTTACTTCAATTTTTGAGCGACCCAGCAACGCCATCAGCGGGTTTTCCTGCACCGGGTTGTTTCCTCCATCGATCGCCAACATGACGAAGCGACTGAAGCTGTATACCGACAGTGGAGCAGAGGGCGAGATTGGTACAGACTATTGTCTGAAGCGAAAGCGTGAGGAGGTCCGGTTGGAGTCACGAAGTGAGATACTGACGCTTCCACCTGCTGCGGACAATATGGACAGGAAAACTAGAATTAATGAAGATTTTGTCGGAGTGTTGGTAGGCAATGACGATGTTTCTCAGTGTTCATCGTGAATAAATATAGCAGCGTGCACTCAATTGATCACTTGCATTTTTTTTTATACTATTGGCTTGTATGTAACTGTTCGTATCTACTGTACCAGTGCGTAACTAGCCGGAACGGCAATAGTATTTAGATTGCTTGTTCTTCTGCAATAAACACGAGCTGCTAATTATTTGTGGTTGTCGCGCACGAGCCGCTTTCCCAGTTCATTCAATGGCGTGCACTGATTTGGCACTTCCCGTTATCTAACTGCAGTGCAACGAATGTTGCTAGGGTACCTCTTTAATGACTGCAACTTCATACAGAGAAATTGATCGAATTTTGAGTTTGTATATAGATTCTAAGCAGTTGAATATATAAGAGCATCTTATGGCGGACGATCCATCTTGAGGCAAACCTGGCAACCCCGAGGACAGCATCTGATACGCTCGCTGCAAGTTCCTCTTCCTACCGGGTAGAATATCATTTGAATACCTATGGCTTCCATCCAGGTTGAAGGCGCTGTTGCAGCTGAAAACTCCATCGATGCTCCGTGAACCCTCATGTCGAACATAACTGCCACGACCCGCGTTCATCACGGCACTGAGCCTTACGATGTGTTACTATAGTCGAGAGCTGGCGGGAGAAAGCGGTCCATTTACGGCGGTGTTGTTGTCATGCGGAGCATATCGCTATTGTTGACTATCGATAGGTATAAACACAGCACCGGACGAATTTGAGGCAGTGATGCAACTTATCCTGGGTGATCTTCCTTTCGTTAGAGTCTATCTGGATGACATGTTGCTTTTGTCGGAGACATTTGAGCAGCATCTCGAGCATTTACAGAGAGTGGAGGACGCTGGATTGGTGATTAATTCCAAGAAGAGCAGATTATGCATGAAAAAAGTGGAGTACTAGGGGTTCCGGCTGAGTATAGAGGGAAAGAAGCTCATCCAACGAAAGATCGAAGCAAGCCTACAACTGGAGCGACCCAGGAACATCCACGACCTCCGCCTCTTTATTGGGATGATCGACTAGTACTGAAACATGTAAAACGATCGCTCTGAGGCGCTCGCCTCAGTCACGGCGTTAACATCAATTAAACAGCCATTTTGGTGTAAAGCTGTGGTACAAGGAGCCTTCGCGGCGGCAAAAAGGATGATAACGCGACAGGCGTTGCTTACATATCCCGATTTCAACGAAGTTTTCGATTCGTGCACAGACGCTTCTGAACGCCAGCTGGTAGGAGTTATCATGCAGAACAGAAAACCAATGATATTCTGATCCCGAAAATGCACAAAAACACAGCAGCATTATACGATTGTTGTAACTCCACGCCAGAGGCCAGCGGTAGACCGAGGTGAGAAAGAAAGGACTGTGCATTCGTTGGCGAATCTCGAGCTGACTGCTCACTTCTTCTACGGGAGCGGATCTACGATACTGCAAGGTCATGGTTAATCAGGATGATAGTCAACAACGATGAACAAGAAAGAACTGCTAAGTGTACTTGAGATGCTGCATGTTTTTTACTCGATTTTTGAGGTCGTCGAACTAGATTGTTCACTGATCACAAGAACTCGATTCAAGCAATCTTCAACAACCCACAAACACTTCGTTGGCGCCTCGAGATCGAAGAATTTGAGCCAGAAATGATATACATTTGAGGTCACGAGAATATTATGGCTGATGCGCTCTCAAGGCTCCCACTCCAATGAGGGCCAAGGATCACCGGTGTGCCGTAGGGCAATTCTGACTGGGCTAAGCATTGTCATAACTGATTCCTAGTTAACCTTACTTGCCACACTTGCAATGTTCGCTCTAGCCTTCAGTATCTAGGTGAGCCTGCGGTATACATGGCCCTGCATCACTAGGTTACAGTGCAGCTGTCGCACTTGTAGCGATTTATTCTGCTTATATTAGTCCTATGTATTGTGTCTTTCTGGCGTTTTGCCGGCGGGTATCAAGCCCTGCACAGGGCTTGCGGAGCCAAATCGGATTTGCTAATCAGCAGCATTGTCATACTAAAAAACAATTCAAAACCCTACCCATTGATCAGGTCGGATTGGCTATTGTACTTCATTGGACAAAGAGAGAAGGCCACGCGTTCTCTCCCGTCCGCCCTCATTCAGAATCAAGTCAGCATGAGATCAAGCGTCTCAGACGGCGACGGCTCATGCTCCGCGCTGCACACACCACGCCCGTATAGCTTAATGGGAAAACTCCGCACGCGGAAGATGGGAGTTCCGTTCCATTCCCTCTGCAGGCATTTTACTTGGTTGGCATGTGTGGAATGAGCTGAAGCGGCTGTTCGACGCAGTATTGGGGAGCTAGTGGCCGTGGAGATTCAAGTGAGCAGCGACGGCAGAAGATATCGTTGCAGCAGCAAGCAGACGAGGAATCAGCGGCAGGGAGCTTATTATACGAGGAGGATCGAACGAGGATTTGTAAGCATTTGTTTATGCGGTTCAATGTCGTTTCCACGATGGAGATTATCATCCCACTACCTGAGTATGCAACGTGCCGTTTGAATACCAGGAACGGTGTGCCGCCTACACCTGCGTTTGTATTATGTGGAGACGATAGCTATCGGGTACTGTGTGCGAAGGTGGAAGAGCGCTTTGAGAGCAAGCTGCCTGGGCGAAGGTGCGCCGAATTCAAAATCTATTTGAAGCCAAGCAACAATGCGCCTCAAACGAATTCCAGGTTATCTGCCAAGACAAGCGATGCGCTGCTACCGCAGCTTGAGAGGGCGTGGCACAAGGCGAGCCTAAGAAGGAACGGACATACCGATTTCGAGTGTCTGCTGTTTTTCTATGTGCCGAAGCCAGCCGAGTAGCTGACTATGCTTTGACGCGTCAGCGCAGCACGGATTCAAGAGCAGATGCTCCGAGTTGCTACACTGCTTCGCGAGCAAGGAATTGCAGCAGAACGTGCAGCTCAGAGGTACATGACAGTCACACAGGCGCGGCTTCCTGGGGCTTCTCCACTGGACGTTCCCGACAAAACGACATTCCACCAGCATCAATGTGTGGACGCTCAACAAGCTGCGATGGAACAAGCCATGGAAGCTGTGCAGCAAGAAGTGTGCGATGAGTTATACCTCGTGCGCGTCAAGATTCGGGACGTGCCAGTCCCATTGCAGGTGAACATCAACGAACTCCTCGCTGCTCTTAGGTTACTCAGCTACAAGTTGTGCGCGCCGTTTCGCGCACCTGTCAGCGTGAACACCCCAGCTCCTGCAAACAACATCGAGGACATTGATCATGACGATATGAGGCGAGGCGGGTGAACGCCTTTATCGTCCAGGGTGTATAGCGCACGCGCGCCAGAAGACTCGGCCGATCAGGAAGCTTAAACTTCGCCTTTCGGAAAGCCCAATGGGGTCAGACTACCTCCAAAAGTACGGGACTTCCGGAAGTAGCTTGGCGTGTGACCTTGTGTAATCCCTATAGGTGTCGTTTGTCTTCGGAAGACCGGACTCCACCTGATGAGTTGTTCCTACACAATCAAAATGAATACAAGAATACAGAGTGCGTACGTTCACTTCTCGACGCAATTAGTACAGCTGGGGTTAGACCACTAGCAAAGCCTTCCCAGATGACCAAATAATACAGAGAGTTATACACAATATACAGCTGCTACTTATTCTTTTGGACCCTTGAGCAGTGGGTCCGTACACCAGTCTACTTGTGTTTCACCTGGAAGACTGGTCACTTCCAGATGCACCCTTGTTGCGCACCACTTCCAGTAAGGAGGATTTATAACTCCTTCCAGAAGATAACTTTCAGATATATCCAAAAGGAAAACCACTTCCGGATCACTCAATATACAGTCCTATCACACAGCAGTCTATTCGATCAAATTCCGGGGGGTGACTACTAACAACCTCCTGAAACGGCAATTACTATGAAATGGGGGGTCTAGAGGACACACTCCCAACTGAAATATGAAATAGGACAGATCACGTACGAATGCGCGTCACTCGGTCACCGCCTAATTTGGTCTTGAGCCTTTCGGAGAGTTCCACGGCGGTCTTCGCGATTACGACGCGTCCAAACGCAGGCTGGGTGAACCCGGGTCCCCGGAATTACACGGCGGCTTGTCCGGCGTTATCCCAGCGTGCTTCCAGGCCAACTGATAAGGGCCCTGGAAAACACTTGCGCCCTTGGTGGCAAAACGAACTCTCTGTTATTTTTAGTCTCTGCTAGAAGTCTTCTGTCAAGGTCTCTGCTGGAAGTCTTCCACATGCACATTTGTCTTGGTTTCACTATAGGGTTCCTTTGGCGTAATCAGCATCCGGGAGGCTGACACATCCTGGTCGCAAGCCGGCTCTTCGTGCATAACATATCCGGCTGGTCGTCTTGGTCGGTCGCTAATATCTTGGGCTTTGTATACTGGAAAATTGGAAAGGTCTTGGTGGGTACAAATCAGGAGCGTCTGGTCAGCCTCCGCACCCACAACGTCTGGGTCATCTGCGAGTCACATCAGGAAGGAACTTTCGGAAGGCACACATGACTTCCGGAAGTAACTCGACATTGGGGGGACTTCTGGAAGTCACTTGGTCTCAGTATGCTGTGGGAACTTGTACCAGTTCTCCGTTCGTCCTCGTTCTTCCCTGTCGCGCGCACTTCTGGACCAATCATCACTGCGAGTGCTTCCATGGGAAATGGGAAACGACGCTCGGACATTTTACGTCCAGTCGCCACGTGTCAACCGTCCCTCTCGTCATAAGCTTTCATAGAGGAATTTGCTTTCCCCCCGAGCTGACAGGTTGTGATGAGATCACACGTGCCCAAATTGACCAGGGTATCCGGTCGGAAATCACATCCGGACGGCGGATTGGTCCTTCAACTGGCGGAGGTCGCTTCCTTTCTTCGCCCTGTCCCGGATCGTCCAATCACATCACTTCTTGGCGGTCGGAAATCAACGTCGTCGAAGCGCGATCAAATCGCAATCTCCCGCCTGGTGAGCAACAGCATGGCTCCCACTGGCACTTCAGGTCCTCCTGCAAGCTCCGCGCAGACGCCTTCGGCGTCTCCTGGCGACGGTTGCCCCAGTGGGGGTGATGTCGCTGGCGAGTCTCCAAGCGTCCCCTCCCCAACTCCGCCGCCCGTCGATGACGAGGAGGAAGAGGTGGAAGAGGAACTTCCGGAAGAAGAGGAAGCTCCCGATGACGCGGCGGATGAGTCGATGGATGCACCTTCGGGACGATCGTCGGCTCAGACTCCCTCTCGGTTACTGCTTTTGGATCGAGCACTTGCTCTCCAAGGCGAGAGCACACTTCCTTCTGGACGTGACATCCCGCACGACCGTCAGTTGCCGGCGCCGGCGCGTTACGAAGTCCCTCCGGAGCACAATTCTGGTAGACAGGTCCGTCTCGTTGGGGTTCCAGCGACCGAAAACCACAACGATGGGACTCTTAGTCTTCCATTGGCAATCCATCCGGACGTCGTCACACATCTGCACGTTTTTCTCTTCCAGTAGTCTCAAAGTTAATCGTCCGAAATATACTCACTTCACTTTCCAAATGTTCCCAATCACAACTTCCCATAGTATCCACTTCTCGAAATTCGCCACTTACAATACACACTCGATACTCACTCCAATTTCACAGCAATATAATCACACATTTCCAAAAGTCCGTTCGTCTGATCCATCCAAAAGGATGATATCTCGAAGGCCTAAACTCTTGGATGGTCATCACTTGCTTGCATAGTTTGGAAGCGAGCTCTCGCACGTGTACCTTGGTTGAATTCATACAGTAAGGCACCACAGCTCAGTTGTGTCACTGGTAACCACTCGGGTTCATCATAGCCTTTCCACTTGATGAGGTACTCTCGGCGCCGCCTGGAAGTACGAGTACGTTTGGACCAGCGTAAGTCCAAAATCTTTTCAACTTCGTACTCGTCCCTTCCAGCATCCGGTTCCCAACTGTCTTCTGGAAGTAGTGCAGCATCAAAGTCGTCATCTTCGTTCACGTTCAACTCCATATTCGGGCGTTTTGGAAATAGAGCCCGGGGCTTCAAACGACTGATGTGCACCCAAGGGTTGACACGATATCCGGTGTCCTCGATCTTGAGCTTCACCCTGAAGTCATCATGCACTTCCTCAATTCGGAAGGGGCCATGCCACATGTGGGCCAACTTTCTGCTCAGTCCAGGTTGGACCTTCGGAATGTACAACCACACCAAGTCACCCACTTCGAACCCGGACTTCAGTCTGTCGGAAAGTTCTTTCCACTTCTGCGTTTGCGCATCCGAACGGTGACGCTTAGCTTTCTTCTGTAGGTCTTCTGC